>NW_028227262.1:144959945-145594889 GCF_978045245.1 Mus caroli
TTCCGAGCCTGTGAAAGCAGGAGACTATTCAGTGTGAAATCGACAAGAAACAGGCAACCGAGATGCATCTCAGATGGTGGAGTTCTTGTTTAGCATGGAAAATATATTCAATTACCAGCAACACACACACAAACCTACATGCCTGCAGTCCTAGCACTTGGAAAACAAAGTGAGGAAGATCAGAAGTTCAAATTAGACTGTTGATGACTAGTTTGAGTACCTGATACTCCATAGAAGAAGAAGAAGAAGAAGAAGAAGAAGAAGAAGAAGAAGAAGAAGAAGAAGAAGAAGAAGAAGAAGAAGAAGAAGAAGAAGGTGGTGGAGGAGGAGGAGGAGGAGGAGGAGGAGAGGAGGAGGAGGAGGAGAGGAGGAGGAGGAGGAAGCAGAGGAGGGGGAGGGGGAAGGAGAAGGGGAAGGAGAAGAAGAGGAGGAGGAGGAGGAGGAAGGAGAAAGAGGAGAAGGAGAAGGAGAAAGAGGAGAAGGAGAAGAAGAAGAAGAAAAAGGGAAGGGGATTTATGTAGCAAGGACTCTTAAGGGAGTGTCATTTTGAAACATGATATTCACTTACAAGTACAGAATATGAGATTACATTGCCTTGCTCTTTGTAAACAGAGACTCACGGGGGAGCAGATGCAAGTGAACACCTCAATACCTGCATGCAGAGATATTGAGCTGGGTACTTCCCTTCCTCTTTTAATCTTCTTTACAAGCCACTGAGCCAACAACTGCAACTGTATTTACAGGTTCCATACAAGGAGTTCTGCAACCCCAGTCTCATAGCCTGATCTGAAAAGCTGTTATTGTGCTTCACATTTCCCATCAGCCCTTGTCTTTATGAGCTACTTCATATCTTCATCCTTATACACTGGTATTGGTAATGACTGGAGGGTGTGTGCATGTGTGTGTGTGCAGACTGTTTTTGTTGCTCCAGAAACTAATCTGATACCAACATCAATAAATACTTTCTACATGCCTTCTCATTGCTTTATTTATTTATTCCTAAGCATATTCTATAACTTGTTTAACCTGGAGAATTTATAACTGAAAGTTAATAGAAAAGGCAGAGTTGTGGTAGGTTTTAGACAAAGTGCTGCTATGTAGCCTTGGCTTTTCTTGACTAGTCCTGGTAATTCTCCTGTCTCGGCTTCTAGATTCCTGAGATTACAGGACTGCACCACCATATCTGGCTTTAGAAAAGTTATTTTTATAAGTGAGCTATAAACATTGATTTTTAGGGGTCCATGCTATCCATTTTCAACCTGGTTTGCCTGTGGCCTGATCACACAGCATCTCTAAAATAGACTACTTACCTCCCTCTTAGAGATTCATTAATAGTGTGTAGCTTTATGTCAAATAAGTCTTAAGAATGTAGACTCCTAAATGACAGTGATTTTGTCTTATACAAACTTAGAGGTAGAATGTGTCTGAGAAATTATCACAATTGCTTTCCAAAGAGATTACTTCTCTGGACAGTGAAATAATAATAATCATGACTAGCCATTAGTGTTCTATTTTTAAACCTGTTATCTTCTCTGATAGGATACTGTTTAAAAACCTTCTATGGTAAGCCTCATGATGGCCCATTTTCTTCCATCAATAACCAAGCAAACAGTAGTGGTCCCATTTGTGCCTGGCTCCATGCCAGGTTCCAGGAAAAAAATCAAGAGGGCCATGAGGGTAGTTCAGCAACATGATGGTGGTGGTGGTGGTGGTGGGGGGGGGGGTGACTTACATAACAAGAAAGAGGTTAGAGTTCAGTTTCCAATACTGCAAACCAACCAGTCAACAAAACAAAAATAAAACCAAACCAAAACAAAAGAGGAAAAGAAATTGGTTTTTGGTTAAAGAGGGACCATCCCAGCATCTAAAGAGTACAGTACAGTGCTACAGGAACTTTGATAGGAAAAACTAAATCCAAGTGCTGATTAGTTAGCTTCATAGGTCTGTGTCCTTGGCATTTGACATCTTGCCTCGAAATCGTGATTCAGAGAAGATGAGTTTGGGTGGGCCTAAAGAATCAAGCTGTGAATCTGAGGTGGTGCTGAGGTTCTGAGTTGACTCAGAGGTTAACCTGGCATGTCTCATATCATGCTATTATTTTAATCTTCCTGCCTGATCAAGTTTATGAGAGGAAACTGATGAGGATACTAACATGTCACGTGTGACAGTTGCAATGGTTAGGATGAAAACGACTAGAAAGTGCTCGCTCAATCTCAAAGGCTCCCATGTGCAGCCATAATCATCTTCTTAATCACAGGCTGAGTACAGTTCAGACATCAAAGTCAAGCTTTTAGTGTATATTATTCTACCTGGCCTGATATGACAAAATACCATGGACCAGGGAGCTCAAATAGAGACGTCAATTTTATGACTTTGGAGGTTCAAACACCAAAGACCCCATCTCACTGTAGTTACTTCTCAGGTCTCCTCTGCAAGCATTGCTACACTGGGGCTTAGAATTCCAAGATAAGAGTTTGGGGACACAATCAATTAATAGCAATGCAATTGTATTGCCAACAATAGGAAGACAAATCATATAATCACATATTGATTATTCTGTTTCAAGCCAGAGCGAATTTCATTATGTTATACTTATATGTAGCCCTGTGATATCTCTGAGAGATTTTAAGGACATTTGTTTGTTTGTCTGTTTTTTTGTTTTTTGTTTTTTTAGAACAGCATGGAGAAATTGACAAAAATGTAAGGAAACTTGCCCCTTTGAGGCATGAGTTACAAAATAATAATTTCTTTCCAAAGCCTTGGAACAAAGTTAAGAATTAGCATAAGAAGTTAAATACTGAAGACATACCAAGAAAGCTGCTGTCAACATTTGACAACATTGGTTTCATTTGGAATGTGTTTGCAGCTACAGTTGAGATTTTATTACAGTGAGCAGAATAATAAAATATAATAATCAGAATAAGAGACCAGTAAAGAATGAAATCAAATGTCACTAGTTAACAGCTATCTGGAAATAATAAATAATGACATCGACATTTGTTAGAAAATGCAATATCTTATCTTATTGTTCAAGGCAGAGTAAAAGAAGTCTTAAGTAATAAGAAAAAGTAATAAATTAAAAGACATGAAGTTTCAAGTTGCACTAATACAAATCACTGAATTATACTTCTTTCCATTTTATGCATATCAGCTTTCCCTCTTGCCCTACTTCTCTCCTTTCCTCCCTCCTCCTTTCCCTCTCCCCCTTCCTTTCCATTTCTCTCCTTTATTATTGATTAGGAAGGGTTTCTATGTACTCAGAAAGGGTACTAGTGCTGATGAGGAAACACTCAAAGCTAGTAAAAAATTGTTCTCCTACAGTAAATTTAAATATAATTTTGCGTGAGAAAGAGCTGCAAGATCATTCAACATTTTAAATACATTAAACGTTTCTCCCTTTAGGGTTGACTTTCTGCTTCAGGATTAGTGAGCCAGGGGAGTTTGGCTCATGGGCTTATTAAAGGCAGTCTGATGGGTGACTTAGATAAGTTAGAAACAGACTTCCCTACGCTCAATTATTTTGTATACTTCCTCAAGACTTTTCTGCATTTTCAGAGATTCAAACAAACATTAATTATATGATCTCAATATTAAAGGATGAAAAGAGCCAACTAAGTCAACCTTATCACGTGCTAGTAAAGTTACTGCGCAAAATCCACAGAGTTAGAGAAGACGTGACTATCTGGCAGATTGACAGCAAAATGACTAAAGTAGATAGATGCTCACTGTCTTCCTTACGGTTGCTTTACAGACGTGGAGTCTCTTCTTTCATGGCTATGCCAGTCTCTGAATGGTTGTGGATGCTGAGATCTTTGAGGTTTGATGATGGTGTCACTGCAAGCTCAAGTTGTTTCCACCCCACCCAAAGGATTGCAGTCTGTATTGTCTTCATGTATGGTACAGATCTGAAATGTCACCAGTGAGCTCATGGCTGGTGGCAGCTGGGAGGACTGTTAGGAAACAGGGCTTTACTGAAGGAGGGGTATCTGCCTTATTTGCTATAGCTCAGCCCAGGGTCTGGCTGAGTGCTCTCTGCTGTCTGTTCTGCAGAGATGTGAACAAACCACTCCTTGCTTCTCCTGCCAGAGAGTCATTTGCTACCATGCTGTGCTAAATTCTATAAACCATGAACCGGAAGAAGTTATTTCCTCCTTGAATAGCTTCCTGTTATGTGTTTCCTGACAGCTCTGATGTAGTGTATTGGGACAGGGAAAGAGAGTGAGAAGCAAACAATTGGAGGAAATCTCATCCTCATTTCTTCTGAGAAACTAATCAGGGAAAGGAGGGAGGGAGCAACTCTTGCTTATTAGTAGTATACATTTTAGTAAATGTCTCTGAAATGCATACTGGCTCTGATTCACTAAGCAGATCATATCAAATTATCAAAAATATTAAAAAAATCACATTTCTTTCCCCTCAGAAACACAAAGGAATATGCCCCAAATGTATACTAAAAAAAGCACTTTCGTGGTGGAATTATTTGGAGTTAAGAGTGCCAAAATTGAATTTCAAATTAAATGGACTTACACATAAATGTTCAAAATGGGATTTCAGATCTGAGATAACTGATGCTATGAAGTGTTTACAAGGTTTAAGTTTGGCTTTGACATTTTGACAATTTTTTTTCTTTTAAATAATCCAAGGATCAAACACATGACATGTAAATGCATCTTTACCTCATTTAGGTTCTGACAGTTCTTAGGGATTACCTACCTGTAATGGGGACGTTTTGGTCAGATTGTATAACTCAGTTTTATGGTTTGGATCTTCAGTGTCCCCCAAGGCTAGTACAACAAAGGTCCTCAGATGATGGTACTACTGATAAATGGTGGAAACTTTAGATGGAGACCAGTGAAAGCTAGGTCCATGAGGGCATGTCACTGAAGGAGATGTTGGCACCCCAGTCCATCCCTTCCTGGGCTCCATGACTTTGCTTCCCAGTAACCGTGAGGTGAGTGGCTTTGCTGCACCATGCATTTCTTCTATCACGTCCTGCTTTGCTACAGACCCCAAACCAGAGGCCAGCCAGCCCTGTGCTGACACCTCTGACACTGTGAGCAAACACAAGCTTTCCTTCCTTATGTGGGTTCTTTGTTTATGCCATTACATCAACAATAATCTGAAAACCATACCTAGTATTTTAAGCTTTAATGTTGTGTTTACTAAGTTTGAGGCTTGTTTTGAGGCTCTAGTCAGGGTGAACAGGTTACTCCTGTACCCCTGAACAGAGAGCAATCATCTTTGATCCAGTATGCAGCTTTAAGATGGGTGCCCATAGAGTGGAGATGGGAGACAAGAACACCTACACAGCTGGCCAGATGAGCTGGTCAATGGGGTGGAATATCTCAGCAAGACTAACCTCACACGTCAAGATGAGTTTACATCTCCTGAAACTTTCCGGAAGAAGAGAGGCTTGAAGAAATGGAGCTTAGTGCAAGCAGAAACTCTGATAGAGTTTGTTTTCCCCTTCCTGCCCTTTTACATCAAATTTCTGATTGAAAAATGCAGCATGTAGAAGAATTTTGCTTTAAGCAGATTCCCTTGCTGTTGATAGTCTCACGAGAATGAGTCAGTTGGTTTCTGTAAACAGTTGGCTTGCTTGTATCTCTGGTTTCTGAATATTTTATAGTGGATGTTTGTTTCCCTCAGCATTTTATCAGCTAGAAAGATGATAGCCTAAATCCATAGTTCACTTATTCCAAATTTATCTGGCTTAGCAGAAAGGATTTTATGTACACTAACATCACTCCTGACTCTACCTTTATTTCGTTCACTTCACCAAATTCAAATCACTTACAGGGAATGTATTTTATATTATTGGATTGTATCTTTTCCCAGTTTTCTTAAGTATTTTTCTTGGGACTAAGTGGAATATAAATCAGTAAGAAGCATTCATAATAATGTTAGCATCATCAAAGAAAGCCTAAGCAACGACAAATCCCACTCTCGAAACTCAGGGGTTGTGAAGTAATCATAATGTGAGTTACTTTAAGCTTCAGTTTAGAAACAATGTTCTGTTAGTTCTTGTTCCATTGTTTCTAAAATATAGATGAATGCTAATTACCCAAGGCTGAGAAAAGAAAGAGATTCTCCATGTATTTAAAAACTTCTATACAAAAGAGTAGGGACACAATCCTCTTTACGACATGCCTAGGAACTGATGAATTTTTCATGTTTGCCATGACTGGATATGAAGATTAGGGGCCCACCCTGGTACTAGTGATTAACATTCTGCACAGTCCACTGACACACTAGTTATTAAGCTAGTAAATACTGACTAGAAGCAGTTGAGAGAGAAGCCTTGCCCTGATTTATTTCACCCTAACAGTGCCTCCTATGATTTTGAACACCTTCATTGGTCCATCAACTAGAAGACTAATACTTGACCTTTAGATAGACTCTGGTATCCTGATTGGTTGAGATCTCCCACAAAATAATTTTAACTATATGGACACCATCCCTGTGTTGACCTGAACATGCAATTCAAGAAAATAGTCGTGCAAAACTAGCTGCTACATTGGAATGCATGATCGACAAAACAAAACCCTAGGCTCCTCCTACTATGAGAAGGATCGTGGGGGCACTCAGTGACTTTGAATCAAGCCTTCAACCAATCATCCAAGTAGTAAGGAGGTTGAGTTTGACTCTGTCTCTATAAGCCCAGCCATGGAACAATGACAGAAATGCCATCTCTCCTCAGCAGAGTGAGGATTTGTCTGTGACAGGGAAATTGCCAACACAGACAAAAAAATATCTGTGAAGGATTCAGGAGGTAGAGAAAGCACAGCTGCTGTATAATTAAGAAGAATTATTTGCAGCAGTGGAGTCTGACTATGAATAAAAGCTGGGAAAGATTCACAAGAGTGAAAGTAAGAATCCAATTCTGCCCTGCAGGGTCAGAGTTGCCAGTGTCCTGGGGGAGTCTTTGTGTATGATAGCACCATAGAAGGAACATAACATTGCCATATTTCAGTCTACCCACCAACTTGTCACTTATCCAATGTGGAAAGTTTGGAATGCCACTTAATTCTGACCAGACTACCATGGGAATAAAATGCTATGATCTATACTAGTAATAAGTTTGTATTCATAATTATCTTTATCTCTGTTAAATTAATGATCAATTTTAACTGTTATCTTGGTATGGCTTCAGCTTTGGGCTTCTGGACATGCGGTTGTTCACAGAACACTGAACCCCTTTGATTTCTCATTTAATATTTTGCTAAGAACTTTTAGGGAAAACAGTAATTTTCTTTGAATTCACTGGATGAACACAAGATTCTGGTTTGCTGAAATGAAGAAATGCAGCTCACCATCAATGTTCTGAGAACTGTTTCGAGGGTGAATTCAGTGCTTTTGCTTTGGGGTTCCCCGTATTTAAACAGACAACTGGGCTGCTCAACTACAGGCCTCTGCAAACTCAGTGTCATCTGAGCAAGCTTAAGGGACAGCAAAATTTGATAGTCGCTGTTTAAGAGCAAGCCACAGATGGGGAAGCACCCTGGGCTGCTGAGATGACTCAGTGGGCAAAAGTGCTTTCCTACTTGCATTGTGAGTCTGATAACCTGAGTTCAATTCCGTGGTTGGTGGTAGAAGGATAAACCGGCTCCAGAGAGCTGTCCTGTGACCTCCACATGCTTACTTGGAACTCATGCATGCTCCCCTCTCCAAAATACACACTAATTTTTCTTTCTTTCTTTTTTAAATGTGAAGAGCCCTCATATGCCATGGCAATCACAGAGACACAGCCGAATCTGCTCTCTGAAAAACACAAACAAGCTAGGAGGCCTCTTCATCACACAGTGCATTAGGAAACAGCTGTTCAGCTTCAGATTTTAATATGGATTCTTGGGACGGATCTTGTTCTATTTGCACTTGTAAATGTTGTTTGGGCAGAAAAGCCGGATGAAATATTTCAGAAATCTTTCCTTAGGGTCCTGGTTCTGAGCTAAACTTTAGAGCTCGTGTGCTGTTTGGTTGTCTTTCTCTTCTCTAGTGCTTTCTGGCTGAATGTGAAGAGGAACACATCCCAAGAGGCTTTGAGGGAGCAGCAATGTTGTTGATAGTTGAATGCAAATGTTCTCAGATGCACCAGGGCCATTTCCATGGAGTGTCACACTAAAGGACCTTAAGGGCATGGGAGAAAGGGGCCGGAGAATGGAGAGGAAGATCGTATTCCTTTCCGTGTGCTGACACATTTCTTCTGCAAGACTTTACTGCCTTTGGGAATTGTAACAATTATAATCTCTTCTCGAAGAAAAGATCAACCTGGACTGTGCCATAGAACTTGTAAAGGTTGCAGTTTGGAGACCCTGGAATTCCATTCTGACTTTGTTGTTGTTTTATAAACTTGGTTAGAGACTGAATTACCCTTAGATATTCTCAAGTCCATACAATGGAATACTGAGCATGAAAGCCCCAGTGAAGCTTGAGATTATAATATTGGAAGAACTGTTTTTTGAAGAGTCTAGCTTCCTTTCCAGTCCTTTGTATTGCACATAAGCCTGTGCACTTCCCCTAGAGCACTCGACTATACTGCAGCGAGAGAAGAAAACAATTGGTGCTTCAACTTTGCTTTATTCGATTCTTAAAAACAGCACCTTGCCTTTCACTGCGCCTTTGGTGTATCTGACGGGAAGCTGCTCGTTAGTCAATGATCACTTGCGTCATTTTCCCAGACATCTTAGAGATCAATATTTGGGTAATCAATTTGATCCTGCAGGCAATCTAATTAGTCTCTCGTTGCTTTTGGCCTATCAGACTAACCTTGTCATCTGCTATGCCCCTGGATACATCCTTTCTTTACCTTTCAATTTGTTTCTAACTGTGGGTAGAAGCAACGCATATTAGCATTTTGAGAATATGGAATTGATTTTTCTCTACAATCTCTCATCAAGCATTTGGCTACTAGAAGTTTCTTTCTTTTGGCAAAGGAAGTTCTGCTTTGCTGTGTTGTCTCAGTATGTGCTTGGTTGTAAACCCTTGGTACTTTGTGTAACTCTAGTTGTGTATACTGAAGGCAACTGTCTTTGCCTCCAAATTCTCTCATTTAGTTCCTTGGCTCAAGATAATAGCAGTGAGTACTCTGTTTTAGTGTTCCTCATTGCTACATCTTTCTTCTGGGCTAGCAATTCCACACATTTCTCCGTGCATGCTCTCATTATTAATTCTATATCAGGGTAAGATAAGAAAACATGGATGCCCCATAAGGATAATTGAATGTAGGAAATCGGTTATACAGAAACTGGAGGATGAAAGGAAGGAAGGAAGAAAGAAAGGGAAGGAGGGAGGGAGGGAGGGAGGAAAGAAGGAAAAATATTGAAGCAACATATGGCAAATGACCACAGAGTGTCATCACCACTTCAGAACTGGGGATACAAGACTTGGAGGGTGGAGTTTTGTAGATTGCTGAGAAGTATTGAATTGGTTTCATGTTGGTCCCTCAGAATATAGCTCTGTGAGGCTGGAATTCAGGTAACTGGGAGGGGATTGTCCTCCTGAGGTAACTGGGGCCTCCTTGATGGGTGGTCTCATCCCCAGGGAAGAAGGGTCGCAGTACTTTTAAGAATGCCCCTCAAAGTCAGAGGGATGCCCAACATGAGTCAGAAATGACAGTGACTTCTCTTTTCTTCTCTCCATTCTCCAGTGCTTCCTATTGGCAAAACCAAACAGGATTCAGCTGGTAAAGTGGCAATACTATTTGCAGACTCCCAGGTTCTGGAAATTGAGTAAAAAGGAATGGATTTGGGATACAGAGAAAATAGCATCAGGTGTTCAAATGCTTGTTTCTAAGCCTTTTAAAAGAAACTCAAATAAAAATAGATAATTTTAGTTATATTTTAAACAAAGGCTTAAATTTTCATATGTCAATGTTTACTTATTGGTTCATATGTAGCTGGATAGGAAAATTACTTCAGAGATTTTTAATTATTTTATATATCCCTCCATACTTTGGGGTATTGGGAATTAAATCCAGGACCTTATATGTAATAAGTACTCCATTTAGTGAATTATATCAGCAGCCTTCTTTATATATATATAATGTGTATATATATACATATACATATACATATACACACATATATATATATACACACATTATATATATGTATATAATGTGTGTGTGTCCAGACAGGCTTTGAACTTATGATTCTCCTGCCCCAGATTTCCAAATAGCTGAGATTACAGGATGATACTACTGACTCCCCTTATTTTTAAAAACTGTTAGTGTAAGTTTCACTTTCTACAAAGCAATTTTTCTCTAACTTGCAATATGTGCATCCATTCAAGCCCTCTCTATGTCTCAAGTGTATTACTTATTGTCCCTGATTTCCTATAATACAGATTATCAGAGCACAACTCATCTACTAAAACTCACCTATTTTATGTACACTGTATGTATATATATGTGTGTATTACATATATATATTCATGCATATATTGTACATGTATTACATATATAAAAAAACAAGCTCTAGAGCAAAGTTAAAACTTGAGTAAATTATCAACGGAGACTCATTAAAACTTTCATTGTTGGAGTAGAAAGGAAAAAATATAGTTGTTTAATATGTTGCTTTCTTCCTGTAGGAAAAGTTATAAACAATTTTATTAATAACATTAACTTTCTCCTTCATGGTACAAGAAAGTTTCTGCTACAAACACACTGACTGTAATGGGAGGCAAGAAAGCATTTCAAGTCTTGCAATTTTTTTCTAGAGTATTCTGAATTGAGGATCATTGAGCCAGATGAAAGATGAAGAAAACAATTTCATTATCTTGAAAATGCTTTCCTAAGTGTGGCTACAGAATAAAGCACATTGATCTGGTGTCTATGTGCCTTGTTTATAGCCCCAACTTTGCCACTGAAGTCCATTTGCAAGTAACTCTGTGAGCCTGAGGCTTTTGCCACCAGGGCAGGGACCATGATCTCCAGGTTTGCAGAACAAATCATCATAGGATGTTCTTATCTCCTCTGTAGAAGTGAGAGTTTGGAATATAAAGAGGCTACTGTGGATTTTGTTTGTTTGTATGAATCTGTTCTCTGTGGACAATGAGTAAGATGTAATTGAGTTTTGAGGTCTTCGTATCCAATAAAACCCTATAAAAACATTCTACCTCCATTTTCATTATCAAATAAAAAAATTAGTTAAAAAATAAAGACTAACCGAAAAAACAAATCAAGAAAGATGTTGGATCAATAGTGAGTCAGACCCTGGTTCAAATTGCAATGTTGTCTCAAAGGCAGTAGTCTTCAATATGACCTCTCTGAGCTAAAAATTGTAGAACAAAAAACTGAGGTCTCCCGTGTAATTCTTCATACCAACAATATTAACAAAATGGTAAGCAGTAGCAACTCTTGAGAGCCTTCTTTGTGCCTTTCTGGTATACTGGCACTTAATACAGTCAACATTCTGATGGTTTACTCAATCTTACACTGGCATTTGACCAACTCACACACAGTAGTCCACAGAAGACTAGATTTCTGTATGCATGTGTGTGTGTGCTTGTATATGCTTTTGCAGTGGAGAAAACACGTGGTTTTTCTCCCTCTGCTGTCTTTCATCAAATGGTATGTAGGGATTTATTGATGAAACCAGGATTTATTTCCTAGTAAAATGAATTTAATTCCAAATTCCCCTCAAAGTCAAGCTTAACATGTACATATTGGGACAGGAATGAAATGGTTGGTGTTGTCGTTGCAGGGATGACTGAAGCTGCAACATAACTTACAGGAGTTTAGGAGCACAGAGGGGATTCTCCTGTTTCCACACCACATTTCCACAGAGCACAAAACATTGACCAAGACAGTTTACATGTTTTATTCAAAGAAGCTAGTGAGTTCAGGTATCACTAAGGATGGGGAGTTAATCTGTGGTTTTAAAGTTTGAATTAGATCTCGTGATTTAGCCAATTGAAGGGACTTCTTGTCTGTCCACCCCCTAAGCCTATAGACAGACAAACAGAAGGAACCATTGCCATTTTTCCTACTCAACGGATTGTGTCATCCAGCTCATGTCTTCTCAGTGAACACCCTTGGGGACCTCAGGCAAGACAGACTCATGGTCTTAAATCAAAGTCCACAGGATAGAAGAGGCTCAGTTTTCCAGTTTTCTCACCAGTGGGGGTGTCTTTCCTTTTTTTTTTTTTTTTACCTGCAAGTATTCTGGAGCCCCCAGCAGCTCAGCAATGCAAGCTTGACAGAACCTGTCTTCCTAGACTGTTAATTTCACAGCCGGATGAGTAGAAAGGTAATTTGTATGGGTCACTCAGATTTAAAACGCTGTCGTGTCTCCTGACTAGGTGGAATGAGAGGATTTAAAAGAATGATTTGTGTGGTCCGGAGCGACAGTCTGTGGGCTCTTCGACACAGTCCTGTACCCTTTCCATTTGGTAAATGCCCACGTGGCTGCCCCATGTTGACTGTGGATTACAACCGAGATGAGAAGCAAGCCGCTGGGGGAAGATTTTGTTTTCATTTATTTTTAATTAATTGCAAACTTCCTCTTTCATTTGGCTGGCCACGCTCTGCAGATCCCAGGCACACGGGCTCTCTGCCAGTGTGGAGAGGCACTATGCAGAACTGTGAGAGGCAGCTCCTCTGCTTGTTCTCTGTCCTCAGGCTACATTGAATCGCATCTTCATGCTTGGAACCCGCCTTCCAAAGTGGTTCACCGTCCTTCTGCCCTAACTTGAATGCAGAGATATATATTTGCCCTCAAGGATTTGCTTACACTCCTTGAATGAGCAGGCTCCTATTAGAAATAGAAGCTGCTAAACAGTAGAAAAGCTTATAGACAGACAGACAAACAGAAGGCTTTGGGAAACAATCGTATCTCTCTCTTCTGAGTGTGATTAAACGAAGTACAGCCACCTATACTCTTGAAGAAATGTGTGATGTGGGGATTTGGATTTCCTACCTCTACAACCGTCCGCTTCTGCATCTGTAACCCAGCAACACTGTAAGATAAGCAAAACCCCTTGCACCTGTGCCCTCTATAATATCATTATTAGTACGATTGCCCAAGAAGGTGGATATTTAGTCTACAGGTCTAAAAATCTAAGTTACGGAAAACAAAAAGAAAAACAAAACAACAACCCCACCCCCAAAACCCTAAACTCCTTGTTCCACCAAAATGATAAGCTGGCAGAAAAATATATTAATATCAATGATGAAGTCATTGAATATTAGAACCTAAAGGAAGAAATAAAATTATTTTCTTGCACTTCAACCAAAGAGTGATCTGGAATAGTGAATAATGCCAAAGAAAATTGAATTGTGTCACAGGCAAATCACATTGGTCTGCCAAGGGATGCTTGGGACTTAAGAACTCTCTCTCTCTCTCTCTCTCTCTCTCTCTCTCTCTCTCTCTCTCTGTGTGTGTGTGTGTGTGTGTGTATGTGTGTGTGTGTGTATGTGTGTGTGTGTTGGGGGGTGGAAGTGTCAAAAAAGTGTTTTGGGTCTAAGCACTGAGTCTGTTGAGACTGCTCTCTGACCACAGCCTCAGTAGATACTGAGTCTAGATATGAACAGGCAATTAATCAAAATAAAGTAGAAAGAAGGAATTTGAAGGAAATTAGTAAAGTTTGATGGAATGAGGAAAAAGAAAGCAGAAATGTCAGTAAAACCTAACACTGGCTCTTTAAGACAGTAAGATTTTTAGTGATTCCCTTGGAAAAAGAGAAAGAACATAGGTAAGTTATATTAGGATCAAGGGTCACAATCGAGAATGGTGTGTGTTTGCTTTTGTGTGTATGTGTGAGTGCCTGTGTGTTCAGAAACTATGCCATAATACATGTTAAATTTATTTTTAAAAATGTTTGATGAAAATACAGACAGAAAGGAATTTAATCAGCAGGTAAAGTTAAAGTCTGACAAATTTTTGTGAGGCAGCAGAAGCTAAAGGTGAGTGCTGTCCTGTAATGATCCCACAGTTACTTTTTCGTATAAGACAGTCAAGACAATTGAAGGGAAGTCTCTGTAACTGATTCCTTGCAGATAATAAGAATGTACAACTAAAGTTTTCAGAACTGTGAGACCACAGAGAAAATCCTGCTCGCTAATTTCATTCACGAAAATGATGCAAGATCATAGATAAAATATTAACAAAGCAGATCTAAGAATGTATTAAAATATATAGTGTGATCAAGTGGAATTCATCTTGGAAATGTTAAGATGATTAAACATTAGACAGATTTATTAATTTTATTCACCATATGAACAGATTGAAGATGAAAAACATCATTATCTCAACAGATTCAGAAAACCTACTTGATAAAATTCAGTACCCATTCAGGACAAGAAACAAAGTAACTCATAAATTCAAGTTGAAGAAGTGGAAAATTCTTTGATCTAATATAGACTATTAACTGAGGGCTTAGAGAAAATGTTATAATTAATGGGGAAATTTTAGATGCTCCATTCAAGTCCTTTTTAAGTGATATGTGAAGTTGTTACTTTTTTAAACTACTATACCAAGAGTTTAATCAGTGCAGCAAGACAAATTATTATAAGTGAGAAAAGATCAGAAAGAAACAGAAAACAATTATTATCATTGTCAACATGGAAAATTTAGAAAATTCATCAGCTACTAGCATAGCTACTGCTAATAGTTGACTAACATTTTTAGATGCAACAGCAACATTCAAAATCAGTAGTATATTTTTGTAATTCTATAAAATGTAGTAAATGTAACTGAAGATAAATTTAAGAGAAAAATTTCAATGAACTTATTAGAACAACTGTGAAATTATAATAAATTACCCAAAAAGGGTTTTAAATAGAGAAAGAAGATATGCAGAAATTTCAAGATTTAATTTTATTTTAACTTTAAATTTTAATTATGAATATTTCTTTTTGCTACAGGGCATTACAAGGTAGCCTAGGTATCTAGAAGCTTGCTATGCAGACCACGTTGGCCTCAACCTTACAAAGATCTGTCTGCATCTTCCTCCTGCGTGGTGGGGTTAAAGGTGCATCACCATGCCTGGCAAAGGCTTCATTTGTAAAGAGCAAAAATTTTGTATTTAGTTTATAAGAAAATTCTGTTTACAGAACCTTGTAAGTTAACCCAAAGTGTTACACAAAATTAAAATAGGCTGAGAATTTTCTAAATTATTTTTATGGAAAGAAATAGAGAATGGAGTATAGAAAAAGAGTAGCCAAAAGAAGGAAGGCTACTTGCCCCAAGAAGGATAAACGCACAAAGTTAAGTAGAACTATTAGCATGGGGAGAGAAAGAGATAATGGGGGAAGAATTCAGGTCTGGCGACAGAGTGTTCACAATGTGGGAAGTTTATAGTGATCTTATAAACCCATGAGGAAAACTGGAGTGCCGAGCAAACAGTGCTATAAGACATGGCTATACATAAAGAAAAGAGCATTAGATATCCACTTCCTACTATAGATAAAAACTCATGCAGATGGATTAAATGACAAATGTGAACAAATTAATGAAATAGTTTTCAGTAAAGAAGGTGCAATGGCATTATATATATTTATGTAGAGATATTCCCTAAGCTGAATATAAGAAGTACAAAAACCCCAGTGCTAGGCATGAGAAGTCTGTGTTCAAAAGGTTAGTCATGGTCTTCCCAGAGACTTCTCAGATAATATAGACCATTGATATAGAGCTGGTTTCCTATAAGGGTGGAAGGTCAGCCCCTATTGCTCGAGATTTGCTCAAGATAATGCACACTTTAGACACAGGACTCAGATAATTCCAACTAGCTCTAACCCAGACATTTGCTTCATAAAATCTAGCTGCCACACTGCCATAAGACACCATGCACACTGCCAAGGGAGAGAAGTAATTAGTAATCCTATCCAGATGTGATGCCTATGAACCACAATAATGGCCAGTGTGGCAAACTATCCATCTGTGAAAGAGCAATAAGTGGCACTCACATAGTGGTGGAAAACACCATCTGTTTAATTGGATGTAAAGTCTACTCAACAGGAGGAAAATCTTGCTTGGTACTGCAAACCCATCCAACTTCCCAGGGCTAGTGAGGTCATGGACCTTAGAAAATAATCAACTACTGTTCTTTTGCTAGACCAACATAATTTATAACCATATTCTAAAACTTATCCTTATACCCACAGACAAGTATATTTCTCACTCCTCACCAAAAAGCTTATCTTTAGAGCAAATAGAGACCATTACAGAAAACCACAACTAGACACAATGCAGAGATCAGTGGATTATGGTGGCTCTGACCCCAATGAATAAATCATTATAGCATCTCTTGCATGTATGGCTCAGGGAACATTTATGCAGAGGATGCAGGAAGATTGTGAGACTAAAGGACCAAGAAGTCTCCAGTGAAACAGTGACTCCTAGAAATGGCTGCAAAACCAGTACCAGAATAATGGCGATAGCAACAGACGTGCTAATGTGGAAGGGCAAAAATTTCACGTAGAATTAAAAAGAACACACCAAATAATAGCATACCTTTTTTTTTAATTTATTTTTTTAATAGGTATTTTCCTTGTTTACATTTTCAATGCTATCCCAAAAGTCCCCCATACCCACCCCCCCCAATCCCCTACCCACCCACTCCCCCTTTTTGGCCCTGGGGTTCCCCTGTACTGGGGCATATAAAGTTTGCAAGTCCAATGGGCCTCTCTTTGCAGTGATGGCCGACTAGGCCATCTTTTGATACATATGCAGCTAGAGACAAGAGCTCCGGGGTACTGGTTAGTTCATATTGTTGTTCCACCTATAGGGTTACAGTTCCCTTTAGCTCCTTGGGTAATTTCTCTAGCTCCACCATTGGGGGCCGTGTGATCCATCCAATTGCTGACTGTGATCATCCACTTCTGTGTTTGCTAGGCCCCAGCATAGTCTCACAAGAGACAGCTATATCTGGGTCCTTTCAACAAAATCTTGCTAGTGTATACAATGGTGTCAGCGTTTGGAAGCTGATTATGGGATGGATCCCTGCATATGGCAATCACTAGATGGTCCATCCTTTCGTCACAGCTCCAAATTTTGTCTCTGTAACTCCTTCCATGGGTGTTTTGTTCCCATTTCTAAGAAGGGGCAAAGTGTCCACACTTTGGTCTTCATTCTTCTTGAATTTCATATGTTTAGCAAATTGTATCTTATATCTTGGGTATCCTAAGTTTCTGGGCTAATATCCACTTATCATTGAGTACATATTGTGAGAGTTCCTTTGTGACTGGGTTACCTCACTCAGGATGATGCCCTCCAGATCCATCCATTTGCCTAGGAATTTCATAAATTCATTTTTTTAATAGCTGAGTAGTACTCCATTGTGTAAATATACCACATTTTTTGTATCCATTCCTCTGTTGAGGGGCATCTGGGTTCTTTCCAGCTTCTGGCTATTATAAATAAGGCTGCTATGAACATAGTGGAGCATGTGTCCTTCTTACCGGTTGGGACATCTTCTGGATATATGCCCAGGAGAGGTATTGCGGGATCCTCCAGTAGTACTATGTCCAATTTTCTGAGGAACCGCCAGATTGATTTCCAGAGTGGTTGTACAAGCTTGCAATCCCACCAACAATGGAGGAGTGTTCCTCTTTCTCCACATCCTCGCCAGCATCTGCTGTCACCTGAATTTTTGATCTTAGCGATTCTGACTGGAGTGAAGTGGAATCTCAGGGTTGTTTTGATTTGCATTTCCCTGATGATTAAGGATGTTGAACATTTTTTTCAGTTGCTTCTCAGCCGTTTGGTATTCCTCAGGTGAGAATTCTTTGTTCAGCTCTGAGCCCCATATTTTAATGGGGTTATTTGGTTTTCTGGAGCCCACTTTCTTGAGTTCTTTATATATATTGGATAGTAGTCCCCTATCTGATTTGGGATAGGTAAAGATCCTTTCCCAATCTGTTGGTGGCCTTTTTGTCTTATTGACGGTGTCTTTTGCCTTGCAGAAGCTTTGCAATTTTATGAGGTCCCATTTATCGATTCTCGATCTTACAGCACAAGCCATTGCTGTTCTATTCAGGAATTTTCCCCCTGTACCCATATCTTCGAGGCTTTTCCCTACTTTCTCCTCTATAAGTTTCAGTGTCTCTGGTTTTATGTGGAGTTCCTTAATCCACTTAGATTTGACCTTAGTACAAGGAGATAGAAATGGATCAATTCGCATTTTTCTACATGATAACCGCCAGTTGTGCCAGCACAATTTGTTGAAAATGCTGTCTTTTTTCCACTGGATGGTTTTAGCTCCCTTGTCAAAGATCAAGTGACCATAGGTGTGTGGGTTAATTTCTGGGTCTTCAATTTTGTTCCATTGGTCTACTTGTCTGTCACTATACCAATACCATGCAGTTTTTATCACAATTGCTCTGTAGGACAGCTTTAGGTCCGGCATGGTGATTCCTCCAGAGGTTCCTTTATCCTTGAGAAGAGACTTTGCTATCCTAGGTTTTTTGTTATTCCAGATGAATCTGCTGATTGCCCTTTCTAATTAGTTGAAGAATTGAGTTGGAATTTTGATGGGGATTGCATTGAATCTGTAGATTGCTTTTGGCAAGATAGCCATTTTTACAATGTTGATCCTGCCAATCCATGAGCATGGGAGATCTTTCCATCTTCTGAGATCTTCTTTAATTTCTTTCTTCAGAGACTTGAAGTTCTTATCATACAGGTCTTTCACTTCCTTAGTTAGAGTCACGCCAAGGTATTTTATATTATTTGTGACTATTGAGAAGGGTGTTTTTTCCCTACTTTCTTTTTCAGCCTGTTTATCCTTTGTGTAGAGAAAGGCCATTGTTTTGTTTGAGTTAATTTTATATCCAGCTATTTCATTGAAGCTGTTTATCAGGCTTAGGAGTTCTCTGGTGGAATTTTTAGGGTCACTTATATATACTATCATATCATCTGCAAAAAGTGATATTTTGACTTCTTCCTTTCCAATTTGTATCCCCTTGATCTCCTTTTGTTGTCTAATTGCTCTGGCTAGGACTTCAAGTACAATGTTGAATAGGTAGGGCGAGAGTGAACAGCCTTGTCTAGTCCCTGATTTTAGTGGGATTGCTTCCAGCTTCTCACCATTTACTTTGATGTTGGCTACTGGTTTGCTGTAGATTGCTTTTATCATGTTTAGGTATGGGCCTTGAATTCCTGATCTTTCCAAGACTTTTATCATGAAGGGGTGTTGGATTTTGTCAAATGCTTTCTCAGCATCTAACTAGATGATCATGTGGTTGTTGTCTTTGAGTTTGTTTATATACTGGATTACGTTGATGGATTTCCGTATATTGAACCATCCTTGCATCCCTGGGATGAAACATACTTGGTCAGGATGGATGATTGTTTTGATGTGTTCTTGGATTCGGTTAGCGAGAACTTTATTGAGGATTTTTGCATCGATATTCATAAGGGAAATTGGTCTGAAGTTTTCTATCTTTGTTGGGTATTTTTGTGGTTTAGGTATCAGAGTAATTGTGGCTTCATAGAATGAGTTGGGTAGAGTACCTTCTGTTTCTATTTTGTGGAATAGTTTGTGAAGAACTGGAATTAGGTCTTCTTTGAAGGTCTGATAGAACTCTGCACTAAACCCATCTGGTCCTGGGCTTTTTTTGGTTGGGAGACTATTAATGACTGCTTCTATTTCTTTAGGGGATATAGGACTGTTTAGATCATTAACCTGATCTTGATTTAGCTTTGGTACCTGGTATCTGTCTAGAAACTTGTCCATTTCATCCAGGTTTTCCAGTTTTGTTGAGTATAGCCTTTTGTAGAAGGATCTGATGGTGTTTTGGATTTCTTCAGGATCTGTTGTTATGTTTCCCTTTTCATTTCTGATTTTGTTAATTAGGATGCTTTCCCTGTGCCCTCTAGTGAGTCTGGCTAAGTGTTTATCTATCTTGTTGATTTTCTCAAAGAAGCAGCTCCTTGATTGGTTGATTCTTTGAATAGTTCTTCTTGTTTCCACTTGGTTGATTTCACCCCTGAGTTTAATTATTTCCTGATTTCTACTCCTCTTGGGTGAATTTGCTTCCTTTTGTTCTAGAGCTTTTAGGTGTGTTGTCAAGCTGCTAATGTGTGCTCTCTCTAGTTTCTTTTTGGAGGCACTCAGAGCTATGAGTTTTCCTCTTAGGTATGCTTTCATTGTGTCCCATAAGTTTAGGTATGTTGGGGCTTCATTTTCATTGAACTCCAAAAAGTCCTTAATTTCTTTCTGTATTCCTTCCTTGACCAAGTTATCATTGATAAGAGTGTTGTTCAGTTTCCACGTGAATGTTGGCTTTCTATTAGTTATTTTGTTATTGAAGATCAGCCTTAGTCCATGGTGATCTGATAGGATGCATGGGACAATTTCAATATTTTTGTATATGTTGAGGCTTGTTTTGTGACCAATTATGTGGTCAATTTTGGAGAAGGTACCATGGGGTGCTGAGAAGAAGGTATATCCTTTTGTTTTAGGATAAAATGTTCTGTAGATGTCTGTTAAGTCCATTTGTTTCATCACTTCTGTTAGTTTCACTGTGTCCCTGTTTAGTTTCTGTTTCCATGATCTGTCCATTGGTGAAAGTGGTGTGTTGAAGTCTCCCACTATTATTGTGTGAGGTGCAATGTGTGCTTTGAGCTTTACTAAAGTTTCTTTAATGAATGTGGCTGCCCTTGTATTTGGAGCATATATAATCAGAATTGAGAGTTCCTCTTGGAGGATTTTACTTTTGATGAGTATGAGGTGCCCCTCCTTGTCTTTTTTGATTATTTTGGGTTGGAAGTCGATTTTGTTAGATATTAAAATGGCTACTCCAGCTTGTTTCTTCATACAATTTGCTTGGAAAATTGTTTTCCAGCCTTTCATTCTGAGGTAGTGTCTATCTTTTTCTCTGAGATGAGTTTCCTGTAAGCAGCAAAATGTTGGGTCTTGTTTGTGTAGCCAGTTTGTTAGTCTATGTCTTTTTATTGGGGAGTTGAGTCCATTGATATTAAGAGATATTAAGGAAAAGTAATTGTTGCTTACTGTTATTTTTGTTGTTAAAGTTGGCATTCTGTTCTTTTGGCTGTCTTCTTTTAGGTTTGTTGAGGGATTACCTTCTTGGTTTTTCTAGGGCATGGTTCCCATCCTTGTATTGGTTTTTTTCTGTTATTATCCTTTGAAGGGCTGGATTCGTGGAGAGATAATGGGTGAATTTGGTTTTGTCGTGGAATACTTTGGTTTCTCCATCTATGGTAATTGAGAGTTGGCTGGGTATAGTAGCCTTGGCTGAAATTTGTGTTCTTTTAGTGTCTGTATAACATCTGTCCAGGCTCTTCTGGCTTTCATAGTCTGTGGTGAAAAATCTGGTGTAATTCTGATAGGCTGCCTTTATAAGTTACTTGACCTTTTCCCCTTACTGCTTTTAGTATTCTATCTTTATTTAGTGCATTTGTTGTTCTGATTATTTTGTGTCGGGAGGAATTTCTTTTCTGGTCCAGTCTATTTGGAGTTCTGTAGGCTTCTTGTATGTTCATGGGCATCTCTTTCTTTAGATTTGGAATGTTTTCTTCAATAATTTTGTTGAAGATGTTTGCTGGTCCTTTGAGTTGAAAATCTTCATTCTCATCCACTCCTATTATCCATAGGTTTGATCTTCTCATTGTGTCCTGGATTTCCTGGATGGTTTGAGTTAGGATCTTTTTGGATTTTCCATTTTCTTTGATTGTTGTGCCGATGTTCTCTATGGAATCTTCTGCACCTGAGATTCTCTCTTCCATCTCTTGTATTCTGTTGCTGATGCTCGTATCTATGGTTCCAGATTTCTTTCCTAGGGTTTCTATCTCCAGCGTTGCCTCACTTTGGGTTTTCTTTATTGTGCCTACTTCCCTTTTTAGGTCTTGGATGGTTTTATTCAATTCTATCACCTGTTTGGTTGTGTTTTCCTGGTATTCTTTAAGGGATTTTTGTGTTTCCTCTTTAATGTCTTCTACCTGTTTGGTTATGTTTTCCTGCAATTCTTTAAGGGATTTTTGTGTTTCCTCTTTAATGTCTTCTACTTGTTTAGCAGTGTTCTCCTGTATTTCTTTAAGTGAGTTATTTAGTCCTTCTTGATGTCCTCTACTATCATCATGAGATATGATTTTAAATCCAGGTCTAGCTTTTCAGGTGTGTTGGGGTGCCCTGGACTGGGCAAAGTGGGAGTGCTGGGTTCTGATGATGGTGAGTGGTCCTGGTTTCTGTTAGTAAGATTCTTACGTTTACCTTTCGCCATCTGCTAATCTCTGGAGTTAGTTGTTATAGTTGTCTCTGTTTAGAGATTGTTCCTCTGGTGATTTTGTTACCCTCTATGAGCAGACCTGGGAGACTAGCTCTCTCCTCTGTGTTTCAGGGTCAGAGCAGTCTCTGCAGGCAAGGTCTCCTCTTTCAGGGAAGGTGCACAGTTATCTGGTGTTTGGACCTCCTCCTGGCCGAAGATGAAGGCCCAAAATAGGATCTTTCCCAGAAGCTGTGTTGCTTTGGCCTGTCACAGAAGCCGTTGTTTCAGTAGTCCACACTCTCACCTGTATAGACTACTTTCCTCGGAGTCACAGAACCAAGGTGGCTCCCATGGAACCTGAGAAGCCTCTCGGGCCGGGTGGACACCTGTGCTCTGACCAGGAAGGTGGCCGGTTGTCTGGAGCTGAAAATGGTGCTGCCTCAGAGGCTCTGTGGCTCTCGCTTGTCCCAGAGACTGCTGGCCTCTGTATTCCACACTCTCACCTGTGCAGACTGCCCTCCGTAGAGTCCTGGAACCAAGCTGGCTCCCGCGGAACCTGTGGCAGAAGCCTCTCAGGCCGGGCGGACACCTGTGCTCTGACCAGGAAGGTGGCCGGTTGTCTGGATAGCATATCTTTTTATTGACACATGGATATATGCTAAAATGGCATAGGTTAAAAAAGCAAGGTATACTTGATTTTGACCAGGGTACTTGTCAGGATAGGGGAGGGGTGGGAAGGCATGCCGCCTATGGAATTTAACCCAGATCTGGGTATTTCATTCCTTTCTAATTTTAAATAATCAAGTTGTATATTGAGCAGATATGATAAAATAATATGTTTGAATATGGTGGCTATGTAATGGCTATATTTTTGTGCTTTTCTATTTGTTTGAAATATGTCATAATTAGAAGTAAAAGTTTGAAAGAACAAATAACCAAACATCTTCATCTATTTGAGGTAAACTTAGAGCCTGGCTCTTCCAGGTTTTCCTGGCTGCCTACTTCCTCTACCATTTTCCAACTTTGAGAATTACTGAAGGGCCAAGGATAAAATTGTTACCTGCAATTATATTTCACATTATTATTTGTAGTTTATGTCATACAAAGAATAGACTTTTAATTTCCCCAGTTTGAGATGCACATAGTTTAGCACTGTTATTTTTCTTTCAAGCCAAAGATACTATTTATAGATGTTGAGAAATATTCTCTCCAATCTCATCTACTCCATCTGACTGGAAATACCAGATAGAAGAAGGAGAAGAAGGAAGAGTGGGAGGAGGAGGAGAGGGGAAAGAGGAAGGAGGGGAAAGAGAAGGAGGAGGAGGAGGAGGAGGAGAACAACAACAAGAGAAGAGAATTAGTTTGAAACTATATTTTTTCTGGAAAGTCCATTTTCAGAGTATCTGTGAGATAAGGAACAAGTGCTTGACTTGGAGTCAGGAGTTCTGGCTTCTCTCTTGCTGTGCCTCTTCTCTGAAATCTTATGTGCTCCTGGTTCTTAATCTTTAAAATGAGAGCATCGACTTATCTCTAAATCCTTTCCAGCTCTAAAGCCTTGTAATTTTATGAAGTGTGAGAGTGAAATCAGTCATAAAATGAAGTATTAACTGAAAGACACGAACTGAGGAGCCAAACCTGTGAGTCTGACTCACAGGATCTCCTCCTCCATCTCCTCCAACAGCTAGAGAGTCGCTGTTTTGGATTAAGGTGATGAAATAAAAAATTTGAAAACTAATATTTAAAGTTTTTTCCCTCTAATGCTTTAGTTAAAAAAAAAAAACAAAACCCTTAATGCGAAGATTAGATATCAAGTTCCATGAAAGATTCTTAGAAATGGGGACAGGTGGCTTTGACCTGAAGGTGAGATGAGAAGATCCTGGAAGGGAAAAATTACCACTTTACAAGGAGTCCTTGCTGGTTAGAAGGATGCAGAGTGCACAGCGTGTTTTGGGCATATGGGTTGTAAATAAGAATGAAGAAAGCAAGGATAAACTGATGAAGGTAGAACAGAACCAATGGCAAGCATTTCCAGCTAATGGGAATAGCTCCCCAAGATACATTGCAAAGCCTAGCCAACCAAAAGCCTTTTCTGACAGAGAGAATTCAAGTTCTCTCTCTCTCTCTCCCTCTTCTTTTCCCTCTCCCCTCATCCCCCTCTCTTCCTTTCTTTCTTTCTTTTCTTCTAACAAGCTATGGAGAGGATTTTCCCACATCTAATATTTCATTGCTTCAAGAATTGTCTGGAAAAAACAAAATGAGAGGAGCAGGACCTGTGATCTCACTAGGTCTGCTGCAGCCCACGAAACCAAGGTTCAGATCAAAGGCTAGCTTGTGGGTATCTACCTGAAGCCGTTGGGGTCCATCTAAATTTCGTGATGAATGGCCACTGCCTCAGTAAATCTGTCAGGAGACCTCCTGATATTTGGCAAGGGGAAACTGGAATTCCCACTCTCCATTCAATCCATAGACAATGGCAGGTGCAGTAGTTTCACCCTCCTAGTTTTCTGGGCATGGCATTGCCCCACTTTTCCCATGCTGCACTCTTGCCATGTGGACTATTGTAATTATCAACCATCTCCACCTCTTTTACTGGGGAGAACAGGTGTGAACTGGTTTCTGTGTCTAGCTAGTGGTCTTGATCTCCTTCTTCTAACAGCAGTTGGTATATCAAAAGAGCATCACATCTGGTTACATTACATTGCAGATTAAAATCTTTGATGGATCTTGTGGTCTTCATAATTCAAATTCCTTAATTCTGTCTTCTTGGTTGCTTTAGGTCTTGATCATAGTGAGATTTATTTATTTATTTTTTCTTTTTGATGCTTTACTTTGCCAAAGTATTCTTCCCTTTGGAGCGCTAACAGAACCATTCACTCTGCCAGCTGCGATCCTCCCTTGGTGGCTGCCCCCTCTACTTCCTGTCTGCTCTGGACCTGCTGATTCTCCCTTGACCTTCACTGAGCAGATTAAATGTTACTTCCCCTACAATACACCTGACCATTAATTTCTGTAGCATTTAGTGCTGCCCACAGTGTGGGAGGAAAACCTGCCTGTTTTATTCAACCTCGCCATCAAGCTCAGAGCACATTCTTAATAGACATTTGCTGAAAGAATAAGAGTTAATTAGGAACCATTTAATCCTTGGGCACTAAACAGACAAAGTTAGTTTCCTTAATCAGATCAAAACTGGGCCTCCTGCCCACACCATATTAACATCTGACTCACAGCAGATGCTAACATCATAACAAGGTATCAACTAGAGGATAGTGGATATAATCCATCAAATTTTTAGACATCAAGGAAGAGCAAAAGCAGACTTTACCTTGCTTGCCATGTGTCAAATACTTTCTCTTTCTCTCAAACTACTTAGATTGTGTGTTTGGGGCTTTCCTTATTAAGACTTTGCTTTTGAGTTATTATTATTAATTATTATTATTTTGTGGTTTTGATATTTTTGTGGGCCACTGAGATGTTTCAGCAGATAAAGGTACTTTCTGCAAACCTGAAGACCTACACATGGTCCCCAGAAACCACATGGTGGATGGAGAGAACTGACTCCCACATTCTCTCTTCTGCAGTATACTTGGTTGTGTGTTAAACAAGTGAGAATAGAACAGAGAGACCTCACTTATTACGTCTCTCCACTTATTACCAAAGAGTCTACATGGCTATCCATGATTTAGGGAATCCAAACTTAAATTCATCACTTAAAGATAACCATGTCATAAAGTTTAATTAATTAATTAATTAATTACTTGCAGTGTTGCAGACTAACCCCAGGGCATTGACTATGAAAGACAAGTGTCTACCATTGATCTTTTCCCCCAGGATCATATGGTATTCATTTGTTCTGTTAATTTGATTTTATTATAGAGGTAGGGCTCATGGCTATTTCTCTTCCTACATTTAAGGAAGTATATGCTTACCAAGTGTAGATCAGGAAACATTTGGAATTGGATGTAAATCAACCCCCTCTCTTCCTCTCATCTATCTACCTATCAGCTATCATCTATTTGCATATATACCTACCTATATATCTAGCCCTCAATAGATCACCCCAAGGTCTTGCACATGCTATATCCTATTTTCTCTCTCCCCCCAGCTCTTATTTTGTTATTGAGATAGGATCGCATAAAGACTCCCTGACTGGCCCTGAATTCCCAAGCAAAGCTTGAATGTGCAATTCTCCTGTATCAGCCTCTGAGAAGGTGGAGTTGTAAACCTTTGCTGTCAGAATTGCAAAGCACAAATAGGTCTGTGACAACAAGTAGAATTATGCCAGTATTTACAGTATTTACAGTATTTACAGTCATATTTCACTGGTTAGTTGTGTTCCATCTCCAGACAATTGATACCTCACACCATCCTTTCTATCCATCCAAATGTCAACCCAAGTACTCCTGGCATCACTAGGGTAAAGTCTTACATGTGTGAAATAGTCATGTCCTTCTTTTCACAGACAACCAGAGTATGGCATCTGATGTGTCTTCCTCCTAGCAAAGACACCTGCCACTACCACCTTGGACCTCACCTGTATTGAGGATCCAGAGTCTTGCCTCTCTATTTGCACTGTCAGTGTGCCTCTCGAGTCCTCTGAGCTACAAGTATGCCATACTCTACACAGGATATCAGATTCAGAAAGCGAACTAGGAAGAGTGAGTCATAGCTTCTCCCAGTGCCAAGCTGACCATGGAATGAATACCTGTGGTTGTTTGAAAGATCAGTGGATCAGTTCCATCAGCACCTGCCTCTGCCCAAACTGTGACTTGGCAAGATTATAACGTTTTATCGGATTAGCTCAAGTAAGTTTGAAAATTTACTTAGAAGATTAAATAATCTTTTATTGTGACTGCTCTTACCTTCCTGCCCAAATCTCTTCTAATAGAATTTCTGCTGCGGCTAGTGAAAGTCAAGAGGAAGATTATGCTTTTGAGAGTTTTCGAAAGGTTTGCGCATCAAAAGTTTACTTCATTCATGAATATCCAGGATCTATAAACAAAGTCGAGGCTGGGAACTTTGCCTAAACTAGAAAGCAGTACCTTTTCTTTCTTGCTATGCTTGCCCCAGTAGAGCCTGATATGCCCCAGACCCACAGGGACACCTTCACAGGTACAGGGGTAGCCCTCACTCTACCTAGTGTGTTACATGGGTGCTGAGGACCAACCTTTACTCAATTTTATTTTCTCAAAGGTGGCCTTGGTTATGTAGAATCAGAATACTTCAATAATATTGACTACTTTAAGCTGGATTTCATCATGCTCCTTACCAACATATCACAGTATTTGGGGAGGGTACATTGTACAGATTAGAGTGGGTCACTGACCCCAGAACTGTGTTCTTTCCTAGGTGGCCAGGGCTGCTCTTCCAGGGTACAATCTATAGAGAAAGGTAACACTTTATAGATCTTGAAAATTTTCAGAGCTGGTTCCTTTCTCCAGCTTTCATCTTTAACAAACACAAGAGTACTTATAAGGAGACATTCTCCTGCAAAGTGCACTCTGCTGATTACTGGCAGGTCCAGGGACACTGACTGAATAGATAGTCAGAATCAGCCTGGATGATTCCCTTAATCACCTTAATCATAGAATCGACCTGCCCTAATGGCCTCAACAAGGAGAGTGGCCGCACAGTCACTCTACATTGTCAACTCGTCCTCAGGACATATTCTGATGCATGTAATGAAGAGCTTGAGGCTTGTATTAGGGACAAGATAATTGCAAGGCTCTGTCAACTGTTCACTATTCCTTTATCAGTAATGAGGAGTTCTCTGAGACTGTCTTCTTTAGGACCCGTGTCACACCCTGGAGCAGTTCTGGGCCTTAGGTGAGTTCAATGATGCTTAGCCACCATCAGAGTACTCCCCTTTCTTCTCCATGTCTGCGTGGTGAAGCCCTGTCCACCCACACCTATTTGGAAACTGATGGGAGCTCTCTATCGTCAGCCCTTAGAATGGGAACCACTGCTTCAATTTCTTGCATTGTGAGCTTCTAAGTGAATTCACCAAATAGACACCCAGTTTACCAGGACCAGAATACACGATTATACAGGTATAGGGCCACATTTCTTGTTAGTATTATTTTTCAAGTGATACATTAGTATACGAGGAATAAAAGAAGCAAAGTCACACTCATAAGTAGGTCCTTAGGATTTTCATGTTTTCTCATTTTTTTAAAGATTTTTATCATATTGCATTAAGCCACAAAGAACTGTTTATTCTCCCCATGACTGCTTTTGATAAAAGTCATCACAGAAAAAGCATGTAAGATGGCTGAGTGAGCAAAGAGACTTGTCCCCAAGTCTGATGCTCTCAAATCCATATGGAGGAAGAAAAGAACCCTTCATGAAAGTTGTCTTCTAACCTCTGCCTGTATACCACTGCATGCATGTTCCCCTCCTCCAGTGAATAAAGAAGTGTAGGAAATGTTTTTCTTCTTTAAAAACATTAGTTTGTGCATGCGTGTGTGTGTGTGTGTGTGTGTGTGTGTGTGTGTGTGTGTATTGGGTGTCCACAAGCCAAGGCATGGATATTGAAGTCAGAGGACAACTTGCTGGAATCAGTTTCCACTTATGTGGGTTCCGAGAAACAAAGTCAAGTCAACAGATTTGACAGCAAACATCTTTACCTCCTGAGCCATCATGGTGGTCCTCCCAAAATGTTTTTTTTTTTAAAGTCATCATGAGAACAATAGACTCATACTACATTGCTCAAGTCATTAGTTTTTTTTCTTTGGCCTCACATTAAAAGTTTACAGTAAATGACCAGTCTACTTAAATAAAACATTATATTAATATAAATTAACATCTTATTAATAATATTCAGATGGACACTTAAAGAATAGCACAAACTTTAGTTATAGTCTAATTTAGTAAACCTCGCAGAAAAAAATTAGCTTTCTATAATGACCAAGGGCTAATTGTGAGGTCTGGAGGAAGAAATGAGTTTAGAGGCTGGCTGGCATCTGTTCTTCCTGTGAACTCAGGGTATATATATAGTTAAATCTTTGCTTTTGTCCTCACCCAGTTTTCATGACTGTAAGATGGGTAATAGCTGTATACCTTATAAAACATTCTGTAAAGTACATTTAATAAAAATGTAAGAGAATTAGTTTCAGGTCCAAGCCAGTGAGTGACAGTAATAGACAGCAAGAGTCTCATGGTGCTCTTTAAACCTCTAGGACTTCTGTTTTCAAAACTAATTCTGTGTTTAAAATTTTATAGTCTTTTTGGGGGCAGAGCAGAGGTTAAATCCTTGCTATTTTCTAAGGCTGGCTCAACATGAAGGATCCCGATTTTGGAAAGGAAAAGGATGAGACACACAGAATGAGAGAGGGAGCGCCTCGGCATGACGGGGATCCCCAGGCCCCTAGGCAGCCAAACCAATCAAATATAGAAACCAATAAAAGAAGCCCCCAAATGAAACAAAAATGGAGGAAAAAATATTTTCACAGATGAAGTTCATATCCATTTGCTTCATTTGCCTGCTGCTGTCCCTGCTGGGTGGGAGGTGGCTGTGGACCACCAGGGCCTGGGGTCTGTCCATAGTAAGCAGCCTGCTGTCTGTAATACTTAGCCCAGGCAGCACTGTAACCAGGCTGGGAACCAGGGGGTGCTCCAGGACCCCAACCAGTGGCCACTTGTGCTTGCTTCTTGTAGTACTCCTCCCAGGCCTTGGTGTAGTCCTGCTGTGGGGGTGCCCCAGGCTGCTGGAGCTGCTGGCCAATTTTTTTGTAATACTCTTCCAAAGCCTTAGTGTAGTCTGATTGGCCAGTGGGTGGAGGCTGGGGGAGCTCCCCGTGTGCAGGTGGGGCTGCAGGGGCTGGGGCAGGGGCTGGCACAGGGCCTGGGAGTTGCTGGTAGTAGTGAGAGTAGTAGGCAGCCCAAGCAGCATTAGGATCTGTAGCCGCTGCAGCAGCTTTGTTTGGGTTGTGAGGAGCAGTTGGTTGCAACGGGTGGTAGGTATTGCTCCAGCCCTGAAGTGGGTACTGGTGAGGAGGAGGACCACCAGCATGAGGGGGCGCCCCTGGAGGCCACTGGTTGAAGGGTCCAGGGTTGAAAGGCTCCATGGGTCCAGCAGGGCCTGGTCAAATTAAATCACAAAGAGCAGAACAAAACCTATAAAATGATATATGTATAGAAATATATAAATCTCTATTCCCCCAATCTCTGAGCCCACCCTCTGAGGGAAGCGGTTCACTATCTCCCTATTGTCTGGGGCCCTATTCTTGTTTTGTTTTTTTGTTTTTTTGTTGTGTTTTTTTTTTTTTTTTTTTTTTTTTTTGGTTTTTCGGGACAGGGTTTCTCTGTGTAGCCCTGGCTGTCCTGGCACTCACTTTGTAGACCAGGCTGGCCTCGAACTCAGAAATGCGCCTGCCTCTGCCTCCCGAGTGCTGGGATTAAAGGCGTGCGCCACCACGCCCGGCCCTATTCTTGTTTTTAAATAAACTTTTTAAAAAGAAAGAAGCAGTCACTATGGCTATCTCTCTCTTTTTTCTTTTTTCTTTTTTCTTTTTTCTTTTTCTTTTTCTTTTTCTTTTTCTTTTTCTTTTTCTTTTTCTTTTTCTTTTTCTTTTTCTTTTTCTTTTTCTTTTTCTTTTTCTTTTTCTTTTCTTTTCTTTTCTTTTCTTTTTTTTTTTGTTTGTTTGTTAGAGTTGGAACATTCCTTGGACCAGGTGTGGGTGTCATAGGCCCCTCCTGCCCTGCCCATCTCTCTTTGTCTCTCTTTTTCTCCCTGCCCCCGCTCTTCCCTGGCTCCTCCTTATACCCACCCCAACCCCAGGACTGGCCTGATACATTGTCATCTGTTGAAGATGAGATAAACTGAGGAAAAAAATGAGAACAAAACAAAAAAAATTGTACGGCAGTTTTTACTTTTTATCGCTCGTTTTTAACTTCACAAAAAAATGGTATCAAAAACAACAAAAAATTTTATAGTCTTCAGTAAACTCTGGGGTATATTTCTTTAGAACAAAATAATTATAAGGAACTCCTTCATAGTGCAGTATGAGTGTTAATTTCAGTTTAAAGATAAAGGAACTGACAAGATGACAAGTCACTCACTCAAGATTACCTGGAGAGCAAAACCTGAATCAGGATGAAACTGGGAGCCACACTCCAGAATTAGTGCTGCCACAAGGTGGGCTTCTTAGAATTAAAAACAAATGATTTATTACAATTAACTGTAAGTATGAAATACTGTTCTTTTAAAATGTATAAAATTAATTATTGAAACAATCAGCACTTTTGACTTAAATAGCCATAGCTCAATTTTCCCCTCATATTTGTTTTGAATGAATATCCTATATTTAACCTAGTGGTGATGAGGCCAGCTTCCGCATTGGAGTGAGACCTTGTCCTAAAAACCAAGCAGCCAACTACCCAACCAACCAGCCAACCATTCCCATCCCACCACCCACTCAACCAACCAACTAGCCAGCCAGCCACCCACCCACCCAACCAACCAACTAACTAGCCAAACAACCACCCAACTGACCAACTAATCACTCAACCACCTACCCAACCAACTAACCAGCCAAACAAACACCCAACTGACCAACCAAACAACCAATCAACCACTGAACCACCCAACCAACCATCACCACCACCAATATAAATTATTCAGAATTTTTAGTATTCTAAAATGGCCTAGAGTTCTCTGTACATGGTGTTTTTTTCTTTTGGAATCTGTTTTTCATATAAGAGTTAGTACTAGGAAAGTCAACAAAGAGTAAAGGATGGGATATAGCAATGACTGATTATTCAAATATGTAAGTTTTAGACCAATTAAAAACACATTGGAAACTGGTAGCAACAGAAGACTATAATGGTGCAGAGCTAAGGGTACTTCTGCTGTGTAAAAAGGACAATACTGAGTTGTAGACAATATGGTAACTGACTGTGAGGGAAAGTACATGCCATTGCAACAAGAACATAATTTGGAGATGACCAAGGTTTATATTTGTAAAGAAACAGATCCCAAAGATAAGTATGTTTTAAAATATACAACTAAGGTCCTAACCTAGATATCCACATACTGTAACTTTTATTTATCTAAACCACATCTACAAACTTGTTTTCTGAGCTAGCTGATATAAAGGCTTAAAATAGAGAGGCAGAGAGTCTTACTTCACTGGGCAGAATTGGTAAATCCTTATGACATATGCTGAAGGCTCATAATCTGTTCCTTCTATGTTTGTACTAACACCCTTCTCTCTCTTTTCCTCATGCTCCTTGCTAGAGTTAGATTGTCTGACTGGAACTTTCTGTCCTGTCATTCCATGACTTCTATCTTCTTTGTTTTCTTTCTGTATTTTTATTTCTTTTATGTTTTACTTTCAATGGAAAAAGAAAATACAAGGTAAAACTTCTCTCTCTTTTTTTCCTATTGCATTAGAAAAGGAAATGAAATGTCCTACCCAAATGAAGGGTTCTATCCTCTGGGACACGACAGGACTATTGTTAGCACTGGGCACGTAGCTCTGTACATGAACCTTGCATAAATAATTCCCCTATGTGTTTAGGGAGTGAGGACTTTTGACATCAGAAAGCTCTTCAGAGACTACTTATTATTTAGTTTCTGCTTGAAATCAGGTAAGAGTCTTGATCCAAAGACACCATTTTGGAAAAAAACAAACAAAAAAAAAACCAAACTCAATTTCCACAAGACAACATCAGAATTAGACAAAGAGAAAGATTAATAGTTTTGACAAGAAGCTTTGGCAGTGCATGGTTAAATAAGCACAGGGCCCTCTCAGAAGTTTCCAAAAAGAGATAGATGTTAGTGGCAGTTGCTATCACCTTGTCCAACTTTATACAATCTCCAGATTACAAATTCAAGTGGATATTACTTTCTTCCTATTCTTTGGCTTAGCTACCAGTAGCAGAGTTGGCAAGAGGAAACTGGATGCTAAGCTCCTCAGTGGAAATGCCCCCAAAGATATACTTGTTTCAGCCTCGTCTGCAAATGCCTCCTCCTTCCGCCTCTGCAAATTCATCCCACCTACTGTCAGGAAGATCCCAGATCATACTCTAATGGTTCATTTAATGGCTAAAATTAGGCTGACTAGAAATGTCCCACAGGTGAAATTCAGCTCCTTAAGATGCTATACCACATTTATTTCAAGGTTTTGAGAAGTTTTTTTTGTGCTTCATTAACTGGTACACAGTGGATGAACCTGGCAGTTGGAGGGGGATGCTGTCCTATTCTGTTCCTCATCTAGACTACCAGAATACCATTCACTGCTATTTTGTTCTTTTTCTTTCACACTAGCATAGGGCCTGGGGTGGTGGTAGTGGTGGTGGTTAAGCTTAAAGAAAACACTTTAGTCGTTGTATGTCCATTGCCTCATTGTCAAGAATAGGTTCTGGCTTATCTGTCCACATGCTTTGCATGGTTCACTTATGCCATATATACACAATATTATATATGATATATATATATTAGTCATAGTATATTATATGATATACATCTTAGTATTTAAGTATACATATTAAAAGTTAATTATATATAAATATATTAATGATATAATTAATGATATATATTGTGTGTATTATAACATGGGTTTTATTATAATATTTACAACACATACACACTCATGTAGGCACTCACACACACATGCATGCACAGACACACACGTGCTGCTCATATCCTTCCTCTTCCTCTTCCTTAGGAGCCTCTTCTCTCATCTTGTGGCAGACAGGGACAAAGCTTTAATTTGACTTTCCTTGTTTTCTAGCCAGTACCATTCACTCCACATTAGCTTTGAGCCGAATACAAACTAAGCAATATTCTCAAAGACAAAAACAGATGTTAAAAAAAAGGCCACTTAACTAATTACTCAACTGTTCTGTGACTTCTGTGCTCATACCTACTACAGGAATCACTTTAGAATACCAGACCCAGCACTCAATTGGGTTGTCAGAGCCTTGTTGCTGCAGCACCCTCTTGGATAGTCCTCACTCAGTGAGTTTGAGATGGGTTAGATATGAACCAGAGATAGAAAGTCAGTAGGCAGGGCAGGAACCCCACAGCAGCAATTCTGAGAATGTCCTTGTCTAGGAATTCCAGAAGAGGGTTCTGGCTCCAGTTGCTCCTTATCTCCTACCTTTGCCTTAAGCTATATGTAAGGGTTTTAAAGGAGGCACCAGACACCTCTCTGTTGAGCACACTGGACTGACCAGTTTTTTCTTACCCATACCTCACCTCAGTTTCCACCTGGAATCCTTAAAAAATGTCACCAACTAGTAACTGCATGGTACCCTGGTTTCTGGGACTCTATACAGAAGCTCTGCCTTCTCCCACCCTCTTCTGCTCTAACCTATGCATCTATAATTAACTTCTTTCCAGAACTCAACCTCTGTGATTTGTGAATTTCATTCTTCAGAGTCACAAGACAAAAGTCCAGAGGCAATGACTTCTGGAAGTTTTGAGTGACTAGTCCTCTGGTGCTCTAACCAGAATTAAAGACTCTGAAGAGAGGAGAGGCACCATTTCATTTCAAAGACATCATGGTTTTCACATATCAAAGTGTAAGAATTTACTTCTTCAAATGCCTCCTATACAGATTTTTAAACATACATTAAAAAAAAAAATCCAGGTTGTATCTTGTGATCAGGCAAACTCAGGGAACTAACTTAATTATCTTTTACTATTTTCTGACTCAAAGACCTGATGATTTAATTACCTCTTAAATCTCATGGTTGAAGTGTATCTTGGAGAGACATTTCAAAGAAATATGAAGGACAGTTTGATTTTTAAAATGGTGGTCATAAGGACTGGAGTGTGAAAAGATAATTAAGGAGAGAGTCAGGAGAAGTGTTTCAGTGAAGAAAAGGGGACAGAGTGGGCGTGAGTGGGAAGATGGAGCATGCAAGCCATCCAGGCAGCGCGATAATGACCTCCTTATTGGTCTTCCCTCTTCAGCCTCTGTAGTCTCAAATCCCTCAGAGCTGTCAAGGCCTGCCTTTGATTGCATTATTTCCCTCTCTCAGAGCCCTTTGCCAATGCCCAGGTACCTCTCAAGCCAAATCAATGCTCTTAATTACAGGCATCAGTCTTCACTTCTGGTTCCTTGCAATCACGGCCATCCTCACTACTTGGGTGCAAGGCCCTTGCTGAGAGCTGTCAGATCTTTCAAAGTAAAGCAGTACCTTGGTTTCCAGCTACTCCACCCTTTTGATGAGGTCGTGAGCCTTTCTTTCTCTAGAACACTGCTTTAAAGTCTCTCTGTCAGTGAAGCTCCCCCCCCCCCTTTTTTTTAAATTTGCTGCCCAGGATGGCTGTAAACGTATCAGCGCAGCTCAGTGTTATAGATAGGTTTCTTCTTGGTGTGAAGCTGCTGACCTTGCTTCCTTAGAGTTCATTTGAAACTTCTGGCAAATGCTCTATTTGACCCTCGGAGATGCACAGAAAACCTTTTCCTATTTTCTAGCCAGTTTCATAACCCAGGAAACATTTTTCACAGAGATCGGTGAGCCCTATTTTCGAATGGTAAACATTGAAGCAGATAGCCTTCTTCTCGATGTTGGTGACCAGATGGACACTAAACTATTCTGAACAGGAATTCTTGTTAAACCAGAGAGAAGGCTTGTGAAATGTCCCTATATGATCAACGTCTCTTTCTATGGAAATGGTGAGAAGTCTGATTTTCATATAAAAGAAAATGATACCGACCAATCTCGGACCCCTGATTCGTATGCTCGTGGAAAACGCTCTTGAGTCAGGACATGCAGTACCGTGTTCCTGATTTCAGCATTGCTGTGATCTGAAGTTTAAGATCATCTGACCAACCTGTTTTTATGCAGTATCGAGGCACAATTAAATATCCTCTATATCTAGGTTTTCCTTTAATACCCCCTAAGTCTTTAGTAGAAAGTCTTATACAAGATGAAATAAAATTTAAAAACAAAACAAAAAGCATACATTGAACATGAACGTTTTATATGTAGTGTTTATGCACACTGAGTATAATAGTTCAGTTACACTGATTTTATTGAGGAAAAAAATACTATAAATTTTTGCTAAATGAAATTTCTTTAAATAGTCCTGATAGATACTATAAAGATAGATTGGTTTTCTTGTGGGTCTCTAACAACTGGAACAGGGGCTACCCCAAAAACCTGTCTGTGGGATATGTTCTTCTACCTGGGCTGCCTCGTCTGGCCTCAGTGAGAGAGGATGTACCTAGCCTCACAGAGACTTGATGTGCCAGAGTGGGGAGATATCCAGGGGCCCCCACCTGCTCAGAGGAGAAAGGGAGTGGGCAAGGGTGAAGAGTTATTGGAGGTGGTGACTGGAAGACAGTGAATGGGATGTAAAACGAATAAGTGAAATAGTAATAGTAGTAATTGTAGTAGTAATAATGATGATGATGAGTCAAAAACCAAACCAAAAGAAACAAACAAAATAATTTTAACTTGAAAGCCTATCCTACCCCTTTAATTTTTGACACTCTGTCCTGGGTTTTCTAAAATATCTTTTTTTCCCCATTTTTTTTACAAAGATTTTCTTCTTTAAAATTTTATGTACACCTGTGTTTTGTCTGTATGTATGTCTGCGTGGGCATGTCAGATACTCAGGAACTGGTGTTTCAGAGAGTTGTAAGCTGCCATGTGGGTGTTGAGAATAGAACCTGGGTTCTCTGGAAAAGCTGCCAGTGCTCTTAACCGCCGAGCTATCTCTCTAGTCTGAGTATCCTTATTTTGTAGTCTAGGTATTGAAAAGATTTGCCTGATGGAAGAGAGCCATGGGGTAGTGATGTGCCATCAATTAGTTACTTAGTATTGTGATTTTTCTGAGTTTTCAGATCTGGTTCTTGAGCTTCAGAAATAATATTTCAGATTACAAAAAATAAAATACAACTACTTATGCTTCCTGACATTCCTTTGCAGATAAGTGAGAGTGTTTGAAACCCACTCCTGAAACTATAAAGTACTAATGGCAAATTTGAACCAATCTGTCAAACTCTTGTGTCATGACAAGATTATACAATTTCTGCTGTCATGTAAAATGGCCTATTACAAATTACTAGTACTGGTCTAGTCCCACATTTATTAGATAGTCTTACTCTTTGTCAGGGAAGAAGTGAGCTCCACTTTAAAGCATTCTGTTCTTCCAATCTCTTACCCAGAGAAGAAGATGGAAATTTAATATTGTGAATATGTTTTAAAATTTAAAGCTTAGTAATAATAGTTCTAACAAGGACCTCCGCTATTCATAGATATGCTTAGTGGATCCATCATCCCTGGGGTTAATAAACCTTTCCTTCCTTAAAAGACCACATGAATAGTCAGAGTTTTATGAAGTCCACTTTTTACTCCTTGGTTTATACTTGTAAAGGACTGACCATTCAAACTGGATCAGTGGAGGTGTGGTTTCTGAGACAAGCAAGAGGTTAATCCGTTTTAAGAGGTGAAGTTTTAAGGTCAGACATCTTAGTTTTCGAAGGAAGGACCAAGTTGCTCACAGGAAGATTCAGCCATATGACAGATCTTGTCCTTAGGAGCCAATGTGAGTCATAACTGAACCCAAGACCCACTGTCCCCATCTGTCACCTATTGTATGGCTTCTAGAGTGCTTGAGTACATAAACAATCTAGGTATGTATTTTGAAGGCAAAATTTTGAACATGAACATTTTATATGTATCATTTATGCACACCAAGTATAATAGTCCAGTTAAATTGATGTTATTGAGGGTAAATACAATGAAATGGTGGGGGGGGGGTCTGGGCATAGCACTCTATTCTAAGACGGCCTGAGAAATTCTCTAGCAGGGCTATTATTACATAACAGAATCTCCACAGCTTCAACATTTTTCTGTTCTTTTTCAAAGAGGGAATGATTTGAGAAATTCAAGTTCTTCTAAAGAGTTAGACAAAAAAAACCTTTTCTGAGATTAGAAGAAACCAAGATGACAGTTTTTTGTCCTATAATTAAGACCTTCTCTCTTGAAGGGAAGGGGGGGGGCTAACGTGGGAGGGCTTTGTAAGAGTAGTACTGGGAGGAGAAGAGGGTGGGGGCCACTATGGGGATGTAAAGTGAATAAACCAATTAATTAATGAAGGAAAACCCACACAAAAAGCATCATAAAAAAAAAGAATTTGAGATATAAGACATGTTTGAAAGTGACCCCATGTGGCCCTGTGTATTACACATCTCTCCTGTGTAAAGGGAGATGGGATTGCTTCTGTAAAAACTACCATGAACTTAGAGCCATAAAATGTATTATTATTTGCTAGGTATCTTTCTAGGCTAAAATCAAGGCATTATCTTTGAGAGATTTATTTTGTCCTTTCAGCCCTTTAAGTCCCTGTACTCTTTGACTCACATATATCTTCAAGTGTGATGTATTTTACTGAAGTATGGTTATTACAGAAACCTCAGTCTCTGAAAACAATACCAAATGCTCTAGTGATGACTTCCTACCATATGTTACAGCATAATGACTCAACTCAACAGTGTTACCAAGTTGTAAGCTAAACTATGATCTGTCTGTCTGTCTGTCTGTCTGTCTGTCTGTCTGTCTATCCATCCATTCACCTACCCATTCATCTGTCCATGCCTCTATCTATCTATCTATCTATCTATCTATCTATCTATCTATCTATCTATCTATCCATTCATCTATATGAATAAGCTTGATGGGACATGGTTATCATTAAGATTGTTGCTATTTATAATTTATAGAAGTCAGTGTTTTATTAGTAGTAATAAGTTACTTAGCAATAATGGTGGGCTTGTCTCTCTTGCCATTGAAGTTGAAGACTCCCCATGTAAATAACCTCTACAGCAAGTCAGACTAATGGTCACGTGTGGACTGTGCACTGTATACGTCCTGCTTTTCATCTCTTTTCTGAAAAAACATTATAGCTTGTTACCAGTTCAGAGAGATGGGAAAAAAATCATGTTTTGCCTATCTTTGCTTTTGGCAGTAATTCTCAAACTTCAGGATGTGGAGTCACTTGAAAGTTTTAGGTCTCAGTCAATTTCTCATTCCTTTGTCCAGAGTGGACCTGAGAACTTGTGCTGCTAATAAGTTTCTGTGGGCTGTTATTGAAGAAGTTCAGTAAGTGATGTTTTTCTCTTAGATACTTCTGAGACTTAACTGCTAGTGACTCAGCCCTGGTTGACCTTTTGTGCTTTTGTGAAAGCGACTTAGTGCTGAGATGTACTGCTGGTGATTCACCCTTACCCGACCTTCTGTACTTTGACTAAAGTGACTTAATGGTTCTGTGTTCCATATTACTCTCTGCAAGAGGAAATATGGCCTCGGAGGCTTGACAATGTTCAGGCTCACATGAATAGTGCTATGGTGTTTCAAGCATTTATTATAAAGTGTTATTTTTCAGACTTGAAAAATTTCCCAAAGAAGTCATGGCTAAAGCTCTCTGTAGAAATTGAAATCTCCCTGTGACTTCAAAATTGTTCACTCTTGAGTATTGGCTTATTGGTTTGGGCAGGAAGTAGTTTAACTTTGTATTATTGTTGTTTTATTATTCCCTTTGAAATTATACTTTTAAAATTTAAATTTATACTTTTTGATTTTTAAAGTTAAACTTTCATTTAGATGATTAATGGCTATTGATTCATTTGATAAAATCTTACAATGTTTGAGAAACTCTTAAGTGAAAACCTTTTTTATTTTTTAAGTTGTAAATAACTTTTTAAAAAGCTGTAAATAAGTTGAAAGACTATAGGCATAAAATTAAAAAGCATATAAAATAGTATGAATTGAAATACAGATTCTTTCTTTTAGATTAAAAATGCTGATTTTGTAAGAATATTACATTGAATTACTTACAAATAAATTCACTGTGTGCAAGTTTTAGTGCGTCAGTGTCCCATTTTGTCCCTCAGTCCCCAGTTCTGACACACATCCACTCTATGTATTTAGAGCTAGAACTCCTTTAAGAGCTTTCTCATCTGATGATGGAGAAAAATACAACATCTCCCTGTATAAAAAACTATGAAGCCTTAATGGCTTTTGTAGAGAGGAAACACATAGAGTCAATGTGGGTCATGAGATGGTTGAAATGTCACTCATTAAAATGTGATTGCTAAGTTAAGACATATTTTTAAATGAAAATCATTGAGACAATTTTTTTCCATTGGGTTTCTGCTCTTTTGACAGCTCTATATCAAATTAGCAAAACAAAATGGCAATTAATGTCAGAACAAAGAGAGTAGGGAGGTGAACATTGGAGCTGCTTAGGGAATGACTCTACTATAGAGAGGGAAAGCCAGGTATAAGAAGTGACATCAAAGGCATGCCCCCGATGCTCCTACTACTGACAACCTACAAGGAGGGAAAAAGTTTAAGTCGGTCATACCTTCTGATTTTCATATCTGTGTTTGGAGAGAAGTGTACTGATTAAAAATAAAATAAAATAAAATGAAATAAAATGAAATAAAATAACAACTCAGGATTCCACCAAAACATCCTTCCCCAAAAGTAAGAATGTGCAAGGAAGGTAGCTAGGCTTCACAAGTGTTAGGAGTTCAGATGGCAGCAGCTATGTGCCCTTGGGGACCTAAAACACTAGAATGAACAGATATAGCATATAAATAACTATGAAAAATTAAATTACAAGTAAAATGTAAAAGAAGGAAAAAGAGCATATCAAAATGGACTTGCATACTTGAAAAATCATTCAAGTATCTTTACATGTGCAGATGAAAAAAAGTAAATGCTGAAATCAAAACTCATTGCATGTATTCACCACAGAGGAATGAAGTGAGGACAGACATAAAGAAAATGCCAAACTACAGAAGTTCAGCAAACAGTAGCATATAGAAAGCAAGAATAAAAAGTTAAAGGTTGTGGAGTCAAGATGCAAAGAGCTAGAAACTTACAAGCATCTAATTTGAAGAAACAGCCCTGTAGACAACAGCACTTGGAAAGTTATAAAAGCTTCCCAATACCCTCAAAGTCAGAGATATAAAAATAAATACATTTATGTAACTTTAAAGTAAGATTTCCATATACTAGTGACTATGAACAAATCTTGATAAAGGCTAGAGAAGAAATCCACACACCCTTTAAAAGAGTAATGAATGGAACAGCCCTAAATTCCCTAGCTCTGTAACAGATGCAGGAAGAAATCTTAGCCTGTGAGAAAACTATACATTTTTGGAAATTAAACAAGGATGAAAGTAATCTAAAGATATTTAAAATAAAAATTGGCAGTTTTTTTTAACCATGAAAAGACCTATATTTATAAAGGCTGTATTCATAACAGCAGAAAAAAGTGGCAAACACTGAAACCCTTGATGCTTATAACAAAAAGAAGGAAGCCTGAGAAATTGCTTGCTGATCCATACAGACACACACACACACACACACACACACACACACACACACACACACACAAATCCAAGAAAGGTTAAAAAACAGGTACTTAGCAAAATAAGTTAATAAAGGAAAAAACAGTTGTAATTAGCAGTATCAACAAAAAAATTTAGTCATTTAAAAAAACAAAGTAATACAAATAAATTTGTGACAAAACTTAGCAACTCAAAGATGAGAGACAAAAGTAACATCATTAACATTTGTGTATAAAATTCAAACCAAGTCAAATGGATATATTTGTAGGAAATATTACCTATGAAGCTTTTAATATGAAATAGAGGTCCAGGTGGGTAGATAAATATTGCTCCTTATTGAAAACAGCATAGCCACTTTAATCAGTGAATTCTATCAGGCTGTAAGGAAAAACATCATTCTAATCATAAACTCTTTCAGGGATTAGGTCAAAACACACTTTCCAGGCGTTGCTTGCTAACAAACAGATAAGGATGCTCCGTGAGCGGAAAATTCCAGATCAATCCTACTCATGTATATTTATAAATGACAAATGAAATACATAATATTAACAACTCATATCCAGCAGTCTATGATAATGATCAAGTCAAGCTTGTCCCAGGATTGCAAAGATATCTGAACTTGATCAAGTTAATAAATGTGTTTCACCAAATTGGAAGGGTAAGAGAGAAGTCCTATTTAGTCACTCATATGAACCAGAAAATCCTGTGTTGTAACTGAACACCTGCCTCTGATTGCCATCCTTTCCAACATGGGAATATACACATTTATAGAAACTTAGAGCAAACTTCTCAGTTGATGGTGAATTTTGGAAAGTTTTTTTAAAAAAACTAAGAATAAGACAAATGTATATATTTCATATTTTACTTTCCTGCTTGTTTTGATAATGCTGGAGTTTTTAGTTAAATATATCAAAATAAATAAATATATGTATAGAGAGGAAGTAACAAAACTCTTTTCTACAATAATTTTCTGGTCAGATATACGTTGGTAGGATCAACCGGAAAACAAACAAACCAAAACTAATAAGAAACTCAGCAGATGTTAGGATAGCAAACACGGAAGGATTCCAAAAGGTTTAACAAATTGTTTTTAATGTGTGTGTGAAGAAAATGAAAAATCGTTATTGAAATGTGTTTTTAAATCAGAGAGATAGATTAGTAAGACAATATTGCTAAGATGTCGATTTTCTCTGAACTAAATAAGTTTTAGGGCAAACCCAATGAAACTTGGTAAAGGGTTTTTGAGATGCCTGACTGACTTAGGAAAATATTTGAGTACGAGATGGAAGGGTCAGGAAGAGCTTGATACTCCCGACAGCAGAGATGTGGCTGCAATCTTTAGCCCAGCTACCAACCCCACTATTAACTCAAGCTAATGGAGAGATCCTGAGCTCAGCAAGGGACTTTTCTGCATATACTGCAAATAAGTAATTAACATGATATAAGTTTTATACCAATAATTATTCTCAGAGGAATAAAAAAAGCCTTGTGGGTTACACAAAAAAATCCTTTATGGATGAGATAACAAGGTAGGAACTGAGCCACAAATGAGATAAAAAATTAAAAGAATACTTTTATGACCTTAAGATAAAGATTTTTTATAAACAAAATGTAAAAAGGAATCAAGTAAATGAGAGTAAATTTGATAACTTAAACAGCAGATCTAAGCTGCCTTCACTGTAATTCTAAAAATCCATTAAGCCATGAAATATAAAAGTTTATCCTCATATGCAAATTGATTTTGCAGCAAAGCCCAACAGGAAAGGACTCCAGTGTTTTCTTAACACCTGATGTGAACACGTGCTTATCCTGCCGTGAAATGCATGGGTGACTTTAAGTATAGAGTTCTCCTAGGGTTGTTAGCAATACTCATATCAGATATATCCTACACAATACTTGTGACAAAAATCTGCAGCAATATGATCTTAGTTGTTTTCAATAAGAGATAATGGACCTAAATATTTGCTGTCAAGAGGAAAAAACAACTGATAACTTATTATGCATATTAATAGCTCAGCTCGATGATTCCTCGATGTATGAATATGAATATTACAAACACTGTTGAGCATTAACATTTCTCAATGTAAGGAAAATTATTTTGAAAACAGCCTAAGCATTCTTCAATAGGGAAATGGGTAAAATTGTGTGTGAAACCAAGTAATAATTTTGGATATGGACAAAAACATATTTAAAAAACATGAAAACAAGCCGGGCGTGGTGGCGCACGCCTTTAATCCCAGCACTCGGGAGGCAGAGGCAGGCGGATTTCTGAGTTCGAGGCCAGCCTGGTCTACAAAGTGAGTGCCAGGACAGCCAGGGCTACACAGAGAAACCCTGTCTCGAAAAACCAAAAAAAAAAAAAAACGAAAAAAAAAAAAAAAACATGAAGACATACACAGGCCAATTTCAAGTTCAGGGCTATAGAGACCTCTGGGAAAGAAGGAAGGGGTGGAGAAACCTGTATAAAAAATAAAGCACTGCAATGTTTTATTTTTCTACAAGATTATTAAACAATCATGAAAACATGTTAAAAACTGTCAGTAAACAACAAAGAATAGGAATGCAATTCAGGATTGCTGCTGCCGGTGGATAGTGTTGGGGAAGCTTGGTTTACAGGGATAGGTAACAAAAGAATTAGGCTGTTGGGTCATGATTCCATTTTGTTTTATCACCCACATGCCTATACATATATTAGGTGTGTTACATATTAAAGAATGTATTCAAAATGTAGATTTAGAATGTCAAAACCCTTCCTGTCCTTATTCAGTGTTTTAAAAGCAGGTGACTTTTCTTCTCTCGATTCATCACAAAATCGATTTCACGGCTCACTAATGTCCTGAGCAACTTTTAAAAAGTTCTGCCGGAGTACTGATCCAGACTATAAGCCATTCTGATCCCTAAGCATTACGGTGGCTGATGGTAAAGGGATGGGCTGATTTTATGTTAGAAACAATGTGAACTGACGTATCACAAATGAAAACATTCTTCCTCATCGCCCTGAAGGTTGGAGCTTATTTCTTTCCTTTTCAGTTATTGACTGATTATACTTAGATAGCCTCGTCTCTTCTGAAGCTAGAGTCCTATTGTGCTTCTGGTGAATTTAATGTCACGGTAAAGAATACTCATTGCAAACCACAGTAGCATGGAACTGGAGCAGGAGAAAAGCCATTCATTGCAAGCAGCTGTGTGATCCACCCTGACAGCCCTGCTTCCTGCATCAGCCCCTCTTGCAAGCAGCTGGATTTGGGCATTCAAATGGACCAGAACTGCCTCAGACAGCAACACCCTCCTCTACCTTCCTCTGCTGCCACAGGCAGCTCCCTCCCATCTCCTGTGCATTAATTTAGCAAGCAGTCTTTCGATAAGCCAAGGAATCAGAAGGCCCAGAAGATGAAGTTCACAAAGATGAACTGAAGGCATTTGTGCAACTCTTGTTCTATTTGACTGACAGGAGATGCTAGGGAACCCAAGCCAAGCCCACATATTCGAAGTGCAATATGTGAACATAGGCTATGAGACCGGGGTCTTTCTCTTCACCCCTTTGTTGAGAAGCGGAAGGTGGTTTCCATGTAGCCGGACATTTGGACTTTGGAGATTCCGCAAGATGCAGACATTCTCAAAGTTAAGTGAAGAAGTTCAGTGAGACCTTGAAGTTGTACCCTATGAGCAAGCACAACAAGTCTCCCTTTTTACACAGGAAAGAGGGCCCTCCAAAACAGATGCAGATGCGGCCCAGCTTATTTTTCCACTGTCTGTGGGAAAACAAGCTGAACTCAGAGGAAACCAAACCCTTGATCTGGCTTTTCTTTGAAAGAGTCAAAAGGTCCCCCCAACCCACACCCAAAATTTGCATTAATCGGCTTTACTAAAAACAACAGTAGATTTTTAAAAAGTATCATTTTAATAAGAGGTGGAAAAAGGAGGCCAAAATAAATACCAACTATGACAAAAGGATTTAACATTTTTTCACCTACCACTAACTAATAAATTGTATAGATTTTCATGCATTTTATTTGTATCTGGATGATTTTACTATCACTACCTTATGCATGCTCCAGTAGGGCTCTCTGTGTGATTCCCCAACTCTTGAATGTGTACTCAGATATTTCCAAGGTCATATTGAAATTTCAGTCCTCAGATTTAAGCAACAGCAATTCCTATTTTCTAGGCGATGTGCCCTAATTAAGTACTTCAAATGTAAATATTAAAACATAAAATATTGCCTATAGCATCAAAGTGTCATAAGATTGTCATAAGAATTAAGGTCAAGAACTCATAAAATGCTTGGAAATATCTGCATTATATAACTAGGTGTTTAACTGTTGGCTATCATTAATAATGAGTACAATGAAAATTAATAGTACTAACTTGGAACATACTACAGTGAATACGTTGTTGTGTCAGCTATAGTCAATCCCTGACAATACAGTGCTTCCCCAATCTTATTCTCAAATGCCAGAGTCTTCATTTTTTTTTTCAACTACAGTGTTTGGTTGTGACGTTTTACAACTGGAAATTGGTCTTATTTCATTAGTTTTACACCCAGTGAAAAAATGCCAGTCAGCAACTGCTACTATCATGGGGAATATGCGATATGAGAACCAGGGGCTGAACATGGGGAACTAAACGTTTAAGTGGGGGATGGAAATCCGACTGGGAATGGGGAGACTATGGGGAAAAGAAGGAGTAGGGAATGGGTTAAGCCAAACTAAGGATGCATGAAGGAGCCTTGTGAAATCCCACTCCATGGTAAGCTTGTTTCAAACGTAATTTTATTTTTAATTTAATGATTTTTTTAAAATTTTAAAAAAAATTTTATTAGATATTTTCTTTATTTACATTTCAAATGTTATCACTCTTTCCTGGTCTCCCTCCTAAAATACCTTCCTCTTATGCCCTTCCCCCTGCCCCTGCTCACCAACCCACCTACTCCCTCTTCCTGGCCCTGGCATTCCCCTACACTGGGGCATAGAGCCTTCACAGGACCAAGGGCCTCTTCTTCTATTGGTGACCGACTAGGAATTTGAATAGAAGTTCTCCAAGTTAATGAACAACGCTATGCTCAGAAATTATGGATTCCTAAGTGAAAATCTCACTGCCAGGTCCTGGTCACCACCTTGCCTGCTATTGGTCAAAGAGACCCCAGAGGTACCCAAAGACATACTATTATCATCGCTTTTGGTTGTTCACTACAACTAGACCAGAAGACCCTATTGCTGAAGACACCACACAATTTGGCGGAAGAATACTAAGGTATCAATGTTTAATTGACCTGGAAACTCTCTGCTGGCTAGCTTTCACAGTGCCGTGAGGTGTTACTCAGACTGTTGAGGGAGAAGAGACATTGGTTGTCTTGTCAAGCACTAGACCCTGCATGCTACGGTAGCAACACATCGGGCAAGATGTGCCCACTGGTGCCACAGGCAAGAGTGCTTATGAAGGTAACCGTCTGCTCCCTCACTGGACTTGAAGCTTGTTTCACTGGAGGGAATTCCTGCCTAGTCCTGTGAACATGGTCCAAAAGAAGACTAGGGAGTCATAGCCTGTACAGGAGAGCTTATTACTGCTGTTTTTCTAAATGGTCATGTTGCCAAACTGACTTCTACGTGGTCACGTTTGTACAGTAGATCCGTAAATCTATGGCTGTTTCCAAGCTTAGTCATAAAAGCATCTTCCAGCCACGGATAAGGTTAATACAGAGAAGAATTACCATTCACAATGCTCAGCCACAGGCAAAACATCTATATCAACACCTCCAACCCCCAAGCGTCAGGGACTAGCCCAGGAGAGAGAGCAGAAAGTAAGAGCTGAGAAATAACGAGGAGGGCGATGAATGTGGCTGTTCTACAGGTGAATCCATGGCAGTGATTTTACCTACTCAGGATCAAGCCAGTAAGAAATCCCGGCATAGGTGGTAGGGTTCCAAGGTCCCACCACCGAAGGAAGAGCTTTTGGAAGTTTCCTGCTGCTGCAAAATGAAAATCTCTTTCCTTTAGGAAGATTGTCAGTGCCCAAGTGGATGGCCCCACATCTATGCATATGTGAGCGGTACAGATTGGACTCAGTGGACTGAGAAAATAAATAAAAATAAACAATTAGAAAAGAAACATTGAACTTGGGAGATATGATGGGGGTTATTCCTGAGAGATTCGTACATGGAATAAAAAGTGGATGTAATCAAAATACATTCTATATATGTTTTTATTGGTTATTTATTTACATTTCAAATGTTAGCCCCTTTCTGGGTTTCCCCTCCACAAAGCCCCTATCCCACCTCCTCCCTCTGCTCCAATGAGGGTGCTCCCCCTTCCACTCTCACCTCTCCACTCTAGCATCTCCCTATTCTGGAGCATAGAGCCTTCACAGGACCAAGGGCCTTCCCTCCCATTGTTGCCAGATAAGGCCATCCTACATATGGAGCTGAACCCATGGGTCCCTCCTTGTGTACTGTTTGGTTGGTACTTTAGTCCCTGGGAGCTCTAGGTATGAAAATTTTCTTAAAAATTAAAAATTTCCCTTTTAATTTATCATGTCAATTAGCCTGTTTTCATAAATGGCATAGACTATTAGCAGAATAACCTAAATTTTGGTCTAGTGGGGACAGGTAAAGTTCTGCTTGCCACTCAATTCTACATTAAGGAGACAACTTTGAGTTTTATTCATTTTTACTAGTTATGTTCTTGGAAAACAATTCAGTTGTATGGAAGATAGTGTCTCATCATTGAGGAAACGGCAAAGTTTGTAAACTTTTGACACCTAGTTCAACATGCTGCTCTCACCCCATGCCTACGTTGATGTCAGAGTCCAGGATCGGGCAACAGGTGGACAAGCGCTTCACCACTGAGCTAAGTAGCTAAGCTCATACAGCACTTTTGAAGGACAGCAAAGCTGAGGGGTCAGGATGGGCACAGCTTATACAGAAGAGTTGACATACCTTCTCTTGCAAGCTGAGAGCAGAGAAGTGTCCAGCAGTCACTTAAAGGTGCTTTCCAAAGTAAAAGGCCACAACCCACAGACCTGAAGAGGCTAAGTAGCAAGGGGGGCTCAATGTGGGAGCATTGATACCCCTTGTGAAGGGGACATAGATTTGGCAGGTGGACTCTGGGCAGGTGGGAATGGGAATAGGAGGGATTAGAAGAGGGGGATGGAGGGCTCGAGTGCTGGGAGAGGTGACTGGAACTGGGGGACCAATGTGGGAGACCTTGCACTCTGAAAACTCCCTGGAATCTAAGAGGGTCACCCTAGTGAGGAAAACAGAAAATAAAAGAAGCCCTTCTTCATGATATTTCTCTACACTAGAGAGAAGGAATCTACTGTTTTTAAAAATTAAATATTTTTCTGCCTGATGATATTTATTATGACATGTTAAGTCCTTATTGAATTATCTTGTTTAATCTTTGAATAACCTTCTACATAGACAAGATTGGTTTTTTCTTTTAAATTCTCATTGTGAAGATGAGGAATGTGATGTCCCGAGTCACTCCAGTTAGAGATGAAGTTCTGACTCAAACCTAGCTGGACATACTGCAAAATATATGGTCTTTATTAGCTTCTGTACCGAGAGAAAGACCCTATTGGTCTTTCCACCCATTTTATTAGTAGTGGACTTGCAACTTAAATCTTTTACTTGTCTAATAATTATAATAAAATATTTGGATCATAATGTAAACAGAAAGTAGAAAAAAGTAATTGAAACATATATTTACGTGATAAAAGTTCCTCTCATAAATACTAGTGATGAAAATTCTGGACACTATATTGTCCCCATGGGCAATGCTTCTTTAAGCCCCATTCACATTCAACCAGAAGCAAGAAGCGACTGATTACTCCATTCCACTTGTTATTGTAGGATCGGCCAAATAACACCTAAGCAAGGTGTTTCCAGAAAAATGTTTTCGGATTAGGAATGAAGAATACAGTATTTGCCTTCTCATTAAGAAAACAATGAATTCTTGCTGTATACAAATAAAATTAACATATCATAACTCTACTTATGGCTCTGAGTTAGTCACATTAAGATTATTGTACAAGCTTCCCAGAAGATAAATTTTACACTGTGCAGCAAATGAACTGTTTAATTCTTAAGATTTTCCCATGAGAAGTTCCTCTCAAGTTGCAGCTTGCTGTCTAACGTTGTTATCAGTGAAAATGGGAGCTAATTATTACATCTATCTCTTAAAATACAATAGAATTCTGAAATGAACAGAGTGATTCATTTCTAAGCTGAGAAAGGTGGTGTGATTGGGTCAGAACTCCTGTGGCCTGAATCACTTAGCAAAGTGTCCATGCCACCTTAAAGAGGCGTAGCTGAAACATTTCTCAAGGTCGTATCAACTTCAGCAACTGGTGACTGTGCAAAGCCCTAACCCTTTCCCTCACTGGTATCTCATGGTAGCTACTCCCTTTCCAGCAGAATATATACCTTCTCTGTTTGCATACATGTTTTTGAAAAAAAAAAAGTATCGTTTCTATTCTATGCTTGTTGAACTTTAAAAAAAAATACAGATGAAAGAACTTTTATTGGTGCAAACAGGCAATGGATACTCAATTGCATGCAGAAAGAAGCAGCTGCTCAAAGATGCACTAACGTTTGGCTGGCCCCGGGAGGTGGGAGGTGATCTAGCCCATAGGCAGTGATTACCTAATCTCAATTACACCTTCTCCAGAGGTTTCTGTTCCCTGAAATCACTTCAGAGTGTCCGTCCTTTTTTTCCAAAAAGCTCGAGCTTGTGGGCTGAAGCCACTGAACAGATTTCATTTGCTAGGATACGTGAGATTCTTTCCCTTCTTAGGGCTAGGTTGTATTCAGTGACATTCCTCTTCCTGAGAGCTGACAGTACCTCTGTGCTGTGCTCATTAAGTAATTAGCCTGCCAGTTACTTCAGTATTTAGACTTTGTTAGGTGCAGGGAACTCAACAGGTGATGTCAATTTTCATAATAATAACCTTTGATGCTCTGTAAGAAATGGCTAATCTATCCTTTATTCTCCCCTTTACTGAGCTATAACTGACAAATAAAAATTGTATGTATTTAAAGTGTACAATGCAATAATCTAATAAACGTTTATATTGTGAAGCAACTGCCTCAGTCGTGCTATCTGTCTCTCATATGCCATAGTTACTTGTTTTGTATATTATTGAAACATGTTATCTGCATGCTGAGCAAATTAATTCTTCCAGAAAACAATCAGATGAACAAATATGCTTTCAGGGTAGACATTCTGGTTAGAAATAACTTATTCAAGGGGTCTCCAAAGGGTTGCCGCTCTCAGTCTCCAGTAGAGAGGACTGCATTTACTTCATCCAATATTTAAACAGTGAGCAGATTAAAAATGAAAAGAAGAAGATAGATTTTTAAGACCCCTTTGTGGTACCTCACACGGCTCTCTGTGACAAGCCCTTGAGAAACTGCCATTCAGAAATGAAGAGGGGCAGTTTATCTGCTTTGCCTCTGGTAGGCACTGGTACCCGACTACAGAGATGATGGAAATCAGGAGCTTGAATTCCATCTGTAATAAGAACCAAGGGTCCTTTTATTATGAATTTAATCAAGATAACTAAATGAAATGGCTGAACTTGTGCTGAACAATGAACTTTCTCCAAGCTCGATGCATTTAGCAGGCAGCATAGCCACACATGATGAACAGAAGTGTTCAGATAGCAGCTTCCAGCCATTCCTCAGCACAAATTCATGAAACCACAGCAAATGAGGTCAAAGAATGCCCTGCCTCCCGTCCCCAGCTTCCTCCTGACGAAGAGGCTGCAGGTTCTTTCTGACTTTTCTTTCTTGTGGTCCTATATGAGCCTACACAATTGAACTTAAAGGGATGTGCACCTATTTTGCTTGCTACGCTATGCTCCGACTCTGGTCGCTGACACTCCTCAGCTTTCGCTTCCCCTTAGGGAGCGGGTTTATTCCTCTCATTTTGGCAGTGTCCCCCTTGCCACAGTATTGGGTGTCTCTGTTACTACCCGTGTCAGCTCTTAGCTCACCCTGAGACTTATGGGGGCAGTTGAAAGCCGTTTTTAAGTTAATCTTTCCTAGTTTAATGTTAAAATAATGTTTAAAGACATTATTACTTGACACTAATATTCTTTATTAAAGAAAGGGATACAGCATGTTGTGTTTTGAAACCAAAGCATCTTGAAGAATAGAAGTACCACTCATGATATAACTGTCCACAGAAGAGCACTTAGTATCAAAGGCTTTCTCTTCTGATAGCTTATGTATTTATATATTGTTTTTGATTGACTAATATTATTACAATTTAAAAATCATTTTTAAATTTAATATCACACAGTATTTTCCTAAGTTGCTATTTATTCTTCTTTTTTTTTTTTTTTTTTTTTTTAATATTTTTATTACATTATTTCCTCAATTACATTTCCAATACTATCCCAAAAGTCCCCCATAGCGCCCCCCACTTCCCTACCCACCCATTCCCATTCTTTTGGCCCTGGCATTCCCCTATATTGGGGCATATAAAGTTTGCACGTCCAATGGGCCTCTCTTTCCATTGATGGCCGACTAGGCCATCTTTCGATACATATGCAGCTAGAGACAAGAGCTCCAGGGTTCCGGTTAGTACATCATGTTGTTCCAACAATAGGGTTGCAGATCCCTTTAGCTCCTTGGGTACTTTCTCTAGCTTCTCCATTGGGAGCCCTGTGATACATCCAATAGCTGACTGTGAACATCCACTCCTGTGTTTGCTAGGCCCCGGCATCATCTCACAAGAGACAGCTATATTTGGGTCCTTTCAGCAAGATCTTGCTAGTGTATGCAATGGTGTCAGCGTTTAGAAGCTGATTATGGGACGGATCCCTGGATACAGCAGTCTCTAAATGGTCCATCCTTTCATCACAGCTACGAACTTTGTCTCTGTAGCTCCTTCCCTGGGTGTTTTGTTCCCAATTCTAAGAAGGTGCACAGTGTCCACACTTTGGTCTTCATTCTTCTTGAGTTTCATGCGTTTAGCAAATTGTATCTTATATCTTGGGTATCCTAAGTTTTGGGCTAATATCCACTTATCAATGAATACATATTGTGTGAGTTCTTTTGTGATTGTGTTACTTCACTCAAGATGATGCCCTCCAGGTCCATCCATTTGGCTAGGAATTTCATAAATTCATTCTTTTTAATAGCTGAGTAGTACTCCATTGTGTAAATGTACCATAATTTCTGTATCCATTCCTCTGTTGAGGGACATCTGGGTTCTTTCCAGCTTCTGGCTATTATAAATAGGGCTGCTATGAACATAGTGGAGCATGTGTCCTTTTTACCGGTTGGGACATCTTCTGGATATATGCCCAGGAGAGGTATTGCTGGATCCTCCGGTAGTACTATGTCCAATTTTCTGAGGAACCGCCAGACTGATTTCCAGAGTGGTTGTACAAGCTTGCAATCCCACCAACAATGGAGGAGTGTTCCTCTTTCTCCACATCCTCGCCAGCATCTGCTGTCACCTGAATTTTTGATCTTAGCCATTCTGACTGGTGTGAGGTGGAATCTCAGGGTTGTTTTGATTTGCATTTCCCTGATGATTAAGGATGTTGAACATTTTTTCAGGTGCTTCTCTGCCATTCAGTATTCCTCAGGTGAGAATTCTTTGTTCAGTTCTGAGCCCCATTTTTTAATGGGGTTATTTGACTTTCTGGAGTCCACCTTCTTGAGTTCTATATATATATTGGATATTAGTCCCTTATCTGATTTAGGATAGGTGAAGATCCTTTCCCAATCTGTTGGTGGTTTTTTTGTCTTATTGATGGTGTCTTTAGCCTTGCAGAAGCTTTGTAGTTTCATGAGGTCCCACTTGTCAATTCTCGATCTTACAGCACAAGCCATTACTGTTCTATTCAGGAATTTTTCCCCTGTGCCCATATCTTCAAGGCTTTTCCCCACTTTCTCCTCTATAAGTTTCAGTGTCTCTGGTTTTATGTGAAGTTCCTTGATCCACTTAGACTTGACCTTAGTACAAGGAGATAGGAATGGATCGATTCGCATTCTTCTACATGTTAACAACCAGTTGTGCCAGCACCATTTGTTGAAAATGCTGTCTTTCTTCCACTGGATGTTTTTAGCTCCCTTGTCGAAGATCAAGTGACCATAGGTGTGTGGGTTCATTTCTGGGTCTTCAATTCTATTCCATTGGTCTATTTGTCTGTCACTATACCAGTACCATGCAGTTTTTATCACAATTGCTCTGTAGTAGAGCTTTAGGTCCAGCATGGTGATTCCACCAGAGGTTCTTTTATCCTTGAGAAGAGTTTTTGCTATCCTAGGTTTTTTGTTATTCCAGATGAATTTGCAGATTGCACTTTCTAATTCGTTGAAGAATTGATTTGGAATTTTGATGGGGATTGCATTGAATCTGTAGATTGCTTTTGGCAAGATAGCCATTTTTACAATGTTGATCCTGCCAATCCATGAGCATGGGAGATCTTTCCATCTTCTGAGATCTTCTATAATTTCTTTCTTCAGAGACTTGAAGTTTTTATTATACAGATCTTTCACTTCCTTAGTTAGAGTCACGCCAAGATATTTTATATTATTTGTGACTATTGAGAAGGGTGTTGTTTCCCTAATTTCTTTCTCACCCTGTTTATTCTTTGTGTAGAGAAAGGCCATTGATTTGTTTGAGTTAATTTTATATCCAGCTACTTCACCGAAGCTGTTTATCAGGCTTAGGAGTTCTCTGGTGGAATTTTTAGGGTCACTTATATATACTATCATATCATCTGCAAAAAGTGATATTTTGACTTCATCTTTTCCAATTTGTATCCCTTTGATCTCCTTTTGTTGTCGAATTGCTCTGGCTAGGACTTCAAGTACAATGTTGAATAGGTATGGAGAAAGTGGACAGCCTTGTCTAGTCCCTGATTTTAGAGGGATTGCTTCAAGCTTCTCACCATTTACTTTGATGTTGGCTACTGGTTTGCTGTAGATTGCTTTTATCATGTTTAGGTATGGGCCTTGAATTCCTGATCTTTCCAAGACTTTTATCATGAATGGGTGTTGGATCTTGTCAAATGCTTTTTCCGCATCTAAGGAGATGACCATGTGGTTTTTATCTTTGAGTTTGTTTATATACTGGATTACGTTGATGGATTTCCGTATATTGAACCATCCCTGCATCCCTGGGATGAAACCTACTTGGTCAGGATGGATGATTGTTTTGATGTGTTCTTGGATTCGGTTAGCAAGAACTTTATTGAGGATTTTTGCATCAATATTCATAAGGGATATTGGTCGGAAGTTTTCTATCTTTGTTGGGTCTTTTTGTGGTTTAGGTATCAGAGTAATTGTGGCTTCATAGAATGAGTTGGGTAGAGTACCTTCTGTTTCTATTTTGTGGAATAGTTTGTGAAGAACTGGGATTAGATCTTCTTTGAAGGTCTGATAGAACTCTGCACTAAACCCATCTGGTCCTGGGCTTTTTTTAGTTGGGAGACTATTAATGACTGCTTCTATTTCTTTGGGGGATATAGGGCTATTTAGATCATTAACCTGATCTTGATTCAACTTTGGTACCTGGTATCTGTCTAGGAACTTGTCCATTTCATCCAGGTTCTCCAGTTTTGTTGAGTATAGCCTTTGGTAGAAGGATCTGATGGTGTTTTGGATGTCTTCAGGATCTGTTGTTATGTCTCCTTTTTCATTTCTGATTTTGTTAATTAGGATGCTTTCCCTGTGCCCTCTAGTGAGTCTGGCTAAGGGTTTATCTATCTTGTTGATTTTCTCAAAGAACCAGCTCCTTGATTGGTTGATTCTTTGAATAGTTTTTCTTGTTTCCACTTGGTTGATTTCACCCCTGAGTTTGATTATTTCCTGCCGTCTACTCCTCTTGGGTGAATTTGCTTCCTTTTGTTCTAGTGCTTTTAGGTGTGTTGTCAAGCTGCTAATGTGTGCTCTCTCTAGTTTCCTTTTGGAGGCACTCAGAGCTATGAGTTTTCCTCTTAAAAATGCTTTCATTGCGTCCCATAAGTTTGGGTATGTTGTGGCTTCATTTTCATTGAACTCTAAAAAGTCCTTAATTTCTTTCTTTATTCCTTCCTTGACCAAGGTATCATTGAGAAGAGTGTTGTTCAGTTTCCACGTGAAGGTTGGCTTTCTATTATTTATTTTGTTATTGAAGATCAGCCTTAGTCCATGGTGATCTGATAGGATGCATGGGACAATTTCAATATTTTTATATCTGTTGAGGCCTGTTTTGTGACCAATTATGTGGTCAATTTTGGAGAAGGTACCATGAGGTGCTGAGAAGAAGGTATATCCTTTTGTTTTAGGATAGAATGTTCTGTAGATATCTGCCAGATCCATTTGATTCATAATTTCTCTTAGTTTCACTGTGTCCCTGTTTAGTTTCTGTTTCCATGATCTGTCCATTGGTGAAAGTGGTGTGTTGAAGTCTCCCACTATTATTGTATGAGGTGCAATGTGTGCTTTGAGCTTTACTAAAGTTTCTTTAATGAATGTGGCTGCCTTCGTATTTGGAGCATAGATATTCAGGATTGATAGTTCCTCTTGGAGGATTTTACCTTTGATGAGTATGAAGTGTCCCTCCCTGTCTTTTTTAATGATTTTGGGTTGGAAGTCAATCTTATCAGATATTAGAATGGCTACTCCAGCTTGTTTCTTCATGCTATTTGCTTGGAGAATTGTTTTCCAGCCTTTCATTCTGAGGTAGTGTCTATCCTTTTCTCTGAGATGAGTTTCCTGTAAGCAGCAAAATGTTGGGTCTTGTTTGTGTAGCCAGTTTGTTAGTCTATGTCTTTTTATCGGGGAGTTGAGTCCATTGATATTAAGAGATATTAAGGAAAAGAAATTGGTGTTTCCTGTTATTTTTGATGTTAAAGTTGGCATTTTGTTCTTGTGGCTGTCTTCTTTTAGGTTTGTTGAGGGATTACCTTCTTGTTGTTTCTAGGGCGTGGTTCCTGTCCTTGTATTGGTTTTTTTCTGTTATTATCCTTTGAAGGGCTGGATTCGTGGAGAGATAATGTGTGAATTTGGTTTTGTCGTGGAATACTTTGGTTTCTCCATCTATGTTAATTGAGAGTTTGGCTGGGTATAGTAGCCTGGGCTGGAATTTGTGTTCTTTTAGTGTCTGTATAACATCTGTCCAGGATCTTCTGGCTTTCATAGTCTCTGGTGAAAAATCTGGTGTAATTCTGATAGGCTTGCCTTTATATGTTACTTGGCCTTTTTCTCTTACTGCTTTTAGTATTCTATCTTTATTTAGAGCATTTGTTGCTCTGATTATTATGTGTCGGGAGGTATTTCTTTTCTGATCCAGTCTATTTGGAGTTCTGTAGGCTTCTTGTATGTTCATGGGCATCTCTTTCTTTAGATTTGGGAAGTTTTCTTCTATAATTTTGTTGAAGATGTTTGCTGGTCCTTTGAGTTGAAAATCTTCATTCTCATCCACTCCTATTATCCGTAGGTTTGGTCTTCTCATTATGTCCTGTATTTCTTGGATGTTTTGAGTTAGGATCTTTTTGCATTTTCCATTTTCCTTGATTGTTGTGCCGATGTTCTCTATGGAATCTTCTGCACCTGAGATTCTCTCTTCCATCTCTTGTATTCTGTTGCTGATGCTTGCATCTATGGTTCCAGATTTCTTTCCTAGGTTTTCTATCTCCAGTGTTGCCTCATTTTGGGTTTTCTTTATTGTGTCTACTTCCCTTTTTAGGTCTAGTATGGTTTTGTTCATTTCCATCATCTGTTTGGATGTGTTTTCCTGTTTTTCTGTAAGGACTTCTACCTGTTTGATTATGTTATCATGTTTTTCTTTAAGGATTTGTAACTCTTTAGCAGTGTTCTCCTGCAATTCTTTAAGGGATTTTTGTGCTTCCTCTTTATTGTCTTCTTCCTTTTTAGCAGTGTTCTCCTGCATTTCTTTAAGTGTGTTATTAACGTCCTTCTTGAAGTCCTCTATCATCATCAGGAGATATGCTTTTAAATCCGTGTCTAGCTTTTCCTGTGTGTTGGGGTGCCCTGGACTGGGTGAAGTGGGGGTGCTGTGTTCTGATGATGGTGAGTGGTCTTGGTTTCTGTTAGTAAGATTATTACGTTTACCTTTCGCCATCTGGTAATCTCTGGGGTTAGTTGTTATTGTTGTCACTATTTAAAGATTGGAGCAGAAGCTGTGTTCCACTCACCAGCAGTCCCAAAATCCTGCGGCGGGGGTCGTGGGTAGCTGGCGGGTGTCAGGCAACCCTGCGCTCCCGCTACCCTGGCGCTGATCCGGCCGGGTGAGGCCTGTGGCCCTACTCAGGCTGGTTTCTGCTTCCCTAACTAATGCAGTCTCAGGTCCCGCGCAATTGGATTGGAGCAGAAGCTGTGCTCCCCTCACCAGAAGTCTTAAGATCCTGTGGCGGGTGTTGTGGGCAGTTGGCGAGTGTCAGCAGACCCTGCGCCCCAGCTGCTCAGGTGCTTTTCTGACCGGAAGAGGCTTGTGGCCCTGTGTGGGCCGGATTTCTCTCTCCCCAACCAGAGCAGTCTCAGGTCCCGCGTGATTGGACTGGAGCAGAAGCTGTGTTCCACTCACCAGCAGTCCCAAAATCCTGCGGCGGGGGTCGTGGGTAGCTGGCGGGTGTCAGGCAACCCTGCGCTCCCGCTACCCTGGCGCTGATCCGGCCGGGTGAGGCCTGTGGCCCTACTCAGGCCGGTTTCTGCTTCCCTAACTAATGCAGTCTCAGGTCCCGCGCAATTGGATTGGAGCAGAAGCTGTGTTCCACTCACCAGCAGTCCCAAAATCCTGCGGCGGGGGTCGTGGGTAGCTGGCGGGTGTCAGGCAACCCTGCGCTCCCGCTACCCCGGCGCTGATCCAGCCGGATGAGGCCTGTGGTCCTACTCAGGCCGGTTTCTGCTTCCCTAACTAATGCAGTCTCAGGTCCCGCGCAATTGGATTGGAGCAGAAGCTGTGCTCCCCTCACCAGAAGTCTTAAGATCCTGTGGCGGGTGTTGTGGGCAGTTGGAGAGTGTCAGCAGACCCTGCGCCCCAGCTGCTCAGGTGCTTTTCTGACCGGAAGAGGCTTGTGGCCCTGTGTGGGCTGGATTTCTCTCTCCCCAACCAGAGCAGTCTCAGGTCCCGCGTGATTGGACTGGAGCAGAAGCTGTGTTCCACTCACCAGCAGTCCCAAAATCCTGCGGCGGGGGTCGTGGGTAGCTGGCGGGTGTCAGGCAACCCTGCGCTCCCGCTACCCTGGCGCTGATCCGGCCGGGTGAGGCCTGTGGCCCTACTCAGGCTGGTTTCTGCTTCCCTAACTAATGCAGTCTCAGGTCCCGCGCAATTGGATTGGAGCAGAAGCTGTGCTCCCCTCACCAGAAGTCTTAAGATCCTGTGGCGGGTGTTGTGGGCAGTTGGCGAGTGTCAGCAGACCCTGCGCCCCAGCTGCTCAGGTGCTTTTCTGACCGGAAGAGGCTTGTGGCCCTGTGTGGGCCGGATTTCTCTCTCCCCAACCAGAGCAGTCTCAGGTCCCGCGTGATTGGACTGGAGCAGAAGCTGTGTTCCACTCACCAGCAGTCCCAAAATCCTGCGGCGGGGGTCGTGGGTAGCTGGCGGGTGTCAGGCCACCCTGTGCTCCCGCTACCCTGGCGCTGATCCGGCCGGGTGAGGCCTGTGGCCCTACTCAGGCTCGCTATTTATTCTTCTAACGGTGTTTTTTATATCAATAGGTTTTGTTTGTTTTGTTTTGATTTTCAAGAGAGGGTTTCTCTGTATAGCCTTGGCTGACCTGGAACTCACTCTGTAGACCAGGCTGGCCTCTAACTCATTTCCCTCTCTCAGCCTCCCAAGTGCTGGAATTAAAGGTGTGCGCCACCACTGCCAGCTAGTTTTGACATTTTATCATACAGATTTTCATAATTAATTATTCTAAACTTGTCTATTTTTTTCTCTCTGCTCTTGCAAATCTTAGGACACACATTTTTGTATCTATGATCCCTTAGGTTCAAGCACAAAAATTATAAACTATGGCTTAAAAGGTAAGCAGTACTTATCATGAAACTCTTAAAATTATATATCTGTATATATAATATATATACATATATAATATTTTAATGAAGACATGTATTGCTAAACTTCTTCCAAAAGTCATTGTGCAATTTTATAGTAGTAGGGGACATTTTCTTCACCTGTTATTAATTGGTAGCTAAACTCCAATGCCAAAGAGAATCAATTTCAGCACAGTTCTGAGCCCAGCTGCTGTCTGCTGTCTTCTCAGACACCTTTGCTGCCTTAGCTTATACTGGCCCATCATTTCAATGCCAACTCACTTGGGCTGCAATGTTATTATTGTTGTTGTTATTGTTGAATATGCATGTATATGACTGTGGAGGCCCCAAATCAGTATATTATTTCTTTTCTGGATTGTCTTCTGCCTTTATTTTGGGAACAGGATCTCTTATTAAACCCAGAGGCCATTAAATAGTCTAGACTCTAGAATGGTTGGCCAGAGAGCCTCTTGGGTCTTTCTGCCTACCTTACTCAAGCCTGGAGTTAGAGGCATGAGCTACTCTGCTTGGCTTTCTAACGTGGGTTCTGAATCCAAACTCAGTCTTTTGTGTCTGTTCCTCTCCTTAGCCCCATTATCATCATACTAAAATTTTATTACATTCATTTGTTTATGAAAGGCTTACAGAATTCCACAGTGCACACATGGGTGTGAAAGAATCACTTGTAGGAATCTCTTTCCTTCCACATGTCCTGAAACTTGGCAGCAAGTGCCTGTACTCATTAAAGCCATCTTGCTAACACCTATTATTCTTGTTAGTGAAAGATTATATATATATACATTATATATATATATATGCTTATAAACATATTTACTTATATACTTCATATATATTCACCACTCTAATACTGAAATATTAATTTTAACATTTTGACTTTTGGGCTACTGGGAACTTATCAGTGTGCACAAGGGCTATAGAATCAATATAGACAAAGACATGGTTAAGTTATCAGAGTCAACATTTATGTCTAGGAAGCTGCTGGGACTGTAATCTATTGTGTGTGTTTAGAGAAAATGCACATTTACTTTTCTGAAATGTCATCCAATGTCATGTGTTAAATAGACTAAAGCAGGCCTCATCTTTCAATATTGAGGGAAGCAGCAAAGATGATCAGCCAAGTTTAAATTCATACAGTATGAGTCTGTAAATATGCTTACTAACAATTAAACCCGAGGTCTTCACACCATACCATAAAGACAAACAGTGTTGAGCTCTTTTTAAGCTTCTTGTCTCATAAAGTAATAGACGAAGCTATGCCATGTGTGGGTTTTCATTAAATTGTCCTTAGGGTAGAGCAATGAGTTGTCTATAGCTCATTGAGGGCATGTTGCTTGTGTCAATACAGTTTGGGCAGACACACTAAATTGGAATGACAGTAAGAGTGCCTATCAATTATTAATAGAAGAGTCAGCGTGAGACCCTTTACTGCTCTTTCTATTTCTTATATTTTCCACTGATAATACTTCCCAAATGCCGTGAGGCCCTGTATTGGTTGCCAGCTGGAATGCATCTGAAAACAACTAAAGGACTGAGCTCAGGGCGTGTTTGGGAGGGTAATTCCTGAACAGATTTACTGAGGTGGGGACACATTACACAGAGAAGGCAGCATCTCCTGGCAGCCAAGACACGAAGGGGTGTGAGGGAGGAGAAATGGTGCTTCTGCCTGCACTCCTTAGCAAGAGCTAAGGAGGAGTGAACTTATCTTGTTGCTGTGGCAGCAGCTGCTGCGGTTGCTATCCTTGTTGCCGTTGGCACTCAGGTACTTTGGTTTTCCCATCTGGACTAAAGGTCACCGATGGCTCTCCAGGAATCTCCCAGCTCAGTACCACCAGTTTTTGCCTGCTGAGTTATCTAGACTTCGGGACTGAGCAACTATTTGGTTTTCTTCCTTTCTAGGATGCAGCCACCCATTGTTGGACTACCCAGCTTCTATCATTTAAGGAAATACAATAAATAATCATAATAATAATAAAACAAAAAACCAAAAAACCCTTTGTAATATATGTTTATTGTATTAGTACTATTTTTCTTAGAATACTCTGGGTACTACCACTCACAGGGGGGAAATATAGGTAGGCTCCTGAGAAGGAAGAGAATTAGAGAAATGAGCACTGACCTTGGGAGTAAATGGATTCAGAAAATTATTTTCTGAGCTATGAGATGATGTTTTGCTAGAGTTAGGACCATTTAAATCCCCCTCAGACAATTCACTGACTCATTATTTGCCATCTCTACTATTTAGTTAAATATTATTCTAAGTCCAGAGATAAATCTACAGACAATAAATAGATTTGCTCTTTTCTGATGCTGGCAGTCTAGTAAGGGGAAAACTATCAATCATGTGATCATATAAATGGCTACATAAAAACTGTGGAGATGGCCAACATGGATGATAGACAGATATTACTTTATTCAAATTAGAGAACACTTTCAAGAGAACCTCATACTTATGTTGAAAATAGACTATGGTGAAGCTGTGTTTGAACACTTGGCTGGGAATAAAACACAGCCAGTAAGGGAAGTGGGTGCCAGGCCAAGCCTGGCCTTTTAGGTCATGCTACATTAATTACTGCTCGTTACTTATATAATTTTGGTATTAGTAGCACATTAGGGGAGCTAACTTCCACTGGACTACCTGGACTACATTCTGAGTACTAATATTAACTCTTTTCTTCCTCTCCTCCTCCTCCTCTTCCTTCTTAATTAAAATATAATTACATCATCTACTCCCTCCTTCTCTTACCTTCTACCCCTGGATGCATTACTCCACTCCTTTGCAAACTTACAAAGCCTGCTTCTCCTCTTTATCCATTACATATACACATGGACATCAAATATATAGGAGGAAAGTAAAGGAAGCTAAGATCTTTTCAGTGTTGATGAATTGAAACCTTTATCAAGAGGCAGTTTTCAGTGATGTGTTACAGGGGTTTCAGAAAGGAATGAGATAGAGGGACACTCAAACTTAGAGAAGGAGAAATTCATGAAGACTACCAGAAGGAAGGGTTCTTCCAGTGAGCTTTATGAGCAAGCAGGAGGGGAAAAGATTGAGAAGGGATGACACCTATGGGATTGGTAAGGATGGATCGTAACCATATCATGTATTAGTAAATAATAATAAAATATTACTATAATAAATATTATACCCAGAAGACATTAGCCTGCACAGTGGGTAACAACAATATTAATCAGCATAGCTTATTCTGAGGCCTTATTTACTATGCAAGCCCTGCTCCCTGTTGTTTGTGTAAATTAACAGGAAGATACCATTACTCCATATTTTATCACATAAATATATAAAATTGTAATTGCTTACATTAATACTTGCAATATGATAACTTGAATCTGTAGGAATTCCTCAGTATTAAATGCCACTTGCATGGGTTTTTAGCAGTAAATTTGAGTACCTTTAATGGAATAAGTGGATCTTCAAAATAAGTGTTAGCCAGTCCGTGTTTGCTTGTGCTTGTTGAGACATCTATAGGATTTATCTTAACATTTAGAAATGTGGAAACATGGGGTAGGAAGTAACTAGAGACTAAATTCCAATATCACCATTCTCACAGCAGTGAGGTGGAGAAAGTTCTTAGGAAAGGATGGAAAGCCACCAGAGAAATGAACTTGAGGCTTGGGCTCTGTTAGATACTCAATAGATAATAGAACTGGAACAGGTATTTAGCAGCAACTGGAAAATGAACAAAATACTGGTCTGCCTTAAACTATTGAATTGTAATGTTCCCTCAAATAAAAACCTCACTGTGTAAATTTTAAATTCTGTAAGTTTACTTGTCCCTAGGAATTCAAATGCTAGTGATTGAACCTTGAATATTCAGGTTCATGGTAGTCGTGCATGCTAAGGAACAGATGGTTGAGACAATAGGCAATAGAATACAAACCCAAGAATTTAAGCAAACTCCAAATTTGCTAGAATGGCTTTTGGAATGTGTATGGCAGAAGTCTACTTCCTGAACGATATCTAGGCAGGTGCGCTATGAAGATGCTGCTTGGGGGATGTTTCTGCACAGCTTAAATAAGACTTACTGGGAAAAGACTCCAAACAAGAGCCACAGAAGAGCAACACCACAAGTGGTGGTGCAGTTTGCAAAGTATTCTGTAACAGTATTTTACCCATTCATTGAAATAACCCCGTGAGAGAAATAATGTTCATAACAGGAGACACTGAGGTTAGAGAAATGCAGCTACACACTTTATTGACTAGATAGACATGTACTTCTAAATTCAAAGTATTTTAAAGCATGCACACAAATGTTTGTATATGAATATTTTCAATGGCAGCACTTTCTTATAAAAATATTTTTTCAGTTTTGAACTAAGTGCTTAAATATGAGTTAAGTTTGTTTTTGCATTAATTTTGTAAAGACAATTATAATTACTTCCCATCTAAGAAAATATTTTTTTCTTCCTTCTCAAGAATGCAAGTTTTTATTTGTGAGAAGTATTCTATGCATCCATAATTTTAAGATGAGATGAATAGCATGAACCCAATTTAGAAAATGAGGGGAAGGGAGTTTAGAGATGTCTGGTCATTTTTTTCCCATTTTTATTAGGTATTTAGCTCATTTACATTTCCAATGCTATAGCAAAAGTCCCCCATACCCCCCCCCACACTCCCCTACCCACCCACTCCCCCTTTTTGGCCCTGGCGTTCCCTTGTACTGGGGCATATAAAGTTTGCAAGTCCAATGGGCCTCTCTTTCAAGTGATGGCCTATTAGGCCATCTTTTGATACATATGCATCTAGAGACAAGAGCTCCGGGGTACTGGTTAGTTCATATTGTTCCACCTATAGGGTTGCAGTTCCCTTTAGTTCCTTGGGAGCTTTCTCTAGCTCCCCCATTGGGGGCCCTGTGATCCATTCAATAGCTGACTGTGAGCATCCACTTCTGTGTTTGCTAGGCCCTGGCATAGTCTCAGAAGAGACTATCTGGGTCCTTTCAGCAAAATCTTGCTAGTGTATGCAATGGTGCCAGCGTTTGGAAGCTGATCATGGGATGGATCTCTGGATATGGCAATCACTAGATGGTCCATCCTTTTGTCACACTTCCAAATTTTGCCTCTGTAACTCCTTCCATGGGTGTTTTGTTCCCATTTCTAAGAAGGAGCAAAGTGTCCACACTTTGGTCTTCGTTCTCTTGAGTTTAATGTGTTTAGCAAACTGTATCTCATATCTTGGGTATCTTAAGTTTCTGGGCTAATATCCACTTATCAGTGAGTACATATTGTGAGAGTTCCTTTGTGATTGGGTTACCTCACTCAGGATGATGCCCTCCAGGTCCATCCATTTGCCTAGGAATTTCATAAATTCATTCTTTTTAATAGCTGAGTAGTACTCCATTGTGTAAATGTACCACATTTTCTGTATCCATTCCTCTGTTGAGGGGCATCTGGGTTCTTTCCAGCTTCTGGCTATTATAAATAAGGCTGCTATGAACATAGTGGAGCATGTGTCCTTCTTACCGGTTGGGACATCTTCTGGATATATGCCCAGGAGAGGTATTGCTGGATCCTCTGGTAGTACTATGTCCAATTTTCTGAGGAACTGCCAGACTGATTTCCAGAGTGGTTGTACAAGCTTGCAATCCCACCAACAATGGAGGAGCGTTCCTCTTTCTTGACATCCTCGCCAGGATCTGCTGTCACCTAAATTTTTCATCTTAGCCATTCTGACTGGTGTGAGGTGGTATCTCAAGTTTGTTTTGATTTGCATTTCCCTAATGATTAAGGATGTTGAACATATTTTCAGGTGCTTCTCTGCCATTCGGTATTCCTCAGGTGAGAATTCTTTGTTCAGTTCTGAGCCCCATTTTTTAATGGGGTTATTTGGTTTTCTGGAGCACACTTTCTTGAGTTCTTTATATATATTGGATATTAGTCCCCTATCTGATTTGGGATAGGTAAAGATCCTTTCCCAATCTGTTGGTGGTCTTTTTGTCTTATTGACAGTGTCTTTTGCCTTGCAGAAGCTTTGCAATTTTATGAGGTCCCATTTATCAATTCTTGATCTTACAGCAGAAGCCATTGCTCGTCTATTCAGGAATTTTTTCCCTGTACCCATATCTTTGAGGCTTTTCCCTACTTTCTCCTCTACAAGTTTCAGGGTCTCTGGTTTTATGTGGAGTTCCTTAATCCACTTAGATATGACCTTAGTACAAGGAGATAATAATGGATCAATTCGTAATCTTCTACATGATAACAGCCAGTTGTGCCAGCACCATTTGTTGAAAATGCTGTCTTTCTTCCATTGGATGTTTTTAGCTCCCTTGTCAAAGATCAAGTGACCATAGGTGTGTGGGTTCATCTCTGGGTCTTCAATTCTGTTCCATTGGTCTACTTGTCTGTCACTATACCAGTACCATGCAGTTTTTATCACAATTGCTCTGTAGGACAGCTTTAGGTCGGGCATGGTGATTCCACCTAGATTCTTTTATCCTTGAGAAGAGTTTTTGCTATCCTAGGTTTTTTGTTATTCCAGATGAATCTGCCGATTGCCCTTTCTAATTCATTGAAAGAATTGAATTGGAATTATGATGGGGATTGCATTGAATCTGTAGAATGCTTTTGGCAAGATAGCCATTTTTACTATATTGATCCTGCCAATCCATGAGCATGGGAGATCTTTCCATCTTCTGAGGTCTTCTTTAATTTCTTTCTTCAGAGACTTGAAGTTCTTTTCATACAGATCTTTCACTTCTTTAGTTAGAGTCACGCCTAGTTATTTTATATTATTTGTGGCTATTGAGAAGGGTGTTGTTTCCCTAATTTCTTTTCTCAGCCTGTTTGTCCTTTGTGTAGAGAAAGGCCATTGACTTGTTTGAGTTAATTTTATATCCAGCTATTTCACTGAAGCTGTTTATCAGGCTTAGGAGTTCTCTGGTGGAATTTTTAGGGTCACATATATATTCTATCATATCATCTGCAAAAAGTGATATTTTGACTTCTTCCTTTCCAATTTGTATCCCCTTGATCTCCTTTTGTTGTCTAATTGCTCTGGCTAGGACTTCAAGTACAATGTTGAATAGGTAGGGAGAGAGTGGACAGCCTTGTCTAGTCCCTGATTTTAGTGGGATTGCTTCCAGCTTCTCTCCATTTACTTTGATGTTGGCTACTGGTTTGCTGTAGATTGCTTTTATCATGTTTAGGTATGGGCCTTGAATTCCTGTTCTTTCCAAGACTTTTATCATGAAGGGGTGTTGGATTTTGTCAAATGCTTTCTCAGCATCTAAGGAGATGATCATGTGGTTTTTGTCTTTGAGTTTGTTTATATACTGGATTACATTGATGGATTTCCGTATATTGAACCATCCCTGCATCCCTGGGATGAAACCTACTTGGTCAGGATGGATGATTGGTTTGATGTGTTCTTGGATTCGGTTAGCAAGAACTTTATTGAGGATTTTTGTATCAATATTCATAAGGGATGTTGGTCTGAAGTTCTCTATCTTTGTGGGGTCTTTGTGTGGTTTAGGTATCAGAGTAATTGTGGCTTCATAGGATGAGTTGGGTAGAGTACCTTCTGTTTCTATATTGTGAAATAGTTTATGAAGAACTGGGATTAGATCTTCTTTGAAGGTCTGATAGAACTCTGCACTAAACCCATCTGGTCCTGGGCTTATTTTGGTTGGGAGACTATTAATGACTGCTTCTATTTCTTTGGGGGATATAGGGCTGTTTAGATCATTAACCTGATCTTGATTCAACTTTGGTACCTGGTATCTGTCTAGAAACTTCTCCATTTCATCCAGGTTCTCCAGTTTTGTTGAATATAGCCTTTTGTAGAAGGATCTGATGGTGTTTTGGATTTCCTCAGGATCTGTTGTTACGTCTCCCTTTTCATTTCTGATTTTTTTAATTAGAATGCTGTCCCTGTGCCCTCTAGTGAGTCTGGCTAAGGGTTTGTCTATCTTGTTGATTTTCTCAAGAACCAGCTCCTTGATTGGTTGATTCTTTGAATAGTTCTTCTTGTTTCCACTTGGTTGATTCGCCCCTGAGTTTGATTATTTCCTGCAGTCTACTCCTCTTGGGTGAATTTGCTTCCTTTTGTTCTAGAGCTTTTAGCTGTGTTGTCAAGCTGCTAATGTGTGTTCTCTCTAGTTTCTTTTTGGAGGCACTCAGAGCTGTGAGTTTTCCTCTTAGAAATGCTTTCATTGTGTCCCATAAGTTTAGGTATGTTTGGCTTCATTTTCATTGAACTCTAAGAAGTCCTTAATTTCTTTTTTTATTCCTTCCTTGATCAAGGTATCATTGAGAAGAGTGTTGTTCAGTTTCCACGTGAATGTTGGCTTTCTATTATTTATTTTGTTATTGAAGATCAGCCTTAGTCCATGGTGATCTGATAGGATGCATGGGACAATTTCAATATTTTTGTATCTGTTGAGGCCTGTTTTGTGACCTATTATGTGGTCAATTTTGGAGAAGGTACCATGAGGTGCTGAGAAGAAGGTATATCCTTTTGTTTTAGGATAAAATGTTCTGTAGATATCTGTTAAGTCCATTTGTTTCATCACTTCTGTTAGTTTCCCTGTGTCCCTGTTTAGTTTCTGTTTCCATGATCTGTCCATTGGTGAAAGTGGTGTGTTGAAGTCTCCTACTATTATTGTGTGAGGTGCAATGTGTGCTTTGAGATTTACTAAAGTTTCTTTAATGAATGTGGCTGCCCTTGTATTTGGAGCATAGATATTCAGAATTGATAGCTTCTCTTGGAAGATTATACCTTTGATGAGAATATAGTGCCCCTCCTTGTCTTTTTTGATTATTTTGGGTTGGAAGTCAATCTTATCAGATATTAGAATGGCTACTCCGGCTTGTTTCTTCATACCATTTGCTTGGAAAATTGTTTTCCAGCCTTTCATTCTGAAGTAGTGTCTATCTTTTTCTCTGAGATGAGTTTCCTGTAAGCAGCAAAATGTTGGGTCTTGTTTGTGTAGCCAGTTTGTTAGTCTATTTCTTTTTATTGGGGAGTTGAGACCATTGATATTAAGAGATATTAAGGAAAAGTAATTGTTGGTTCCTGTTATTTTTGTTGTTAAAGTTGGCATTCTGTTCTTGTGGCTGTCTTCTTTTAGGTTTGTTGAGGGATTACCTTCTTGTTTTTTCTAGGGCATGGTTCCCATCCTTGTATTGGTTTTTTTCTGTTATTATCCTTTGAAGGGCTGGATTTGTGGAGAGATAATGGGTGAATTTGGTTTTGTCATGGCATACTTTGGTTTCTCCATCTATGGTAATTGAGAGTTTGGCTGGGTATAGTAGCCTTGGCTGGAATTTGTGTTCTCTTAGTGTCTGTATAACATCTGTCCAGGCTCTTCTGGCTTTCATAGTCTCTGGTGAAAAATCTGGTGTAATTCTGATAGGCTTGCTTTTATAAGTTACTTGACCTTTTTCCCTTAGTGCTTTTAGTATTCTATCTTTATTTAGTGGTCTGGTCATTTCTTAACTTCCATAACACATATTTAACTTCATCACCACATCTTTTGACAGTTTAATATTAATACGAAGTTTGACATGAAGATCTTTGTACTATAGAAATTATATCTAACCATTGCATGTAGCTCATTATGACTCCATCTTTATTATGCCCAAGTAGTGGCATTCCCTGCTAACAGGTTGATTTCATGCAAACATACTGCCAGTATTCTAGATTTTGGTTACTTAATTTTAAAATGAGCAATATTGACAACTGTGTCACTGTACTGATAACTTTCTGATTTCTCCCACGCTGAATATTCTTCATTGTCAATAACATATGGAGCTTCCAATGGTTATTTGAGGGAATTTCAGATTCCGGACTACTACTGGAACTATTTTTTAGTGGAAGCTATTAGAATCAATGTCTCAGTTCTTTCCTTGCCTCCCAGATATACAATATATCAATCAGATACTAAAATTTGACTCAACAGACAGATGTACTTATTGAGAAATGTTGGAATAAATTTCTCAGAAATAATTTTGTTTTGTTGAATTAAGAATATTGATCAATTCACATTCTTCTACATGATAAATGCCAGTTGTTCCAGCACCATTTGTCGAAATGCTGTCTTTTTCCCACTGGATGGTTTTAGCTTCCTTGTCAAAGATCAAGTGACCATAGCTGTGTGGGTTCATTTCTGGGTCTTCAGTTCTATTCCATTGGTCTACCTGTCTGTCACTATACCAGTACCATGCAGTTTTTATCACAATTGCTCTGTAGTACAGCTTTAGGTCAGGCATGGTGATTCCACCAGAGATTCTTTTACCATTGAGAAGAGTTTCTGCTATCCTAGGTTTTTTTGTTATTCCAGATGAATTTGCAAATTGCCCTTTCTAATTTGTTGAAGAATTGAGTTGGAATTTTGATGGGGATTGCATTGAATCTGTAGATTGCTTTTGGCAAGATAGAGATTTTTGCTATATTGATCTTGCCAATCCATGAGCATGAGAGATCTTTCCATCTTCTGAGATCTTTGATTTCTTTCTTCTATGACTTGAAGTTCTTATCATACAGATCTTTACTTAGTTAGAGTCACACCAAGGTATTTTATATTATTTGTGACTATTGTGAAGGGTGTTGTTTTCCTAATTTCTTTCTCAGCCTCTTTAATCCTTTGTGTAGAGAAAGGCCATTGATTTGTTTGAGTTAATTTTATATCCAGCTACTGCACTGAAGCTGTTTATCAGGTTTAGGAGTCCTCTGTTGGAATTTTTAGGGTGACTTAAATATGCTATCATATCATCTGCAAATAGTGATATTTTGACTTCTTCCTTTCCAAACTGTATCCCCTTGACCTCCTTTTGTTGTCAAACTGCTCTGGACAGAACTTCAAGTACTATGGTGAATAGGTAGGGAGAAAGTAGGCAGCCTTGTGGGATTTAGTGGGATTGCTTCCAGCTTGTCTCCATTTACTTTGATGTTGGCTACTGGTTTGCTGCAGATTGCTTTTATTATGTTTAGGTATGGGCCTTGAATTCCTGATCTTTCCAAGATTTTTATCATGAAGGGGTGTTGGATTTTGTCAAATGCTTTCTCAGCATCTAATGAGATGATCATGTGGTTTTGTCTTTGAGTTTGTTTATATAGTGGATTACGTTGATGGATTTCTGTATACTAAACCATCCCTGCATCCCTGGGATGAAGCCTACTTGGTCATGATGGATGATTGTTTTGATGTGTTCTTGGATTCGGTTAGCGAGAATTTTATTGAGTATTTTGCATCGATATTCAGAAAAAAAAATTGGTCTGAAGTTCTCTCTCTTTGTTGGGTTTTTATGTGGTTTAGGTATCAGAGTAATTGTGGCTTCATAGAATGAATTGGGTAGGGTACCTTCTGTTTCTATTTTGTGGAATAGTTTGAGAAGAACTGGAATTAGGTCTTCTTTGAAGGTCTGATAGAACTCTGCACTAAACCCATCTGGTCCTGGGCCTCTTTTCATTGGGAGACTATTGATGACTGCTTCTATTTCTTTAGGGAAAATGGGACTGTTTAGTTTATTAATCTGATCCTGATTTAACTTTGGTACCTTGTATCTGTCTAGAAATTTGCCCATTTTATCCAGGTTTTCCAGTTTTGTTGAATATAGCCTTTTGTAGTAGGATCTGATGGTGTTTCCTCAGGATCTGTTGTTATGTCTCCCTTTTCATTTCTGATTCTGTTAATTATGATGCCGTCCCTGTGCCCTCTAGTGAGTCTGGCTAAGGGTTTATCTATCTTGCTGATTCTCTCAAAGTTTTCTGAAAGGACCCTGATATAGCTGTCTCTTGTGAGTCTATGCCATTGCCTGGCAAACACAGAAGTGGATGCTCACAGTCAGCTATTGGATGGAACACAGGGCCCCCAGTGGAGAAGCTAGAGAAAGTACCCAATTTGCCGAAAGAATCTGCAACCCTATAAGTGGAACAACAATATGAACTAACCAGTACCCCCACAGCTCGTGTCTCTAGCTGCATATATATCAGAAGATGACCTAGTCGGCCATCATTGGGAAGAGAGGCCTTTTGGTCTTGCAAACTTTATATGCACCAGTACAGGGGAACACCAGGGCCAAGAAGTGGGAATGGGCAGGTTGGGAAACAAGGGCGGGGGTCATAGGGGACTTTGGGGATAGCATTTGAAATGTAAATGAAGAAAATACCTAATAAAAAATTGGAAAAAAAAAAACCTTTTAGGTCAGTAATCAAAAAAGAAATAAAACCCACATAAAGTTAAAAAAAAGCCAGAATATTGAAATACGAGTCAAGAATGTACTTCTGTTTATATTGTGAAGACTTTTATAGTTACTCCTTTCTTTAGGATGGTCTTCAAACCTTTTCCCATTCCCTCGGCTGTGTAAGTTTTCTTTGCTGAAAAAGACCTCTATTTCAACGTTTAAAAGAACTTGATTTATGATATTTTTTCCTATAATCTTGACTTACCTTTGTAACATGGCCACATAAAGTTAAAAAAAGCCAGAATATGATTCTGTTCACAAGGTTTATTTATCTATACAGAATTATAGATAAATATCCTGTCTCGAGGTAATCAAACCTTGTTCTTTAAAAGTCTTTTAGACAAGCCTCAAAAGTTTCTAAAGCTCAAATTCAAATTACAACCGTGGTCATAGTCTAGCATGAAGCTCATGGTGGCAGATCCTACAATAAAATAAACCCTGAAGGATTGCTTGTAAAAGTGACTATAGGCAGGGCATTCCTCAGCATCAGCTTTAATATAGAACTAACAGAGTCCCCAAGTGAAGTCCCAGATTAGCCAGATTTGTTTCTGAGTCCATCCATCTTAGGAATAGAAGGAGTGAATCTATTTACTCTCCCCAACATCCTTTATATATTTGTTTCACCTGTCACTCAAGGTGCCCAAACTCAGGTCTGTCACCACCTGACTTTATCTCTGAGGGGTGAACTTCAGGCTGATGCCATTTAGTTCATACAGAGGATATGCCTGTGGGAAATAAATGCTTCTGGAAGCAAAACGAGAGGCCAGCTCTCATATCCAGCACCCTTTCTAATGTCTGTTTGTCTGGATGTACCGTCTTTGTGCTACAAATGTATTTTTTAAATTACGGCATAGGTGTGAGAGAAGATGAATGGCTTCCACTTTGTCAAGGGGATTTTCCTGAATACGTCTCTGTCTAGCTATTTAACTTATTTATGGCTGATAAACCATCCTTTAAATCTTAAGTTCTGCTGTAACCCTGCTCCAGCCACTGCAGGATTTGAGAACAATTGCCTAAAGGGATTATGAGTAGCAACTTTTGCTTTGAAAATTGGATTGTGGCTGAAAATTAAGCCAGGAAATGAATAATCTTCTTAGAAGGCAGGAGTTTGCAAAGAAACCAAAATCTTAGTGGGCATCCAGCCTGAGCATGTCTCTCGATCAGAAAACTGCAACTTCATCTGTTGCAACAATACTCTGAAGATGAGGAATATTAAGAGCAATATCCATCACAGTGCAAACTCTCATAAAATATTTGTCAGCACAGAAACATCATAGAACTTTTCCTTCCAATGTGACCCTTCTATCTAGATAGGAGGGACCTTGGTAGAGCGTATTCATTTCACACAATAATAAGATCCTTAAAACTCTTGTAAAGCAGAACGCCCAGGTCTGTATTTTCACAAATAAAGAAAAATAAAGCCCTAACTATCCAAATGCTCTTGAATAGTTATTTGTTGTCATATTTAATATAATTAGAAAAATTCTAACACATAGTCCCTAAGGCTATATTAAGAGTAAAACAAGCATATGACCCAAGATCTTTATTATGATGTGAGCAGGAAACAGGGCCAGAGAAGCACAACCAAAACTTCCTCTGTAAAAGTTTACGACTGGAAGGCTGAGGGATGGCCCAGTGGTTAGGACCACTGTCTGCTCTTCCAGAGGGCCCAGGTTTGCTCCCCAGCATCCAGATGGTGGCTCTCAGACTGGTAAGACAAGCACCAGGGAGTCCATTGCCCTCTTATAGCCTCTAGGGGACCCACGCACATATGCAGACATTAGCACAAAAGATATATACGTGAAAATAATGAAAGATGCAGTGTACTTCAGAGATTGACTTTAGCCCAATGCAAAGTAACTATAAATAGAACTTTTTAAAAACCTATTGAATATCTTACTCAGATAGGGTTAAAAATAACAATAGCACCAACAAATAAACTATGTGATAATAAATTATGTTAGAATTTATTATCATATAATTTATTTGTATATATACATATAAGGTAATGTGTGACATGGCTGCCATCACACTTATAAAGTCACTTCAGCTGCCGTTACCTCACAAGACATGAACAAGATGGGGGCATCATCATTCCATCATGCCAGGAGGAAGTCTCATTAGGTCTCAGTCTCACTGATAGATTCTCAGTAGTTAATAGGTACTTGGAGAGGAGTGTTCTCTTCTTCAGTGGTGTACCACTGATAAGTTACCCATGTTCCAATGAGCAATTCCATGAACTCAGGCTTATGCAAGCAGAAAACAAATAAAACTATTTTTTTGGAATATGCATACATATGGATTTGAAGTTTTCAGTTACCTTCAACATTTAGAGAGAAAATCAAAAATCACAATGCAGAATACCATACTATCATCAATTAGCATTAGCTATAAACACGTATGGAATGTTCTGCCCTACACTAAAAACAACATAGATTCTTTTAAGGGCATGTAGCCTATCTACCAACGTAGAATATATTTTACCCACAAACCTTTCCTAATAAATATAATATTAAACTGTGGAAAATCTGCCATTTGACCTACACAGAGAAAACAATCTAAGAGTACAGGGAAAGACACAACTCTGAGACACTGCAAGTTAATAATGAGCTAAAAGACACACTTCTAAATAACCTGAGTGTCAAAGAAAGAGTCGAACTCAAAATTACAAAATCAGTAGAATTAGATAAAAATGGAAATGCGACCTATTGAAAGTTAAGTAAAGCCCCTAAAGCAACAGGGGATAACATTTTCCAACTAGGTATTTTATATTAAAAGGGAAAGGCAGAAAAGAACCCCTGAGCGAACCTATGGGAAAAAGATGGAAGTGAAATCTACACGTAAACCAGGATAGAGAAGAGAAAATGGATGGATCCAAAATGAGCACTTACATTCACAACACAGCTACAGATCTCTGACATTCCAGGCCTCCGGAGAACAGGAGAAGACCTTTACTAGTGTCTGCCTTACACCTGTCAGAATGGCTAAGATCAAAACCTCAAGCAACAGCACATGTTGGCGAGGATGTGGAGCAAAAAGACTCCTCCATTGCTGGTGGGAACGCAAGCTTGTATAACCACTTTAGAAATAAATTTGGTGGTTCCTCAGAAAACTGTGACTAGTTATGCCACAAGACCCAGCTATACAACTCTTGGATATTAACCCAAAGGATGTGCCACCATGCCACAAGGACACTTGCTCAACTATGTCGATAGCAGCCTCATTCGTAATAACCAGACACTGATAACAACCTAGATGTCCATCAACTGAAGAATACATAAAGAAAGTGTGGTACATCTACACAATTGAATGCTATTCAGCTATTAAGAACAAAAACACCATGAAAGTTGCTGGCAAATGGATGGAACTAAAGAACATCATCCTCAGTGAGGTAACCCAGACCCAAACGGCATATATGGTACATATTCATTCATAAGTGGACATTAGCCATAAAGTGCAGGACATCCAAAGAAACTAGGTAGTAACCATGTCCTTCAAACAACAATCCATTCACTCAAAGAAAATGGATAATAGGGAGGGCCCAAGAAATGATGCTTGAATCTCACTCAGAAGGGGAAACAAAACAGTCATCCAAAGGAGGTGAATGGAGAGAGAACTGGATGGGAGAGGGGTGAGGAGAGGAACAGGGAGGCTGAATCAGATGTAGAGAGAGGGCTAGAAGTGAGAACTAAAGTCAGTGTGGGGGGCACCTCTGGGGCTGGAATAAGGGCAGGATATAGGGAACCTATGAGTGTGACATTAGCTGAAATTCTTACCAGCCAGGGGGTGGATATGGAGACGGGAGGGGCCACTTCCTTTAGCCATGCAGAGCTTTCAGCAAACGGAGGTGGACATCAATCCACCCACAAAACCTTCAACTTAAAGCTAATTGTAAGTGAAAGATAATTAAACTCAGTGGGTAAGAAAGAAAAACATCGAAGTATCAAGAAAAGAACTGTGTGTATGTAGTTATGTATACATGTATGTATGTATGTACGTATATATGTATGTATGTGTAAACGTATAATTCACATGCGCTCTGCAAACAAAATCTGTGTCACAGAAGTATGAATTTCAAGTTTATTAAATATTAAATGTTTTGGAAGTGTTGCTTTACTGCAATACCTAAGATGATACATACGCAGATGAAGGGTAGATTGAAAAATGTCCCTCAAACTACAGTACAAACAACAAAGCATAAAGTTAAAACAATAATAAAAAAAACAAGAAAAAAACCAAAAATTATTAATTAGGGAAACACTATATAAGTATAAAATCCACCTGATAATGGTATATCAAGTGCTGAATTATCAATTCATATGCCGAGGCTATAAAAACCTACGACCCCAAAACTATAAGTGTATTTGGAGTTAGGATCTTTAGAGAGGTAATGAACTTAGATCATTTGATTATAGTCTGATAAGACAGGGGTCCTTTAAGGACAGAGATTAGAGGACATCCACACATGGACAAAAGAACAAGTGAGAACACAGCAGAAAACAGTTCTCTGTAATCCATGGGGTGGGTCTCAAAGGAAACCAGCGCCCTGCAGATTGAACTTGGATGACTTTGCATTTAGAGTTGTAAGAATATATATTTCCTTGTCACCTGCTCTGTGAAATTCTGTTAAGGCAACTCTAGAAATGAAGAGACTCAATTTAATAAAAAGAACAAATACTTAGCATTGTATCAAATGGAGGATAAGTAAATTTTAAAGTAAAAGCGAAAATAAATTATACTATTTTATAAGCAAAATATAGAAATGACAAATAATCTTCTTAGCTTGGAATAAATTAAAATTAATAAAGTAAGGCTGGCAATTTATAAGACTAGCAATGGAGGAGTGTTCAGCTTGCTCCACATTCTTGCCAGCATGTGCTATCTTTTGAGGTTTTGATCTTACCCGTTCTGATGGGTGTAAGATGGAACCCCCTAGTGGTTTTAATTTGCATTTCCCTGATGACTAAGGACTTTGAGTATTTCTTTAAGTGCTTCTGGGTCATTCAAGATTCCTCTGTTGAAAATTCTGTATTTAGAATTTTAAATTGGGTTATCTTGGGTTGTTGATGTCTTACTTCTTGAGTTCTTTGCAAATGTTGGATATTAGCCTTCTAAACTACCCATTTCTTAAAATCAGTTTCAATGTTTTGTAATCAAGACATGATATGAGTATAAAAGCAATTCCCAGAACAGACTAATGCAGTATTGTATTTCCCATACACTTCAGAATAACTGATAACAGAACAATTAAAACAAAAATCGGAACAACAAATTTTTGACAACAGTGAAAAGAGCATTTTTTAAAAAATAATGTGAAGCATTGACTATCCGTGGAGAAAAAAAAATCAAATCCAGTCTTTAAAGTAGAGCTGGGCAGTGGTGGCACAGGCCTTTAATCCCAGCACTTGGGAGGCAGAGGCAGGCAGATCTCTGAGTTCGAGGCCAGCCTGGTCTACAGAGTGAGTTCCAGGTCAGCCAGGGCTACACAGAGAAACCCTGTCTAAAAAAAAAAAAAAGTAGGCCTCACATAATTAACTCATTAAAAATTAGCTGGAAATGTGCTATAGATCTAAGTGGAATTTTTAAATTAGGGACATTTTAAGATGTGACATAGGAGAGAAGACTTCTAGCTTTGGTTGAGGCAGATTCTCCCAACACCCTGTAGGAGTTATAGGAGCATGGTATGTGTGTCATTGGTGATTATTACCATCCCAAAACACCACACATTAGAAGCAGATGCTATTTATTCTCCTCATTGTGACAACCGCCAATGCCTTCAGACCTTGACACACATCCCGGGGAGTAAAAGAGCTCTGGTTGAAAACCCATGGCATTTGGTAAAAAGTTTCTTAAGAAAACCTAACGTGTGACCTATAAAGAGAACAATTTAATAAATGAGATTTGAACAAAACCTGGAGCTGCTGCTCCTTAGAAAACACGGTTCTGAGAACATAAAGACAAGTCACAGGCTAGGAGATGAAACCTGCAAAGTAGGACGGAAAAACTCTTTTGTATTCAGAGCCTATGAATAGTCCTCAATTATCAATTAAAACAAAAGAGAAGAATAGGAATAAGGGATTGGCCAGTTCAAGAAGATGCCTAGATGGAGAAAATGTTCATGAAAATCGATGAACAGTTCGTAGATAAGGAAAGCAATTCCAAATGTGATCTGCCAAGGTTTCTGAGTGAGGTTGCAGAGGGAAGCTGCCTCCATGGGCACAGTAAAGACGAGTTTCAGAATAAGAAAAAAAGAAAAAAAGAAAAGAGAAAAGAAAAAGGCTCTTGGCGGAGGAGGACATAGAGGAGGAGCTACAGAAACTCTCAGAGCTGGGGGGCGAGGGGGGCGGCAGAATACTTGGAGATGACAAGGACTGGGGCAGGGAGGGCGAACTGACCAAACTCCAGCTTCACAGCTTCCTGGAAGCTGAAGCAAGTTTCACCCAAAAGTGTACTCCGCAGTACTTGCATATCATTCTCTTTACAATTGCATGTTTGTGTTTCATTTCCCAGAATACCTTCATTTGCCTTTGCGTACGCAGCTTTCACTGTGGAGAAATTTGCTTTCATTTTCCTTGGTTTTGTCCCGTTTACTGTTCTTTCTCTATACTGTACTTTCAGCAGTATTATGACTTTAGCTTGATACCCTTAAGTTTTATTTGTATTCCTTTTCTTATATTCAATCACTTTTGTTCTTAAACTATCTTATTGTTAGAACTTCATTTCTCTTCATTTGTATTTGTCCTCATTTCCTGTTAATTTCTCTCCAGGCATCCTCCGCCCTCCTCTTCCCGCTGCATTGACTGGCCTCGTCTCTCCTCCATCTTTCTCAGTTACCTACCATCATCTTTACACCTTTCACTTCCTTTTTACACATTTACTCTCTATAATTAACTTCATAGCATATTCTGTGTTAATGTTACCACTTTCTCTTTTATAATCATAGGTGCATAGAGACTTTAATAATTTTAAGAGCCATTTCCATATCTTTCATGGTTTGACATTCTTGCTGTACTAACAGGCTAACTTTTTCTCTACTCTACAAGGTACTTAGGATCGAATCTTCCAGAGGAGGACTGATGAGACTTTCTACTGAAAATTACGGAGGCGATTTGATGGCCTGCCTGGTAAAGAACTCCTTGCAAATGACCTCTACTGAGAGAGGCTGAACAGGTTTTCTTCACAGGTGTGGAGCCTGGTAGGTTAACCTTGCTTCAGTGGAAGGTCACACATATAAGGCTGTGTGGAAGCATCTACTGAACATGATATGATTAGAAGATGAAGACACAAAGTTGGGTGGGAGGAGAACTCGGGGGAGGTCGGTAAGTATGACTGAACTCCATTGTACCAAATTCTAAAGCTAATGAAATATGAGAAAACAAGTAGATCCCCAGGTAAAACTGGAAGAGACACTGGAATCAAGAGATACAAATCACAGCACAGAAACTCAACAAATGGCAAAGCAACTGAGTCAAAACAAAGAATCGTAATTCTGCCTGCTGAATCCAAAGATAATGAAGTAGGTAAAATTCAGGACAAAGACAGCAAAACTTGCTGGTAGAAATGAACAGTGTCCTCTAAGGGGCACAATGGCTTCAGTCCAGCAGCTAGAGAGGAAAGCCAGCAAGATGGAAGAAAATGGGTGAGAAAAATAGACATAGGTCAGCATCAGGGAGGAACAAAATAGCACTGAAATTGAAATGTGAATAACTGAATTCCAACTCAATTCTTCACTGAGATAGAAAGGGCAATTTGCAACTTTATCTGAAAAAATAAAAATCATAGGATAGCAAAAACTATTCTTAATAATAAAAGAACCTCTGGTGGAATCACCATGCCTGACACTAAGCTGTACCACAGAGCAATTGTGATAAAACTGCATCATACTAGTACAGTGACAGACAGGTAGATCAATGGAATAGAACTGAAGACCCAGAAATGAACCCACACAGCTATGGTCACTTGATCTCTGACAAGGGAGCTAAAACCATCCAGTGGAAAAAACCAGCATTTTCAACAAATGGTGCTGGCACAACTGGCAGTTATCATGTAGAAGAATGAGAATTGACCCATCCCTATCTCCTTGTACTAAGGTCAAATCTAAGTGGATTAAGGAACTCCACATAAAACCAAAGACACTGAAATTCATAGAGGAGAAAGTAGAGAAAAGTCTCAAAGATATGGGCACAGGGGAAAAATTTCTAAACAGAACAGCAATGGCTTGTGCTGTAAATTCAAGAACTGACAAATGAGGCCTCATAAAATTACAAAGCTTCTGTAAGGCAAAAAGACACTGTCAATAAGACAAAAAGGCCACCAACAGATTGGGAAAGGATTTTTACCAATCCTAAATCTGATAGGGGACTAATATCCAATATATATAAAGAATTGAAGAAGATGGACTCCAGAAAATCAAATAGCCCCATTAAAAATGGGGCTCAGAGCTAAACAAAGAATTCTCAACTGAGGAATATCGAATGGCTGAGAAGCACCTGAAAAAATGTTCAACATCCTTAATCATCAGGGAAATGCAAATCAAAACAACCCTGAGATTCCACCTCACACCAGTCAGAATGGCTAAGATCAAAAATTCAGGTGACAGCAGATGCTGGCCAGGATGTGGAGAAAGAGGAACACTTCTCCACTGCTGGTGGAATTGCAAGCTTTTACAACCACTCTGGAAGTCAGTCTGGAGGTTCCTCAGAAAATTGGACATAATACTACCAGAAGATCCAGCAATACCTCTCCTGGGCATATACCCAGTAGAAGTTCTAACTGGTAATAAGAACACATGCTCTACTATGTTCATAGCAGCCTTATTTATAATAGCCAGAAGCTGTAAAGAACCCAGATGTCCCTCAACAGAAGAATGGATACAGAAAATGTGGTACATTTACACAATGGAGTACTACTCAGCTATTAAAAACAATGAATTTATGAGATTCTTGGACAAATGGATGTATCTGGAGGATATCATCCTTAGTAAGGTAACCGAATCACAAAACAAAGCATTAGATATGCACTCACTGATAAGTGGATATTAGCCCAGAAACATAGAACACCCAAGATACAATTTGCAAAACACAAGAAAATCAAGAAGAGGGAAGACCAATGGGTGGATACTTCATTCCTCCTTAGAATAGGGAACAAAATACCCATGAAAGGAGTTACAGAGACAAATTTTGGAGCTAAGACGAAAGGATGGACTATCCAGAAACTACCCCACCCGGGGATCCATCCCATTATCAGCCACCAAACCCAGACACTATTGCATATGCCAGAAAGATTTTGCTGAAGGGACCCTGTTATTGCTGTCTCTTGTGAGGCTATGCCAGTGCCTGGCAACTACAGAAGTGGAGCTCCCAGTCATCTATAAGATGTAACACCGCGCCCCCAATGGAGAATCTAGAGAAAGCACCCAAGGAGCTGAAGGGGTCTGCAACCCTATAGGTGGAACAACAATATGAACTAACCAGTACCCCCAGAGCTCGTATCTCCAGCTGCATATATAGCAGAAGATGGCCTAGTCGGCCATCACTGGGAAGAGAGGCACCTTGGTATTGCAAACTTTATATGCCCTAGTACAGGGGAATGCCAGGTCCAAGAAGCAGGAGTGGGTGGGTAGGGGAGCAGGGAGGAGGAAGGGTATAGGGAACTTTCGGGATAGCCTTTGAAATGTTTATATAAAACATATCTAATAAAAATAAATTAAAAAAAATCATGTGGGCGTTCAGTAGCTTTTCTTTTAAAAACATACATTTTATTTAAACATTTAAGAGTAGAAAAAAATATACGGACAATCTATAGCTTTTATGTATCTCATTATATACTTTGGTTTAGTCAAACATGCACATTTACTGTGGTCATGTAAACATACACCCTAAAGAATATAATGCTTAGTCACTTATCAAAATGTTTTGAAAAGTATCCTTAATAAAATGGACTTTATAATAAAACATAACTAGATTAATCTGTTAAGATCTCATATCCAGCTCATATAAACTTCCAAAAATATATTTTGAGCTGGTTTGTCTAAATCAAGATCTTACATTTGTTCTGTGCATTATATTGGTTGGCTTCTTTTTGAAAAATTGTTACCTTTATCTCCTCTCTTTATTAAAATTGAAGAACTCAGTTACTTACACAAAGGAATTTTCCACAAGTTGAGTCCAGCTTATTGCTTTCCAATGTGCTCTTTATCTTATTGTGTAGTTAACTGTATTTATTCTATAATTCTAAGAACATAAGCTAGATTTTTAAAAAAAATTATAATAGGAATATTACATAAGTGCTGTGACAGGATTGATGTTTGAAGCATATGTCAGATTGTTTCCTTTTATTGATATCAAGCACCATATTGGCCCAGATGATGTTAGCCCACTATGTGCACCAGAAAGTTTTCTGGCTCGTGACTTCCACAGATGTTTGCTTTCTTGTCCATCCTTTCTCTTTTTAATTTTTCAAGATTACTTATAATTATTCACTTTATAGCCTGATTGCAGACCTGCTTTTCTCTTCTCCCAGTACCATACTTACATACCCCTCCCCTATTACTCCTTCCCCTCATGAGTATCAACCCATCCCGACACATCAAGTCATAACAGTACGGAGCACACCCTCTCCTTCTGAGGCTAGACATGGTACCCTATCTAGGGAACAGAGATCCAAAGGCAGGCAACAAATTTAGAAACAGTCCTGGCTCCAGTTGTTATGGGACCCACAAGAAGATCGAGCTGCACATCTGCTTCAAATGTGTAGGGGCCTAGGTTCAGCCCATGAAAGGTCTTTTGTTAGTGATTCAGTTTCTGGTAGTCCCCATGGACACCATGGGTCATGTGGTGTCCTTGACCCCTCCAGTTCCCTCAATCCTTCCCCCAAGTCTTCCATAAGTCTCCCTAAACTCTGCCTAATGCTTGGCTGTGGGTCTTTGCATCTGTTTCCATCAGTAGCTGGATGAAGCCTCTCACATGTCAGTTATGATAGTCTCCTGTCTACAGGCACAACAGAGTATCATTAATAATGTCAGAGGTTGGTTCTCTCCCACAGAGTGGGCCTCAAGTTGGGCCAGTCATTGGTTGGCTATTCCCTCAATCTCAGCTCCATCTATCCCTGCACATCTTGTTGGCAGGACAACATTTTGGTCAAAGATTTTGTGGCTGGGTTGGAGTCCCCCTCCCTCCACTGGAAGTTCCACCTGATTACAGGAGAAGCCCACTTCTGTCTCCATAGCTGCTAGGAATCTCAGCTAGAGTTACTCCCATAAACTTCCGGGAGCCTCCTCTATCCCCCGTCTCTGCTTATCTCACAGATGCACCTCCACTGATTTCCATTGTCTCCCAGACCCAGAAAGACTTGAATGGTATGTGCTCACTTACAAGTGGGTATTAGCCAGATAGTATAGAATAACCATACTGTAATCCACAAACCCAATGAAGCTAAGAAACAGGCAAGGCCCAAGGTAGGATGCTTGAATATCACTTGGAAGGGGATTTAAAATAGACATGGGAGGTGGATGAGGGAGGGAACTAGGTGGGAGAGGGGTTTGGGAGAGGTTCTGGGGTGGGGATCAGGTTAGGGAGGGGGAATGTTCATTCTTTTTTTTTATTTTTTTTATTACGTATTTTCCTCAATTACACTTCCAATGCTATCCCAAAAGTCCCCCATACTTCTTATAGCAGTTGGGGCCACTATATCTTACCTCCACATGACTACCATTTTCTAATTTAAGCATTCCACTCCCAGTGATAAGATCACTATGTGATCTTGAAAAGGAGATGAACAGTATGAATCCATCATGTGTTGCTCAAAATGTATTATGGGCAGAACTAAATGAAATATTCAGACAATTTGGGGTGGTTGTTGATTTTAAAACAAACATGTACATATGACCTTAATATAGAAGTGATTTTATGGAAGGTTCCTGTCCCACTCTAACCCATATAGCTCCAGAATAAAAGTTGCAGAGACATCAGATTTTATTTACAAGCAGATGACACTGGGTTGGGCAGGTTCTGAGCTATTCTAATCTACCTCCCAGCCATTGTCATTTGTAGCAGAGTCATTATAATTTTTATTAGTTATTTTAGATATTTCAGATCTATAAAAGAAGGAAATGAATTTTAGTAAGTATTCATACCTCTCACTAGACCTTGTGGGTCTCAAAACTATACACATTTAGAATTATATTGTAGCTTATAGAGTGGACCAAACAATATGTGACACTAACCCCATGCGGTTTGGTACCATATATGGCATCTCTCCATCCCAGTCAGATCCCTCTGAGGCTTGAATGCTATACCTGCATTGAAAACATGTCCTATCCCATTCAGTTGCAGATATATAGAGTCTAGATCTAAGCACTTTTTAATACCTTTATTTCATAGGAAAGTGACATAAATCCCACAGGCATGAGGAACTTTCTTGCCACTTAGGCTGAGTTACTTATAACCAGGACCAGGACTGGAACCAGTCAGTCTCTTTACAATCCAATCCAATTCCAAACCTTCTTCTTGCTATATAAGACCAATCTAAATTAAAAATACAGACACACAAATTCCAAATACGCATATTACTGGCCTTTATGCAGTTCATATCCATATACAATGGGAACAGACCAGATTCACAAAACACCAAGCTGGATGTCAGTCATGCGCATTTTGATTAGGAAGCAAGCCCAGTCTATTTCTTAAGGTTATCAGTACTAGATTTTAGGGGCAGCCAGAGCTTTGGACATATGATTGTGACACATGCTTGTTAAGGCCAATGAAATGTCCTCATAAGTATTTTTATTTATTTATATCTTATAGCTGGCATTTAGAAAAGATAAGATATTCATATTGATGCTAGTTGAAATCATGGGTGCTAAAAACTAGAAACCAAGTGTAGTAAGCCGGCCCACGGCCTACATGAACACCTGGGAGGCAGGCTGGGGCTGAAAGAGACTTAGACGCTGTGGCTATGGGATTCATTCCTTAGGTACATCCTAGAACCTGCTCCTGTAGATCTTGCAACAAATAAATAAATACTTTATCTTACCCCCAACCCAGGAAAATGTTTAATTTCTGATTCCTGTATTAAATTATTTCCCAAAAATCCATGGAAGTGTTTTCTGCCTCTTGAAATTTTCATATATTAGTAGGATTCATCCTTATTCAAGGTTGCTGGTACAGTTCAGACATAAGGGTTTTGGTGTGGAAAGGCCAGGTGGTGGTGCCCACCTTATTTCCTACACAATCAAAACCACAACCATGCAATTGTATATTATCCCCTATAGTACTGCACTTTCTGAATAATGAATGAGACCAAACACTTCTGTTCTGTATTCAAGTCTACAAAAACTACAAACCCATATGCTTTTCACAAACAATTGCCACAATAGATTTTTCTATGGCAGTATGCCAAATGACATGGTCAGTGAAGTCTCAGTCAGCCCGTGTGTGTGTGTGTGTGTGTGTGTGTGTGTGTGTGTGTGTGTGTAGTGGGAATGTTATATATTATTTTAATAAGTGGCTTTTACATCATTTCAGAATTCAGTCAGTCCTTTAAACTATTACAAAATATCTTCCATATTTTTTTTATCTTATATGTGTGAGAGAGAGGGAGGGAAGGAAGGACATAGGGAGGGAGGGAGAAAGAAAAGGAGGGAGAGACTGAGGGGAGGAGGGAGGGAGGGAGAGAGGGAGGGAAGGGAAATGGGAGGGAGGGAGGGAGAGAGAATGGAGAGGATGGGCATGCAGGTGCATAGCATGTAGAAGACAAAAATTGAAAAAGTGTGGACTGGGTCCACACTTCCCATCTTCTTTGAGACAAGGACTCTACTTGTTCACTATTGCATGGGCCAGACTAACAGACAATTTTGGAGAATCTCTTGTTTCTGCCTCATCTCACCATAGGATGACTTGTAATGGAGATTTGAATAATCATCTCTGCTTTACATGATTTTTGAGATCCAAATTTATGTTGTCATGATTGCATGGAGAATGATTTACCCACTGTGCCTACATTTGACCCATTTGCCAATTCTTTCTACTGTATCTATCTGTCCCACTGCACAATGCTCTCTTTTTGATTATTGAACACTACAAATATAATCACCAACAAGTCACTGTGACCCAGGAAGTAGCATCGGAGAGTAATAAGATGTTGGTAGACATTTCAACCTTGATACTAAAGGTTATCAATTTTGGAAGCTGGAGAGAAATGTGATTTGTTTTGTATGTTGTTGAAATGTGTATGTTTGTATGTAGCCATTTAGCCATCTTTTCTTGTTGCCATGGATAATCTGGTTTTCAAAACACTGGCTAATGTTCATCTTCAGATAACCAACCAGCCAACCAACCAACCAACCAACCAACCAACCAACAAACCAACCAACCAGCCAACCAACCAACCAACCAACCAAGAACATACATAGTAAGTTCAAGATCAGTCTGGGCCAAGCATTGTTTTTTAAAAATCATTTCTAAGTCTGGGGAATATGTGTCCATGCCATTGGACTTGATCAAGGTTGCAGAATGTGTGTCAGTGCCATTGGACTTACCTAGTCTGTGCAAGGCCCAGGGTTGTGTCACTAGCATTACCCAAAACAAAAAGAGAATCAGAAACAGAAACAGAAAAAGAAAAATAAAGAGAAAAAGAAAAAGAAAAAGAAAAAGAAAAAGAAAAAGAAAAAGAAAAAGAAAAAGGAAAAGCGAAACTTATTATAACTGGCCCAAGCAAAGAGTGAATTAACATTGAGAGCTTGGGGGTGTATTCTATAGATTGATGTGAATTTTAGTGGGTAGACAATTTGGTATTATTCTTGGCCCCTTAGGGTTTTTCTTCTCTTTCTTTTCTGGTTTCTATTGAAATTTGGGTAATTGAAGAGAACGGACAACTAGCCCTCAGCTATGTTAGACAGAACACCAGTTCAGAAAACCAAGGTAGCTTTAATGACAAGGTCAAATGCCCTTAAATTAAGTCTGTATGTAATATATAATGGTATGGACTCTTCAAAAGTGTTTTTCCAGTTCCCTGAAAAATTAATCGAGATTTAACATTTGACCTAGAAATTCTTTTTCAAAGGTATCTGGGAGTTAAAGACCCATTACCACATAAATTGCCCACTGAGCAGTTTACACACACAGGACCTAACTTTGAAATAGGCCATATTCATAAAAGATTAAGGTAGACATGACCCTTCAAATGCAGAAAACACACACACACACACACACACACACACACACACACTATATATATATATATGCAATAATATCTGACTTTATTCATTTTTCATTCCTTTGAACGAGGAGATGCATATAAATAAAGAACATTGTGCATGCAAGATGTCAAGAAAGGTCATAGAGTCATCCTGTCTATAGGAAATGCTCAGAGAAGGCAAGGCTTGAGGGAGAAGGTGGATTGGTGCTTGGCTAGGACTTGGGGGTGACTATCAAGTATCGTTCTTTTGAGTGATGAAAATTTCCAAAATTAATTGTGATCACGATTATATAATTCTGTGAACACATGAACACTGTTAAAGTGTATATTTTAAAGAATTGAATTTTATGGCTGTGAGTATTATCTAAGAGGCTGAGAGTGTTGTTTAATGGAAAGAGTGCCACCTTGCACACAGGAAACCCTGGGTTCTGTCTCCAGAATGGCATAAAGAGTCTGGTGGCACGTGTCTTCTTTGATTCTCACACTGAAGAAGATAAGAAGTGCAAGGTCATCCTTGGATACATAGTAAGTTCAAGATCAGTCTGGGCCAAGCATTGTTTTTTAAAAATCATTTCCAAGTCTGGGGAATATGTGTCCGTGCCATTGGATTTGATCAAGGCTGCAGAATGTGTGTCAGTGCCATTGGACTTACCTAGTCTGTGCAAGGCCCAGGGTTGTGTCACTAGCATTACCCAAACAACAACAATTTTTTTTCTGTATAACAAAATGATGAATGGTCATCAAGATTTGACTGAAATCCTACCAACTTCAAGCAATATCTTATTCAATATAAATTTAGACAGTATCCTATAACAAGATTCTATATACAGATATTATTTTAGTGAGAAAAACACGTTTCCAAGATTGCCTATTTAAATGCTAGAAAATATGTTTGTTTGTTTGTTTTTTAAAGAAGAAAGAAAACCACTCTAAGTTTACACCAAGAAAAATAAAATGCTCACATAAATGCTTTGAGTCTGGATTATCCCCACCCCCAACCCAATTGCAAGGGATGTTGCTGTCAGGAATCTTGCTTTTACAGTAAAGAAAATAGTATTTCTTACAGAAAGGATCGGCAAGTTCAGAGGCAGGGGAAAAAAAAAGATTCATCAGCAGAAAATAATTTCTCCCATTCTAGTTGACTCCTAGTGGTGACCTCTTGCTTTCTTTTCATTTTCACCGTTACCATGGGGACAAAAAGACTATAACTACAAGCAGTCTCCACAGGAAGTTTCTTACAGTTCATTAGAAACGCAAGGGCTGAAGGCAGGGACGCAGAGGTGGCAGGGAAGGGCAGAGGCCCTTTCTAACCCTGTGTGGGTTGGTGGGAAGTGCCAGAGACTCATCCTGTGCCTATCACACACTCTTTCTGTTTGCCACAGATCTTCAGAGTAAATCCTGGGTAAGGATGTGCGTATTTACTGTCTCAGGCGTTTTATAGAGTTTTCCACAGCACATATTTTGCCTACTTGTATTTAAATTACAATTAAAAAGAAAATAACTCAATAAAATGATGTTCCGTTATCGAGTGAATTTTAATAGGACAGAGCAGAAAATAAAACTCGTGATTTAATCTTAACTGTCTAGAGGCAAAGGGTTATATTAATATTAAATGTACTCTATGTGCAATCTTTTAGATTGCTTGAAAAACATTATGTTAGGGGCTGCTAAGAACAAATGATAATTATATATTTCACCTTATGTAAAGCTTCTCTCATGTGACAACACCATGAGGGAGAAAAATGCTATACAGAGTGCTGTGTGAATATGGATATATCTGAACACATATATGTTCATGAAGCACACATATTATTTGCAGGAATTCAGCTACTGTAGTAGGCTTTGAGATAACATTTTTTCTATCAGGTAATCTAAATTTTGTTTTTGGTGTAACTATAGAATTCTAAAAATTAGGAAAAGCTTAAAAGTTAAGTGAGGTGGGTTGGTATTCATATTTGTGGAATGTTATTTTAGTGAATTATTTGAATGCTTTGAATGCTGCTATGTTGCCTTGTAGCCTGATGTGTGCCTATTTTAACAACACGGTTCTGAGATATTGTCTCCATGAAATGTCCGATGACGTTGAACCATTTTTCCATATCATGGAAAGAATCAGTTTTCACTTTTTGATCCCAAGTACAAAGGGAATAATCTTTAATTAATTTTAAAGTATTTTTATTATCAGCTTAGTCCATACAAATTTAATACTATTTACAGTATGCCTCGTAGTGGTCCAGCTCAAAGAATAACTCTGATTTAGCAGGAAGCACTCACTCTTGCTTCTCCATTCCTATTTCTAACGCCAGAGGCAACCCTTGGCAGGATACAAAGGAAGATTTATGTCCAACCTAAGGTAGATATAGAAGTCTAAATACCTTCTCTAGGAGTCTTATTCCATGGGGAAGATAGATGTGTTAAGGGTCCCATGCATCTGCATTCAGGATGGAGAGTAAGAATGCTGCATTATCACACAGACCATTCTTGAGTTAGAGAAAAGGGCAACCTACGTCTCACACGTTGGTCCTGAGGTTTCAGGCCCAGGGATCTAACATAAGAGCTGGAGTTTGTTCAATTAACTATAGACATTCAGAAACAGCTTCAGCACACACACTCTCTCTCATACATATAATGTAGTCATTGCTAAAGAATTGTTATTCCTACAAGTAAATGTAGCAACATCAGAGAAAATTGATATCCTAATGCCCAAATCCCCCAATCTATGAGCACAGGTGGGAACACAGCGTTTGATGAGCCCACTTTGTAAAATTCTAATGGTGGAAGGCAGGAGGCTACAATTGATAAATTATATTAGAAAAATTCAAATGTTTCTAAAGTAACATGCATTTTTATGAAATACCATATTGCTTCATAATATCTGGATTAACTTGATCAAGGATAGATTATTTATTTAGGCAATCAAGGCACATGAAATAATTACTTAATCCCAAGGGCTAAGTAACATAAATATATCAATTTATGGGCCAGCTGGTTGTGAGGTTAGGGCAAGAGTTATGGCTATATTCAAAGTGAGCTAATGCAAAGTTAAGTGGGGCAGCTTGCGGCACCTTTGCTGGAGGTGAGATATATTATTGTAATGACTGGACTGCATTATGGGTTTAAACATTATTAGTAACTATGAATAGTTCAATTTTACATGATTGCCAGAGAAAATTATGATTAAATACCTGTTTTCACTGCATTCAGCATTAGAGATTATGTTAATTTCTCTTGCCAGGGCTTGCCTTAAGAGTATAGAAAAACTTTGGGGGGGTATCCTCTTGAATATTAATAAAGATGTCCAAATAGTAGGTTCCAGGTCACTGTCACTAATTAGCTCTTATAGTTAGTTGAGACTAAATCCTGTCTTTCAGGATTAAGTTTCCTTGCCCCAATTTAGAGAAATGAAACCTTATTTTGGCCTTTGAAAATCACCATTGTCTCATTGAACCCCGATGCAAACTTGAAAGATAAATAGCAACTCCGGTCTACTGACAAGAAAGATGAACTCTGTGATCGTCTTTTTAAAGTTTTGCCTGCTGCAAGAATGCTCTTGGCTAAACTGGCTTCAGGTTCCACACATGTAAGAGAACAGAGAAGAGACAAGAGAGGAAAGGAAGAGGTGAGTGGAGGATGGGAGGGATGGAGACGTGGCAGGGGAGGGATGAGGAGAGGGGGAGGAGGGAATCTGAGTAAAGATTACATAATAAAACAGGAATGATGTTCTCTTTTGCTTCAAGAATTCTCCCTTATGCTATTGTCTTTGGCCTCTCTGGAAATGTAAGCATTATTCTTTATGTATAAGCTCCCCAAGTGTGAAATACAGGAATAATGACAACCGAATTTGCTCTTGCCTTAATACCCAGAAACACATGCCATGTATGGTGAATGAGGATTATGGTTATAGAAGGAATTGAGGCTGTGAGTTGGCTAGATTTAAAACTGGTTATCTGAGTAGGTTCATTGAAATCCTCATCTTAAAGAGGAACAAAGAGGCAGATTCTTCCCCCAAAGTCTTTATAAAACAAACAAACAAATAAACAAACAAAAACAGTCCTGACAATACTCTGATTTTAGTGCAGTGGGAGGATTTTGGGCTTCTTTTATTTTTCTTTATTCTTGAGAATTTCATACAGGCACACAATAAAGTATTCTAGCATCTACCCCCAATTTCTCCCTTCAAAACCCACAATCTCTACATCATGTCCCTTTCCCAACTTTCTCCTCTGTCTCTCTTTGTCTCTGTCTGTCTGTCTGTCTGTCTATCTGTCTGTCTGTTGACTCTCCCATTTTTTTTTTGTATTACCTACTATGTCTTGTTAGTGCTTTCCATATATGCATATGTATGGGATCATTCACCAAAGGATAGGATTTTCATGTGTGAAAATCCTATCAGTAATCTAAATCTCCAAATGGAATGGTTCAAACCCTGCCTCAAAAAAACAAAAACAAAAACAAAAAACAAAAAGCAACCACAAGCCGGGTGTGGTGGCACACGCCTTTAATCCCAGCACTCGGGAGGCAGAGGCAGGTGGATTTCTGAGTTCGAGGCCAGTCTGGTCTACAAAGTGAGTTCCAGGACAGCCAGAGCTACACAGAGAAACCCTATCTCGAAAAACCAAGGGGAAAAAAAAAAGCAACCACAAACCCTCACCCCCCCAAAAAAAGAGAAAAAAAAAGGAATGACTCTTCTGAATCCATAGACAATCAGCTGCCAATACTTGTTCTGTAGAGGGTAAGACCTAAGACAATCTACTCCATTATGTCAGTAACTTGCTTGTCTTGATCTTGTAATCTGTAAGTGTCTATGAGTTCATGAATAAAACAGCCACATCATGTTCAGAAGACAGCATTTTAAAGCCCTCCCGATGGTTCATTCTTTCCATGTCCTCTTCCTAGATCCTACCAAAGTCTTGTGTTTGTGTGACTGTTCATTCATGGCTGGCCACCCAGCCTCTTATTCTCAGCCATACATCTTTTCACTGATTGCTGTCCACCGTAGAGGAAAATGCTTTGATCAAAGGTGAGTGTAGCTCAGGTCTCTGGAATAAACATATGCATTTAGAAGACAATTTGACTATATATACATATGTGTGTGTGTGTGTGTGTGTGTATATATACACAAAATAATAATTGAATTTTAATCTTAGGGCCTATGACCTTCCTAGCTGTATTTTTTAAAATAGGGTTATAATACCAGATATGAGATTCCCTCTTGTGGAAGAGTCCTACAATATAGTCAGTAACCTCATAATAGTCATGTCATGATACTACCAATAGGTACATCTTTCCTAGAAGGTCAATATTGCACCATGTAGGGTCTAGTGCTGGGTAAGACTACTGTCATCTCTGCTTGTCTATCTGACACCTTCTAACACTTTGAAAGTTAGTCAGCAGGAAAGAAACTGGTTGATATGACATTGATTTCTGTGTGTGCCGCTAAAGTATGAGGTATCTTCAATAATAGGACCTTACCATGTAGTTCTTGTGCATAACCAAGGGCAGTGCCAATGGCCTTGTTGTTTTGGAGATCTCTGGGGCCTTCATGCCCAGTAACTAACAGTGAGCTATGCTATGCCTTGTACCTAAATTCTCATTTAACAACTCATGCCTTCTGAGAGACATTGCTCATCCATGCAGGGTAATCTGTTTGATTTTTTTTAATATATATACAAAAATGTGTTTTGAAATGAGTTTTTCTCCATTTAGCACAATAATGTTGCCTATAGTTTTTTGTTTTTTTGTTTTTTTTTAATGTATGACATTTACTATATTGAGATATGCTCCCCAGCCTCTCCATGGCTGTTATTAAGGGATGTTGAATTTTGTCAAAGGCATTTTCTATGTCTAATGAGATGCTCATGTGTCTTTGAGTCTATTTATGTGATAGATATTATTTGTTGATTTACATGTATTGAACTATCTGTGCATCTCTGGAATGGAATCAACTAGGTCTTGATGAAAGATCATTTTATATGACCTTGGATTTGGATTGCAAGTATTTTATTGAAAAATTTAGAACTATGCCCATCTGAGAGCTCTGCCTGCAATTTTCTTTTTTGCCCTTTCTTTGTTTCTTTCTTTGTTTCTTTGTTTCTTTGTTTCTTTTCTTTCTTTCTTTCTTTCTTTCTTTCTTTCTTTCTTTCTTTCTTTCTTTCTTTCTTTCTTTCTTTCTTTCTTTTTCTTTTGATGGTTTGGGTATCAGTATGGTATTACCTTCATAAAAGAGCCTGAGAGACTTTCTTATTTTTCTATCATGGAGCAATTTGAGTAGTGTTGGTATTGATTCTTCTTTGACATTCTGGTAGAATTCTGCAGTAAATAAATGTAGTCTTAGATTTTCATAGTTACAAATCTTTTTACTACTACTTCAATCGTGTTACTACTATTTTACTTGGATTAATCTAGATATGGTGTATGCATTTAGAGATTTAGAGTCTTCTAATATAATGGAGTATAGTTATATTTGTTTTTAATTTTGAAATGAGGTCTCATTGGCTTGGAACTCAGTAAGTAGACAAGGCTAGACTAGAATTTACAAAGATCCACTTGCCTCTACTTCATAAGTGATGGGATTAAGGGTCATGTGCCACAACACCTGGCTTTAATATAATTTTTAACGGTATTTTCTTAGGAATTTTTAAATTTCATTTCATGTCTCCATTTTTGTTCCTGATTTTATTTTATTAACTTGGATGTTTTCTCTTCTTTGCAGGTTATTTAGTTGCAAAGGGTTTGTCAAGCGTTTTTGTATTTTTAAGTTAACAATTCTTGTTCACTGATTTTTTTTGTGTGTGTGTGTGTGTAATTTAAAATTTTTTCTACCTACTTATTTTGATTATCTCTTCCTGTCAAATGTTTTAGGGTTTGGTTCTTTCTTGTTTTTTGCAAAGTCTTATGATTCATAGTTGAATTATTGACATGTCTTTTGATGATGTGCACTTAATGCTGTAATAAATGGTCCTTCTGCCTTTATTTTATCCCATAGATTCATGTGTTTTTTTCATTTTGTTTCAATTTGAGAAATTGTTTATTCACCTTTGATTTCTCCAGTGACATAGTTATTATTAAAAAGTGTATTCTTTGGATTCTATGACCTTACATAATCTTTTATAACTTTTATTGCTGCTGCAGTCTTGTTTTCTATGGGTTGGGGTTAAACAATAGAATATAGGATATTGTCTCAATTTTCTTGTATTTGTTGACACTTTTGGTCTCAACCTAATAGGTGATAGGTTTTGGAGAAATTTCCAAAATCTGCTAAGAAATATATGTGTTTTTCTGTGTTTTGGAGGAACATCCTGTAAATGCCTAACAGGTTCATTGATTTATGATGACTTTAATTTCAATGCACCTGTGTTTAGGTGGTGTTTGTTTTTTTGGTTTTTGTGTGTGTGTTTTGTTTTGCTTTGTTTTGTTTTGTTTTGTTTTGTTTTGTTTTGTTTTGTTTTGTTTTGTTTTGTTTTGTTTTGTTTTGTTTTGTTTTGTTTGAGACAGGATTTCTCTGTATAGCCATGGCTGTCCTGGAACTCAGTCTGTAGACTAGGCTGGCCTCGAACTCAGAAATCCATCTGCCTCTGCCTCCCAAGTGCTGGGATTAAAGGTGTTCGCCACCACTGCCCAGCTTCTGTGTTTAGTTTTTGTTCAAATGGTCTGTCTATAGATGAGAGGGAAACACTGAAATTACCAATCATCAGTGTGTTAGAATTAATCATTAATTTTAGATTTAGCAGAAAATTTTAAGTAAATTTGTTGTGTGTACTGTGGTTTTGTACATGTTTGAACTGCAATATCCTCTTTGCTTTGTTTCTTTGATGAGCATGAATAGATTTTCTTTGTCTATTTTAATTTAGAGTCTATTTTGTGCAGTACTAGATAGAGTAACTAAGCCTTTCTCTCTTGCAGCTCTCAGATTTTCTTTATACTGTTGGTAGTATTTTAACTATAATATATCAAGGGGAGTTTCTTTCCTCTTACTGTCCATTTGAATACTGTGGGCCTCTGATACCTGGCTGGATATTTTGTTCTTTTTATTTTATTTTATTTTATTTTTATTTTTATTTTTAAATTTTTTAATTTTAATTTTTTATTAGATATTTTCTTTATGTACATTTCAAATGCTATCCCAAAAGTTCCCTATACCTTCCCTCCACCCTGCTCCCCTACCCACCCACTCCTGCTTCTTGGACCTGGCATTCCCCTGTACTGGGGCATATAAAGTTTGCAATACCAAGGGGCCTCTCTACCCAGTGATGGCTGACTAAGCCATCTTATGCTACATACGCAGCTGGAGATACAAGATCTGGGGGTACTGGTTAGTTCATATTGTTGTTCCATCTATAGGGTTGCAGACCCCTTCAGCTCCTTGGGTGCTTTCTCTAGCTTCTCCATTGGGGGCCCGGTGTTCTATCTTATAGATGACTGGGAGCTCCACTTCTGTATTTCCCAGGCACTGGCATAGCCTCACAAGAGACAGCTATAACAGGGTCCCTTCAGCAAAATCTTTCTGGCATATGCAATAGTGTCTGGGTTTGGTGGCTGATTATGGGATGGATCCCCGGGTGGGGTAGTCTCTGGATAGTCCATCCTTTCCTCTTCGCTCCAAAATTTGTCTCTGTAACCCCTTTCATGGGTATTTTGTTCCCTATTCTAAGGAGGAATGAAGTATCCACCCATTGGTCTTCCCTCTTCTTGATTTTCTTGTGTTTTGCAAATTGTATCTTGGGTGTTCTATGTTTCTGGGCTAATATCCACTTATCAGTGAGTGCATATCTAATGCTTTGTTTTGTGATTCGGTTACCTCACTAAGGATGATATCCTCCAGATGCATCCATTTGTCCAAGAATCTCATAAATTCATTGTTTTTAATAGCTGAGTAGTACTCCATTGTGTAAATGTACCACATTTTCTGTATCCATTCTTCTGTTGAGGGACATCTGGGTTCTTTACAGCTTCTGGCTATTTTAAATAAATTTTATATATAAATATAAATATTATAAACAAGGCTGCTATGAACATAGTGGAGCATGTGGTCTTATTACCAGTTGGAACTTCTTCTGGGTATATGCCCAGGAGTGGTATTGCTGGATCTTCTGGTAGTATATTTCTTTCTTTAGGTGTAGGAAATATTTTTTTTATAATTTTATTGAAAATACATTTTATGTCCTTGGTATGGTATTCTCCTTTCTTCAATTCTCATAATCTGTAGTTTGGGTATTTTCATGGCATCATAAAACTCTCTGTTGTTTTAGTGTGTTTGGCCTTTACTGAGTCAACCTCTGTATCTCATCTTCCAGACACAGCACGTTGTCTTCCATGTGATCTTTTCTATTGGTGAGGCTTTCTCCTGTGGGTTTTATTAAGTTTTCTGTTGTTGTGGTGGTTTTTGAGTTTTTTCATTTTTACCATCATTTTAGTTTGCTTTTTCTTCAACATTTCAGGGCTTTTTTTAAAAAAACTTATTTCATTCAACTCTTTGTTTTTGTTCTGTTGGATTTCATTTATTTCTTTGGATTGTTTGACCACAGTTATGATTATTCTTTTAAATTCTGTGTCTGGAAGTTTTCTAGATTGTTCTGTAGAAGCTTGGTCTCCTTGGGGATTATTATTATGTGATTGGGAGAAAAACATACCACTGTGTGTGTGTGTTCCTGCTCCTGTCTTCTGGACTTATAAATGTTGAGTTAGTTTATTGCTTGAATTTTTCTTCCCCTTTAATGTTTCTCAAATTATGTTCTTCTTTTATCTTTTAGTGATCCTATTTATGATATTGAGGAGAAGATAAAGTCTTAGTAGGGCTGCTTTTCTCTGTGAGATTGCACTTAAGGTCAGAGGTGCTATCCATAATCTTTCCTTGAGAGTCAGTTATGATATTGATATGATATTGATATGATATTGAGGAGAAGATAAAGTCTTAGTAGGGCTGCTTTTCTCTGTGAGATTGCACTTAAGGTCAGAGGTGCTATCCATAATCTTTCCTTGAGAGTCAGTTATATTCTAGGTTAGGTTGGGCTTTCTGCCTGGCTAGCAACTTTTTTTATGGAGGTACAGAAGTCTCTATCCCTGTAGGCCTTACTCTAAGGCCATTCCAGTTTCCTTCATGCACCTACAACTTTGACCAATGTGAATTGTAAAAGCTTCCACAAAACTGTAAGCCCCTAACGTGCATCAACTTGTGTCTACACCCTTAGTCTTCAGCATCTGCTCCTCTGGAATGCCTGTAGACTTTATTTTGGGGAAGCTTGAACTTCTTTCTAGAGACTGCAGCTTCGACACAGAGCTGCTTCTGTGCCTGTGTGTCTATATGCCTCACCTGGAATTATCTGTTGGATTTCTAAGATCTTAACTTTGATAGTGGGGATGTAATTCAATGTGACTGTATTTGCCTAGTTTGGCTAAAGTTCTTGGTTTAATGTATAGCGCTGAAAAATCTGCATAACAGTTGCATATTCATAAAATGTGTTGAAGCAGGGAATATTAAGCATTCATATACACAATTTAAAGTACTTCTGAGTAACAGAGCAGCTGTCAATTACTCTTCACTCCATTCATTTGAATATCCTCTTATAGAAGGGCCACCTAGTTGGATCAAAGACAAGTAAGAGCCCATGAATCTATCTTATAGTTTTCTGTGCAACCCCAGACTATTTTAAACTAGTAGTCTCTTCGTGTAAGTCTATAAGGCATTTCAATGGGAAAGTCACCTGGAGGTCTACATCAGAATACAATTGGAGACTTATAGACTACCCCTACACATAAGTATCCACAAGTTATATCTTTCCATCCTTAAGAGTGATACTTCTCTGATGGATAAGTATAAATATAGCCGGGTGGGTCTTTAGTTCCTGTTTTGAACAGGAATAAGCAGAATAGCAGAGCTTTTTATGAGAAAGTGCATTGAAGCCTGGCTGACAGATTCAATCCTTGAGTTACATATGAGTTAGCTGACATCTGGCATCTGTGTGGGCTTGGGAGACAGCTGGATCTCAAAGGCTTGAACTACTACCTCATGCGTGAGTCACAAATTACCCAGCAGTGTCATTCACAGTAAGAACATTGTGAGACATGAAATATGGTAGTCAGCTCATTTGTTACATTGATATTTTCCTGCTGGTTTCCCCTTAACTTCAGCACTAGGCTTAAATATAAGAACACGAGGATGATTCTTTTGCAGAAGTAAAGGGAGGATTAGAAGAATAGGTGTGAGATGGAGTGTAAATGAATATGACGCACCCCGTGGCCATTTCTGGTGGTGAGGAGTGCTCAGAAATTCAAAAGCTTAACTGCTGCCTTATGTGAAAGAAGAGGAAAGTTGGCTGAAATCTGGGTCTGTGGTAGTAAACCAAAGTCAAAGTGTTGCAGACATGGTGCTGCTGACCTTCTGAGCTTCTGAAGGTGACAGTGAGGTGTGTCACTTGCACAGGCCTTATGGATCTAACTTATTTCAGCTTCTGTTATTAATTTATCAAACATCTGATAAGTTGGATCTCACTGGTATCAGAAAAGTGCAAAACAAACATACAAACCTGAAAGACAAAATAATTAGTCAAAACTTGTTTTTGACAAGAATTATAATAGATTTTTGTGGAAAGGAAATAGGAGGAGGAGTTTGGGTTCTGATGATAGAAGTGTGCTGAAACTTGAAGCCTTTGGATGCAGCAATGGGTGAGAACCGGTTTTGTGTTTGGTTTTTTTCAACTGTGATTAAGAATGATTATTAAATATCCCTGAGGCAGATTTTTTTCAAATCATGGGCTGACATTCTGCTGATAGGAACACAAACTCTTAGTAAATCCAGGTGACATCATAAACGAGTGTGGATTTAAAAAAAAAGAGTTTGGATTAATTAGATGGTGATAACCCCACTGTCATCAGTGCTGTGGACAACAATAGAGCCAATTCTCATGTCTCAGGATTCTGCTTACTCTTGACTTTGGAAATCATTTCTGGCCAACGTTGTCAATAGAAGACAATTTGGGAACCACCAACTGACAGGCATCACCGGGTTCCCAGGTCCTTTTGTGTTCTTCTTCTCAATAGCTTTCCCGTTTCTGGTTCTTCTGATGGGTGCTTCACATATTTCTGACTTCCTTTAACCCCCAAAACTACTCCCACATCCTTCACTGTTATCAGAAAATTGATTTCTCATCCTATGGAAAATAACTCTTACAATCCTCTTTAGTTTTCCACGAAGTATACAATGACCTCTGCCTTGTGGCTGCCTGCTTTGGCTCTCTTTATCTGTTTCCTTCCCACTATGTGTCCCATTTCCTTCCCTATGTATGTGCCCCAAATTTTCTGGTCCATCACCCAACAATTGCTCACACAACCCTCTCTGCTCTGCAACTTTCTAAGCTATTTTCCCCTTCAACAATGTAATTGCAAAATACAAAGTATGGACTTGTTGCATTTTTCCCAAAGTCATTTTCATTGTGTGTCCCATAGCAATCGAGCATCCATCTCTTTCTTCCTAACATAGCATTTCTTCCATCACTCAGCACCATCTACGTCTTCATTGCTAGATGTGTGTTCATCATTTCAGTTATTCATTGTTTAATTTTGAAATAACCATTTGGCAAGTATTTTGCTCCCGGCATTGTTTGAATCATTGTCTCATATATTATTTGATATGGCAGCGGCGTAATCTTGTGCATTGAGCAGTGCATTCCATAATTTATGAAGGGGAAATACAACTTCATTAGACACCACGGACAATTCTTTACCAGGACCCTTTTCTCTCTTAGTTCCTGTAAAATGACTTTTTTTTTCCATTTTGATCTTTCTTCAAAACTCATCTTTTCTCCACAATTTAAATTAATCTGAATCATCTATGTGGTGGTCTTACTATCCCCTTGCCTTGTGCTGCATGCATCCAACTGCATATTTAATACTTTCGCAGTCATAGTCAAGTCAAATCTAACTCACCATCTTTCCTTCCACACTTTCAGTAGACACTTATATGGTGTATATCACACGCCAGGGCTTTGTTTGGTGTTGAGATGGCATTACAATAAGCAAAACATGACCCAAACTTTAAGTATTTGCAGGCAGAAGTGTCAACTACTGCAACACATAGTGTAGGTGCAAGGACAGAAAGCATGAGAAGTAACAGAAGGGGCTTTCACTGTCTGCTGCTTTGATGGAAGCCCTCCAGAGGAATGCAATGATTGTTTTTTAAGTCTGTGAAAGAATTTCTAGTTAGAAAAGGAAAGAAGAAAGTGCCATTTATTGTACTTGGACAAGCACACACAAATGTGTAGGCTTTAAAGAAAGAATGGCAAGTGAAGGATCATATGGCTTTCTCTACTAAGTCACTATCACATTATTTACTGAGGAAGCTTCTAGAGTTCTCCTCTCCTAACTGATAGTGTTGCTTCCATTATAGTTGACTATTTGCACTCTTCTTTTGAGCCTGTTATATCTTCTCTTTCTATGGTCAGTACTCTGATTAAAGTTCTCACAAGTCAGTGTGGATGATTTATTGCTAAAGATTTGGTTTAAAAAATGTTTTCTCTGTAATCACATAATTTACTTTGTTCAATAGTAAGTGTGCTTATATATATTGTGTTAAGATAAAGTTGTGTTGGCTTTGGATTTTGAAGCACAACTAAACTTTTTATTTCATTTATTATACTTTGTAGAGCTGAGGATCAAACTCAGGGCCTTATGCAGGTTAGACAAACACTGTGCCATGTAACACTTCTCGAGTTACACAATCAGGACAAAGACGTTTTGAAAACTACCCTGTCAAAGTGAAATTGATTTTAAAAAGAACTTGCTATTTTTTTTTTTAACTTGTGGAAAGTATTCTTGTCATTATAGTTGTCTGGGAAGCTGTGGTTTTATAAAGTGGAAGAAGGCTCAAGGGGATCAATGAGGGTAATTTAGAGAAGCATGTGAGGAAAAGAATATGTCAATGTGTCAGAGAAAGGGCTTGGGATGTGGAACTTACTTAAGAAATATGAACAGATCCAGAAAAGTGAGATTCATGCTATTTGGCGAGACAGAAAAAAAAAGGAAATACTGATGGGGGCAGTTCTTATACAACCATGTTACAGCTGTTTTGGGCCATGAAAAAAGGTGATTTCGAATGAGTCTTAACAACTTTCACAAAAAGCTTCTGTATGATAACAATGCTTTATGTCTTAGTCTTTTCCCCCAGCCCACTGATTTAGCGACACTGTAAAGTTATAGGCAGCAATAATTGTTGCTTATTTCATGACTAGGGCAGAGAAGCTGAGAGCTCTGCTTCAAATAAGAGGAGCCACAAATGAACCAATCTTGTTATGCTTGTGCCATGAGATTTCATCTGATTGTAGGACCTTGACACAAAAATATAGTGAAATGAAGCCAGCATGAAGGTGAATGAAGTTACACCAGATCCTTAGATATAGTTAATTAGTGTTGAATTGATACAGGGTTGAATTATGTCCTCCAAAAAGTTATCAGTGGGATGCCAACAGGACACACATTGTAAAAATAATCTTCTTTACAATACACCCTATGTTACCAGACAGGGTATGCATTGTTATGCATAATCAACATAAGCCAAAACTTGGTGAAATTAGATACAGAGTCGCTACTGTCTTCACTGGGTGCTCCAGCAATTATCTTCAATCGGAAACAGCAAGTGCAATGAACCAAAAAGGAGACTCAATACACTCTCTTTAACCTTGTATAGTAGGTCATTTTTCTTTTCAACATCACTGGGGTTACAATCATGTAGGAAATATATTCTAGGCATGTCTGTAAAAGCTATTAACCAAAGAGCATACTCTGGTCCAAAGCCCCAGCTCATATGTAGCAGAGGACCTCAGTGGGAGAGGATGCACCTAATCTTGTAAATACTTGATATCCTGGGGAAGAGGGGACTTTCAAAGGTGGGGCACCCTCTCAGAGGTGAAAGGGAGGAGTGATGGGGGACTGGGGCATTTGGGATGTAAATAAATAAAATAATTAATAAAAAGATGCCCTCAATATTTTTGTAAAAAGAAATTTGAAAATCATTTTTAATTAAATGTGTGTGTGTGTGTGTGTGTGTGTGTGTGTGTGTGTGTGTGTGTGTTCATGAGTGCAGGTCCCCGGGGAAGACCAGAAAATGTTGTCAGATTCTCTGGCGTTGAAGTTACAGGCAGTTCTATGTTGGCCAGTATGGGTTAGTGGAGTACAGGTCCTCTCAGAAGCAGAAGCACTCTTAGCTGCAGAGCCTACCCTCCCTTACCCCATGTCTCCCCAAATCTTAAATTACTACTTTCAGTTAAATTATCTGAAAGCTCTTTCTAAGTTTGTACAAACCACTGTGCTATTTTTTGTCTGTTTGAGCCACATGCTACTCCCCCCACCCCAGTCTTTTGGCCTCTAGGTGAGATATTTTTATTTGCATATGATACCCCATATTTAAGCAGATCAGGAAGCTACAAAACACTGAAACTTCTCCTGGCCTTCACGATATGTGGAAGTACAGTGAGACGTGGTTTAAATAAAAACATTTGTTACTTAAGCCAAGGGAATTCTGAGGTAGCTTGTCACAGCAGAAGAACTTAGAATATACTGACTAATGTAAATGTTAACGTTTTTAAAATACATTCTGTAGTTTTGAGAAACTAGGCTTTTCTAATACTTTTGACATTGTAATTTTTGATATCAGATATAATATACTTCAGCTGCAGATGTTTAAAAGTCCAAATGGGAATTCTTCCAATGATTTTTAAAAATAGATTATGCTGATGGCTAGAATCATTGATGCTGTTAAGAGCTGGGCTGAGTTAAGGCCAAACAGCATGGCTCTACAGAGGCCTGAGTTTTAACTCTCCTTTATCATTAATACACGTAACCCCAGAACATTCTCTTGGAGCCTTTTCTGTACATGCAAATGATAGATCATGTCACAGACACTATTTATTGGAATTCTATTATTAGTGCATTGTAAACAGAATGCTCCAAAGACATCACTCCGTTTGCCTACCTTCTGCAAAGTTATGCTTTCAGAGAAAACTTTACACTTCCATCTGACAATTTATCTCCAATATTTTCTATCTTAATTCCCGAGGAATTTATTTAGTGGTGATCATATAGACATCATTATTCACTTTGACTTTCTCAGAAAAACAATGGTATTTTGTAAAATGTTGGTATTTGAGAATGGAAAAGTACAAATTTATCTGGTGTTAGGATCAACCCAAATGGTTCCGATTAGTTTCCAAATTCACTCATGTCTGAGATGTTAAGAAAGGTATATAAAACCAAATGCATCACAGGAGAATATGTGTGTTCCTTGAAAGGATTCAGCGATTATTTCTAATATAGATATTTGATACGATTTTCTTTTCTCCTGAATTTAGCTTTATAATATAGTTCATTACTGCTGCTACACACACACACACACACACACACACACACACACACACACACACACACCACAAATACACTTGTTTTAAAACTATTTGTTCTCTGAAAATATATAATAATGTGAATGTATTAGTCTGGGTTATCTGTCTGTCTGTATGTCTACATATAACTTACTAGAGTGACTTGCAGGTTGTAATCTGTGTAGTCCAACATAGCAGCCTCCTAATGGAAAGGACAAAGATCTGGTAGTTGCTCTTTCTACAAGACTAGATGTCTCAACAACCCTGATCTGGTGCTGGAGTCCCAGGGAAGTCCAAAAGACCTGCCTAGCATAAACTGTGTTGGAATCCTGAAAAAGGTCCTAATACCAGCGAATGAATGCCTCGGGAACAGACTGGATGGATTGGCCAGTGAAAGTGAGGGCAGGCAGGTTAAAAATATTCATCTTCTTCCCTATCCTTCTATGTAGGCTACCACTAGAACATGTGGCCTAGATTTAGGGTTGTTGTTGTTGTTGTTGTTGTTGTTGTTGTTGTTGTTTTTTACCTTATGTGATGAGTCAAGAAAATCCTTTACAGATGTGCTTGTCACTTGGGTTTTACTCGATTCCAGATGTAGCCAAGGTGCCAATCAGGATTAACCATCACAGTAATGATTACACAAAATATTATTCTTCTTCAATATTTTAAAAGCAATAGATTTTGGTGGCAGGTGAGTTGGACAAGAGGCATTGGGAAAAAAAATTAAAGCCCTTGTAAAGAACACAGATGGACTGTCAGATAATATGAAGGTATTTCTTGGGTTTGGAAATGAAGTTTTCTTAAGCAATTTTACTTTATTCACTTTGACAACCAAATTAATTTTATACTGATTAGTGGACATGGCAAATCATGGATATTTGGCTGCTCTGAGTTCTGCTACTTCCAACTAATTATTATGGGAAAGTCAGTTAGCTGTATTTGTCTCAGTCTTTGAGTGGCAACCATTGTGGTAATGAAATCTTTATATGTAGACATATACAACCTAGTGAAATATGGTTTTATAGAGAACCTAAGTTACCTACTTTAGAAATATTTAACAAAAGTGAGTTGTTTAAAATACCTTTTGTCGAAATAAATATTAATGTGAGCACTTCAAAAAATAACAAAAAACCTGGGATTTGTACAAGGGGGGATTCTTGCTTTCATCTGCTTCATTTGTGTTTCATTATTTCTTGTTGTTTTTATAATTCATCAATTCATTTATTTTGCTTTGATTTTAAAATGGGATATTGGAAATAGGATGATGCATTATAAGTTTTTTTTAAGAATGACACAAATACTAACTCTTTGGTTATACTTAATGAAAAACATAGCTTGTCATCAATAGGTAAACATACATTGGCCAATAGCCATGCATTATTAAAATATGTTTTCTTACCCATATGGGTTCCTTTTTTTTAACCAGCTTCATGACTAACTGAAAGATGATGGGCTCTATCATGTTTCCATAAGTGAACAACTTTCCTACTAAGATTAAAATCAGTGTTCCTTGAAGAAGCAACTTTGGAATTGCAAAACTTCTTACTGGGGTTTGTAAGGTTGAATAAGGTTGTTGGCAAAAGAGATTAGGAATCCTCAGGGACAAGAAACTCATAAAATTTCTGCTACCACACTCAAGAAAAATGATTGTTCTCAGAATTTAATAACCTTGGGCAAGAAGGTAACCACAACCAAATGACTTCAGTAGATGCCGCTTTAAAGTTGGAAAAGAAGAAACATAGGAGAGAAAAAAATTATGGCCTCTGAAACGAAAGGTATACTTACAGAAAAAGGAGATTTAAAAGTAGAGGCAAATGGGAGGATATTGGAATATTTGAGGGAGAGAAGCGAGGAAGGGAGGGGAGAAAGGGAGAGAGAGAGGATATAAATATAAGCCACGGAATAGATCAAGAAAACACATTTAAATATTCTTAAGAATTCTATATGGGTTCCAATTTATTTTCATGTTTGAAATTCATTTACATTCAAATCAATGGAGGAGTTATTGACCTTCTCAGTTAAAGCACTGTGCACATTTTTAAATGGATCTCTGAACATCCAAATTATGAATCACATTATGATGCAGGGAAATTTATGGTTATTATGACCCATTATTTATTCTCACATCAATTTTTTTTATATATAAAAAAGGTAAAGAGGCTAACTTTGTCACAGGTTAGATTCTCTGAGAAACAATTATTGAGATGGAAATTAACATACAGAAAATTAATTAGGGAATGCTCTCAGGATCAGCCATCACTGGAACGAAGAGAAGGGAGCAGAGAGTAGTTGGCCTGGGGCCGGCTGGCAGTGCCAGGGCCTCATACCAGCTTGGGAAGCCCCCAGTGATTAGTTTCAACCTTGCTGATTCATTCTTCCTGGCCAAGGGCAGCAAGCTGACAATGCTCCTGCACCTGATGTCCTTTAGTCTTCAGGACAAATGGTGTTTATGCTCTACACTGACTCTGTGTGATGTGAGAAAGTGTTTGTCATTAGGAGGAGATCTGGTTTCCACTCGCTGACTATATTATGAGCTGCCCATTATTTGACTACACATTTGATTTTACACAGTCTGTTACCTCATTAACCTACTACTGGTCTGATTGGGGGCAGGGAGGTATGAAGTGAATTAGCAGCTGCGAAAGACTGTCTAGTAGTAAACACTCAATGCTTTAAAGAGATTAATACATGCTTTTACTATTTACCTGGGTATTTTTTCCTTTACACATCCTGTATTGACTTACTATTTTGAAGAAGAAAGTTAACCCTGCAGAGCTGTGCTTTTAAATATGTCGTCCTTTGTGCTTTTAAGGAAGAACTTTTACATAGTAAATTTCCAACTGTATTAGATTTTCCCTCTTATAAAGAAGAGATGGCTAAATAAAAGAAATAGCTGGCTAAGTCCTTTTGACCACAAGACATTGTGAGAGTGTTGTATAGTTATTTCTGATGTGTGATACAGTAGCAACACTTGAGGAAATCCTCAAAAGTATATATTCTCTGGTTCCCAGATCAGACTATCAGGCCAAATTTCCAGAGAGGATATCTGTCAGTTTATGCTTTGATTTAATGCACACTGAAGTTTGAAACCCACTAGACTTGTTTCTCAGTCAGGTCCCAACAGGAAACAGACGTGTATCTGAATCAAGGACTGTCTCAAAAATTGCCTAGGGCATAAAGAAATCACAAAGAGTACTGGGTACCCTGGGAGACTGGAGTGACAAGATTACACTATTCTTAGTCCCGAGGTAATTGAGGAATAACAGCATGCCAATCACCACACATTCGAGCAGGGTACTGTGAGAAGACCGAAACCTCCTGGATAAGAGCCACAGCACATTTTCTACAAGAATGAAATTTCTCCTCCTTGTTTTCCTTTGAGTTTTCCTGTGGCTGAAAGTAACCAGAGAAGATAGCTGGACCTACTAATATTTTGCACTTACCAGATAGACTAGTAGCAGGTGGGAATGTTCTGCAGACTATATCAGCTATACATCAACTGCAGTTAAGCACATCACAGCAGATCTTTCAAAAATCCTCTCAAATAGAAGGCACACATTCATTAAGAGAAAGTTCAAAGCTGGCAAAAAAAAAAAAAGCAATACATAATATAGGAATAAATCTCTGTATGGTTACATCATCAAAGAAGAAGATGTTTCCTGTGGCACTCCTGTTCAGCACTGTAGTGGGCAGCTGTATGCAGGTGCAGAGGACAAAAGTGTTTGAGGTGCTTCTCCCCAGTTAAATCCAGCTTAGCATGCGGACTCCACGTGTACCTGCGGGACATTTCATCTGGAAAGGTTTTTTGCATGTTGTGTACATTTCAGGTTCTCACTATTGTGTTGGTACTGAGAATATTCTGTCTGCTACTCTGACTGAGAGTAATATTTCTCAGCCATATTTTTTACTTTTTTTTCTCTTACTGTGGTTTTGTTTTTGTTTTTCCACAGAACTTGTCTTCCAGGGAAACAGCCATTTGGATTTCTTACAACTAGTTAATCAGCTAGAGTGTAAATTTATTATTATTCAAACAATATTTTTCAAAGTTATCACAACAAAAAATTTAGTGTTTAAATTTTAAAACTCATATGAAGTCTGAGAGAATAATGAGCTGCCATTCATGCATCAGCTAGCTTCAACAATTATCAACATTTGCAAAAATGCTTTCCCCATACTGTGTAATTTAGATTTTAAAAAATGGCATTAGCTTTTTTAGTGCTAGTTTGTGTATAGAAGTAGAAGGAACATATTTTGGAATTTAATGGATGTGGAATATGCTTCAGTTCATTGCTTATATCATTTCTGTTATTTGGAGCATTTTTAGTTATTTTTATATGGTAGAATAAATTGAATTTTTAATAGTATTTTGTATGCTTGCCTGAGGTAACACATGCTCATATTGAATTATAATTCAATAAGAAAAATGTATTATTTTTCTTAAATCGAGCATCAATGTCATTGATCGAATAGAACTTAAAGCCTGGGGTTTAAAAGTGTATTTCGGCTAATGTTCAATATTTTCTAATGGATAGTATGTAAGGAATGATTATAGCCATTAACAAATGAAAATATTTAAATGTAATGTCTGTAAGTGTAGACATTCTCTTAAATTCATACATATATTCTCACTCTTAGATTATTATGTCAGATATTGCATATTTATATGGTAAGCCCGGCTGTAACATTATAGCTATTCAGGAATGATATTTCTGTCTAAACACCCAAAACTAATATTAAGGTAAAGGAGGAAGGTAAAAGCATCACTCTCCAAGGCCAGGGACCAGGTTAGAACTAGAGAAGGACTGCTTGGTTTTTATTGTCAATTTGACACAAACTAGAAGCACATAGGCAAAAGGAACAACATCACTGGATTGGCCTGTGGGCATCCATACATGACATTTTCTCTTATTGATAATTGAGCTATGAGGCCCAGTCCAATCTGGTAGGTGCTATCCCCTAACAGATAGGCATGGCTTATATAAGTAAGGTAGCTGGACACAATGCTGTGAGCAAGCTGGTTGCCATTGGTCCTACTTCATTCTCTACTTCAAGTTCTTGCCTAGCTTTCCCAGATGGTTGACTATAACGTGTAAACTAAAACCAATCTTTTCTTCTCTGAATTGCTCTAGGTCATGGTGCTTAGCAATCGTACATGGGGTTTAAAGAGAATTTATGAAAGAATTCTGAAGTTTCATTTATACCAATGGATAGACCGTAGCCATTACCAAATAGAACCTATATTTTTCCATAAAGATACTTAGAAATTATAAGACATATCTTTATAATTTACCTTGGAGCATAGTACGAAGTATATTTTTCACGACAAAGGAAAAAAGGAAAAGAAAACTAAGTTGGTCTTGCCATAGCATTCACAAAGGTATCTTCTTTCTTTTCCCATTCTGCCAGTAAATTTAAAATGGTTATGGTTTTTGCACATATACATAGGAATGACAGAGAAGGTTTGCAGATCTCGGAAACTTTCCACATGGTTTCCATGCTAACAGAAAAGAGAGGAAAGCTGTAAGAGTGATCCATTGAAATGAGCACCCTTACTTTGTATACCCTTCTCATTCTTCAAGGAGCACAGAGGGAATGAGAAGTGGTCTCAGTCCTGTTCGAAGAGAGCAATATTCCTTTTCTAAGTAGATTGGAAGAGACAGCAATGTTATCCTTTAAGCTTCAGTTCCCCTCAAAGGCCCCACTAAACCCTGTTTAATTCCTAGTCCCTGTAAGACAATGATTCTGTTATTCAACAAAACTCTACAAGCTGAGCATACACTTGAAGTCTGGAAACCTGTTGAACTCCCATCATGATAAGGTCCCACTCCTATGCATTTGAATCATATTGCTGACACCACTGAAAGTAACGTCATATGACATCACAAAACATTATTACATCATGGAAAACAGCGCAATGGTATCATAGAAGTTCACTTCTTATACAACTTTGAAACTTGCTTCTTCTAATTGGTACATAATCCTGTCCACATGGTGACAGCACTCATCTCCTTTTGGGCCGCTACTGTCTTCTGCACATAGCTTTTGGAGTCACCATGCTTATCACACCAGGCAGCTTTCCTGGACTGCACTGGGAATTGGCATTGAATCCTTTGATGGTTCATAGATTCTCTTAGTTGCAGTTGAATGCTGTGTCACCTGCAGCAGTGGACAGTAGGCAGAAGCATAAAGAGATGGTTTTTGTGAGCTGTTCTGTGGCCTGGCACACAACAAAGTTAAGACATTTGTTCGACTTTATGTAATTAGTCCCTGGTGGCTTTGATGTCAGTGACTAATAATACCTAATTTTTTTTCTGACAGAAATTGCTACATTTAAGAAAGAAATATAAAGGGCATTCGTTTCAGAAAACCAATGTAGTGGTTTAATTTGCTCATTAGGTTCCATCATTGCCGACTGATTTTCTTCTTTGAAATAATTTTCATAATAACTTCCCTGAACTTTTGCCTGAACATAAATGGGGAAGATTAACTAAAATCTTTGCTTTAGGTTGTAGATAATTAGTGATTTTTGTGTTCTTCAAATGTCTCTGTCATAAGCTCAGAGATAAGAATTCTAAATTCTTTCTTTGCAAAAGGCCAGTTCTGGGCTATGCACACAGACTGGCATTCAGAAGCGTGAGTTGTAATTGTGATCCCAATGTACAGTTACCATGGGGTAGTGGTAGAGCAGGACTCCCCTGCTGTGGGCACCAGTAATCCTATTTGCAAACTGTTTCTCCCAGAATGTTTTGCAGATACCATTGAGATGAGACCTTTCCAGTGAGTTTGAGAAGGTTACAGTTATTAGATGCATATTGTATAGGTGGTATGTGTTCAAAATTTGAGTGGCTATGAACTCTTCATGAAAGGAAGAATACTTATATTCTGGCTCACTGGGGACTGCCCATTACAACTGGCCAGCTTGGTTCTGGTTGCCTTCTGAGCACCCTGAGCTGGCAGAGTGTCCTCTGGGTCCTCTGGGTTTGATCTCTCCTGAAAGCTGAGTATTTTTAATTCTGTAGGACATAAGAACTGACTCTCCTGAGTGGGTAGCTTAGATGTCTCTGAGAACATGCACAGGAATCCAGGCTCCACTTTCAGTTCTGAGCCCACAGGAGGAGGAATGAACATTTGAACTTCAACCTGCAGATGATCCATGAGGGTGAGAAAACAGAAATCATTGCCTAGAGTTATTAATAAGAAGCAAAAATACATCACGCCTTCTTACACTATGGTGTATTGCCCTCTGTGGAGGAGAACTTAATGATTTTCTTCCTGAGAACTACTTTTCTATCGATCCTTTAGATAAACAAATACATGGTATGTATTTTCTACCGCAGGGAAAAATCTGGTCAGAGAAATGAAGTAGCTTAATGGACTGATATTTCAAAAAATCAGTTAGAAATTTTAGACTGCAACAAGTCCTTCTTATAGTTGATAAAATCCATATGTATTCTCAGAGCATCTTCAGTTAATACCTTAAAAGTTCCCAAGTTTATATTGTCATATGAGTTAAGTGAAATATAAATCTTCTAAAATGATATGAGGATTTTTTTTTACTTCTTTTAAAAGCAAAATTGGATTTTTACAAAACATTAAGAAGTTGCTAGGCAGAGGGATTTTTGGAATGTGTTCACTATAGCACTAAAAGCAGAAAACCATGAGAACAAATAAGAGGCAAATGCTGACCCTGGGACTGGAAGGGTGTTTCGCCTTGATCCTGCCGTTAATGCTCCCTTCCCATTACCCACATAAGTGGCAATCTCCTCTGAATGAGGTGAAGCACTGCACCTGGCTCTTCGACTCATTCCCCACCTGGTTGGTGAGCACCTACTATGTTCTAGGCATTCTGGAAACCACTAATGGTGTGGGTAGGTGACTCCCTGCCTCAACTGGGGGCCATGTCTATCTCCTGGAGGTGGTCTCTTCCAGTTCCACCTCCCCACTGTTGGGCATTTTGCCTAATGTCATCCCCACTGAGTCCTAGTGGCCTCTCACATCCCAGGTCTCTGGCATACTCCAGAGGTTCCCCTACCTCTTTCTCTGGGTTCTTGCCAGTATGTACTGTCACTTGAGTTTTTGATCCTAGCCACTTTATTTTTTAAAGATTTGTTTATTTTATTTATATGAGTACATTGTAGTTGTCTTTAGACACACCAGAAGAGGGCATTGGATCCTAATATAGATGGTTGTGAGCTACCATGTGGTTGCTGGGAATTGAACTCAGGACTTTTGGAAGAGCAGTCAGTGCTCTTAACTGCGGAGCAATCCCTCCAGCCCCTTAGCAATTTTGATTGGTGTAAGGTGGAATCTTGGGGTTGTTTTGATTTGTGTTTACTTGATGTACTTGATGACTAAGGATGTTGACCATTTTTTTTAAGTGCTGCTCAGTGACTTGAGATCCCTTGGTTGAGAATTCTCTGTTTAGCTCTGTACCCCATTGTTAAAATTGGACTATTTGGTTTTTTGGAGTCTAACTTCTTGAGTTCTTTGTATATTTTGGATATTAGCCCTCTATCAGATGTAGGGTTTGTGAAGGTGTTTTCCTAGTCTGTAGTTGTCTTTTTGTCATATTGACAGTGTCCTTTGCTTTTCAGTTTCATGAGGTCCAACTTGACAACTGTTGATCTTAAAGTCTGAGTCATTGGTGTTCTTTTCAGGAAATTTCCCCCTGTGCCCATGTGTTCAAGGCTCTCCCACTTTCTCTTCTATTCAATTCAGTGTATCTGGTTTTCAGTGGAGGTACTTGATCCACTGGAACTTGAACTTTGTACAAGGAGATAAATATGGATCAATTGCATTCTTCTACATGCAGAGTGCCAGTTAGACCAGCACTACTTATTGAAAATGCTGTCTTTTTTCCACTGTATGGTTTTGGCAAGCAACCATAGGTAGGTGGGTTTATTTCTGGGTCTTCAAGTCTATTCCATAGATCTACCTGTCTGTCGCTGTACCAATGCCATGCAGTATTTTTTTTCCACAATTGATCTGTAGTAGTACAGCTTGAGGTCAGAGATGGTAATTCCCACAGAAGTTATTTTATTAAGAATTGTTTTGACTATCCTGGGTGTTTTTTTTTTTTTTTTTCTTACTCTTTTTTTTTTATTATTATTTTTATTACATATTTTCCTCAATTACATTTCCAATACTATCCCAAAAGTCCCCCATAGCGCCCCCCACTTCCCTACCCACCCATTCCCATTCTTTTGGCCCTGGCATTCCCCTATATTGGGGCATATAAAGTTTGCAAGTCCAATGGGCCTCTCTTTCCATTGATGGCTGACTAGGCCATCTTTCGATACATATGCAGCTAGAGACAAGAGCTCCAGGGTTCTGGTTAGTACATCATGTTGTTCCAACAATAGGGTTGCAGATCCCTTTAGCTCCTTGGGTACTTTCTCTAGCTTCTCCATTGGGAGCCCTGTGATACATCCAATAGCTGACTGTGAACATCCACTCCTGTGTTTGCTAGGCCCCGGCATCGTCTCACAAGAGACAGCTATATTTGGGTCCTTTCAGCAAGATCTTACTAGTGTATGCAATGGTGTCAGCGTTTAGAAGCTGATTATGGGACGGATCCCTGGATACAGCAGTCTCTAAATGGTCCATCCTTTCATCACAGCTACGAACTTTGTCTCTGTAACTCCTTCCCTGGGTGTTTTGTTCCCAATTCTAAGAAGGTGCACAATGTCCACACTTTGGTCTTCATTCTTCTTGAGTTTCATGCGTTTATCAAATTGTATCTTATATCTTGGGTATCCTAAGTTTTGGGCTAATATCCACTTATCAATGAATACATATTGTGTGAGATCTTTTGTGATTGTGTTACTTCACTCAAGATGATGCCCTCCAGGTCCATCCATTTGGCTAGGAATTTCATAAATTCATTCTTTTTAATAGCTGAGTAGTACTCCATTGTGTAAATGTACCATAATTTCTGTATCCATTCCTCTGTTGAGGGACATCTGGGTTCTTTCCAGCTTCTGGCTATTATAAATAGGGCTGCTATGAACATAGTGGAGCATGTGTCCTTTTTTACCGGTTGGGACATCTTCTGGATATATGCCCAGGAGAGGTATTGCTGGATCCTCCGGTAGTACTATGTCCAATTTTCTGAGGAACCGCCAGACTGATTTCCAGAGTGGTTGTACAAGCTTGCAATCCCACCAACAATGGAGGAGTGTTCCACTTTCTCCACATCCTCGCCAGCATCTGCTGTCACCTGAATTTTTGATCTTAGCCATTCTGACTGGTGTGAGGTGGAATCTCAGGGTTGTTTTGATTTGCATTTCCCTGATGATTAAGGATGTTGAACATTTTTTCAGGTGCTTCTCTGCCATTCGGTATTCCTCAGGTGAGAATTCTTTGTTCAGTTCTGAGCCCCATTTTTTAATGGGGTTATTTGACTTTCTGGAGTCCACCTTCTTGAGTTCTTTATATATATTGGATATTAGTCCCTTATCTGATTTAGGATAGGTGAAGATCCTTTCCCAATCTGTTGGTGGTTTTTTTGTCTTATTGATGGTGTCTTTAGCCTTGCAGAAGCTTTGTAGTTTCATGAGGTCCCACTTGTCAATTCTCGATCTTACAGCACAAGCCATTACTGTTCGATTCAGGAATTTTTGCCCTGTGCCCATATCTTCAAGGCTTTTCCCCACTTTCTCCTCTATAAGTTTCAGTGTCTCTGGTTTTATGTGAAGTTCCTTGATCCACTTAGACTTGACCTTAGTACAAGGAGATAGGAATGGATCGATTCGCATTCTTCTACATGTTAACAACCAGTTGTGCCAGCACCATTTGTTGAAAATGCTGTCTTTCTTCCACTGGATGTTTTTAGCTCCCTTGTCGAAGATCAAGTGACCATAGGTGTGTGGATTCATTTCTGGGTCTTCAATTCTATTCCATTGGTCTATTTGTCTGTCACTATACCAGTACCATGCAGTTTTTATCACAATTGCTCTGTAGTAGAGCTTTAGGTCCGGCATGGTGATTCCACCAGAGGTTCTTTTATCCTTGAGGAGAGTTTTTGCTATCCTAGGTTTTTTGTTATTCCAGATGAATTTGCAGATTGCACTTTCTAATTCGTTGAAGAATTGATTTGGAATTTTGATGGGGATTGCATTGAATCTGTAGATTGCTTTTGGCAAGATAGCCATTTTTACAATGTTGATCCTGCCAATCCATGAGCATGGGAGATCTTTCCATCTTCTGAGATCTTCTATAATTTCTTTCTTCAGAGACTTGAAGTTTTTATTATACAGATCTTTCACTTCCTTAGTTAGAGTCACGCCAAGATATTTTATATTATTTGTGACTATTGAGAAGGGTGTTGTTTCCCTAATTTCTTTCTCAGCCTGTTTATTCTTTGTGTAGAGAAAGGCCATTGATTTGTTTGAGTTAATTTTATATCCAGCTACTTCACCGAAGCTGTTTATCAGGCTTAGGAGTTCTCTGGTGGAATTTTTAGGGTCACTTATATATACTATCATATCATCTGCAAAAAGTGATATTTTGACTTCATCTTTTCCAATTTGTATCCCTTTGATCTCCTTTTGTTGTCGAATTGCTCTGGCTAGGACTTCAAGTACAATGTTGAATAGGTATGGAGAAAGTGGACAGCCATGTCTAGTCCCTGATTTTAGAGGGATTGCTTCAAGCTTCTGACCATTTACTTTGATGTTGGCTACTGGTTTGCTGTAGATTGCTTTTATCATGTTTAGGTATGGGCCTTGAATTCCTGATCTTTCCAAGACTTTTATCATGAATGGGTGTTGGATCTTGTCAAATGCTTTTTCCGCATCTAAGGAGATGACCATGTGGTTTTTGTCTTTGAGTTTGTTTATATACTGGATTACGTTGATGGATTTCCGTATATTGAACCATCCCTGCATCCCTGGGATGAAGCCTACTTGGTCAGGATGGATGATTGTTTTGATGTGTTCTTGGATTCGGTTAGCAAGAACTTTATTGAGGATTTTTGCATCAATATTCATAAGGGATATTGGTCTGAAGTTTTCTATCTTTGTTGGGTCTTTTTGTGGTTTAGGTATCAGAGTAATTGTGGCTTCATAGAATGAGTTGGGTAGAGTACCTTCTGTTTCTATTTTGTGGAATAGTTTGTGAAGAACTGGGATTAGATCTTCTTTGAAGGTCTGATAGAACTCTGCACTAAACCCATCTGGTCCTGGGCTTTTTTTAGTTGGGAGACTATTAATGACTGCTTCTATTTCTTTGGGGGATATAGGGCTGTTTAGATCATTAACCTGATCTTGATTCAGCTTTGGTACCTGGTATCTGTCTAGGAACTTGTCCATTTCATCCAGGTTCTCCAGTTTTGTTGAGTATAGCCTTTGGTAGAAGGATCTGATGGTGTTTTGGATGTCTTCAGGATCTGTTGTTATGTCTCCTTTTTCATTTCTGATTTTGTTAATTAGGATGCTTTCCCTGTGCCCTCTAGTGAGTCTGGCTAAGGGTTTATCTATCTTGTTGATTTTCTCAAAGAACCAGCTCCTTGATTGGTTGATTCTTTGAATAGTTTTTCTTGTTTCCACTTGGTTGATTTCACCCCTGAGTTTGATTATTTCCTGCCGTCTACTCCTCTTGGGTGAATTTGCTTCCTTTTGTTCTAGTGCTTTTAGGTGTGTTGTCAAGCTGCTAATGTGTGCTCTCTCTAGTTTCCTTTTGGAGGCACTCAGAGCTATGAGTTTTCCTCTTAAAAATGCTTTCATTGCGTCCCATAAGTTTGGGTACGTTGTGGCTTCATTTTCATTGAATTCTAAAAAGTCCTTAATTTCTTTCTTTATTCCTTCCTTGACCAAGGTATCATTGAGAAGAGTGTTGTTCAGTTTCCACGTGAAGGTTGGCTTTCTATTATTTATTTTGTTATTGAAGATCAGCCTTAGTCCATGGTGATCTGATAGGATGCATGGGACAATTTCAATATTTTTATATCTGTTGAGGCCTGTTTTGTGACCAATTATGTGGTCAATTTTGGAGAAGGTACCATGAGGTGCTGAGAAGAAGGTATATCCTTTTGTTTTAGGATAGAATGTTCTGTAGATATCTGCCAGATCCATTTGATTCATAATTTCTGTTAGTTTCACTGTGTCCCTGTTTAGTTTCTGTTTCCATGATCTGTCCATTGGTGAAAGTGGTGTGTTGAAGTCTCCCACTATTATTGTATGAGGTGCAATGTGTGCTTTGAGCTTTACTAAAGTTTCTTTAATGAATGTGGCTGCCTTTGTATTTGGAGCATAGATATTCAGGATTGATAGTTCCTCTTGGAGGATTTTACCTTTGATGAGTATGAAGTGTCCCTCCCTGTCTTTTTTAATGACTTTGGGTTGGAAGTCAATCTTATCAGATATTAGAATGGCTACTCCAGCTTGTTTCTTCATGCCATTTGCTTGGAAAATTGTTTTCCAGCCTTTCATTCTGAGGTAGTGTCTATCCTTTTCTCTGAGATGAGTTTCCTGTAAGCAGCAAAATGTTGGGTCTTGTTTGTGTAGCCAGTTTGTTAGTCTATGTCTTTTTATCGGGGAGTTGAGTCCATTGATATTAAGAGATATTAAGGAAAAGTAATTGTTGTTTCCTGTTATTTTTGATGTTAAAGTTGGCATTTTGTTCTTGTGGCTGTCTTCTTTAAGTTTGTTGAGGGATTACCTTCTTGTTGTTTCTAGGGCGTGGTTCCTGTCCTTGTATTGGTTTTTTTCTGTTATTATCCTTTGAAGGGCTGGATTCGTGGAGAGATAATGTGTGAATTTGGTTTTGTCGTGGAATACTTTGGTTTCTCCATCTATGTTAATTGAGAGTTTGGCTGGGTATAGTAGCCTGGGCTGGAATTTGTGTTCTTTTAGTGTCTGTATAACATCCGTCCAGGATCTTCTGGCTTTCATAGTCTCTGGTGAAAAGTCTGGTGTAATTCTGATAGGCTTGCCTTTATATGTTACTTGGCCTTTTTCTCTTACTGCTTTTAGTATTCTATCTTTATTTAGAGCATTTGTTGCTCTGATTATTATGTGTCGGGAGGTATTTCTTTTCTGGTCCAGTCTATTTGGAGTTCTGTAGGCTTCTTGTATGTTCATGGGCATCTCTTTCTTTAGATTTGGGAAGTTTTCTTCTATAATTTTGTTGAAGATGTTTGCTGGTCCTTTGAGTTGAAAATCTTCATTCTCATCCACTCCTATTATCCGTAGGTTTGGTCTTCTCATTATGTCCTGTATTTCTTGGATGTTTTGAGTTAGGATCTTTTTGCATTTTACATTTTCCTTGATTGTTGTGCCGATGTTCTCTATGGAATCTTCTGCACCTGAGATTCTCTCTTCCATCTCTTGTATTCTGTTGCTGATGCTCGTATCTATGGTTCCAGATTTCTTTCCTAGGGTTTCTATCTCCAGTGTTGCCTCATTTTGGGTTTTCTTTATTGTGTCTACTTCCCTTTTTAGGTCTAGTATGGTTTTGTTCATTTCCATCATCTGTTTGGATGTGTTTTCCTGTTTTTCTGTAAGGACTTCTACCTGTTTGATTATGTTATCATGTTTTTCTTGAAGGATTTGTAACTCTTTAGCAGTGTTCTCCTGCAATTCTTTAAGGGATTTTTGTGCTTCCTCTTTATTGTCTTCTGCCTTTTTATCAGTGTTCTCCTGCATTTCTTTAAGTGTGTTATTAAAGTCCTTCTTGAAGTCCTCTATCATCATCAGGAGATATGCTTTTAAATCCGTGTCTAGCTTTTCCGGTGTGTTGGGGTGCCCTGGACTGGGCGAAGTGGGGGTGCTGGGTTCTGATGATGGTGAGTGGTCTTGGTTCCTGTTAGTAAGATTATTACGTTTACCTTTCGCCATCTGGTAATCTCTGGGGTTAGTTGTTATCGTTGTCACTATTTAAAGATTGGAGCAGAAGCTGTGTTCCACTCACCAGCAGTCTCTAAATCCTGCGGCGGGGGTCGTGGGTAGCTGAGGGTACCCCGGTGCTGGTCCAGCCGGAAGAGGCCTGTGGTCCTACTCAGGCCGTTTTTCTGCTTCCCTAACTAATGCAGTCTCTGGTCCCGCGTGCAATTGGATTGGAGCAGAAGCTGTGTTCCACTCTCCAGAAGTCTTAAGATCCTGTGGTGGGTGTTGTGGGTAGCTGGTGAGTGTCAGCTGACCCTGCGCCCCAGCTGCCCAGGTGCTTTTCTGACCGGAAGAGGGTTGTGGCCCTATGTAGGCCGGATTTCTCTCTCCCCAACCAGAGCAGTCTCAGGTCCCGCGTGATTGGACTGGAGCAGAAGCTGTGTTCCACTCACCAGCAGTCCCAAAATCCTGCGGCGGGGGTCTTGGGTAGCTGGCGGGTGTCAGGCCACCCTGTGCTCCCGCTACCCTGGCGCTGATCCGGCCGGATGAGGCCTGTAGCCCTACTCAGGCCGGTTACTGCTTCCCTAACTAATGCAGTCTCAGGTCCCGCGCAATTGGATTGGAGCAGAAGCTGTGTTCCACTCACCAGCAGTCCCAAAATCCTGCGGCGGGGGTCGTGGGTAGCTGGCGGGTGTCAGGCAACCCTGCGCTCCTGCTACCCTGGCGCTGATCCGGCCGGGTGAGGCCTGTGGCCCTACTCAGGCCGGTTTCTGCTTCCCTAACTAATGCAGTCTCAGGTCCCGCGCAATTGGATTGGAGCAGAAGCTGTGTTCCACTCACCAGCAGTCCCAAAATCCTGTGGCGGGGGTCGTGGGTAGCTGGCGGGTGTCAGGCAACCCTGCGCTCCCGCTACCCCGGCGCTGATCCAGCCGGATGAGGCCTGTGGTCCTACTCAGGCCGGTTTCTGTTTCCCTAACTAATGCAGTCTCAGGTCCCGCGCAATTGGATTGGAGCAGAAGCTGTGCTCCACTCACCAGAAGTCTTAAGATCCTGTGGCGGGTGTTGTGGGTAGCTGGCGAGTGTCAGCAGACCCTGCGCCCCAGCTGCCCAGGTGCTTTTCTGACCGGAAGAGGGTTGTGGCCCTATGTAGGCCGGATTTCTCTCTCCCCAACCAGAGCAGTCTCAGGTCCCGCGTGATTGGACTGGAGCAGAAGCTGTGTTCCACTCACCAGCAGTCCCAAAATCCTGTGGCGGGGGTCGTGGGTAGCTGGCGGGTGTCAGGCAACCCTGCGCTCCCGCTACCCCGGCGCTGATCTGGCCGGATGAGGCCTGTGGTCCTACTCAGGCCGGTTTCTGCTTCCCTAACTCGGTGTTTTGTTTCTTGATATGAAGTGGAGAATTGATCTTTCCATGTCTGTGAAGAATTAATTGTATTGGAATTTTGATGGCAATTGCATTGAAAAGCCTCTTACAGTGTCTTCAGAGACAATCCTTGACAATTTTTAATGGAAGTGTGTGGCGGCTGTGGTAGTGACAGGGGTGGGGGTGGCTTTTATTTGAAGGAAACTAGGCCCATGTTAAACTTTTGCCCAAGTTTGCTTCCAAAGAAGAAGCAAAGAGAAACCCTACAGGTGCAGTGGGGGACTGTGTCCTTTTTATTAGACAGTATTTTAAGCTAATATTAGCCATCATCTAAATAGGTGTCATAAAAGTTAACAGTTCAGAAATAATAGCTGATGTTTAAATGTCAGGATGTGAGTTATAGGAGCTGGACAGATATTTTGCATCTTCCTCTTCAGCTGCCTGAACCTTTTCCATGGAAAGGAAAAGACACAATTCCAGCAGCTGCATTATTTTCCCTCAGGCAACGTGTCTCATAAATTCAAATTTGTCAAAATGGATACCTAGATTCTCATGAATCTATGAACTATAGAGAACCAAGACTATTTTCTCCAAAAGAAAAAGAAGTCAGCAGTTAATCCTTACCTTTTGGCTGTAGTTTCAATTTTATTAATAATTTCTCTATGTAGAATTATATTGAAAATCATCTAAATATTAATTATATATTTTGATATTCATTAACCATTTATTTCTTTTTCTTAAAGATTTATTTATCATATGTAAGTACACTGTAGCTGTCTTTAGACACCTTTTCTTCTCTCTCCAGCCCCACTCACTCTGGCCCAAAGATTTATTTATTTGTTATATATAAGTACAATGTAGCTGTCTTCAGACACCCCAAAAGAGAGCATCGGATCTCATTATGGATGGCTGTGAGCCACTATATGGTTGCTAGGATTTGAATTCATCACATTCAAAAGAGCAGTCAGTGCTCTTAACAACTGATTGATCTCTCCAGCCCTTTCATTAATCATTTCAACTTCAGAGGATATACTCACATAGTTTCTTTCTTCTTATCTCCAATCTTATCGGACTAAAGTTGTACTATCAATGAGTTGTCTACCCTTTCTCTGTGATACAATCCTAGCTGATATAATACATCCACAGGAGACCTAAAGAAATTCCAGTCTTCATTCTGACCCTTGATTTACCTCCCTGGTGTAATCCAACCTCTGGCTGGAGAAACAGATATACTCATTATGCATCATTATTGGTCTGCCTGATCTCACTTCCTCGTAGACTGAGGATATGGTATGGGTCTGCCCTGTAAGCTGTTGGTCACTCTAAATGCCCAAACCTCACAGACAGAAAAATTCGGACCACACTATGCATTACCTACAGTGTTTTTTTGTTTTTGTTTTTGTTTTTGCTGTTTTGTTTTTTCTAAATTTATGACAGAGTTAAGAAGCCTGGGCTAAGCTGTGGTTTTTACAAGTTCTAATTTATTGTTCTCCCCAGTACTGGCTCCTCAATGCTTCTTGTAATCTATGTTTTCCCACACTAGACATAAAACTCATATACTTGCCTTTGTTCAGTGAATTTTTCAGAATATTCTCCTATATCTCTATCGATACCTCTGCTGTCCTGTCCATTTCGGCAATCTATTCTTTACTCTAAGCTGTCCCTCTTAATGAAGCTCTTCTCTGGGTTGTAAATGGTAGACTCTCTCCCCTTTTAGGCCCCATCATGTTGCAGCTGGTAGAATGTTCTGTCCCTTTTCTGCATTCTCCCCACTCAAGGCTTGATTGTTTGAGGGGTCATCTCCCCTAATAAAGCTCATTTCTGAATGATAATCTTAATGCAAACCAGCCAACCTTCACCCTCTCTACTGTTATTTCCAGTATATACTTCCTTCCAAAAGAGGACTACTGATCAGCTAGATGACTATTCTTTCATGAAGATCCTTTTAAGATCTCCTGTAAGTTTTGGCCCTTGAGAGCATACTTCTCAGATTCTGTTTGTTACAATAAAAAAATACTCCCCCCAAAGAAAACAACAATAAACCAAACCAAACCAAACCACCAACCAAACCCCCTAAACCTGAGAGTATAAAGAGTACTGTCTCTCATCCCTATCTTTTTCATCCTTACCATTCAGTCTTCCTTTATTTAGCTCTACACCCACTGCCCCACTGAGCATCCTGATCACATACTCCCAATGACTTTCTCATTACTAAACATAATGGTCTGCACTCACATCTCCCACTGAACACCTTAGTGCCTTTGGTGCTATTCATTACTCTCTTTAAAATACCGTTGGCTGATGTATAGAGCTCTTCCTTGTCTGTATTCCTTCTTACTTCAAGTGATGGTTAACAGTCATAAGAATGGCTTTTCCTGATCCCAACTGATAAAGAGTTACAGAACTTAGTCCTTAGTTATCTTTCTTCTGTGTATATCACAAGGTCATCTCTTTATCAAGAGTTCTAGATATTGCTCATATGCTTAACTCCCCAATTTTTATCTCTAGTTCCCACTTTTCTTCCTGATCACAATAGTTGTGATTATCAGTTTCTTTTGTATTTATCCACATAAGAGTATTTAAATGGACACTTTACACCTAACTCTTGTAAACATTATTTTAGATTTCCTGTCTTCATCAGATTTCCCTTTTGCTGAAGGGCCCCTTAAGTCATTAAAAGAGCACTATGCATGAGTAACATTCTGTAATACTGAAAGTGAGGGCAGAAGGATGGAATGTGGTTTCGTCCTCTTGAGGATACGCTTACATTCAGATTAATGTCTGTTCAGCTATGCTTACGGCATGTGCTTAACAAACGACTTTATATTTGGATAAAATAAACACTTCTCAGCACTGTGACAACCCTCAAGTTCTCCTTGTTTTATATGTTATTGAAAGCATATCATGGACCTAGTTTCTATTGGCAACGATTTTGCTCTAGTCTAGCTGATTTCTTCCCATTATTTTTCTCCATTTTTATTAGGTATTTACTTCATTTACATTTAAAATGTTATCCCAAAAGTCCCCTATACACACCCCTGCTCCCCTACCCACCCACTCCCACTTCTTCCACCTGTACTGGTGCATATAAACTTTGCAAGACTAAGGGGCCTCTCTTCCCAATGATGGCCAACTAGGCCATCTTCTGCTAAAAATGCAGCTAGAGACATGAGCTCTGAGGGTACTGGATAGTTCATATTGTTGTTCCACCTATAGGGTTGCAGACACCTTCAGCTCCTTGGGTACTTTCTCTAGCTCCTCCATTGGAGGCCCTGTGTTCCATTCAAGAGCAGACTGTGCGCATCCACTTCTGGGTTTGCCAGGCACTGGCATAGCCTCACAAGAGATAGCTACATCAGGGCCCCTTCAGCAAAATCTTGCTGGCATATGCAATAGTGTCTGTGTTTGGTGGCTGATTATGGGATGGACCCCCAGGTGAGGCAGTGTCTGGATGGTCCATCCTTTCAACTCAGCTCCAAACTTTGTCTCAGTAACTACTCCCATGGGTATTTTGTTCCGAATTCTAAGAAGGGACAAATTGTCCACACTTTGCTCTTCCTTGTTTTTGAGTTCCATGTGTTTTGAAAGTTGTATCTTGGGTATTCTAAGTTTCTGATCTAAAATTGACTTATCAGTGAGTGCATATCCTGTGAGTTCTTTTGTGATTGGGTTACATCACTCAGGATGATATCCTCCAGATACATCCATTTGCCTATGAATTTCATAAATTCATTGTTTTTAATAGCTGAGTAGTACTCCATTGTGTAAATGTACCACATTTTCTGTATCCATTCCTCTGTTGAGGGACATCTGGGTTCTTTCCAGCTTCTGGCTATTATAAATAAGGCTTCTATGAACATAGTGGAGCAGGCATCCTTCTTACCGGTTGGAATATCTTCTGGATATGTGCCCAGGAGAGGTATTGCTGGATATTTTGGTAGTACTATGACCAATTTTCTGAGGAACTGCCAGACTGATGTCCAGAGTGGTTGTACCAGCTTGCAATCCCACCAACAATGGAGGAGTGTTCCTCATTCTCCACATCCTCGCCAGCATCTGCTGTCACCTGAATTTTTGATGTTAGCCATTCTGGATGGTGTGAGGTGGAATCTCAGGGTTGTTTTGCTTTGCATTTACCTGATGATTAAGGATGTTGAACATTTTTTCAGGTGCTTCTTAGCCATTCAATATTCCTCAGTTGAGAATTCTTTGTTTAGATCTGTGCCCCATTTTTAATGTGGTTATTTGGTTTTCTGGAGTCCATCTTCTTGAGTTCTTTATATTATTGGATATTAGTTCCCTAACTGATTTAGGATTGGTAAAGATACTTTCCCAATCTGTTGGTGGCCTTTTTGTCTTATTGACAGTGTCTTTTGCCTTACAGAAGCTTTGCAGTTTCAGGAGGTCCCATTTGTCAATTCTCAATCTTACAGCACATGCTGTTCTGTTTAGGAATTTTTCCCCTGTGCCTGTATCTTTGAGGCTTTCCCCAACTTTCTCCTCTAGATGTTTCAGTATCTCTGGTTTTATGATGATCCACTTAGACTTGAGCTTTGTACAAGGAGATAAGAATGGATAAATTCACATTCTTCTACATGATAACTGCCAGTTGTGCCAGCACCATTTGTTGAAAATGCTGTCTTTTTTCCACTGGATGGTTTTAGCTCCCTTGTCAAAGATCAAGTGACCATAGTTGTGTGATTCATTTTATATTCCACTGATCTACCTGTCTGTCACTATACAAGTTCCATGCAGTTTTTATCACAATTGTTAGGTAGTACAGCTTAATGTCAGGCATAGTGATTCCACCAGAGATTCTTTTATCATTGAGAAGAGTTTTTGCTATCCTAGGCTTTTTGTTATTCCAGATGAATTTGCAAATTTCCCTTTCTAACATAGTGAAGAATTGACTTGGAGTTTTGATGGGGATTGCATTGAATCTGTAGATTGCTTTCGGCAAGATAGCCATTTTCACTATATTGATCCTGCAAATCCATGAGCATGGGAGATCTTTCCATCTTCTGATATCTTCTTTGATTTCTCTCTTCAGAGACTTAAAGTTCTTATCATACAGATCTTTCACTTCCTTAGTTAGAGTCACACTGAGGTATTTTATATTATTTGTGACTATCATGAAAGGTGTTGTTTCCCTAATTTCTTTTTTATAAATATTTTTATTAGGTATTTTCCTCAATTACATTTCCAAATGCTATCCCAAAGTCCCCTATGCCCTCCCCCCCATTCCCCTACCAATCCACTCCCACTTTTTGGCCCTGGCGTTCCCCTGTACTGGGGTATATAAAGTTTGCATGTCCAATGGGCCTCTCTTTCCACTGATGGCCAATTAGGCCATCTTTTGATAAATATGAAGCTAGAGTCAAGAGCTCTGGGGTACTGGTTAGTTAATAATGTTGTTGCACTTATAGGGTTGCAGATCCCTTTAGCTCCTTGGGTACTTTCTCTAGGTCCTCCATTGGGGGCCCTATGATCCATCCAATAGCTGACTGTGAGCATCCACTTCTGTGTTTGCTAGACCACGGCCTAGTCTCACAAGAGACAGCTATATCAGGGTCCTTTCAGGAAAATCTTGCTACTGTATGCAATGGTGTCATCGTTTGGAAGCTGATTATGGGATGGATCCCTGGATATGGCAGTCTCTAGATGGTCCATCCTTTTGTCTCAGCTCCAATCTTTGTCTCTGTAATTCCTTACATGGGTGTTTTGTTCCAAATTCTAAGATGGGGCAAAGTGTCCACACTTTGGTCTTCGTTCTTCTTCAGTTTCATGTGTTTTGCAAATTGTATCTTATATTTCGGGTATACTAATTTTCTGGGCTAATATCCACTTATCAGTGAGTACATATCATTTGAGTTCTTTTGTGTTTGTGTTACCTCACTCAGGATGATGCTCTCCAAGTCCAACCATTTGCCTAGGAATTTCATAAATTCATTCCTTTTAATACCTGAGTAGTACTCCATTGTGTAAATGTACCACATTTTTTGTATCCATTCCTCTGTTGAGGGGCATCTGGGTTATTTCCAGCTTCTGGCTATTATAAATAAGGCTGCTATGAATATAGTGGACCATGTGTCCTTCTTACCAGTTGGAACATCTTTTGGATATTTGCCCAGGAGAGGTATTGTGGGATCCTCCAGTAGTACCATGTCTAATTTTCTGAGGAACTGCCAGACTGATTTCCAGAGAGGTTGTACAAGCTTGCAATCCCACCAACCTTGGAGGAGTGTTCCTCTTTCTCCACATCCTCGCCAGCATCTGCTGTCACCTGATATTTTGATCTTAGCCATTCTGACTGGTGTGAGATAGAATCTCAGGGTTGTTTTGATTTGCATTTCTCTGATGATTAAGGATGCTGAACATTGTTTCAGGTGCTTCTCAGCCATTCGGTATTCCTCAGGTGAGAATTCTTTGTTTAGCTCTGAGCCTCATTTTTTAATGGGGTTATTTGATTTTCTGGAGTCCTCCTTCTTGAGTTTTGTATATATATTGGATATTAGTCCCCTATCTGATTTAGGATTGGTAAAGATACTTTCCCAATCTGTTGGTGGCCTTTTTGTCTTATTGAAGGTGTCTTTTGCCTTACAGAACCTTTGCAGTTTCAGGAGGTCCCATTTGTCAATTCTGGATCTTGCAGCACAAGCCTTTGCTGTTCTATTCAGGAATTTTTCCCCTGTGCCCATATCTTCAAGGCTTTTCCCCACTTTCTCCTCTATACGTTTCAGTGTCTCTGGTTTTATATGGAGTTCCTTGATCCACTTAGATTTGACCTTAGTACAAGGAGATAGGAATGGGTCAATTCACATTCTTCCACATGATACCCACCAGTTGTGCCAACACCATTTGTTGAACATGCTGTCTTTTTTCCACTGGATGGTTTTAGCTCCCTTGTCAAACATCAAGTAACCATAGGTGTGTGGGTTCATTTCTGGGTCTTCAATTCTATTCCATTGGTCTATTTGTCTGTCACTATACCAGTGCCATGCAGTTTTTATCACAATTGCTCTGTAGTAAAGCTTTAGGTCAGGCATGGTGATTCCACCAGAGGTTCTTTTATCCTTGAGAAGAGTTTTTGCTATCCTAGGTTTTTTGTTATTCCAGATGAATTTGCAGATTGCTCCTTCTAATTCCTTGAAGAATTTAGTTGGAATTTTGATGGGGATTGCATTGAATCTGTAGATTGCTTTTGGCAAGATAGCCATTTTTACAATGTTGATCCTGCCAATCCATGAGCATGGGAGATCTTTCCATCTTATGAGATCTTCTTTAATTTCTTTCTTCAGAAACTTGAAGTTCTTATCATACAGATCTTTCACTTCCTTAGTTAGAGTCACACCAAGGTATTTTATATTATTTGTGACTATTGAGAAGGGTGTTGTTTCCCTATTTTCTTTTTCAGCCTGTTTATTCTTTGTGGAGAAAGGCCACTGATCTGTTTGAGTTAATTTTATATCCAGCTACTGCACTGAAGCTGTTGATTAGGTTTAGGAGTTCTCTGGTGGAATTTTTAGGGTCACTTATGTATACTCTCATATCATCTGAAATAGTGATATTTCTGCTTATTCCTTTCCAATTTGTATCCCCTTGACCTCCTTTTGTTGTCGAATTGCTCTGGCTAGAACTTCAAGTACTATGTTGAATAGGTAAGGAGAAAGTGGGGAGCCTTGTCTAGTCCCTGATTTTAGTGGGATTACTTCCAGCTTCTCTCCATTTACTTTGTTGTTGGCTACTGGTTTGCTGTAGATTGCTTTTATCATGTTTAGGTATGGGTGTTGATTTCCTGATCTTTCCAAGACTTTTATCATGAATGGGTGTTGGATTTTGTCAAATGCTTTCTCTGCATTTAAGGAGATGATCATGTGGTTTTTGTCTTTGAGTTTTTTTATATAGTGCATTACATTGATTAATTTCTTTATATTAAACCATCCCTGAATTCCTGTGGTGAAGGCTACCTGGTCATGATGGATGATCATTTTGATGTGTTCTTGGATTCGGTTATCAAGGATTTTCCTGAGTATTTTTGCATCAATATTCATAAGGGAAATTGGTCTGAAGTTCTCTATCTTTGTTGGTTCTTTATGTGGTTTAGGTATCAGAGTAATTGTGTCTTCATAGAATGAATTAGGTAAAGTTCCTTCTGTTTATATTTTGTGGAATAGTTTGAGGAGAGTTGGAATTAGGTCTTCTTTGAAGGTATGATAGAACTCTGCAGTAAACCCATCTGGTCCTGGTCTTTTTTTGGTTGGGAGACTATTAAAGACTGCTTCTATTTCTTTAGGGGATATAGGACTGTTTAGATCTTCAACCTGATCCTGATTTAACTTTGGTACCTGGTATCTGTCTAGAACGTTGTACATTTCATCCAGATTTTTCAGTTTTGTTGAGTATAGACTTTTGTAGAAGGATCTGATGGTGTTTTGGATTTCCTCAGGATCTGTTATTATGTCTCCCTTTTCATTTCTGATTTTGTTAATTAGGATGCTGTCCCTGTGCCCTCTAGTGAGTGTGTCTAAGGGTTTATCTATCTTGTTGATTTTCTCAAAGAACCAGCTCCTCATTTTGTTGATTCTTTGAATAGTTCTTCTTGTTTCCATTTGGTTGATTTGCCCTCTGAGTTTGAATATTTCCTGCTCTCTACTCCTCTTGGGTGAATTTGCTTCTTTTGTTCTAGAGCTTTTAGGTGTGCTGTCAAGCTGCTAGTGTGTGCTCTCTCTAGTTTCTTTTTGGAGGCACTCAGAGCTATGAGTTTTACTGTCAGGAAGGCTTTTATTGTGTCCCGTAAGTTTGGGTAATTTGTGGCTTCATTTTCATTAAACTCTACAAACTCTTTAATTTCTTTATTTCTTTCTTGACTAAGGTATTGTTGAGGAGAGTGTTCGTCAGTTTCCATGTGAATGTTGGCTTTGTATTATTTATGTTCTTATTGAAGGTCAGCCTTAGACCAAGGTGATCTGATAGGATGCATGGGACAATTTCAATATTTTTGTATCTGTTAAGGCCTGTTTTGTGATCAATTATATGGTCAATTTTGGAGAAGGTACCATGAGGTGCTGAGAAGAAGGTATATCTTTTTGTTTTAGGATCAAATGTTCTATAGATATCTGTTAAATCAATGTGTTTAATGACTTCTGTTAGTTTCACCGTGTCTCTGTTTAGTTTCTGTTTCCACGATCTGTCCATTGATGAAAGTGGTGTGTTGAAGTCTCCCACTATTATTGTGTGAGGTTCAATGTGTGCTTTGAGTGTTACTAAAGTTTCTTTAATGAATGTGGCTGCCCTTGCATTTGGAGCATAGATAGTCAGAATTGAGAGTTCCTCTTGGAAGATTTTACCTTTGATGAGTATGAAGTGTCCCTCCTTGTCTTTTTTGATAACTTTGTGTTGGAGGTCGATTTTATTCGATATTAGAATGGCTACTCCAGCTTGTTTCTTCAGACCATTTGCTTGGCAAATTGTTTTCCAGCCTTTCATTCTGAGGTAGTGTCTGTCCTTTTCCCTGAGATGGGTTTCCTGTAAGCAGCAAAATGTTGGGTCCTGTTTGTGTTGCCAGTCTGTTAGTCTATGTCTTTTTATTGGGGGAATTGAGTCCATTGATATTAAGAGATATTAAGGAAAAGTAATTGTTGCTTTCTGTCATTTTTTGTTGTTAGAGTTACGATTCTGTTCTTGTGGCTGTCTTCTTTTAGGTTTGTTGAAGGATTACTTTTTGCTTTTTCTAGGGCATAGTTTCCATCCTTGTATTGGTGTTTTCCCGTTATTATCCTTTGAAGGGCTGGATTTGTGAAAGATATTGTGTGAATTTGGTTTTGTCATAGAATACTTTGGTTTCTTCATCTGTGGTAATTGAGCGTTTTGCTGGGTATAGTAGTAGCCTGGGCTGGCATTTGTGTCCTCTTAGTGTCTGTGTAACATCTGTCCAGGATCTTCTGGCTTTCATAGTCTCTGGTGAGAAGTCTGACGTAATTCTAATAGGCCTACCTTTATATGTTACTTGACCTTTGCCCCTTACTGATTTTAATATTCTGTTTTTATTTAGGCCATTTGTTATTCTGATTATTATGTGTTTGGAGGAATATCTTTTTTGGTCCAGTCTATTTGAACTTCTGTAGGCTTCTTGTATGTTCATGGACATCTCTTTCTTTAGGTTTGGGAAGTTTTCTTCTATAATTATGTTGAAGATATTTGCTGGCTGTTTAAGTTTAAAATCTTCATTCTCATCTACTCCTATTATCCATAGGTTTGGTCTTCTCATTGTGTCCTGGATTTCATGGATGTTTTGAGTTAGGATCTTTTTGCATTTTGTATTTTCTTTGATTGCTGTGTCCATGTTCTATATGAAATCTTCTGCACCTGACATTCTCTCTTCCATCTCTTGTATTCTGTTGCTGATGCTTGCATCCATGGTTCCAGATTTCTTTCCTAGTGTTTCTATCTCCAGAGTTGTCTCCCTTTGGGTTTTCTTTATTGTTTCTACTTCCATTTTTAGATCCTGGATGGTTTTGTTCAATTCCATCACCTGTTTAGTTGTGTTTTCCTATAACTCTCTAAGGGACTTTTGTGTTTCCTGTTTAAAGGCTTCTAGCTGTTTACCTGTGTTTTCCTTTATTTCCCTCTTAAAGTCCTCCATCATCATCATGAGAAGTGACTTTAGAGCCATGTCTTGCTTTTCTGGTGTGATGGTCTATCCAGGACTTGCTATGGTGGGAGAGTTTGGTTCTGATGATGCCAAGTAACCTTGGTTTCTTTTGCTTCTGTTTTTATGCTTGCCTCCTGCCATCTGATTATCTCAAGTGCTTGCTGCCCTCAATACATCTGATTGGAGCCTGTCCTCCCTATAATCCCAGTTGATTCAGGACTCATCAGAGTCCAGATTTCTCTGTGATCCTTTGATTGTGGGCTCCTGTGTACTTGAGATTCTGGGTGTGTCAGGATTTTTGGCCATCAAGCTTCCTCTGAGACCCTGAAATACTGGTGTGACCCAGCTCCTGTTATCCTGGTGTCCTGTTGTCCTAAGATCCTGGGCATGTTACAGTGCCTGGAAGTGGTGTCTTCTTTGAGGACCATAAAGTTGTTTGGTCAGTGATCCTAAAATCGCATGGAGAGTCCTTTGGGGAATGTGCGGGTGTCTGCCAATTCCTCGCCCAAGGTGACCTGGTGCTGGTGCCAGACGGAAGGGACTTGTGCCCTTGGTCAAGCCAGTTTTTTGCTTCCCTTCTGCTGTCTCAGGTCCTGCATGATTGGATTGGAACAGATATTGTGTTCCACTCACCAGTGATCCTAAGATCGCGTGGAGAGTCCTCTAGGGACCGTAGGGGTGTCCGCCAACTCTGCACCCTTGGTGATTGGGTGCTGGTGCTGACCAGAAGGCTAGTCTAGCCTATTTTTAGCATAGAATGTCACTAGGTGATACACTGAGGCCCAAGTAAGTAAGAGACAAGTCATTTCAACACTGAAGCGTATCCAGGAATTATATATGATTTCATAATGTTCTAAACAGCTTTATTTTTTTTGTTCTGTCTTCTAATGCTTTCTATTTATTTACTTCTATCTCCACCACTCACCTTTACTGATTTATTTTTCTCCATGAATTTTCAATTCAGTATAGATGTCAGAGTCAGAGCAAGAGAACTATTAGTTTTCCTAAGCTCTAGAGGTTATTTCAGGACAAATCAATTTGTTGTTGTATTTAACAAGGCATACATTTATTTAATAGCCACCTTGTTACTTAGAGGACAACTTAGGAGCTACCAGTCTACGAATGCGAAAAGCAGACTGATCTGTGTATGTATTTTATGTTTTGTTTTGTCTCATCTGTTTCCTCTGGCACTAGCTTTTAGAATGCCAAATAGCTTTTAGTTCCCTCGATCTCCTGGATCAAATAATAACAGACTCTTACACAGTAATAAACAAAAACTTAAATGCTTGAAAGCATGTGGAAAATACACAGCACCCTGGATGTGCAGATCTTAATCTTTTGAGAGACAGCAAGAAAATTAGCACCTTAGAAAAATTTCTGATTCATTTCATTCAGATTTTTGCTGTGTGAAATTGAAGGAATAATCATACTTCATGTGGAAGCAAGAATGAAAATCCTGACACAGACTTGGATATTGGAAACTAACTTTTATTTTACTCTAAGTAATGGATTAAATTTCACTTAGCCATTAATAGAATATATTTTATTGAATGAAAATATTCCAGAATGGAAAATTGGCAGCTACTTTCTCTAGAAGGCTTATTCTAGAGGACAGAATTCACAGAAAACAATTGTAATACATTGCATTTATTCCAGTTTCAAGATTTTTTTACCTAGGATCCATGCACCATCAGGGGGCTGCTTATTTCTTAGAAAGATTTTATGTTATAAATTTCTATTGTTGTTCAGAAATATTAGTAGAATTCTACATGAGAATATCAGGCTGACTGTGTTGTGCTCCAAATTCAGAATGAATTTACAAATATGACTCTGTTGAGTGTTTAATGAAACTCCTGTCTAAACTCCTGACCATGCTCCTAGATAGCTCAGATGGACTTATCTGTTTGCTCTTCATTTTCCAATGTCAAAGTCATAGTAGTAGTCTAAAGTGTGGGACATTTAGGCTGAATTGTTTTCCTTGCTATAAATGTGGAACTTCTAAAATGCTAATTTGTAACTTTAGTTTTAAATATAGTTCAAATTTTCAGTTTAGAATGATGTCACAAAACAGCAGTATGGCATTGTAATGCAGTTATTAAATATCTTGGGATTATGATAAGTCATATTCAATGATCCAGACTAATAGCAGTAATGGAGATGCTCCAGTGAGATGATGTAATAACAGACAGTATACAGAAAGGTTCACAGTTAATGCAATAAAAATTAACAATAATTTATAAACAATCCCTGTTTTCAACTTGTACTCATAAATTCTGTTTACACACACTATAAGCTCTTCATGATACTCACACTCTGATTGCAGAAGTAGGAATATACTCAAGTCTGATAGGAAGACATGGCAGGCATTGTTATGGGTTAAGACCTTTAAACATAAGGCACAATTTTGTACTTTTTGAATGGCTCCAATCTTGTTGCATGAGCTCTGAGAGGCAAAGAACATTTTTCTCTCTAAGCAGAAGTATATACCAGGAGAAATAAAGAGGATTGAAATGTGCAAGAAACTCATGACAGCACTTTAGGAAATGAACATGATGATTTGAGAAGAAATGGAAGCAGGTGTAGTTAAGACACAGACCCTTGGGGGACAGTCAACAAAAATGTGGATATCTAAGTTCTAGAGCTTCAGGGAATGTAGTTGACAACTTGATTGAGCTCAAATGCAGGTCCATGCCTTGAGCCTGCAAGTGAGAACAGTGTTTGTGAAACTCTAGTTTGGCCTCATGAGACACTGAGCAGTCAGCCCAGCTGAGCCATGCTGGCTCTGGAATTCTGATCCAGGGAATTGAGACATAAATGAATGGTTCTTGTTGTTGGGTTTTGTTTGTTTCTTCACACACTAAATTTGTGGTGATCTGTTATGGCAGCAATAGAACACTAATGCAAATTTTTATAACAGCTTTCAAATTGCTGTAATTATTTGCCCTCATTTACACACAAGGAAGCCGAGGCACAGAGAAGTTAATGAACATGTTCAGAGATGCCAATTTTCAGAGGTACAGCCCTGTGGCACGGCACATAGATGGACATAAGAACTGGAAGTCTGTTCTCCACAGTAGTCAGAAGGATATTATTATCACACCAAGGTTTACTATGTGAATTGTATCTTTTGCATATTATATTCAATAGTTCACTACCAAGTGTTTATTAATAAATTTACTGATACAGTTTAATATATTTGTTTCAAATAATATTTTCAAGTTAACCATGCCTGTTTTAGAGAGGAACAAATACATAGTCCTGCCTATCAAACTGACATGCTAGTGGTTAGCTTCAGATCAAGACTAAGCCAAAAAATTAAGTTGGCACAAAAATATAAAAAATTTTAAGCTAAACAACAAATTCTTATCTTAAGAATTGGTTTAAGATACATATGTATCAATTTCTATCACATGATGGAATTCTGAATGTGCTGCTCAATTTTTTTACAGAGTTAACAATGGCTGAAGTCCTTCTACCAGATCTCTTTATAAGTGGCTCCTTTTCTCTTCCATATCTAATCTTTATCCAAGAACCACAATGACTTCTTATCCCAGCTTAACCCCTAGCTGTAATATGATTCATATGAACCCTAGGAGAAACTAATCGAGCCCCATCCTATTTAGCAGAGGGTGAAGCTGAACTTATCTCAGGTTTCAATGTTGAATACACCCTCGGCCACTTGCACCTTTTATTTGTTTGTTTGTTTGTTTATAAAATGTTCAAATCTAGTTAAAATTCTTGACTTTCTAGAAATTAGGACAAAACAATACAAACTTTCCTCAAAACTAGAAGCATGCATGCTTCTAGGGGAGGAGGAGTCAGTTTTTTTAAAGGGGTGACTCCCTCTAGGTATACTATTTTCCAGTGGAAGACCCCCAAACCAGAAGTATACAAGCAGATCATTGGAATTACTATAATATTTATTTAAAAGAAAAGAAAGAAGACTCTATGTTGGGTGGATGTAGTGGATCTTGATGAGTTAAGAGGAGAAGTAATAGATGACTTTAATCAAAACACATTGCATGGAACTCTAAGAGTTTATGAAAAAAATTTTTTTTGAAAATCGTATCTGATCAATTGTCTGAGTCCTGTGTCTGAACTGTGTGGTGTCTTCAGAGCCTTGTCTCAACTACTAGGAGGGGAGGAAGGATAATATCAATAGCCTATATTGTTTTGGGAGTCTGTTAGCCTCCTTAGCAAACAACTGGAAGGAGGATTTCCATGTCTGGTACTAAGGTTTTAATAGGTAGCCTATGGTTTCTTGAAGGAGCATCATTATTTAGATTGGCATAACTTCAGTGTGTGTGTGTATGTGTGTGTATGTGTGTGTGTGTATGGTGTATGTGTATACATTATATTATTACATTTAATTATGGGTAAAAATAGTACAATATAATTTCTCTGACTTTTTAAAGTGTCCTTAGAATTATTTATTCTTCCTTACTTCCTCTTTGTTGTAGTATCTTTTCTCCTTGCCAGCACTTTCACCTCCATGTAGATTGCAGCCTATTAGTCCCCTCTTTCCCTCATGGTTCTGTTTAACTTGATTGATTTCTGTGGTTGCTAAAACAAAAAAAAAAAAAAAAAAAATGTCTGCTATGAGAGTGCCTTCTAGATATGACAGGGAAGCTACACCCATGAAATCTCAAAGGTATGGCTGCCTAAACAAGGACACCAGTTAACTTGTCAGCCTGATGAAGGCAATCTCATGGGACTCCAGTCCTAAATGATGAGCTACAGGCAATTAATGACTGCTGGGGAAGCAAGAATTAGTTTTGAGCACAGTTGAGCTGCCTAATTGGTTATCCAATATCAAATGGTAAGCCTAAAAACACGTATGTGTGTGTGTATATATATATGTGTGTGTGTGTGTGTATACATATACATATGCAATATTGAATGTACTCAGTGGATCATATTGATTCATGTATATATGAATTAATACACAAATATGTGTGTGTGTGTGTGTGTGTGTGTGTGTATCAATGACTAACAAAACAATGCTGTAAATTTTTGAGGAGGTGAGGGGCATGATCAGGGTTAAAGGTTGGAGAAGGATAGAAGGAAGGATATAATTAATTATATTTTAATTAAAAGTAAAATAAAAATTAAAAGTTGGTTTTTAGGTCTGACGTGGTAGCACATGCCTTTAATCCCAGCACTTGGGAGGCAGAGGCAGGCAGATTTCTGAGTTCGAGGCCAGCCTGGTCTACAGAGTGAGTTCCAGGACAGCTAGGGCTACACAGAGAAACCCTGTCTCGAAAAAAAAAAAACAAAAACAAAAACAAAAACAAAAACAAAAATGGTATTTAAGAAGTATGAGCAAATAAAAATATCACAAAAACATACCTGTCCACAGTGAACAAATCTCAAAAGACAATATCCTTGCAAAACTAGAAAGTGTAAAAACCCTGGACCATCAAAGATCACAGGAAGGGTGGCTATTAGAATGTTATAAAGACAAAGTAAATTAAGTTAAAACAAATTAATATAAAACATTACACAATAAAATAAATCTTAATGATACCAAATCTTAATGATACCAAATCTTAATGAATAATAGTGTCAATCTATGATTTCATTGATAAGCCAAATTATTGAAAATATTTGGAAGAATTACTTCCACATATCTTTTAACTGAAAAGTATTGCTGTTTTAGATTATGCTAACTATAGTTCATTCATAGACTTGTGGAAAATGCTTTTTAAATAAAAACTACAGTTCTTATAAATTGTGTGTCTTTTACGTGGGTCAATTTAGAAATACACATAAACTTTTTTTAATTAGATATTTTCTTTATTTACATTACAAGTGCTATCCCATCAATAAAGTTGTTGTTTCAAAATGTAATTTTAAATTTCTCTTAGGGCCACATTTCCAATCTAACAAAGAAGGAAGGGGATGTATGTGACTATAAATATATATAGGAGCTGTTGCAAATCAGGTCAGGTGGTATAACATAATACAGAGTTCCTTGGATATCTGTAAGAAGCATGGAGCTAGCAAATGCCACTTGTCCTGAGAGGCAACAACAGCCCAGTCCATTTATTCTATTCTGGTTGTAAGTCTCTAACTTGTAAAACTGTACAAATCAATTGAACAACTGCAGGGTTACAAAACTCTGACTTCTCCAAATCATTGTCCTGCATTGGGGTGTCTAATCTGCTTAGAACATTTTCAAAGTTAGGTCAACCAAAATGTCTTTTAGAGATTTATTGTTTTTCTGTGAAGACTGATAAATGTATTAGAAGTTGCCCACCATTAGAATTATTTCTGCCAGGCTTTTAACATCTGATTCTTCAAGAAAAGAATGCATGATAATTCCAATCCTTTTATTTTTAAAATAAACAAACAAACAAACAAAACCAATAGCTTTCATCATATATCAAAGCAAGTATTTGCGTTAAACTTCCTGCAGTAAGGATTGATGGCTGAGGGGCACAGTGAGAAATCAAGGCTACAGAGAGTCTCTCTATGCCCTTGGAAGTCCAGTGGACCCTGTTTGGAGTTGGAATGCAAATAGCCATGACTGTTTTTGCTGTCAGTTCAAACAGATGGCAGACTGGTATTTACTTTGCTTTTCTTCTTTTTAACAAGCTCTATGAGTCATGCATAATTCTATGAAATAAGCTGTCAATATATGAAGAAACAATTACAAGTGAAATTGAATGGTTTATGAACAATGAAACTTCCTGAGTTATAAGTGAATCTTATGATTATGACGGGAAGAAAATCATCTTACTGAAATTACTTTATTCAAATATGTTGAAACTTTATGGTTTTTGCAACATAATTATCATTTTAAAGTACTCAAAATTTACCTTAGAAATAAAAATACATGTTGTACATAGCAACATATTTTGATTTCTATAAAATTTGTACCTGAAATAATGTGCTCAATTAACTTCTTTGTTCCACTTGAGTCATCTAAATCATGTTAGTGAAAAGATATTCTGAAATGCAAATTTATTCAGGCAAATAATGAATGCATTCTGCTGTCCTTCATATAAAATGATGATATATTGAATGGCAAATGCAGATTGTTTTTCTCCTGAAGAACTATCTTTTCCCTACAATAACAACTTTTAATGTTTTCCCCTGGCTTTAAGTGTCACAATTCCTCCTTCTCTTTTTAAATGTCAGACATTTTTAATCTTTTTTTTTTTTAATTTGTGGAACAGACTTGAGCCCTCTGCACATATGTAGCAGTTGTCCAGCTTGGTCTCCATGTGGGACTTCTAAAACAGGAGCAGTAGCTATCTCTGACTACACTGGCTGCCTTTGGATCTCTTTCCCCTACTGGGCTGCCTTCTCTAGCCTCAATAGAAGAATATGAGTCTAGTCTTACTGCTACTTGATATGTTAAGGCCAAGAGATCTGCCCTTTTCAGAGGAGAAAGGGCAGAAAGGTGGAGGTGGTGGTGAGAGGTTGGAACTGGAAGAAGAGGTGAGAGAGGAAACTGTGATGAGGTGTTATGTAAATAAATAATTTAGTAATAATAATTAATAATAATAATATAATAATAACAATGCCTTGGACAAGAAAAGAAAGCAAGAAAAGAACAGACAAAGACAGACAGACAGATAGACAGTCTAAGACGACTTCCTGACTTCCTGGGCGTCTTTTAATAAGTCCTTTCTGGGTGTACAGATGTTTGTCTTGTTTGTGTAAGGCAGTAAGACAATTCTTAAAATTTGAAACAGTAGTGAGTCACTTATTCTTTAAAAGTATATTAATAAAGATTAGAAGTTTCAGTTCTTAATTCTTCAAGATTAAATAAAGTCCATGATAAGTCTTGTTAAGTCAGCCTGCAGTTGATCTTGTATTTCTGCGTTGTTCTTCATGTTCTCATCTGACTCTAGCTAGTTAACCCGGAGTACTTAAATCCTCCCACTTCTTCAGGAATTTTCTGTACCATAAAGATATTACAGTCTCCTCAAGGTGCCATAGTGGTTTCCAAGGACCTAGAGAGTACCTACAAAACATCATCACATATTAGTAGCTTGTGCTCCACTTTGCCTCTAAAGTGAAGCACTGGAGTGTTGCAGTTGTAAAATTCCACTAAACTTTCTCAGGTCTATTTTATGCACTATCTTATTTTTGTTCCATCATAATTAGCCCTAGGACCTTAGGAGACCCGACCTGTCTCCAAAGAATCCACAGAATTGAGACAGGAGCCCCAACATAGCAACTGATATCATTATAATGACTTTATGGTGTCTTGTAATATGACCTTAGGATATATAAGAAGGAAGAATTGGAGACCTTTAGGAGGTTCAGTTAACTTGACGCTTTGAATACTCTCGATGCCTTCCTCATATTGATTCTCACTAAGTCTAGATTAAATGAATGCCACAAAGGTAACATGACCATGTTCAGTGGAAAACATGAGGAACAAGGTAGAAATACAAGATCAACTGAAGGTTGACTTAATTGGCTTATCATTCACTTCAAAATCTACCTTCAGGATTTAGAGCACTAAAAAAATTGGATCAAATCCCTCCCCCTCTCTCTCTCTCTCCTCTCTCTCTCTCTCTCTCCTCTCTCTCTCTCTCTCTCTCTCTCTCTCTCTCTCTCTCTCTCTCTCTCTCTCTCTCTCACACACACACACACACACACACACACACAAATGCATGCACATGCACGATAAAATGCTGTTTCATTACAGGAATACATTTTATAATGTTATATCAGAGTAACCATATATTCATTTACTGTTTCATTATGGTGAAACTATTTAACAGAGTTTCTTCTAGTTCTCTGAAATATTAAGTATATCATTATTATTATCTGTGGTAGCCACCCTCATGTTCAAAAGCACACTAGAACTTTTTGCTTCTAACTGTAATTGAGTGCCCATCGATCTATAGACTCTCCCCAGACTCCAATACCTCCATTCTATTACATTCTCAATTTCTATTCATTTGAAAATTTTAGTGAATTAAAGTAATAATTTTAGTCACACAGTATTAGAAATAATCTGCTCAGTCCTACAGAATTTAAGCACTATTTTCCCATAGTAAAGGAAGAGAAAGGTTAAATTTGTGTATTTAGGAACATGTGTATGTGCATATGTGTAATGACAATAAAGAAAAGAGGCCATGAATTTGAGAGAGATCAAGCAAAGTTGCATGAGACAGATGTGAAGGAGGAAAGGGAAGGGGAAATAATATAATTTCAAAGAAAATTAATATAACTAAAAATATTCAAAACAAAAACTTAATGTACAGTTTGTCGAAAACATCTTGCATTTTAATTTCCTAGGATAATCTTGTTAAAAGTAGGGATATATTTTACTTCTTACAATAATTTCCTGATTATCTTGTTTTGAATGCTACAATTTTGTTTTGTAGTTTCTTGGCTCAAAGGCAAATTTTAATGAATTGTAATGTTTTAAAATATCCAAGAGCAGATGAATATGGTGTCAATAATGAAGAAAAATGGTTCGTTATTGAAGATATAAACAATATATGCTTCTACAGCTGTTGGACCAACATTTTTAACCCCACAGGACTAATCCTGCTGGCATAAATGGATTGATGTGAATTTTTGTTTAAAACCTAATTTTGTTCATATGCTCAGGAAAACTTATGCTGAAGAATTACATGTTCAATTATGTCACCCCCTTCCTTAAGACTGTTGTTGACAACTTGCTAGCACCTGTTACAGTTTGAGTCCCCAGTAAGAATATCTGGAAGCTTGTGTTACCATTCAGGAATCTCTCTAGGGTAGTAGTTTTCAACTTTTCTAATGCTATGGCACTTTAATACAATTCCTCATGTTGTAGTGATATCAACCTTAAAATTGTTTTGTTATTACTTCAGAAGTGTAATTTTGCTACTGTTTTGAATTGTAATATAGATATCTGATATGTAGGAGAGCTGATATCTGACACCTAAAAGGGTCATGACCAACACACTGAGAAACACTGCTGTAAGGAGTAGTTTTAGAGAAGAAAGGGAGGAAAAGAGTACAGCTGGGAGGGGAAAGAGAACAAACTAGGAAAACTAAGCTGAGATGTGAAGGTGAGGGCGGGGTCATGGCTACACTTGACCACATAGAGCATTCTGAGCCTGAGAGAATCTTCTGACCTGCCTGGAGTACAGTGAAAGTCTCAGGCCTTTAGTCTCATGCCAATCCCTGAGTGTAGGTCTCCATGTGAAGCACGCATGATTTTGGACATGGCTCCCTCCAGCACTATAGGCAATGAAGAAAAGGTGGGGGGGGGACTAAGAACAAGATGAAAGACAAAGGGGGTATACCTCATCTCACAACTCAAGAAGCTTAAAGTTGGAGGATCATGAGATAGATTAAAGCATTGGTCGTGTAGGTAGTGTGGGGCTATTCTGAGCTACACAGATTATCTTAAAAGATAAAATGTAGTTGGACAAATTGTTAATTCATAATCTCCTCTAGGTCCAATCTTTTCTTCTTAGCTTTATTCTACATGATTACACTGCTATCCCACTAAGTTGCATGCCTCTGTATATACCTCAGTGCTATGGAAAATACATCTCTGTCCTTTCTTCAAAGTTGATGTTAGTATTATTCTCATATTAGTACTATCTGTTTCTGATGGTACAGATTGATGGCATGCACTTAACACGACCCAGATGAATACCAAGGGCCCTATGTACACAAGCGAGCAAATGAAGAGGGAATGAGGCAGGATTCACAGATCAAAGCAGAAATCAGTTCTCTTACTAACCATGCCCAGTTTATTGAGTACAAAACTCAGAAAAAGCAAATTTATCCTAGTCCTGCTGTCAGAAACAGATTATACTTGTGGAAAGAATAAATATGTGATATATTCCTTATCTTGAATGTTTACATGATCTAGTTGAAGAAATAGGAAATGAGAAATATAAAATAATATGTAATAGCAAAATATATGGGAAACCGACCTATTTAAATGGAATTGTGTCTAAGAAAAATATTCATTCATTCATCAATTAAGAATTTAGGCCTCTTCTTCACATAGAACAATAATTGACACATTGCATACCTAGCACACATGCATGCACACATGCATGAATGCATGCATTTGTCCACACACCCTCACACATACACATACTCACACACACACAAACACACTAGTAAACACACCATGCAGAAGCACACTTTAGCATCAGGAGGTTTCCTGATATTCAAAGGCTGACTTAAGTGTTCTTGCATATAACCAAGACTAGGCCATTTTGTTCCCATCTTGGGCATAAAATTACCTAATCTCAGAGAAGATCACCCTGAGACATTGAAGAAGTGGAAAAGAGGAAAGTCATTTCTTACTTTTCGAATTCATAACCAAGAACACTTACAAAACAGTTGTTCCAGAACTGCCCTTGTCTCCTAAGAACACCTAATCTAGTCAATCCGTTGGACCTTCCTATGAAACCCATGTTCAAATCAGTGATATATTGTGGCATCTCTTCCCTGTGAAGAACAAAATCCATACCCTTCCACTCTGCTAAGGAAGTTTGGGTGAGTTGGGATTTAGGCACTGAGAGCAAATTAGGAGCTGGTCAGTTAGTAATAGCCAGGCACCTTTGCGCTGCGAGTGACCGGGTACTGCTAACAGAGATGCCCACAGGGGTAATAGTGCTGAGAAGTCTTTCTGGCCAGACTCCTGTCCTCAAATTGTAATCTACTACTTTCACTGGGAAAGAAAACAGGGAGAAAATTCAAATGAAAACAAAAGCAAACGACCCCCCTCCCCACAGAGGGCCCGTGGCCAGCTCCGCCTCCATCACAAAGCACTCATTTTCTTGTACTTTGATTTTGCTCAGCCAGCTCTGAGCGTTACTCAGCTTTAATTACCTTAATTTCATGCCTAACCAAGGCACAAAGAGATCTGTTTGTAATTTCAGATGAGAGGAAATGAATTTCCCCTAAGCAAAGTCAAGTCTTAAAATTCAAAGAGGGAGAACAATGTATTGAATCACAATCTGAACCTTTTGCGTTTCGAGGTAATTTCACGGCTTTTTCGCTATTAGAGAGCTTCAAGTTTGTTTTAAGAACAAGATGAAGCACAATAGAATCTGAGAGATATTGAGAGAGGATTCAAAGTCCATTTGTCTCTAGCAAGTGAGCCACTCAGGAGGTGATATTTTTCTTTAATATCTTATGTTTTCCCAATGTTCAAAAAATAAGCATTATTTCATAATTAAAAACAAAATTAATTCAAAACAATTAAGCTAAATGGAAGATGAAGTGTCATTAAATGGCTGAAGTTTGATAAAGGTTATCTAAGGAGAAGGAGTAGATGTGGGCACATAGTTATATTTGTTTAAATTAATCACGCCTGCCCAGAACTTTCCCAAGCTGTTTTGTCTCTGGTTTGATGTTGATGAGGCCGATGACTCACACCAAGAAACCACCTACTGAAGCCTTTGATAAATTTCATTTTGCCAAACTAATTTCCTGAGTTTGAAAAGGGAAGTAATGAGAAAATGGTAATATGCAAAAAAAAAAAAAGTTACCAACCCTTGTGCATTATGGATGATAATATTTAGCTGTTTCTATGAGAAGTAAATACAGAGATCACATTTTGCATTTTTAATACCTTTCCTATATTTGTTGAGCACAGCCAGGGTAAACATATATATCTCCCTAATGACGATGCTAGCACAGAGAGGCTTCTTTACTGTGGAATTTTCCAGGTCTTGAAGAACACATAAAATGGAGTTGAAGCCACAGCCATTTACTTTTTTAAAAACCGTAGTAGAGATTATGTTTCATTACTGAAATGCAAGTCAGGACCATGATATTGATGGATAACACAATAATTGAAATAAGGACCAGCCTTCATTTAACGGATGTCAGTATAGAGGTACAGACTGAATTCTTTAACTGGAGCCAATGTTGGGTTCAACAATATTTATTTTGTAAGATTCTTCATGCAGAGATCCTAACTAGGATGTGTTTGCAATACACCCTTATCCCTACCCACTTGTCAGTGATCTTTAACCTTGCACATTTTAAGCTACACCACAAAAACCTTTCAAATTCCCCCAATCCATTGATATTGTTTTACAATATTTATTTTTTTTTTTTTAGGTTTTTTCTCTTTTTCTCTCTTTGTTTCTTTTTTTTTCTTTTTTTTTAATTTTTAATATTTTTTATTACATATTTTCCTCAATTACATTTCCTTTTTTTTTTTTTTTTTTTTTTGGTTTTTCGAGACAGGGTTTCTCTGTATAGCCCTGGCTGTCCTGGAGCTCACTTTGTAGACCAGGCTGGCCTCGAACTCAGAAATCCACCTGCCTCGGCCTCCCGAGTGCTGGGATTAAAGGCTACATTTCCAATGCTATTTACAATATTTATTTGGCACCAATACTTTTTCAAAAAAGAATGTCAGTCTCCATTGAAACCAAAAATTGGGCTGTAGGCTATGGAATCTGGAAGCAGTGCCTAGAGATAGCAATTCAGAAGGTGAACATCATTTTACAAATTGAAAGAGCTATAAGACTAAGTCAGTTGTGCAGGTGAAATGATACTGCTGTCAGACTGCAGAGGGAAAGCTTCAGGTTAAGGGGGGCTATAGAAGCACAGATATAGTGTATCTTCCATAGTCAAATGAAGATTCCTAATTTGTACACAACTAATATGTTTTGAAGATGTAGCAAGAGGTTTGTGATTGCTATTACCTTCTGTCACAAGAGGCCTTGATATTGTCCTTACCAAAAGTATCAGGTTTATAAAATGACATGTATCAAGTAAGGAGAAGCGTTGCTTAAATATCTAGTAAGCAATCCACAATAGAATTCAAATGGACTTGAACGTGTTAAGAGATAACTGAAATGAAATTCCAAAATCAAACTCCCATTTCTTTCAACCAAGAAGAGCAAATGGTTTGTGTTAGTGGTGGTAGGGTATTCTGACAGGACCAAAGAAAAGAATATAAGTGTGAAGCCAGGACCCAGTATTAGCTAGGACTTACCAACAACTGAAATACTTGTAAGCTCTGGGATCGTCTGGTAGAACATGGCAGTGATGGTGAAGATAAGGAAAAGACACACTCTACATATATTGCTAGGATTATTAATGAAGAACAAGCTGCTGCCTTAGAACAACCTAGATGCAGTACAGGGAAAGGAAGGGTATCAAAAATAAAAGCATATTGTATGTCTTTCTGGAGTCTACTCCGAATTACAGATACTTGGAATGTGATGGAAATGTTAAATGGGATAAAATAATAGTTCTCAAAGGTAAGCATGCTTCCTTAAATGAACATAAAATCCTCCCACCTTAGGGCAGAGAAGTGTCTCTCCAGCTAGAGCTATTCCTGGGATGCTATGTAGTTGAAACATAAAGGTCAGTCTCTCACAACTCTGGACCGTTAGGCGTAAGCCTTGATATCTTCTATATCTTCAGAATCCTTAGTTTTTGTTTGTTTTTCAGTTTTTAATATGAAAAAGCAGAAAGTTATAAACTTTAGTTACCTTAGTAGCAAATATTCTTTGTATGATCTGCAATATAGTTTCAGTACAAATAGTTGAGTGCAATATTTATTTCCATCTGAAAGAAAATCCTGTGAGTTGTTTAAACATTAAACAGAGGAATTTGTTTTCAACAGGGAACATCTGACTTTACTGCAAAGAAGCATTAGGCAGAATACAAATCACTGGAAGTCACGACTCTCAGGGATGCTTTTAGGTTTCCAGATAAAGCTGGAATGTCTAGAGAAATGAGAAAATGTCTCAACCGTGAACCACTCTAAACTGTAGACAGGGATTATTAGACCTCAATCATCCAAGACTCATCCTGGTATTATTGTAATTATATTTAATAAAATATCCATTTTAACCAGTGAGGTTGCCTAGATTTGAAGGGTATGTTGGACCAGAAATTATCCATAAAAGCCTAATAAATCAAAACCAAACCAAAACAAACCAAAACCTACCACCACTATAACACAACACAACACAATACAACACAACACAGCAAAACAAAAATAAAGCAAAATAAAATGGACATGGTTTTCTTAGTTCACTGCCTATAATCTTGTTTGATGAATTCTCCATGTGCTGATTTTCTTCCTTCCTTCCTTCCTTCCTTCCTTCCTTCCTTCCTTCCTTCCTTCCTTCCTTCCTTCTCTCTCTCTCTCTCTCTCTCTCTCTCTCTCTCTCTCTCTCTCTCTCTCTCTCTCTCTCTGTCTCTCTCTTTCTTTCTCTTGCACAGTACTTCCTTCATCAACATATCAACATATGAGCAAGTACTGTGCCAACATATTACCGTTATTTATGTCTTTTGGATAATGGCACCCTCTGAAGAGTGTTTTCATTACTCTTCTTGATGCCTAATTCTGCTACTACTTGGAATTAGCCAAATAATGACAGGAGACAAGAGCATAGAGAACAGATAACAAATTGAGCTCCCAAGAAAAGTGAAGATGACAGCTTTGTTGGTGTGAACATTCTCTCATGAGTCATTCAGAATAAAGCACAGTCTAGATGAATATAGTTTTATCTATAAAACAGACTTTTTGGTTTATAGCTCCCAACACATAGTAGGTATTGAAGTGGTACAAGGTTTATACTGAGAATATTCAGTACAAATTTAGGAAGCAGTCTTGTTGTTTTGGAACGTTGCTTGAATAATAGAATATCAATCAGAGGAGAAATTAATCAGTTTAGGTATGTGCAAAGCCCATCAGGAAATTAATAATGTATTGTATTCTTGTTTTTCTCCATTGTCCATGCCTGAAGTTAGCACAATCATTGAAGTCCTGCTGGGGTTCCTACCACTCTGACTTTTGAGTGAGTCATGTGTTAATAAATGTATTATTTTCATTCCTTTTCTTTTTTACTGATTATTTTATATATTTATATTTCAAATGTTATCCCCCTTTCCCCCTCTGCAAACTGCCAATTCCTATCCTCCCACCCATTTGCCTCTGGGTATTTCTGACCCACCTCCCAACTCCCTTCTCATCCATCTAGCATCCCTCTTCACTGGGGCAACAAGAATCCCAGGACCAAGTGCTTCCACTCTCATTGATTCCAGATAAAGCAATCCACTGCTGCATGTGTAGTAGGAGCCATGAAACCACTAATGTGTACTCTTTGGTTGGTGGCTTAGTCCCTGGGAGCTCAGAGGTGTCCAGTTAATTTATATTGTTGTACTTCCTATGGTGTTGCAATCCCCTTAACCTTCTTCAGTCCTTCCCTTTCTCTTCCATTGGAGTCCTATGGCTCAGTCCAATGGTTGGCTGTGAGTGTCTGCATCTGTCTTAGGTGCTGGCTGAGTTTCTTGGAGGGCAGCCATACTGGACTCCTGCAAGCAGTTTTTTGGTATCAGCAATAGTGTCTGGGTTTGGTGTCTGCGGATGGGATGGATCCTAAGGTGGGGCAGTCTCTGGATGACCTTTCCCTCAGTCTCTGTTCCATTTCTTTGGTCCCTGAATTTCCTTCAGAAACAATTCTGGGTTAATATTTTTGAGCTGGGTGAGTGGCCCCTTCCCTTAACTGGGAGATGTGCCTATCTATGGGGGGGGGTAGTCTCTTCAGGTTCTATCTCCCCTCTGTTGAACATTTCAACTAATGTCATCCATATTGGGTCCTGGGATTCGCTTGTATCCCTAGTGTCTGGGACATTCTAGTGATTCCTCTGCCTTTCCCACACTACACTGCTACAATTTTCTATTCATTCTCCTGGCCATCTAGACTTCTCATCTGTCTCTTCCCATACCTGAACCTAACTCTCTTTTCCACCTCCCACTCAGAGCCTTCCCTCTCTATGCCTCCAGTGTTTAATTTGTTCCCTCTTCTTTTTTTTTCTTTTTTTTTTAATTTTAAATATTTTTTTTATTACGTATTTTCCTCAATTACATTTCCAACGGCCATCACTGGAAAGAGAGGCCCATTGGACATGCAAACTTTATATGCCTCAGTACAGGGGAACGCCAGGGCCAAAAAATGGGAATGGGTGGGTAGGGAAGTGGGGGGGGAGGCTATGGGGGACTTTTGGAATTTGTTCCCTCTTCTAAGTCAGATTGCAGCATCCACACTTTGGCCTTCTTTCTTGCAAGCATCGTTTGGTCTGTGAGTTATATTGTGAGTATTCTAACCTTTTGGGCTAATATCCACTAATAAGTGAATACATACTATGTATGTCCTTTTGGGTCTTGGTTACCTCACTCCGGATAATATTGTCTAGTCCCATCCACTTTTCTGCAAAATTTATGAAGTCGTCATTTTTAATAACTGAGTAGTATTCCATTGTGTAAATGTACCACATTTTCTGTATCCATTCTTCTGTTGAGAGACATCTGGGTTGTTTTTAGCTTCTGGTTATTATAAATAAGGCTGCTATCAACATAGTGGAGAATGTGTCCTTCTTACATGTTGGAGCTTCTTTTTAGTATATGACCAGTTGTGGTATAGCTGGGTCTTCAGGTAGAACTATTTTCAGTTTTCTGAGGAACCACCAGATTGATTTCCTGAGTGGTTCTACAAACTTGCAAGCTCACCAGCAATGGAGGAGTATTCTTTCTCTATATTATCAACAGCATCTACTGTTGAGGGTTTTTTTTGTTTGTTTGTTTTTGTTGTTGTTGTTGTTTTTAAATCTTAGATATTCTGAATGGAGGAATCTCAGTGTTGTTTTGATTTGCATTTCTCTAATGACTAAGGTCTCTGAACATTTCTTCAGATGTTTCTTAGCCATTTAAGATCCCTCTGTTGAGAATTCTCTGTTTAGCTGTGTACTCCATTTTTAAATTGGGTTATTTGCTTTTATGGAGGTAAGCTTCTTTAGTTGGTGAAGATTTTTTCCCAATCCTTAGGTTGCCATTTGTACTATTGACAGTGCCATTTGCCTTACAGAAGCTTTGCAGCTTCTTCAGCAGATAAATTGTTTATCTTAAAACCTGAGCCATTGGAATTCTATTTAGAAAATTTCCCCCTGTGTCAATGAGTTTGAGGCTGTTTCCCACTTTCTCTTCTATTCAATTCAGTGTATCAGGTTTTATGTTGAGATCCTTGATCCACTTGGACTTGAGCTCTGTTCAAAATGATGAAAATGAATCTATATTCTTTTTTTTTCTATATACAGAGTACCAGTTGGACCAGCACCATTCATTGAAGATGCTTTTCTTGTACCATTGTATTTTGGCTTCTTGCCAAAGATCAAGTGTCCACAAGTGTGTGAGCTTAATTCTGGGTCTTCAATTTTATTCCATTGATCTATCTGTCTGTCTCTGTACCAATACCATGTGGGTCTTATCACTATTGGTCCAAAGTACAGTTTGAGGTCAGGGATGGTGATTTCTTGGGAAGTTCTTTTATTTTTGAGAACTGTTTTTGTTATTCTGGGATTTTTGTTTTTCAATATAAAATTGAAAATTGCTCTTCCCATGTCTGTGAAGAGCTATGTTGTACTCTTGATGAGGACTATGTTAAACTTGTAGATTGCTTTTGGTAGGATGGCCATTTTTACTATGTTAATCCTACCTGAGCGTGGAAGATGTTTCCATCTTCTGAGGTCTTCTTTGATTTCTTTTTTCAGGGCTTTGAAGTTCTTTTCATATAGGTCTTTCACTTGCTTGGTAAGAGTTACATTACACTAAGATATTTTATACTATTTGTGGCTATCGTAAAGGTATAGTTTCAGCCTGTTTATCACTTGTATAAAGGATGGGTATTGATTTGAGTTAATTTATATCTAGCCACATTACTGAAGTAGTTCATTAGTTGTAGAAGTTCTTTGGTAGATTATCTTTTTTGGTTTCATGTATATTATCATATTATCCACTAATAGTGATACCTTGACTTCTTTTCCAATTCATATCCCCTTAATCTCCATTTTATTTTATTTCTCTAGCCAGAACTTCAAGTACTATATGGAATAGACACAGAGAGAGTGGACAGCCTTGTCTCGCCCCTGATCTTAGTGGGATTGTTTTAAGTATGTCTCCATTTAATTTGATATTGGCTGTTGGCTTGCTGTATATTACCTTTATTATGTTTAGGTAAGGGCCTTGGATTCCTGATATCTCCAATAGTTTTAACATGAAAGAGTGTTGTATTTTCTCAAATGCCTTTTCAGCATCTAATGAGAAGATCATGTGGTTTTCTTCTTTGAGTTTATTTATATATTGAGTTACATTAATGGATTTTTGTATGTTAAATCATCCCTGAATCCCTCAGATGAAGCCTACTCAGTCATAGTGAATGATGGTTTTGATGTGTTCTTGGATTTGATTTTCCAGAAGTTTATTGAGTATTTTTGCACCAATATTCATTAGTGAAATTGATCTAAAGTTCTTTCTTTGTTAGGTCTTTGTGTGGTTTAGGTACTAGAGTAACTTTGGCTTCATAGAATGACAGGTAGTATTCCTCTGCTTCTACTGTATGGAATAGTTTGAGGAGTGTTGGTTCTAGCTCTTCTTTGATGGTCTGATAGAATCCTGTACCAAAGCCATCTGGCCCTGGGTGGGTTTTTTGTTTGTTTGTTTGTTTTGTGAGTTTTTTAATGACTTGTTCTAATTCCTTAGGGGATGTGGGACTGTTTAGATAGTTTACCTGTTCTTGATTTATCTTTGGTACCTGTTTTCTGTCTAAAAAGGAATTCATTTAATCTAGATTTTCCAGTTTTGCTAAGTAAAGGCTTTTGTAATAAGCTCTGATGATTTTTTTTTAATTTTCTAGGTTTCTGTTGTTATGTCTCTCTTTTCATTTTTGATATTGTTAATTTTGGATACTGTCTGTGTGCACTGTAGTTAGTTTTGCTAATGGTTTATTTATCTTATGAATTTTGTTAGAGAACCAGCTTTTTTCCCCCTATGGTTCTGTCCTAATGGACAGATCCTGGAAACAGAAACTAAACAGGGACACAATGAAACTAACAGAAATTATGAAGCAAATGGATTTATCAGATATATACAAAACATTTTATCCTAAAACAAAAGGATATACCTTCTTCTCAGCACCTCATGGGACCCCAAAATTGACCATATAATTGGTCACAAAACAGGCCTCAACAGATACAAAAATATTTAAATTGTCCCATGCATCCTATCAGATCAGCATGGACTAAGGCTGATCTTCAATAAAAACATAAATGATAGAAAGCCAACATTCACATGGAAACTGAACAACACTCTTCTCAATGATACCTTGGTCAAGGAAGGAATAAAGAAAGAAATTAAAGACTTTATAGAGTTTAATGAAAATGAAGCCACAACGTACCCAAACTTATGGGAAACAATGAAAGCATTTCTAAGAGGAAAACTCATGGCTCTGAGTGCCTCCAAAAAGAAACTAGAGAGAGCACACACTAGCAGCTTGACAACATACTTAAAAGCTCTAGAACAAAAGGAAGCAAATTCACACAAGAGGAGTAGAAGGCAGGAAATAATCAAACTCAGGGGCAAAATCAAACAAGTGGAAACAAGAACTATTCAAAGAATCAACAAAATGAGGAGCTGGTTCTTTGAGAAAATCAACAAGATAGACAAACCCTTAACCAGACTCACTAGAGGGCACAGGGACAGTATCCTAATTAACAAAATCAGGAATGAAAAGGGAGACATAACAACAGATCCTGAGGAAATCCAAAACACCATCAGATCCTTCTACAAAAGGCTATATTCAATAAAACTGGAAAACCTGGATGAAATGGACAAATTTCTAGACAAATACCAGGTACCAAAGTTAAATCAGGATCAGGTTGAAGATCTAAACAGTCCTATATCCCCTAAAGAAATAGAAGCAGTCTTTAATAGTCTCCCAACCAAAAAAAGCCCAGGACCAGATGGGTTTAGTGCAGAGTTCTATCAGACCTTCAAAGAAGATTTAATTCCAGTTCTTCACAAACTATTCCTCAAAATAGAAGCAGAAGGTACCATACCCAATTCATTTTATGAAGCCACAATTACTCTGATACCTAAACCACATAAATACCCAACAAAGATACAAAACTTCAGACCAATTTCCCTTATGAATATCGATGCAAAAATCCTCAATAAAATTCTTGCTAACCGAATTCAAGAACACATCAAAACAATCATCCATCCTGACCAAGTAGGTTTCATTCCATGGGTGCAGGGATGGTTTAATATACAGAAACCCATCAACATAATCCATTATATAAACAAACTCAAAGACAAAAACCACAGGATCATCTCCTTAGATGAGGAGAAAGCATTTGACAAAATCCAACACCCCTTCATGATAAAAGTCTTGGAAAGATCAGGAATTCAAGGCCAGTACCTAAACATGATAAAAGCATCCCCATCAAAATTCCAACTCAATTCTTCAACGAATTAGAAAGGGCAATCTGCAAATTCATCTGGAATAACAAAAAACCTAGGATAGCAAAAACTCTTCTCAGGGATAAAAGAACCTCTGGTGGAATCGCCATGCCTGACATAAAGCTTTAGTACAGAGCAATTGTGATTAAAAACTGCATGGTACTGATACAGTGACAGACAGATAGATCAATGGAACAGAATTGAAGACCCAGAAATGAATCCACACAGCTATGGTCACTTGATCTTTGACAAGGGAGCTAAAACCATCCAGTGGAAAAAAGACAGCATTTTCAACAAATGGTACTGGCACGACTGGCAGTTCTCATGTAGAAGAATGCGAATTGACCCATTCCTATCTCCTTGTACTAAGGTCAAATCTAAGTGGATCAAGGAACTCCATATAAAACCAGAGACAGTGAAATTTACAGAGGAGAAAGTGGGGAAAAGCCTCAAAGATATGGGCATAGGGGAAAAATTCCTGAATAGAACAGCAATGGCTTTTGTTGTAAGATCGAGAATCAACAAATTGGATCTCATAGAATTGCAAAGTTTCTGTAAGGCAAAAGACACCATCAATAAGACAAAAAGGCCACCAACAGATTGGGAAAAGATCTTTACCTATCCTAAATCAGATAGGGGACTAATATCCAATATATATAAAGAACTCAAGAATGTGGACTCCAGAAAATCAAATAACCCCACTAAAAATTGGGGCTCAGAGCTAAACAAAGAATTCTCACCTGAGGAATACTGAATGGCTAAGAAGCACCTGAAAAAATGTACAACATCCTTAATCATCAGGTAAATGCAAATCAAAACAACCCTTAGATTCCACCTTACACCAGCCAGAATGGCTAACATCAAAAATTCAGGTGACAGCAGATACTGGTGAGGATGTGGAGAAAGAGGAACACTCCTCCATTGTTGGTGGGATTGCAAGCTTGTACAACCACTCTGGACATCAGTCTGGCAGTTCCTCAGAAAATTGGACATAATACTACTGGAGGATCTCCCAATACCTCTCCTGGGCATTTATCCACAAGATGTTCCAACCGGTAAGAAGGACAAATGCTGAACTATGTTCATAGCAGCCTTATTTGTAATAACCAGAAGCTGGAAAAAACTCAGATGCCCCTCAACAGAGGAATGGATACAGAAAATGTTGTACATTTACACAATGGAGTACTATTCAGCTATTAAAAAGAATGAATTTATGAAATTCCTAGGCAAATGGATGGACCTGGAGGGCATCATCCTGAGTGAGGTAACCCAATCACAAAAGAACTCACATGATATGTACTCACTGATAAGTGGATATTAGCCCAGAAACTTAGGATACCCAAGATATAAGATACAATTTGCTAAACACATTAAACTCAAGAGAACAAAGACCAAAGTGTGGACACTTTGCCCCTTCTTAAAATAGGGAACAAAACACCCATGGAGTAGTTACAGAGACAAAGTTTGGAGCTGAGATGAAAGGATGGAACATCTAGAGACTGACATACCCGGGGATCCATCCCATAATCAGCTTCCAAACGCTGACACCATTGCATACACCAGCAAGATTTTGCTGAAAGGACCCTGATATAGTTGTCTCTTGTGAGACTATGTCGGGGCCTAGCAAACACAGAAGTGGATGCTCACAGTCAGCTATTGGATGGATCACAGGACCCCCAATGGAGGAGCTAGAGAAAGTACCCAAGGTGCTAAAGGGGTCTGCAACCCTATATGTGGAACAACAATATGAACTAACCAGTACCCCCCGGAGCTCATGTCTCTGGCTGCATACGTATCAAAAGATGGCCTAGTCGGCCATCAGTGGAAAGAGAGGCCCATTGGTCTTGCAAACTTTATATGCCCCAGTACAGGGGAACGCCAGGGCCAAAAAGTGGGAGTGGGTGGGGGAGGGTTTGGGGGACTTATGGGCTAGCATTGGAAATGTAAATGAAGAAAATACCTAATTAATAAAAAAAAAAAGATGTGTGGCCCAAGTGGGGGGGGGGAGTTATTTACTAAGCCATCATGCAGTCTTTTTTTCTGTGTTTGGATTATTTCATTGAATTTAATGATATCTTGATCTACCAAAGTTGTCACAGAAAACAAGACTTAATGGGCATGAGGTGACCAAATAGAATTCTATAGTGTCTGCTCCACGTGTTCTGCATCCATCCATCTGTTGATAAGTTATCCTATCTTGCTGTTGATTTGTTCTTTACTTTAAAAAACATCTCATCACAAGTCCAGTTAAAATGAATACTTAAATAAGTAATAAACATTTTCAGGAGAAACCCATGTAAATTTTGCATTTCCAACTTTGTTTCAGGTATCATTGTATTGTGTAGTGTTTGTTTGTTTGTTTGTTATTTACTTCCTTACTCACTTTACACACTGATCACAGCCTCCCCTCTTCTTCTTCTTCCTGGTCCCAACTTCACATATTCCCTTCCCCTAATACTTCCTCGTCTTCTATGAGGAGAAGAGGAACTCCCTCCCCCCATGTGTACCAACTCACCCTGGCATTTCAAATCACAGCAGGGCTAAGCACATCCTCTTCCACTTAGCCTAGACATGACAGCACCCTCAGGGAAGGGTATCCAAAGGCAGAAAATAGAGTCTAGACAGCCCAAAGACTAGATTTCAAGTATGTCTCTACTGGTCTAGTAGATAAAATGGAACATATTTGCTATGAGTAACTAGGAGTGGCTGGAGTTGTAGCAAGCTAGAATTGTGTACTTACTTCAAGAGTTCCCCAGTGAAAACGTTGGCTACTTACTGATGGATCTTTTAACCCAAGATTTGATATGAAAATCATTAACAAACAAAGTGACAAAATAGGCAAATGCATGGTGTGGTCATTTTCTGAAGAAGAGCCTCATCTGGGGTTAAGTATCATCTGGGAGATGTCCCAGTTTCATGAGTGGATGAGGAATGGAATAGTAAGACAATAAGGAGATGTTGCTTTCATCCTATCAGATTTAAGCAGTACCAATCATTCCTGAGAAGTACATCCTGAGATCCTGCTCCAACAGAAGCTTAGATGTTTAAAAGGGTGAAAGCTGCATATGTGCTGTCACGAGTAATTCCACCCACATGCTAAAAAGGACCACACATATTTTGGATAAAGATGGTGCATGAATATCTACAGTCATTATTGGAAACTGAAATATCTGCATGTTTGAGTATTTTAAAATTTTTCATCACCATATCTGAGTTACAGATAGTGGATCTCATTAGGACAATTTCATACTTAAAAGTAATTCAATTGATTCTCTTGCTTGCTCAGGCACATAACCATAGAATTAACTTAAGATTCTCTTTCTCTCATACCTAATATTCAAATAGTGAGTTGTAGACAATACCTCTGAGGTATATTGTCAGAATCTAACCACATCTCTCTACTACTGTCTCCTAGTCTGTGTCGGTATGAACACTTTCCTGATTGTGACAAGGTCTGATTACTTCACTTCTACAATCTATTCTCAGGATAGAAACTAGAGTGATTTTTTACAGTGTAGTTTAGTTTATATGTCAGGCAGGTTCAATCTTTCCAAAGCATTTTAGCTGTGCACTTAATAAAAGCTCAAGTCCTTCTGTGTTCTAGAATGTTCTCCAGGGTCTGGTTCTTCTCTGCATGTCTTCATGTTCATTCCTCACATCCTCTATCACTGCTACATCTACTAATTTCCTTATCTGTTCTCTCCGAACCCAGTGTCTACAGGACATTGTGTTTCTTATTCCATGTATCCTCCTTTAGCCTCTCAATGCTTATCACCATGTGACACCTTTCTGTTTCTCTGTCTACTTTTCATTGTAAACCTCCTTAATAACCTAACTTCAATGAGGACAGAAAACCCTGTCTACCAGCTATAGCCCCACTAATTAAAATGATATTTAACCTAGGAAATATCCAGTAAATATTTGTTGAATGAATTAGCAAGTAACTACCTTTGTAAGAATGAATAATCAATGAAAATACATTAAACTAATTTTGATAGACTGGAAGTATGCATATTAAAATTCTATGGCCACCATAAAGACCTATATGTAGCCATTTTAAAAATTGAATAGTTTTCCTAATTTCATGTTAAAGATTGGAGTAAACATATATTATCTGAAACTTGGGCAGTATAAAATTTAATAAACTGTAGAATGCATTTAATGTAGGGTATAGGAGAAAGTTAATTGATAACATCTACATACAGACCAGGTTTTTATCCTCTGGTGAGAAGAATAAAATCACACCTCAACACTTTTACTTTCTTTTTCCTGCCAGTCTAATTTATTCTGAAATGAAATAACAATTTAATTGTCTTTTTGAAACTTAATTGTTCTCAGTTCCCCAGCAGCATCTAATCACTTTTAGATAACTATCTGTACTGTTTTTCTTTTTGCAGCATTCCTAATATATCTCTACTTCATTAATATTTTACATGCAAGTAAAATAAACATAGAGAAAAGTGTACAAAATAGAGACATAGAGTTTAACAAGTTGTTGATGACAACCAGTGGTAAATCATTCAAGTATATTTTTTCCTCTGCCAAATCTTAGTTTTCCAGGCCATTATTTATACTTTTATTTCTTTGACATTAGTGTATTGTGTCTCCCCTTTAGTATTTCCTCCAAACTGGTTCCACCTAGAAGGATATTGTAGTGATTTGAGTAGATACAGTCCCCATAGGCTCATGTTTGACCATAGGGAGTGGCACTATTATGAAGTGTAGCTTTGGAGTAGGTATTGCCCTGTTGGGGGGAGTTTGTTACTGTGGGGGTGGGTTTTGAGGTCTCCTGTGCTTAAGCTATGCCCCCTGTGGCACATAGTTCCCTTTTGCTGCCTGCAGATCAAGATGTAGAACTCTCAGCTTCACCTCCAGTACCATGTCTGCATTGACACTGCCATGCTTCCCACCATTATGATAATGGACTAAACCTCTGAAACTATAAGTAAGTCTCAATTAAATGTTTTCATTTATAAGAGTTTTCTTAATCATGGTTTCTCTTCACAGTAATACAAAATAAGTAAGACAAATATCTATTATCTTCTAAAGTTCATACATCTCTAAAACATGGAAGCAAGTAGATAATCCTCAAGTAGACAACATCTACAGCATCTTTATAGCATATAACAGCTTTCTGAATTCAGCATCATGGTAATCATTTCAGATGTACTCAAGAGTCAATTATTCAAATCCAAACATACTCATAGCCTTACCAGATAGCTTTCATTGAGTAGTTAGAGTTCGATGAATTTTATCTGAAAGCAAAAATTATGGATATGTGGTATATCCCCTAAAATGTAAAGGTTTAGGTCATGAGGCAAAACAGGTTATATATAAACAGATGCACATGTGCATACTTACTGTTGATCAGACTACACACACACACACACACACACACACACACAAAGTTGTTATATAATAATACCTCTAACAATTGTTTTGTGAGTCCAGTTTTATTATCAGATCTACACCATCAGAAACAAAAACAAAAATTAAAAAAACACTTTCCATTCTAATTCACCTTAGAATTATGTCTTTCTCATCACTAATTCCTGCGCCTTAACAATTCTTCTCCCAAAGTAATTTAGAAAGCTTAACCTCTCAAATTTATTTATCATTTCTGCCTAAATGAAACATAAAGGGAAAAGAAAATATATTAAACTAAGAATATAAAAGAAACAGTGGGGGGGAAAGCATGGTGGTTGAAACTGTATGTCTCTTGGTCTGGGGTTGTTTGGTTGTTGGTTTTGAGACAGAGTTCAACTACACATCCCACAGTAGTTTTGAACTTACCCTCCTCCCATCTCAGGCTCCCATGTTCTAGACTTACATGAATAAATTCCAAAATACAGATTCTTCTGTCTTACCAGATCTCATTTTAAGTGAAAGAGCCATATCAGTTCTCACTGATAATGAATTCTGAGATACCTTTTATTAAACTAACACAGTTGGAGAAGCCCTGAGTGTTAAACAGTGACTTAATAGATGAAAATTTCAGTTTGCTTCAGGGTGCACATCAGAACTCTGATGGTTGCATTGATTGTATCTGTTAGATATCATGATAAAATTACTACATGAGCCAGTGACTTAAAATGATGATCAACACCCACCCCCTCATCATGTTATTAAGAGGGATGTTGTTTGTTTGTTTGTTTGTTTGTTTGTTTTCTACTACTAAGTAGCATGGAGTCATTTCAGTCTCAACTTACCCAGGTGGTTTTGGTGACTTTGGGTTGACTCTCCATGCCACTGTGAAGAGGATGATGGCTTTCTTGGCTCCACCACTGTGAGCTTTCATTTTAAATACCAATAGCCAGTGCTTGTCCTTAGCACCAAGTCAGAAAATCCCATGTGTCCCTTATACTGACATTCTATGTTCTACATCTTTCACATCATATTGGCAAAAATGGGTGAGAGTGTAGTCAAGTCACATTACAGGAAGGAGAAATAAATTGAAGGGAGTAATTATAGATTTGTATTGACAAGACCATGACAGAGAAAAAGTGGAAAATTTGCACCAAATAATTGTATTACTTGGGGGCAAGATGGAACATAGAGATCAGAATTGACCTTCAGTTCAGTTCGACTAAGATATTAGTTTGCTAATATGAAAAGGTACAGGAAAAAAGGGACATGGTGATCTCACCAACCATGTGAGCATTAAAGCCTTGGCACTTTAAAGAGAACTTGTAACTCAGCAAAGAGTGGAGCTCATCTCCATTAACACTAAGATCCCAGGGAAGTTAGATGTTGCTGAAAACTCTTGTTATTGCCTGGCTTCAGTGGTCAGGGTAGACCCATGCGTTAGACTAGAGAATGATGATAGAGTTTTCAATAAACAATTTTTCTGCACAGAACTGTTTGCTTACTTCAAAGTATATGGGTTCCCAGAATTAATCTATTTAAGAAAACCTGACAATTCCATTAATTAAAAAAACCCACCATTTTGTCCTTCTCTAGTCAGTTTTTACTTCACTTCTGACAAAAATTCTCTTGGCTCCTTGCTGCATACACAATGACTCATTGTTGTGTTCTCAGCATAGGTACATCTGGCTGAGTCAATATTCAAGAGTGAAAAGAAATGAGAACCAGGCTCAGACATTCTCCTCTGATTACATTATGACTCAGGACACCCACCAGTAGTTTTATTCATTACTGGATATTAAAATCAAAGGCCTTTAATCTGCAGCAACAGAGTTGTCCAAATTGAACCTCATCTGTGCGCCCTGGTAGAAGTTTTCTTAGCAGGATGCAGAGATAATTTTAATAAACTTATTATTTTTTCAGTCTGCCCCCAAAGGGTTTAATGAAACTTTGACATTTTCTTGGTGCATCACAGATCAGTACTCTATCTTTCCTCCCATTGCAGGTATTTTTAAGAATAATTTGAACTGATCATGGTGGATACAGTCAATAATTTCAAAAGGTAACCTGCTGCTTTAATGCATCCCAGAATATCTGGCAAGAACATAGGCCCTTTCCTTCCCTTCTCTTATCCATAAACAGGTTGAAGATAGCTCCATTAGCCTTACTATTTATCTTGTTGAAAGTCTGATGAAGACATCAGTATCTGTGTTCTGAAGACATTGTGTTCTCATTTCTTTTTGCTCTCCTTATTCTAAATATGAGGGAAGTAAATTTCAGAAAAAAAACAAAAAACAAAAAACAAAACAAAACACAGGGTGAGTGGACTTCCAATCCGTGGTCCTTTGGATATGCAAAGAAACAAGAGATTATGAAAGGAAATTGATTCTAGAAAAAAAATCTGGCAGATTTTAGTTATTAAGATTAATATTATTATTGAGATTTAAACCTTTACAGGCTTTGTTGTCATTATTAAAATAGTTTAATACAGGCTCTATTTCATAAAATAGTCACGAGAATTAAATTATATAGGACATGCTCTATATTCTTATTAAACAGAGTACAAATGAAAATTCATTGCCACTCATATAGGGAAATGGCTCATTGGATCTTCAGAGATCTCTCAAACAGAGTGTGATACTTACTGCAGCACCTGCCCCTAGCTAATCACTATTACAACTATTGTATATAGGTGAGCTCATTTAATATTAATTTAACATAAACACTCTGTGTGTGCCCTCACATAACACTCCCACTAAGGCTATGGAGACAAATAAACTATGACATAAGAGGTCACATGCCTGAGCTGGCATTCCATAAGTAGCCAGCTGTCAGGGGCAGAATTCTAACTTAGTAGCTAAATAATGGACGCTGTTTCCAACAGTCCTGTGATGTGGTTTCTGGAAAGAAACTAACCTGAGGAAGGATGAATGATATAATTATAATCTTTCTTCAGAGCTTACATAGCTCTAACTCTGTGCATACCTACAGACCAACTTCAATATCTAGAAATGTCTGCTTTTTTTATTGTAGAACAAGAAATCATGAGGAGCAGAGACAATGTGTATTGTTTTCATTATGTTAAACGAAACTTTTAGGACATTACAGGTAGGTGTTACCATCTGTGTTCTCTGTCTTTCATTTCTCTATAGGGCTTCTAAAAAATATTCTAAGGTCTTGGAACCTGAGGATATAAGTGACCAGCAATTTAGAACATTGGATCCCTTCATAAACATCATTATCCCTTCCAAAGCAGCAAAGCACATGTAAAGGAACTGTGGAATTCAATTCTGGAGATTTCTAAAATGATGGCAGCTGCAGCTGCTAGCCTCCTGCCTGGTGCAGAGGTTGGCACTGCCAATAGGGCCTCCTAACACAGCCAATGAGTAGCCAGGACCAAGGATGGACAATTCTCAAGCTTGATGAGAACCCTTTAGAAGACCCATATAGGTCCAAAGGAAGAAGGCACAGTCACTATTGATCAGGAGGATGCCCTCCTTTATAAACAAACAAGATCTCCTTAGAGACAAATGAGAATACTCCAGGAGGTGCCATAAGGTACAAAACATAATAGATAAAGGATTTGATATTAAAACAAGTATAGTGCCATTTACTATCTTAATCATGCTACAAAAAGCAAAATATAAACTCAATTTAGATTTATAAAAAAATAGTACTCTAGAGGTGGATGAGAAGTTAGGATTAGTGCATATTAGACTAAATAAAGAATATTGTCAATTAAGAATATTAGCAAGTTCCACCATTTTGCTGTATACAAGAAACATACTTCAATAACAAAGACAGTTACTACTTCAGGATAAAAGGATGGATAAAGGTCTTCCAAGCAAATAGTGCCAGGAAACAAGCCGGAGTTGTCATCCTAATATCTAATAAAATAGACTTTCAACCAAAAGTTATCAAGCATGATGAGGAGGTCACTTCATATTCACCAAGGGGAAAATCCATCAAGAGAAAGTAAACTATCTAAACAGGCCCATATAACACAAGGAGATAGAAAAAGTTATTTAATCCTTCCAACCCCTTCCCCCAAAGAAAAGCCCAGGACCAGATGGACTTAGTGCAGAATTCTACCAGACCTTCAACAAAGACCTGAAACTAATATTACTCAAAATATTCCATAACAAAGAGAAGGAACACTACCTAACTCACTCTATGAAGCCACAATTACTCTGAAAACTAAACCACACCAAGACTCAACCAAAGAAGAGAACTTCAGATCAATATCCCTTATGAATATTGATGCAAAAATGCTCAATAAAATTCTTGCAAACTGAATCCAAGAACACATCAAAACCATTATTCACCACGATCAAGTAGCTTCATCCCAGGGATGCAAGGTTGGCTTAATATATGGAAATCCATTAACATAATCCACTATGTAAACAAACTCAAAGAGAAAATCACATGATCATCTCCTTAGATGTAGAAATAGCATTTGACAAGATACTACACCCCTTCATGTTAAAAGGATTGGAGAGATTAGGAATTCAAGTCCCATACCTAAACATAATAAAAACAATTTACTGCAAATGAACAGCCAATATCAGATTAAATACAGACATACTTGAAGCAATCCAACTAAAATTGGGGAAAAGACAAGGATGCCCACTCTTCCCCTATCTGTTCAATATAGTACTCGAAGTGCTAGCTAGAACAATAAGACAACAAAAAGGTGAGACTCTTACAGGCTTGGTTTTGTTTGCTGACGAATCATTAACAGGTCTGGACAACACACACACACACACAACTGTGAAATGAATAAGTGTTTGGAACAATTTGGGAAAGTCTGTGTGTTATAGCTTATTTTTAGGGAGGATTGCATATTACTCTCTATTAGCAAGAAAAAGGAAAATATTCCATGAAGTCATGTTAGCCTCACTTTAGAGCTGATTCCAGACCCACATTAAATGCTCAGGGCTTGCAGTTTCTTTTCCCTCTTTCTTCCTTTCTGTCTCCCCTTTGCATTTATTATTAACAAATGAGTATATAAATCATCACCTCATATGCTGCTGTTGTTTCTTCTTTAGGTTAGTTCTTTTCCTCTAGGTATGAGATAAGTTGAATAGGTGTTCCAAAACATGAAAATTTAGATTAGTGAGCCTATGGGAAAGAAAAATAGATATAGGTCAATTTATTGTTCTTTCCACTATGACTTTTTAATCACAGGTATGCTAGAGGACAGCTCAAGCATGACACAGATATCTCAACGACACAACGCATATATTACAATAAATGAATCGTATATAGATATAATCCCTAAAATATTTAAAAGATACATTTAAATCTCAGCCTACAAGTCTTTGAATACAAACACTACTTCATCTCTATTTGAGAGTGAAAGAAGGAATGGAAGGATGGGGGGAAGAGAGAGAGAGAGAGAGAGAGAGAGAGAGAGAGAGAGAGAGAGAGAGAGAGAGGAGTGGAACTTTCACTGAAAATCTCTATTAGCTTTCTATCATATGCTATCAAAAGTTTACAAGGAAAATACATGTATATCTCTTCTAGGGGCCATGTATTTAGCTCTCATGGCATGATCTTGAATCTATGACTGGTCTATTAGCAAAAGTGGACTCAGTTTCAAGTTAATCATGATATCCCTACTCTATAAAAATCTCTGAATTCAGGCATCAGTGGCCTATAATACCCTCCATTCATCTTTCACAGTACTCTAGAATCAGAGAGATGGAAGACCCCATAGGCATAGTCTTCATTTCAAGATATTTGCACGAAACTGATTTATGTATACTTGGTCACTGAAGAAGAACCAAATCTGAATTAACAGGATTCTAGAAGCAAAACAACCTCACAGAAGGTGCTATCGGCTAAGCAGTAGAGAAGAAGTTATGGACAAGGTAAAGTTTAAATTGGGACTTCATAGAGGAATGGGACACATACAATTAAAGGAAAAAGAGAATACACAGAACAGCAGCAAAAATTCTATAAAGATTCAAGTCCATGAGGGAATGGCCAACCAATAACAGGCCCAACTTGAAACTCACCCCATGGGCAAGCACAAATCCCTGGCACTATTAATGATACTCTGTTATGCTTGCAGACAGAACCATGTTGTTGTCCTCTGAGAGGTTCTACCTAGCAGCTGACTCAGACATATACAGACATCAACAGCCAAACAGTAGATGTATCTTGGACATTTTTAAGGGAGAATAGGAGGAAGGATTGTAGCCCCAAAGGGGGTAGGAACATGACAGGAAGACAAACAGAGTCAACTAACCTGGAACCTTGGGGCTCTCAGAATCTGAACCACCAACCAAAGACCATTCACGGGCTGGATCTAGGCCTCTTTACACATATGTAGCAGATGAGCAGCTTGGTCTTCATTTGCATCCTGAACTGGAATGGTAGCTATACCAAAAGCTGTTTCCTGTATATGAGATATGTTCTTCTCTCCGGGTTGCCTTGTCTGGCCTCAGTGGGAGAGGAAGCACCTAGCCTAGCAGAGACTTGAAGTCAGGGCATACCCAGGAGGGTCTCCACCCACTCAGAGAAAGGGAAGGTGGCATGGGGGGCGGGAAGGATTGTGGGAAGGAGTGACAGGGAGAGGGCAATGAGAGGAATATAAAGTGAATAAATTAGAAGAGGAAGAAGAGGAGGAGGGAGGAGGGAGGAAGAGGAGGGGTTCAAAAGTAGGGGTAGAAAACAAGACAGAGGAGAATTTCAAGTGGAAGTGAACAGGATGGAGGAGGTGGGGGGTTCCTACATTTTTAGAGAAGAAGTACTGAAAGGATTAATCATTCAATCATTGGGAATTGACAGCCTTTTTAGGCAAACGATTGCACTTGTACCTGCTGAATAAGTGAAACTGTTCCAGAAAAGCTTTGAAACTGTTACAAAAATATATTTGAATAGTATGCATTCTACATGAACCCCTCAGCAAGGGTTGGGAGTAAGGGGTTGGTTTGGTTTGGTTTTGGTTTTGTTTTGTTTTGTTTTGATTGTTTGTTTTTTTGTAGTTAGATGTAAAACTTCTTCTAAACAAATGGGAATGAAAGCAAAAATAAAAAAAATGAAGCCTCCTGGAAACATTTTCTCCTCCACTCCTGTTTCAAATCCACTTGAAACTTACTTACATTACTTAATCATACAAAATATATCCGTGACTTAGAACTGTCCCCACAGACTGGCACTTAATTCTGTTTACTCACAGAGTTCATTATATGTATTATGAGAGCAGAATCAATTTCTAGATTTAGATTTCTCCTTTAACTCTTTCTCTATTTATTAATGAGTTTGAAATGCTCAGCCCTAAATCTGACTCTGACCTGCCCAGGCAGGTCTCTTACCCTGACTCTGACTCTTACCCAAGGCAGATCCCAACATCTGCTGAGGATCCTCAGGTGGCATGAACCATATAACTTGTCAAGATTGGATAAGCCACTCACTGTGTTGATCTTTCTGCTAGCTTCCAAAGTTATGTTGCTCTTATTAAAATGTCAGTTGCCTGACCTTTAGAGGCATAGGGGAGCCTCAGAGGATATTCCAGGCAATCAAAAACAAGCAGTTAAAATCCGAGCGTGGAGAGAAACAGATTTGCCAGGTGAACTGTGCGTTATGTTAACATGGCTCCGTATTAAAACAGGACTCTCTGTTCCTGGAGGTTTATTGGAACAAATTGGGAGTGCAGGGTAGGTTAATACAACCGTTCCTCTCTGAGGTCCCAGGAAGAAGGGTTTCAGGAAGGGGCTCTTTTCCTTGATATAATTTGTTTTTTTTGTTTGTTTGGTTTTTGGTTTTTTGGTTTTTGTTTTTTTTTTTGTTGTTTTTTTTGTTTGTTTGTTTATTTTGGAATGTGAGCTTGGGAAAGTGTCATTTAATCTGCTATGGAGAGCTAATTTTATATTATCTGGACAGTATTATTCTAGTAACATTTTGATGAATAAAAAAATTCACATGTTACAAACTTGAACTAACTAAAGAGAACACTGTTGTGGCTGGGCAAACAGCAAATGCAATTTTAACTGCAATTAGCAACATTTATATTCCAGGGTAAAAATGAATATGGCCAAGGAAATGAGCCTTATCAAGTCTCTCCACTTGCAACACAAATCATCTATGAGTTAATAATCACAGACATTTTTATGAAACAATCTCATTCTTAGCACAAGTCTCTGCTTTCTGCATTCTGCCCGCCTTTATAGAGACTTTTCTCAGAGTGAGAGGAGGTGAAAGAGGCTCTCCATAGTACTTTTGGGACAATTAGCTGGAAAGCATCAGGGGACAATAGGGGTCCAACTTATTCTGCCCTGAAGAATTCTGACAATTGATAGAAAACCAGCGAGAGTGCACTGTGCAGGGAATCTAAATGCAGTCTAATTACAGAGAATCTAAAACTAGAGGAATTATCAGAGAAGACTCTGAATTGGAAAAACAGGCTTTGTGACAGTCGCTATCCTTTTAAGAATTCTCTATTAGATTACGGTAACATAATCAGAATTTTCTATATCCAGTAAGACACAGTTAAAAAAAAAACCATGGAAACAGAACAATGTGAAAGTTACTTGCCTATCAGCAGAGTGGTACTTTGAAGCAAAAAGTATGTATCTGAAAATTCCTTTTTCTAAGATGGAGTGATGAACTTGCATTTGAAGTTTGAAAGTCTTTTAGCAATCAAAGGATCTAGTTGAAGAAAAACTTTCTATATTATTTATTAATCAGAATGAATTATACATTCAATATTATCTTCAGATTCCCTCTAAATTAGTTTGACCTATTTGGGCAGTCTTTCAGAATCTTGCTGATAAATGAGATTTGAGACTGAAAACACAAGGACTTCCCTCTGAAGATTTCTCAGGCCTGGCATGTCAGAGGTAGACCAGATAGCATTCTTGATTTAAAATCAGAAGCTTAAACAGAAGGCAAATGAAAAAATTACCTGACAATATCCAATAAGTGCTATTTTCAGTAAGAATAATAGGAGTAAGTAAGCCAATGGGAAGGAATTAAAGAGGCTTTGGTGGAACTTTTGAAAAGAGAATATACATCTTTTGTCAGAATATATGGATAATTTTCCAACACACTTTTCACTACTTATTTTTCTTATATTCAAAGTACTTGGTGAATCATGAAAAGTCCCACACCATTATCTGCACAACCTTAGCAGATTAAAATTTTCTAGGCTGAAACGCATACAGTGATTTGCTTAAGACCATATATTTATTGGTGTTTGGGATTAGAATCCTGACACGAAGGCTGTAATAATCAACAGGCACCATGGCTCTCATCCATCCCTCAACACAACTTTACTCATGTTTCCACGTCTAAAGAGGAAGTGTTCAATGTTATTAGGGTGTCATTCACCAACATAGGTGTGTGTGCACATACCTTTGTGTGTGTGTGTGTGCTTGTGTGTGTGTAATTCAATGTCCTTTGCCCAGAGTCACTTAATAATCAAGCCTAAAAGACAGGCGTTGTTTGCTTATTTGTTTCTTTTCTGTGAGAATTGTCGTATGGGTCACAGAGTTTATTTTTGCCACTTATAGTTTAGGGACCTGGTGCTATGCGCCTTGAACCCTATCTTCATTTGGAGATACATGGGTAACTTATAAAATTTCCACCTCCTCTTTGAAAATGCCTCTGAGGAAAGGATTTACTGATGAACACTTCAGTCTACAGGCCAACTGTAAGAGTCCTAATAAGCAGAGATTCTTAACCAAAAACCAACAGATGGGCATATGTTTGGAGAGTTTACAAAACCACTGAATGTCAATATTCACTTTTCAAGTTTGTTGTATAGATTTTTTGAGAAAAGATCTATAAAACCATCAAATGTTCAGAAAAGTCTGTCTCTCAAAAATATTTAGCCAGAAACAACTCTCATTAGTTTGAGTGTTTAGCAGAAAATTGTTCAAATCAGTGGTTTCATAGCAAATGGGATAATCCTACAAATGATGTTAGCAAGTTGAATTTTTAACAGAGATATTACAATTTCTTCATGAAGAATAATACAAGAATAATACAAGAATGATATCAGAAAGATTAAGTTGCTATCAGATAGGTAATGAAAATTCTAAAACAGTGTAGAAATATAACTAAATTATCAGAAATTGTTAATAACATTTTCTCCCTATTATTCAAAATGGGAAATTCAATCCAATATTTGTGATGAAGAAATTGCCTATAGGGGTTTTTCAAAAGAGCAGTATACTTGCAATAAGCAGATTTAAAGAGAAGTATAAGAAACAAATAGAAGATGATATGAAATATAGAAGTAGGAAAAATGATAGTTATTCTCTATAAATAGTAACTAATCTGTCTGCAACTCACATTAGGGAACATTTTCTATGAAAGAACAATCTTAAAATAGTGGTGTGGGTAAGTGTCAAATTTATGAGTCGAATAAAAGGGAATACATGTCTCCTAATTGCATCTTCAAAATCATCCCATTCTTGATAAGAAGGTGGCCTTTGGAATTGTATGGATAAAGAGTACACTGAACTGTCTAAGAGACTGCAGAATTCCTTCAAAGGTTCACCATGAGTAGTGTGTTCCCAACAGGACTGTCTCTTTCCTAATCACTGAGTGCAGATCGACACTTCAGGAAGACTTGGTTTTCTCAGTCACTGCCTTACATACTGCACACACATTTCCAGCTCCTTCCCCAGATCCACAGATTTTTCCAGATAAGGTGATCCTGAGGCACACTGAAGTTTTAGAAGCATTGAATTAATGAATTGCATTTCTTCAACAGTTATGTGAACTGTCTCTATTACCACCATTTTTAAAGGTAAGAAATAGAGGCATCTATAGAGACAAATAACCCAGCAATAGTCAAAGGTAGGACAAGTTTAGCAAGCCTGGAACTTTAGTTTTCATCAACACAATGGTTTTGTTTGTTTGTTTTGTCTTGTTTTGTTTTTGTCAGAGGTAACCCATCAACAATCCAAACCCTCGGAATTAACAGTTGAAAGGAATTTTCCTGGGTAGGATGATTAAATTAAATTGATTTTGAGCTCTCATAAAGCTCCTAAAAATTTAGGAGAAGACACTCTCAAGAAGATGCCCATCCAAAGGTTTTCCAGTGCTGAGCTAGAAACTCTTGAATAAAGAAGTCCTGAGGGATGGGCGGTAATACTATGGCCACATCCAGACACATCTAGGGTGTGGCTAGCATTAGATTTATCTGAAAAACGGGGAGAAATGTTACAATTTTTCTGGAACTTAGGAAGACAAAAACAAGTAACTTAGTCCTTCTTTTACTTTGGACTGAGCTTTCTTAGAAAAACACAAAGAAACAAACCAAAACGATATTATACTGTTCTGTGAAGCTTTAATATGTCAAACTTTTGACCTTTGATATGTCAAAATTTGTTATAAGTTATCACTTACTGTGGTTATTATTATAGCAATAATAATTACAGTTAAGTCAGAGACCTAAAATCACAGACTACTTCTTCCTTCTACACACTTTCATTGTCAAGTTATATACCCAAGAAAACTTTAGCCCTTAACTTGGTTATGTGCGCCCTGGTCGCAGGGTGTTGTGTCCGGCCAGCAGATCACAGCCTGGGTTCTAGGCTGGAAAGGCATTTTGGAAACCTGGAAGAGAAGAAGGGCTAGGAAGGTGAGAAAAGGTGCAGCTAAGACAGGCATTCTGATCAAAGCTCAATTTTACTATTCCGCACGCAGTTATGAAGCAGGGGAAGGGGGCCCGATTCCCTCCAAATAGTCTTGGGGTCCAGTAGTAGGGTGACCATGTGATGGCTTCGGAACAGGAAAGTGGCAGGTTCCAGCAGTGGGCATGGCAGAACAATTGAGCAGCAAGCTCCATCCAGGTGTAAACAGTGGAACCATTAAGGCTGGGGGAGGGGAGGCTACAGCAGGGAGCACAGTTGCCTCAGCACATAAATGGTTTTTCTTACCCTTGACTGCGTCTACCGCCATTTGGATTCCTACACCGAGGTTCCCTGATAAATGAGCAGTTGCATTAATGCTGCTATCCTTACCACTGGCCTGATCAATACAAAGCATGTTAACCTGGCTAATTAATTGCTAGAATCACCTAACTAACTTGTAGAAACACTTAGCTATGCAAAGCGGATAGAGATATTCTCTTAGTGACCTTTGTAGTGTGCTGCTGTTTGAAAAGTGGGGTGTTTCCGTTCTGTTCCCAACAGGAGTTTCTTCTCTAAGTAAAAGCAATCCCCCTGCCTGTGTGAATGTAGATAGGATTACATGCTCTTACTCTACCATTCAAGGCAACTGACGTTTACTCTTGTAAAAAAGCAACCATACTTGTCCCATATGAGTAAATACCTGAGTTATTCGGGGTAGAGGCTTGCTGTAGTAACCCCCTTCTCAGCTTCCAACAGAATTGGAGAGCCATCTGAGTTTCCCTGGTTTAACAGTGTGTAATTTAATAATAGCTGGTATTTTTATGATTTTACACTAAAACATGTTTATTACCTCTTTGAGAATTTCTTGCAATGTAATTGGTCAGATTTACCTCCTCCTTCCCCTGACCTCCTCTCAGACCTGCCTCTATCACCCTCTCTCCTCAACTTCCTCACTTCTCATGTTATAACCCAGAAACACATGTGTTGCCCATATATTCCTGGGTGTGGGTCCACCACCAAGATTCCAAATTTCAACACTGCCATTTTATATATTATTTTAATGAAATAAGCTTTCATGTATACCAGAACTCTTGAACTCTCTTTTTACCTGACAATAACTTTGGAGTTCTATTGTGATTTTTGAGATTATTATATAAGTAGATTATCTCTCCTCTTCCCTTTCCTCCCTCCAAAACCTGTTTCTCACTCCTTTGTTCTATCTCAAATACATGACCTCTTTTTCTTGAATTGCTTCTACATATGTGTGTATGTGTGTGTGTGTGTATGTGTGTATCTTTCCCCCCCTCTCTTTCTCTCTGTGTGTGTATGTGTGTGTATCTCTCTCTCTCTCTCTCTCTCTCTCTCTCTCTCTCTGTGTATCTCTGTGTGTGTGTGTGTGTGTATGTGTGTATCTCTCTGTCTCTCTCTCTCTGTCTCTCTGTCTCTGTCTCTCTGTCTCTGTCTCTGTCTCTGTCTCTGTCTCTCTCTCTCTCTCTCTCTCTCTCTCTCTCTCTGTGTGTGTGTGTGTGTTTGAGTTCCTAAATATACAAAAGCAAACTGCTCAGTCTGTCTGTCTAACGGTATTTGATTGTATGTTTTCAGGGTTATTTAGCATTAACTAATTGGCATTCTCTTCCCTGGGCAAGACTGATTTCCCCAGCTCCCCTCATCCTTACTTGCCCATAGTTCTTTCCCACTTCTGAGTTAGCCTGTCTGTTGGTATAGTCCTGTTCTGGTCATATTTACAAAGCTGTGGTGATAAGATTTCATGGGTGTAACTTCTGACATTTCTAGCAAGACAATCTCACAACAAACTCCCTGTTCCTCTGGCTCCTACAATCTTTCTGTTCCTGCTTTCACAGTGATCCCCGAGGCTAAAATTTGGGAATTGTGTTGCAGATGTATCTGCACAAGTCTGAATGTCAGTCCTGAACTTCTGATACTCCTGTATCCATTTCTTCAATGTTATAACTATAGGCATAGGCACTGTGTCAGATTTTCTGTGGTGCTAAGGATATGACCCATGGAATCACGAAGAGTAGTATACACTCTACCATCTAAGTTACATTCATAGCCCCCCAAAGCATTTTAAATTCAGTGTTTGATAGTTAATTTGAATTTGGATATTTTTGTAGGCTCAGACAATAGGCCAAGCATGTCTCATTTCAATATTATTTGTTTTTACTTGATGGTTCTGAAGCAGAAGCTGGCTTCTTGTGCGATGAATCTAGACAAATGGTGCTCCACAGCATCTTCTTGGAGCATATGTACTATTTCTATTTTTATATCAAAGTAGTAAAGGAACACACAAGTGACAAAGTAACTGTTACTTTTTTACTCCCGAGGAAGAAGATCAATTAAAATGTAATATTAAATCGAGGAAAAGATGCATAGAATCTTTCAAATCTGCTCTGCATGCTGACAGTGACGCTATTAACTGTCTGTAGTGAAAGAGTAAAGTTTGAATAATTGTATCTTCCCCTTTCCTCCACAAATTAAAACCAAATACCCCACTGGTTCTTATTCAAATTAAAAATTATGAGTCCCTGAGTAGACACAAGGGAGGAGGCAGAAGAAAATATCACAAGCAAGTAAATTGTACTTCCATGTTGCTGCCGAAGCTTTTATTTATATCACTGAAGATGCCCTGGCTTTTGCTGAGATTTATCTAGTGCTTAATTGAATATTTTTTTGATTGCCTGTTATGTGCAAAGCACTGAAGAAGCCATCAAATTTTATGTTTATTTCCTCAAGGACTTTACCATGGAAGAATTTTGAGGTAAGTTACATTTTTCATGATTTGATAAAATACTTATCTAAAACAACTTTATTGGAGAGGGGTTTACTTTGGCTCAGGGTTTAAGGACACACAGTCAATTACATCAGAGGAGGCATGGCAGCCAGGACTAGCTTGATCTGGGACTAGGAGCTTGCTGAGAGCTTCCTCAAGCTCCTTGGATCAGGAAACAGAGAGACCTGTCTGCAACTGGAGCTAGCTATAATCTCCTGTGTCTTCCAGCTAAGCTCCTTGTCTAGAAGGTTCTGTAACCTCTGAAAACCCACTGTCATCATCTCGGAGCCAAGTGCTCAAATGAAGATATCCCTGGGGACGGCTTATCCAAATAGATGAACACGTGGGGATGTTATTTTGTCATTAGCAAAAGCAGAAGTCAGATACGATGATGAAGATGTCAGGAGCATGCTGAGCCACACTCAGGATGCACTTGGCACATAGATGTTGGCATCAGCAAGATGGTCTTTCTGAGAGAAAACTTTCTTTATACCTTCTAGTCTGACTTAGCATTACTTGAAACCACCAATACGAATGTTCACTGGTTTGAATGGGACATCCAGCATTCCAGGCCTCTGAGTTCTTGGAAAAGATTGTTTCCTCTGTGGCAGAGGTGTTGGAACTTGAGAAAGCTATGTGAAAATGCAGATCAAGTGTTTCCATTCTGTGGAAGGGTTTTCTTCTTAGCTGGTTTGCAAAGTTCAGGAAAAAAGCCATGCCAACTCAACCCTTGAGATTTCTGAGTGATGATATGTTCCAAAGACAAAGATAAGGGGGAAATGGTTCCTTCTGTTGTGCACAATTTCACATTATCCAGAACTTTTCTGAACAAGCCCAGGAGGGAGCTCCAAGCTTCTCATCACCCATGGTGAATTAAGGAAGCAACTAGGAGCTAACATTCATACGGGGATTTAGAACAAACCTAAAGATTCTGAAGGCCAGCCTGTAGAAGTTGGTCACCTATTTTCATTTCTCATTTTCACCCTGGAGTTTTGAACAAAGTAACCCTAAGGACAGGTTGATATTCCATTCATCCAGTTAACCTCTGAGGAATTCAGATAGGCAGGGAGGCATCATAGTATATTTTCATTAACAGGAAGCAATCCTTTCATCCCCAGAGGTGAAAATGAGCTGCAAAATATGACAGACCCAAAACAAACATTGTGTTGACTTTTCCTGCTTGGGTGAAAAATGTCAAAGAACATCTAGTTTTGTGGATAATGAAAATGTGGTATATATACATGATGGGATTTTATTCAATATTAAAAAGAATAAAGTTATGAAATTTTTGAAAGAGATGAAGAAACTGGAAAATATTACATTTAGTGAGATGACTCCGTCAGAAACATAAAGATCTCATGCCTGCTCTTCTGTGCATATGTTAACTTTTAATGTTGCGTGCATGTGAATGAAAGTGTGACACTAAACAGAGGACCATCAGAGTAAGAGCCAGAGGTGTTGAAAGCAAGAGTGGGGTGGGGATGAGGCGTGGGCAGTGGAGGCACAGGTCCTAAGAGGCCTGTAGGTAGAAAGGAGGCTACTGGAGCAGGAGGACCAAAGAAAAGCAGGGAGAGTAAAGACCAGGCATGGGGAAGGAGGGGAAAAAGAAAACAAGTTTTGTTTGGATAATACTTTACCGAATCTTAATTCTTCATAAACAGATGGAAAACAATTTACCAAAAAGGAGGGAAAAGAGAGAACTGTGAGTCCCCAGAATATTTCTAGATTCTAGTGGCTATGAGTGGAGACCCTTCTAGTCTTTATCTGATTTCCAAGTCTCTGTGCTTCTGCCTTACAGTATTTTTAAGAAACACTAAATGGGTCCAGAGAATGGTACTGGCTATGTGAACTGTGAGCTGGCTATTTGAACCTACCCAATGCTTGGTGTCTGAATAGGAATTAGAATTGGTGTCTTTTTTTGAGAGAGGTTAGCTGGTTGGGAAAACTTTTATTTTTCCCTTTAAAGTCCTTTAATACTTTGTGAGTGCAAATCCATGGCTAATATAGCTGTTTTTTTTTCCTTTAATTCAATCATTTTTGCCTGAGCAACAATGACAGATACCTTAGATGTTCCTGAAAAGTTTCAGGTATCATTGAATATATGTCTCCATCTTCCAGGTCTGTGGAAGCCTTCGGTATCAATAGTATTTAGGCATTGTAAATATAATGTCATGGTTTTAAATAACATATATGATTCTTATTTTCTGTACAATAAAAAAAAGTAACAGAAAGATATGAAAAAAAGGAGTAAAGTTATTGCATATCCAAATTCTACTCAGAGATAAGCACTTAATATTTAATTATATTTTCCTAAATTTTGGTATATACTTACAGACTGCATCTTTACATATTATTTTGATTAGTTTTCTTCAGTGAGTTTTTTTACTTCAGCAAGAAGAAGTGCACATTTTTTGATATCTTTTCCTTATGGCTTGTTTCCATACTTGTAGATCACATCCACACTGAGTTCTTGCACTCTTCTGGTGAAAGCTTTTGGTGAGCTCTGCATGGTTGATGATGCTCCTGTCATAATCAATATCTCAAATTTATTTTCTCTTGTCCTCTTCCCTCTCTTCCCTTCCTTCCCCTCGTTCCCTCTATCTCTCCTTCTTCCTCCCTCCATTCTTGCCTTTTTTATATTTTATAGGAAGATGGATTCTTAGTGTCCTTGGAAAATATCCCATTTTGAGTTTTTTGGCCATGGCAGTGTCACAGACCCTCTGACAGCAGCAGGTACCTTCCAATGAGTATCTAAGTGTTCCCCTCCTCAGTGCTTGTTTGCTTGTGTGCTTGTTTGCGTGTGTGCTTGTTTGCTTGTAAGAAGTTCTGCACAGTTGTATCCAGCAACTCTTAGGTCCTCCATAATTATGGACAGATGCGAGTAAAAGTTCGGTGACAGATGACAAGGAGTTTGCCCTATACTGCTGTCTTCTGTCACAGCATGTCAAGATTTTATTAAACTCCTGTCAGTACAAGGCCCATATAACATTCTCCACCTGTCTACCATCTCTGTTTCAAAGCTTTGCCCATGACCTTGCTTTCTGGACACATCGACACCTCTTTTAGGTCAGAACCTCTGTGACTCTACAAAGCCCTGTTTCATGTTTTGTTCCTTTACCCAGTCTTCTGAATGCTTATTTCCCTTTTCTTGAGACCCTTTGCTTATCACTCTTAAGGTTTAAAAATCACAAGAATATAACATCGACCTGATTAAATTTTTAATCTGTTGCAAAGCCACATTTCGTGTTTTATCGTTTCGTGATATTGCTGTGATCCCTTTATCCCTCTTTGCAGTTCTATTCTCTGCATCATCCTTAGCACTTAGTACTAAGTACTCAGCACTTAGTGGAAGTCATTCGGCAGATATATGTGCTTTTGAAAAAATACACAGTGTTGTTATATGGATGGAGCATAACAGCCATTGTAGAATGAATTTTGTGTTATTGATTCTTTTTTAAAATGACATTAAGCATTAAGATCTGTTCACATCATAGCTATGTGCAAATCAAATTAATCATGCCAGCTTGCTCAAATAGACCCCACAGATGGCAAATATCACATTTTAGTCATTTCTTTTTAAAGAAGGATCTTCTATGTTACACTGACTGTCACAAACAATGCTGTATTAAGTATTGTATACTTATAAGCACAAAAGAAAATGAAATGAGTACACATATGTATATGTTTTATAGATAGGAATAGGTATGATCTGATTTCCATATAAGAATATTTGTATGACAAGTTGAGTACTTGGCCACTCTGCTAAATAAAATTCCTGGCTCTAATTCTTCCCTATTCCATATGTCCCAGCTCTTTACCTGCTACTTGATGAGTTTTGCTCACTTAAAATGTAGTGCACTCCAACTACTATGGCCACCATAGTATAAAATGAGTTGAAAAGATGGCACTTTCAAGCACAGGAATGAAGATAGCCCATGTCTCCTCTTGGATTTTTGTGTCTCTGTGCTGGTGATGAGAACATATTCCTCCTGCCCAAGAAGACTAAGAGATACAAGGGAAAAACCCAGGTACATTAACTTGCTTCTGGAAAGAGATCCCTGTTCCATCAGGCTACATTAGATGGCCAAGTCTCTGCAATATATTTCCAGATAGTACGCGGACATGAGTAGATCTGTCCTAACAAATAAACTGTGCCAAAGAAACAAAGATGGTGGTGTAGGACCCCAGGGTTTTTGTGGTCCCTTCCAAAGGCACAAAACTTGATTGGTGGAGATAAGCAAACATATTGTTAAACAAGTGTCCTCACTGTTATAGCCTTGCCTATCACACTGCCCATATTGTCAGGTTTCATCAGCGTGTAAGGTAAGGTCATGCGATGGTGACTATCTATTTTTAAGGCTTGTTTTTTCCATATGTTTATAAATTGTCTGGATTACTTAGCATTGCTTGATTGTGTCTTTTGTCCATTTCTCCTACTGGTCTGTCGTTCACTGATTAGCAAAAATTTAGGAATTCCATACAAATTCAAGGTTTTATTTTTTATTTTAATTAATTTTTATCTATTAGCTTTACAGCACTCAAATCCTTAATAGTTTTAATCCTTTACAAACCTGGCATATGCTTGTTAATTTTATTTAGAAGTTCAGAAAATGTTGAAATAATTTTTGCTGTAATCCAAATTATCAATTTCTGATTTCCATATTTGGTGGTTTTTTTTTTTTCAAATTCAAAGGTTTTCTAAACAAATGGTCTTCTGAACAAAGCCTTAAAGCTGTACTGCATTACCTTTCTGTATTGTGTATAAAACGTTTGCTTCTTCATAAATACAGTTTTGGTGCATTTAGATTTCACATTTTTATTGGCAACTTAATAACTAACATTTGTTTTTCATTTGCTTTTATTTATTTGTTCACTTTAAAATAATTTTAAAATTTTTTGTTTATTCTAATTCTATCATTTATCACTTTTCTTTCCTACTTGCAAAGCCTCCCATGTATCATCCATACTAGCTCTCTTCCAAACTCATGGCCTCTTTTTCTTTAATAGTTGCTACATATATAATATTTCTAAATATATAAGTACACCCTCACAGTCTGTATAATGCTTTCTGTATGTATATAAGCAATGAATAAAAGGGACTGACCATTGATATTGGACAACCAGTTAGTGAGCCCTTCCCCGGGTAACACTACTTCTCCCCTTCTAGGCTTTCCTTGGCTGCCTTAGGTCTTTGCCTATGGTTGAGGCCTCCTGAGCTTTTCTCCAGACATATTGGCATGTCTGATGGTGTTGGCATTGTTTAGATCATAGACAGCTATAGTGATGAAACTTCATGACATTTATAGCAGACCAATCTCACAACAAATTCCCTGTGCCTCTGGCTCTTACAGTTTTTCTGCCTCTCCTGCTTCCAGTGACCCCTGAGACTTCAGGAATTGTGATGTAATTATATTAATTTGGGCAGAGCTCCACAACTCTATCTGTTGCAAAGATATGTTTCCTTGATGAATAGTGAGGATTGTGGTTACTTGTGAGTATAAAAACCAATGTTTAGATTTGTTATGGATTATGTTCATTTAATAAAATGGCATTTATAATTTCTCTTCCAAATCCATAATTTCACTAGCCCAGGGTAGTTAGCTAGGCTTTCAGTACCAGGCATGACTTCATTTCTCGCTGAATGACCTGAATCTCAACTAAAGAACTGTTGGCTACCACATAGGTATGAGTGTCAATATTGCACCCTTAGATTTATTGTGTCATACTGGTTGTTGTTGTAGTTGAGAGGCATTATATCTGGTTAGAAGTATCGTTTGATCCCCACAGTTGAAAGCCTTCCTGGCACCTTCTAGTACCATGAAAGCTACTCTTCTTAGACAAGACTTTCAGGTCAGATCCATCTCAGAGTTTCTGTGTCCTGTACCTGAAGCATCTGGTGCCTTCAGCAGTAAGAACATATATTTCTTCATCTCTGGGGGTGTCAACCAAGGGCAATAGCAACAGACTGTGATATTTTCATAGTCTCTTGGACAGCCCTGGCCAACAACTCAAAGGAGAGCTTCTCATGTCTGTTGTTGGGGTTTTATTGGATAATCCATGACTCTTGGGGTAAAGATTGTCAGCCAAGTTGATAAAATTTCATTGAAACTATATATTTATACACCCATTTACATGTATTATTGATATTTTTAGATAGATAGTTCATAGTACGATTCCCGGCAAATTTTAATGTGCTGGGCAGCTTTTCCTTAGTGTTTATCATATACAATTGTTTAAAAATTATCTCTAAAAGGTCATGTAGCTTTTTGCATTCAAATACTAGACAGAATCAATTAGCTTAGTACATTTGTTCCCAGAATTGTCATCTCAGAGATGTTTGTCTTGTCAGGAAATGATTAAAACCCCCTTACAGTTGGTCCTTAGGAATTGACTTTAGTAGTTATAGGACTCTGTTGAGTGTAAAATTTGATATAAATGCCCAAGAATATAACTTATAAGAATAGCAACACAATTGATTTACTTGTAAATTTAAAGGGCTTTGAATTTTGTTTTGTTATCAGGATTTTCTACAGATGTAGTTGCACAACTGTTAGAATTTATGGCCTTTGAAGAAACACTAATTCCAAAGCTCCCCCAACATGTGTCAGTTGCTCAGTGTGTTAAATAGACTCAATTAGACATAGCAGTTAGCACCAACTATTTCAGGGAGTCACAGTGAAGATTCTATGAGTTAGCTGAACCTTTTGGGGAGCAAAGATTCACCAGGCAGCACCTTTAGCATCTCCTTGCTGGAAGCATCCCAAATTCTCTGAACCATGAACCTGTGTGAGAATCCCGTTCTCTTTCACTTGTGGGATTCTTTGGCTTCATTTTTTGAAGTCTCTGGCAGCAATCCCCATCTCTTTTTTCATTCATTAATTTATTTATTCACTTTACATTCCAATTGCTGCCCCTCTCCTGCCCATCCCCCAGTTTCTAAAGAACACAACCCAGTTAAGTTAGGCAAGGGCTTTTACGTACACACGCTAACTCTGCTCCCCTTGGACTGCAACTCTTTTCTTCATCATAAGTCCATTAATTGAAAAACAATTTAGAGATAATTTCATACATGTTTATTTCCTGCAGTTTCAAGACAAACAAACACCCATTTTTCTATGTCTCAGGATTTAAGATTTATTCTTACCATCTTGCCCTTCGCACATCCTCCAAGTAAATATTTATATTGTCACCATGTTTAATTAGCATGTGTTTAACATGTGCAATGGCTGTAAAAAAAATCCCATGTTTAAAATGTTGTCAGCTCTTGAAGTAGTAAATTATAGCTTAAATCCAACATACAGCTCATAGACCTTGGAATGCCAGTAGACAGCATGTTTAACCTTTAATAAAAATAAAACATTACCTCAAACTGAGGGTAATGTTCCAGAATTAATGACTTATACAGATGTCCTCTGTTATTGAATCATAGGAAACAGTATGAACATTACCAGTTGTTATGTTAGGTAGCTGATCATTTCTTTCTTCCTTTCTTCCTTCCTTTCTTTCTTTCTTTCTTTCTTTCTTTCTTTCTTTCTTTCTTTCTTTCTTTCTTTTTTTCTTTCTTTCTTTCTGGCAAACTTTCTGTGGTTTAAAATGTTACCCTTGTTAAGTCAGAAGGGTCAAGAACAACACCACAAGAAAACCTACAGAATTAACTAACCTGGGCTCATAGGGGTTCACCCAGACTGAACTGCCAACCACAGAGCATTCATAGGAAGGACCTAGGTCCTTTGTGTCTGTATAAAAGTTGTGCAGCTGGGTCTTCATGGGGGACTCCTAATTGCCTGCCCTTGCATCTCTTTTTTCTACCTGGTTTGCCTTGTCTAGCCTCAATAGAAGATGTGCCTAGTCTTACTTCAACTTGATATGCTAATTCTGGTTGATATCCATGGGGGCCCTTCCCTTTCTCAGAGAAGAAAGGGAGGAAGGGGGAGGTGGAGAAAGGGGAGGGGAGTGGGAGGGACTGGGAAGAAAGGAGAGAGGGGAAGCTGCAGTTGGGTTATAATGAAAATAAATAACATAAGTAATAATAAAAAGAAATAAGAAAAAATTTAAAGAGTAAAAAAATCACCCTTCTGAATAATCTGCTCTTTTATTTCTGGCAGGCCTAGAGGGGCCATAGGCATGAAAAGAATCATGAATGTTAAATTTGAAGAAGGAACTTGGATGGAAATTTTAAACACTCTTTTTTTATTTCCTTGTGGAGTATTTCTAAATTCCATAGCTAAATAATCAAGTGAAGAGAAAATAAGAGCAGAGGAAAAAAATTGCAAATCAAACTTTTCATGATATGAGCTTGATGGAAAATTTAAACACTCTTTTTTATTTCCTTGTGGAGTATTTCCAAATTCCATAGCTAAATAATCAAGTGAAGAGAAAACAAGAGCAGAGGAAAAAATCGCAAATCAAACTTTTCATGATGTGATCAGGGAGTATTGTCATTTTACACCATTCAGAACTGGGGTGGGGTGGGGTGGGGTGGGGATTGCCTAAATCATCCTCTCCAATAGCACACTTGGGATGTGTGCTGGCGTGACTTCTTAAGCCCATCAGGTCTCTGAGAAATACTTACAGAAAAATATGGCAGCTAGGTTTAGGTGAGGGAGCTGTGGAAGCAGCAGAGAATGAGAGCCAGAATTAAAATTAGGCAAAAATGGTAGAGGACAGAAGACTGCTCTTCTGGCACTTAGAGGTCCCTGGATGAAGGAGCAGAGCTAGAAAGCAGCAAGGGTGTATGATCCACAAGGGTGGGTATGCAAGAAGAGATATATCTGTCTCTGGCATATTGCACTAATCACTGAATACAGGAAAAATTAAAACCATTTACTCAAAGAGAGGAAAGCTAATGTAAAATGAACAGAGACTACGCTCATTTTTATTGCATGCTAGCTATAATATCGGGTCCGATGCTAGCAGTTTTGTGGGTATTGGCAGAGATATATGATCTAAAAGTAATACATCAAAAGAAATAGTGCCCCCATTTCTATCACTGGCTAGATACTCAAGTGGTTCGGTTATATAGAATTCAATGCACATAACCATATAGAAAAAAATTGTCCCAAGTTTGCTTTATAATAGACAGCAAGATAATTCATCTTTAAATATGAAAGATATGTTCAAATCAGTCAATATTACTATCATATGAATTTTATTTTAGATCTTTGCCTTTATTTGGAGATTGACATCAAATCGCTAGATGAATTAAGTAGACAGCACCCATCAATGCCTCAAACTAACTCCTTCCCAAAACACAATCGCCTTTATCTCCTTGTGAAGATTACATCTGCCCCAAGAATAATCATCAGCATTTATGATGCTGTTTATTTGCTGCAAATCATTCTGATCCCTAATCAAACTCATCCATATTCAGTTTACCTACATGGTTCAGACCATAGTGTCAGCCAGAATATTAATATTTCAAGATATAATCTAATACATCAAAAAGCTCAATGAGGACAATTCACCAATTTACAGTTCCCTATTTATTCATTACAGGTATACTGTATTAAACAGGGATGGTGCACTATGGCACTCTCTTCTTAGATCAGAAATTACTGGAATGAATCCATCATGTGTGTTCAAGTCTTATTTAGCAATATTTAAAATTATGACAATTCTGTAATGTGGATCAAATCATAAATAGTCTGAACATGTAGCACACATGTTAACATATAAAGTATAATTATAGATCTCTATACCTTTATGTGTATATGTAGGAAATGGCAGAATGAAAAAAAAAGAGAGGAAAGCAAGAAGAGCCTACAAATAAACCACTCTAAACACACCAGAACTTATCTGGATAGAAAGAAAGAATGAAAAAGAGGGGAAGGCAAGAAGGAAGGGAAGAGAAAGGAAGTGAAAAAGGAAAGCGAAAAGAAAGAATGAAGGAGGGAAGGAAAGCATAAAAGAAGGGAGGACAGAAGGAAGAGAAAGAGGGATGCAGAGAGGCCGGAGAGATGAAGCGAGAGAGGGAGGAGGGATCACAGAAAGGCAAAGTAAATGCTAATTCTGCCATGAGCCATAAGAAATAGAGTTAAACGTTAAGGATTAAAAAAAAAAATATCTCTAGTGTTTGTATATTGATAGTGTATAGATGATTCCAGATAAAATCAACAGGTAATTAGTTACCCCTACCCCGACTTCACGGCTGAGCCTGCTAGACTCTGGGTAACTATTACAAGGTATTATATCATGAGTGGTCCTCATTCATCATTCATAAAATTTCACACACTTAAGTCTAGCTGCAGTATATGTAATATTATTAAGTTGTAATTATTGTCTATGTCTTCTATAACTGTTACTGTAGTTACATATATGCTTGTGTGTTCAGTAACTACAACTATAGTATATGTGCACATTTTTTTTTATTTCTCTCTTCCTTTTTCACGCCTCTTCTTTTCCTGTTTTCCTTCTTTGCCTATGGATTGAACATTTATTGTACTTCAGGCACTTCAGACAAGTGCTAAACCTCTGGGGCATACAGCATATGAAAGGCAGAAACATGAAAAAATAATTAACGAATAACATAATAAAGTTAGCTAGAGGTGTAGAGAGGCTGAGTACATTTTGATGATCCTCACATACACTAGCCTGTGGACAGGAATATTATTATATGGGCACAGTTCAAGCGTCATAAAGCAGCTGCTAATGACAACATGCTAATGCCACAGAGAGAATTAGAATAATGAAGTTGTGTTGCCATTACCACTCCTGCCCATGTTTGCTACAGTCCATTATTAATCTGAACAGTGTAATACACCAAATCAGGGTTAAATGATCTTGAAAGCACATCTTCACTATTGGTACCTTACAAAAAAATTGAATGATGTCGACAATCAAGTTATAATCTTTGAGAGTTAGAATGTTGATCATTTTGATGTTCATTTTTCGCTGTTAATAAGAGTTGTGACAAGCACCTCTGATCTACCTGAAAAAGGGATCTCTCTATCCTTCAGCTCTGAAGGTTCTGAGACCTGGGTCCTAATAGAAGCATGAAAGAAAAAACAGAGAGCCTGGTATTCAACAACAATTTGAAAAAGAAAATTTGTACAAAGTATTTACATACCAAAAGCAGCCTCTGGAGGAAGAGGGAAATTTGCAGGTAAATTAATGTGATGCATTCAAGGCAAAACTGGGAGAGCACTGGAAGGCTCAAAGGCACACTTTACAATGAATAATTCCATCAGAATTATGCGTGCAAATTAGATCAATTAAAGTAGAAGATGCTCAGTCACATACTGGCCTAAGAGTTAACAGTTGTGGGAATAGACTGAAACCAATTCCAGCTGAAATCATGGAGCACTTCCCAGGTGGGAAACTGTAATCCCTGCAGGAACAACGGCAAATCAAAGTGTTATTTATTTTCTTCTTGTTTTTGCATTTAACTTGATGCTTTTGAAAAGAGATCACGCACGCATTGCTTGGATTTTTCCACACTTAAATTACCCTTGAACCAAAACAAGAGGACCAGCAACAGTAACAGCCACAAAAAAAAAAAAAAAAAAAAAAAAAAAAAAAAAAAAAACCAAAAACAAAAACAAAAAAAAAAACACCTCAGTGAGTGGCAAAGTAAGCATTTTGTCTGGAACTTCCAATGGCCCGAGAGTGAGGTGCACAGGACCCTACTTTACCGACATTTAGGAGAGCTGCATAATCGTCTATGTGGTCAGTTTTTCTATATCCACGAAGTGATTGCAGGAAAGGGATGTGGGAAAGAGGACATGTTAGTTATTTCAGGATAAAATGCATGTAAGAGACTCCGAACGATGCATAATCATGGCGTAAACAGAGCCGCTCCTTGCTCCTCGCTCCTCGCTCTGGTAACAAACACTTGTGCTCATGCCACTTTCTTCCCAAGCACAGCCCCGTGTTGGGTAGAGGCCACATTACCTCTGAGAAATGCATTTCATGCTCCTTAAGTTTTAAGTGACATGAGAATAATATAGTCATTACACTTTCATCAACATTTGCTGTCACTAAAATGTTTACTATTTTGTCAGTCTGACGTGAATATATTATTTACATTTTTATTTCCCTGAATACTGCTGAGCTTGGATGAAAGCTTAGGTCTGTGTTGCCGTCTTCTATTCTTGTATGTACATTTGCTTGCCCTCCCTAGTGCTGCAACGTTTGCCCTTCTCTGGTGGATTTTTAGGAACCTACATATAACAGATGAAATCCTTTGGATTTACATTCCAAATATTTCAGACTGCCTTAATTCTTTTACTCTCTTACCACTATAATTCATAAATTAGAAGTCCTAATATTTGCTGCAGCCAAATTTACTAAATGTGTCTATTTCAAGCACATAAACACAATCATTCATATTTTCTTCTATTATCTTCATTGTAATGTATTTTACATTTACATATTCAATCAATCAGAACTTAATATTTATTATTAGTGTCACACAGACGAATGTAACTACTTTTCCCCAAAATGGTGAGATAATTTTTGAAAAGCATTTATTACATAATCTGTCATTTCTCCATTGGTATGAAATGCTTCATTTGTCATGGTCTAATTTCCCAAATATCCTCAAACCACATTCTCTATCATCTATTTAATGCCACTGATGGATTTCTTATTTCTTATGTAGCCCTATAAAATTCCAATTATACACTGTAAGATATTTAAACTTTCAGTATGGAAAATTCATTTCCTTATATTTTTAAAAGTTGCTTTAGGGCAGAATTCTGCAAGGGAGGAAGAGGGGAGCAACATTTGTGAGGTAAATAAATAAAATAATTAATAAAAATCTCTTTAGCAAACATTATATGTTTACACTAATTTTAAAATTATATTTTAACTGCAATAAAATCACATTAAGATCATTTTGGGATTGATTAAATTAGTAAGTTAGTAGGGTGAGAAATGACTACCAACATATCATGTTTATACATTAATATACTATTAATAATTATTATTAATTAATCGATATAACCAATCAATGTAATTATTAATTATAATTAATAACATATTAATATATTATATATTATTGCCCAGTAACTTCTTACATCTTTCAGTGATATTCTGTGTTTTTCCATGAATGAAAACACATGAACAGGTTATAGTTACAAAGTATCTTAAAATTTTTGTGTGTAGAAGAAAAGGCACTTTTAGTATACCTTATGATCACTCATGCAAAACTCTATATATGACTTATCAGTTTGATACATAAAAGTCTTCTTGTTTGCTCTAATTTGCTTTCTTTGAAATCTTGAATTCTCCAGTGCTTTGGATGAGTTGAAATAAATCTAGCCTCTCCCTACCTATACTGTTCTCTGGAATAGCATGCGTACATTTAGAACTTCATGTTCCTTGAAGACTCAGTAGGCATCAGCTATGAAGCAACGGGCAGCTGAAGACTGACTTTAGTTAAAGTTTCATTGTTTCCTGGACAGTTATGCTGTCCGTTGAGACATTCTAGTTATGGTGTCCTAGTTTTGGATCATTTATTTTTTTAATGTGTCTCCTATACATCTTTTCATGCTATTGACAAATATTGTCTATATGATCTTTGTGTTTTACTACTAGTATATAAATACTATACACAACCATGGGCTTATTGTAACGCTTATTACACAATTTAAATGTGCTTACCTTCCATAACCCACCTGACCCGGCAGCCCTATTGGCGATAGGTTTTGCTCTTGAAATCTCTTTTTTTATGTAGTTACATCCTAAATGGCTATTATTCTTGCTGTAGTTATTTCTAATTAAACAGGATATAATTTAATATGCTCATAATGTTTAAGCAGTAGCTAAATCATTTTTCTCAGCAAGAAACTGATTGCTTCCTGTCTCTGCCTCTCTTTCTCCTATGTCTCATGCTGCTATTGTTTGGATTTTTCCCAAATGGTTGTAGAAGAGCATTTTCATACAGCATACATGACAGAAATCTGTTATTTAAAATCATATGCAGACAATAAAAAGATGATCATAAATGTTACAGTACCATCTCCCGAAACCAACAAGAATGGTTGTAAACTTTTCCTTCCATCTCTCAGATCAACAAGAACAAGGTGAACTTCCTTCCTAAGCTGTCTTGGCATTAAATGAAACTGGAGAAACCTCAACAGTAGGTAGTTCATAATTGATACAGCTTCATCTTTTTCTTTTCTAGCCCAGAAAGAAACAAATTACATCAGGAGGCTGAGACTTTACTAGTTAAATATACTGGTTCAATTTTGTCTTACTTAGAGTTCAAAAGAGCTTTTCCTAGTGTCTATAAGCCATTTCTTCTTCCAACTGCTTTTCTGACATTTGCCTGTCCTTGTTCAATCCCTACAGTATGTCTTCAAAAAGAGACTTTTCATTTTCACCTTCAGCATCTTTGTCTTTTAACACCTTCTGAATTGAATGGTCATTAACTGCAGGGAGTTCTGGTATCCACATACTATTCCACCAAAAAAAAAACAACAAAAAAAAAACAAAACTGAAAATCATGGACAGACATGATTTGAGATGAAACTCTACAGCTACCAAATTCTATTACAGCCTTTGAATTATCAATCGAAAATGTCTTTTCACCTTGCCAAAAGTCCTGGAGGGATTTGAGAACAGTAGCCCATGCTTGCTTTTTTTTTTCTTACATTGATTGTATATGAAGGAGTCTGACTTGAATATTTGAATTACAAACTATCTCTGTTCTTCATGGATGTAGAGTAGATTACAAATTTAATAAGAATTTGTTAATATTTAAAAGTTAATTGAATCCTTAAATATTTTTCACCAGATTGTAAGACATTCTGATAGATCAGAAAAGTCATTGTGATCTAAAGTCTTCGATCTCTTTGTCATCTGACCTGACTCTGAGCTTGCTTTCTGGCTTGACAATTTAACTACCATTATCAGCAACATTAAAAAAAAACATATCTTCCTTATTTTATGTTTGACAACATGTGTGACTGATCCATGAAAAAAAATAGCTGCCTGTTACTAGGTAAAGGAACTGGATAAAAGCAGGAGTGTGGGTACATAGGGTTAGCACTTGTACTTTGTGAGGATCAACTTTTTCATTATTTGGAAGATGCAGTCAGGAAGTTTGTCATTGTTGTGTTTAATTCTGGCTCCAGGTAAACATTGTTCCAAAAGAATAAATATTCACTCAAAATGCAGTCACCGTTAGACCCTAGAATCAGTTTTATCAAAGCCACTGGCACCTCCCTATACATTTTTCCATTTCTGGTGACATTTAATAAATATTTATACACAAAGAGGCTATATGTGTCCAAATATGGGAAGAAAAAATGAAAACTGAAGACATATAGATGTTTCTTATGTTCACATATTCTATCCTCTGCTCATAATGCCAATTAAAAACACACAGAACTAACAAAAGATAACAGGAGGTTGCATTTCCCACAAAGTCACATAAAGGGAGCTATTAGAAACATGGGGCAAATTAAAGACATTTTTGTTTCTTTAAGTAGGAAGTACTTTGCCAAAATTCATTTCTTTTTTGAAAGGCATTTCTAAAGCACAAAGACATGCTGTTGTGTTACACTTAGCACTCTGGCATTCATTATGCTCTGCTGCTTTACAGGATTAAAAGGCCATTGAAAATAGAAGTAGTTTATACTCACTCAGTTAAGTCTAATTGAGCAAATATTATGCAGATGCTGTTCCAGATGCTGGGAAGGCAAGGAGAAATAATTATGGTTCCCGTTCATAGGGAGCTCATGGTCCATGTCAGGAGTAAACAGGTTACAGGTGGTAGGTACTACAGGTAGTAAGAGAAGCTCTCCATACTATGTGGACATCATGCATTGATTAAATCTGTCAAGTGATTCTGTGTGACTGGAGCTCATAATGTATGGTGGGAGGCTATTATAGAAGGTGGACTGCAGGATTCATCCCATAAAGAAGAGCAAATTATATATTCTCCAAAGTTTCATTTACTGGAGTTATTCAAAACTGTCAGGAAGAGTACGTTTGCTTGCTGAATTTCTTGCAACAATTTTCTACTTAGCTTCTATCTGCCTGGTAGTGTGTATATCAATAAACATATTCCAAGTCAAAATAAATTTGGTAGTTATTTGAGATTTTTGTTTAAAAATGAATCTCCCCTGCCACCCTAATTTGCAACTTTCACATGTGTTATGTAGGCACAAAGACAAACCTGAAGTGACAGTACATGTTTTATATCAGACTTTATTGGTCTGGGTGTCCCTCGCTCTTTTGGAGGCTTGGTCAGCCCTGCACTCAGCTCTGCATTTCAGACAAATCAAACCATGTCCTGTCTCTCTTTCCATACTTAAAGTATAATGTATTAAGTACAGCATAGCATAGCATAGCATAGCATAGCATAGCATAGCATAGCATAGCATACTATAGCATCATATTGTATTGTACTGTATTGTATCATATCTTATTTCATAGTAGTATAGTATACTATAGTATAGTACAGTATGGTATAATATGGCATGATATAGTATAGAATAGTACAGTATAGTTTAATATGGTATAATAGAGAGTTATAATATAGAAAAGTATATTTGCAGTAATAAAACTGTAGGAAAAGCATCGAGTCACACTAGCCTCTGCACATCTTTGCACACAGCCAAGTGCACTAAAGGTCAAGAAGTTCCTGCTTTCCACACATGTCCTGCCTCTAGGTCTAGTGCTCTGAGCTTCCTTATCTTTCTGCTTTCTCCCTTTACCAGCCCTTATGTTCCAATATTTACATATTGCTAAAAAATTAAACTCACTAACAGTACCCCCCAGAGGTCCTTGGGACTAAACCACCAATCAAAAAACACACTGTGGGACTTATGGCTCTAGCTGCATATGTAGCAGAGGATGGCCTAGTCCGTCATCAATTGGAGGAGAGGCCCTAGGTCTTGTGAAGGTTCTATGCCCCAGTGTAGGGAAATGACAGGGCCAGAAGTGGGAGTGGGTGCGTTGGGGAGCACGCGGGGGGTGGGTGTTTCTGAGGAGAAACTTGGAAAGGGGATAACATTTGAAATGTAAATAAAGAAAATACCTAATTATATCTCTATATTAAACTCACTGCATTGAGTTACTTCTTTTTGTGTGTCACACAAGAGAATTTTACAAACTAAAAAATACATGCCCAGTAAGTGAAAAACAGGGAGCCCAGGGGTTGCTTGGTGGGAAGAGAACTTGGAAGTTCTGTCTCACATCCACTTACCACAATGTGATCGGCTATTTGCTTCTCAGGAATCAATAATGCATCTAGCCAAGGAAAGGGTCTGTAAAACTCGTGAAGTCTTGATTCTCATTACTGTTGTCCCTGATAGTAATCTGCTCTAACACTCACCCAGCTCTAGACACTGAGACATTCACACCAATGCTATTGAACAATTATTCTAACTTTTATCTTTGTGGTTGTGGAATTAATTCCCTTTGTTGTTTGCATTTTTATCATATAGATCTCTTTTGTAAGGCATGTGTGGTGTGTATGCCTTTTATAAGGCCTATGTACTCTTTTGAGTATTTGTGATGTTTTGTCATCACCGAGAGTATTAAATCCCATTTTTGCAGTCAATTGTTATCAAAATATTTTTTATTTATATTTATAATCCAAATGTTTCTTGCCTTTGTAGTCCATAACTTTGGCAACAGCAGGAGGTTTGGAATGCTCAGTCAATAAAATCTAATTTGTAGTCACTGGAATAAGGGACCTTAGTTTTAGCAGTAGGTTAAGGCCGCCTTGGTTCAGAAGACATGATAGGTGTGGGCACCTTGCTCTGAACAGACACATCATGAAGCAAATTGCATACTGCCTCAAACATCTTGGCTCAGATTCAAGATTATAGCACGCCATAAATTAGTGTTTTTCCTGTATATACAAAGCTTTTAATGATGGAAACAAGGGCTTTTCATGTTTTCCTATTATCTCTCATGTAAGCATGAGAGATATGTAAGCATATCTCTCATGTAAGCATCAAATTAGTACATTTTGAGTTGTTTTGCAATAAAACTTTAACGTAAAAAGCTTACTGTTTGAGTTGTTCATTTGAGTCTTATTAAGAAAAAAAAAAACATTAATTTGGCCTGACGTTTAGGTCAGAATGTCCAATAATTTCTGAAATGGCTCTAAGCGTACTTCAGCCATTTTGTACTATGTACTTGTGCAAAGTGGCACTCACAGCACTGGCGACAATAAATCAGATTCTGATGGTCTCTGAAGCGATGCGGGTATGCTTGGTCTTCTGTAGCTTCTACAGAAAGCAGCACAGCCATGTCACCTCAGAAAATTTGCTTTCATCTTTAATAAATGGCAACATTATAGGTATTCTAAATAATTGCTGAAAAATGGAGTTTCCTATACTCACTGCTCCTTTCTGCTTGAAGCTTTAGCATTGGTTGACACAGGCTAGCACAGAATTGTGACTTACGATATAAAACCTACAAAGATACTTTTACATGGTCATGTTTTTGACAGTTACATGTTTTCCATTCTTGTCACTGAAAACATAACATGTATTTCAAGACATGCAAAACACACTAAATTGTGTTAATTTATTTTCCAAAAGAGTTTACTTATGTTTTATAATTAGCAAATGTTTAATTTGTGTACTACTTTATATTTAAATTTCTCCAGTGAACAGAAATTGTCTACAAAGCCTGAGTTTAGTTAACTGGCTGGCTTGGGTGTGCCTTGTGTTTCCTAGGGTCTATAATGACAGTTCTGGATTTCAGGACAAACCAGCAGTGTAGACCAGTGTCTTTGGACTGCTCAATGCCTGCTTAAAGACCACTGTGGCTGAAGGCACTGTTATGTGCTCTTTACGAGGGTTTTCTGCATCTGCATCCTAGCTTCTGAACTCCACCTCATCCCATTTGTCACTTCAAAAAGTAAAGGCATGCAACATGTTTTCTATATAAAAACTTAAATAGTTATCTAATACTGCATATGTGAACACACATGCCATTCAGACACCAGACATTTAGTTGATCGTTCTGCAGTGGGTACATGTAATGGGATGCTATTATTTTTCTGGTGGCTGGAAGTGGTGATTCATCCTACTTGGTAATCACAGTTTGCTGGTTGTCAAGAAGGAAAAAAAAGAAAACCCTTTTAAATACTGCACGATATTGCTTAGCCCTCTGGCCCTCCTTCCAATGCCACTGCTGTGTCTCTTGAGAGATCCAATATGTTAGGGCATGTCCACTGGAAATTGAAGCTGTATAATCTATTACGATGCAAAATAGAAATCAGCCTCACGCTGTGGGTAGCATTGAAATAAGCTTGTTACATTTATAAAGATCGCTCTGATAAGAGCTGCTTGGACAACATCTGGGCTTTGATGAGGCGTCTCTCATTTCATTTATCCTTACAGCATTTACCTTTGAGGTTTAACTAGCTTTTCAATGGTATCTTGTTGCACCTGTTTAGTGCTACTAATTCCAGAGTCTATTTCTTTTTGTTCCTGTAGAATTATCCAGAGAGTCCAATTAAGGGAGAGAAAAAAAAAGCAATTCCCAGAAATAAAAAACGTGCTGTGTCCTAGACATTCTGGGAGGGAATATGAAGGAAAATAACTGCATCTTTGAATTTGCAACTGTGATTTAAAATCTAGGGTTTTATAGCCACTAAACTTGATAGAAGTATCATGATGCTTTTCATGGGTTCTATAAGAACTTATCAGCACCTAATGTAAATAACTTAGATATTTGCAAGGCTTGTTCTGTATGGACTGATGGTGACACACAACTATTCTCTCTTCACCACAGAGAATGGGGTTTCATATCGCCTGACTTCTGTGTTAGCTGGGGATGCCCTCATTCCTGCTTTCTCTCATCTGCGCTTTAGAAACAGAGATGATGTAGAACACAGGTACCAGGGTGGGTCTGGCAGCCTCATAATTTTCCATGTCTGAAAGTCCATCACGTCGGTCCTAAAGATCTAACACTTCCTTGGACAAAATAGAGATTTTTTTCTGTCTTTGTTTTAATCTGAAAAATACAGGTTATTAAATTTTCAAATCATGTGCATTATGATAGATATTTAAGGTAATGCTCAAAGATAGCTAGAAAGGAATCCAAAAATCTAGGTGAAAGTTTTATGGACCCTAAGAAGACAAGAGAATGGATCAAAATACCTAAGTAATCATAAATGAACTAGCTGTGTCCAAGATTCAGTTACACCTGTTTGTGATTTAGGTTTTTTCAAGGCTGTACTGTTTCTTATTTATTGTTGTATTGGAATTCTTTAATAAGAAGTCTCCATAATGATGACCTCGTTCAATAATGTGGCAACCCTTGGCGCTCTGGAATTAAATCTGACTAATTGCAGAAGAGTTCATGTGATGTCTCTGCTTCTATTAGAAAGATTTTGCAGGCTCTAATTGCTTGATGAAACTATACAAGTTTATTTTAAATAAATGTATAGTAGACAGTGGCTAAAATACTCAATTATGAGCAAGGAGTTGGACTCCATTGAAAGAAGGCTAGACCAAGTAGGTAAATTCAACTATGGGATTCAGTGTTACTCCCTTCAGCTGCATAAGTCCAGCTCCATAAACAATTATTTCCAATGCTCCCTCAATCATCCAATCCTACTGTGAGTTTTCAATAGATTAATCAACTCTACATTCATAATTTCACTCAGGAAATATAGGGGAAGGCACAATGCTTTGTAAGCTTCACAAACTCTTGGAGGTTTTGAAATTGCTTCATTTTTTCTTTTCTCCCTCTCCGTTTCCTTTAGGAGAAGCCACCCACCCTCTCCCTGTTACTCGGCATCCTCCTTGGTGCTCTTCTGAACATCTTTTCTCCTTTTTTGTGATTGAACATTTTTTCCCTGCTAGAAACTACCCCTCATTTACATTCATTGTGAGCTGAGGAATGGCTAATCTGTGACTGAAGTATGCAAATCCATTAAAGTAACCTTCAGGAAACCATTCCAAATCAAATGCTTATTGAAGTCCTTCTTGTTGCTCCTTATCTTAAAGTAAATAGTTGAAAAAGAAGTCTTTTGGCCACACATTCACTGGAAGGAAAAATGGACTGCACCTCTCACATGAGGAGGTGGGAATTTTGATAAACTCTTTTAATCAAAATTAGGTCATCGAGTTTGTCTAATATCAACCTGTATTTTCCTTGGTCCTCCGAGCCAGCAACACAAATGACACAGACACTAAGTCGGGTTCACGCAGCAACTTTACTTTGGGCTTTTTCTCTTACAGCTCTCTTACCCAGCAGCTTCTTCTTAGGGCAAGGGCTAAACTTCTCCTATTCTACTTCTGGCTTCTACCTAGGGCAAGGGCTAAACAACAACTCACTTCTCACGCCGACTCACCTCCTTCTAGCTCCACCCCACCTTATCCAATCAGAATTCACACACACACACACACACACACACACACACACGCTCCAGGCACGAGCTTAGGTCGTTCACAGATAGGCTGGCAGGTCTGGATCAGGAGGAACAGTCCAACCTGGCAGGCAGCCCACACATGCAGCCTCACTGCACATGCTCGGGCAAGGCAGTAAACAAGTGGGTTTCATGAGGCCTGTGGCCGCACTGGCTTCCCGCACTGTATGTTGGATTAAAGATGAAAATGTGAAGGTAGGGTTAGTCAGAGAGAAAGTCCTGCATGTGGTGCATTGAGTGTTGACTTCTCTTAGACCTCAGTCCATGGTGGAGACTTTGAGGCTTAAGGAAGGAGTGGGTCAGGGGATCTAATTGTTTGAAAGTGTTCAAGAACCTATTTCTCTGTCTCGGTCGGTGTAGTTTAGGTCATCTGCATGAGACAGAGAGATGGGCTTACCCACTTGAAGAAACAGGGACAAAGAATCAAATACAGAAACATTGGTAGCTTAGCAATTAGTGGTATGATCAGTGAGTTTTATTTCTTACTTCTTGTATTATTCTTTAGGGCTCTCATTTTCTAGTGGATATTTATAATTCACAGTAATAATTTATGAGCAGAAGTAAATGAGACATAGAAATAGCCTTTGGGGATACATGAAAGTAGAAAAGTGCATAACTCTAGTTTGAAAAGGTCATAAACACCAATTAAAATGGCTCAAAATGTTCTGTCCACCACAAGAGACGCCCATGAGATTCTTAGAATGGCAGAGCTGAGCATCTCTATCTGTATCGAGTCAGCTGGACAAGTCAATGCCAAGGCTGGGATGACTTCCAATTCCTTCAAGCAGCTGGAGGTGACAGAGCATATTTCTACCTCTTATTCCTTTGAGACATGAAACACTATATAGCTCTGGTGGCCTTCAACTGCAGATCCTCCTCCCTAATCCTCTAAGCAGCTGGTATCACAGGCAAGCACCACCATGCCCAGCCTAGACGTCTTTTTACTATAAAGGAGCTTCACCCTCTAGAAGGGAAAGGGATTCCCCACCACCACCCGGAAGAACTAAAACAGACTGCATTTCCTGGCCCTGCAAACAATGGCAGATATTCCAGAAGAAGTTCAGGCTTTCTTGCTCATCTCTGTCACTTCATTCTCAATCTGAAATGTAGAGGGAAGAGAGAACAGAAAGAACGAAGGACAGAAGAGATCCACTATAGAGATGAAGAGGAAATCTGTCTTTAGCAGTTTCTGCTTTCTAGTAGGGGAATCAAGGAGACAGGCTTTAGAGCAGGGTGTTGGAGAAGTGTCACCACCAAACACTGTCCTATGAGGAGGACTACAGGACATCAGTAACCTGATCTAGCTGCTGCTGCTCAGTGGGTCTCTCCGTCCATCCCTGTTGAAGAGACAGCAGCATCCTGACAGCTCTGACAGATAACTTGGTTGTTTTGTTACAGGAGCTTTCCCAGGGATGAATTATTAACACCCCCCCACACACACACACACCTCTTTTTGTTGTTTTAAAATAAGGCTGTCTTATCAGAAAATGTGTTAATTAAGTTATCATGCATTGCCTTATTGCTATTTCTACATACTTGAGAGGGACAAATTACTCTTTAGCTCCCGGGGTGTGGGGTGGTGGCTTGTAGAATCACCAACAAGAGCAGCATGGGTAGGTCTATAGATTAAGGAAGAATAACGAGTGCTTACACTCTGCTTCAAAGTAGGCAGGACCCTGGCCACAATGGATGACTGCTCTTGATTCTTTCCTCGTCTCCTAACCAGCTTGATGTCATCTAGCTATTTCTCCAATAGTACACCTCCAGATGGCCCTCCTACCAAGTCTCTCCTTGGGTCTAACACTGTCTTCCCAGCCACGGATCAGGCAGGAAAAACTAAACAGCTGTCCTAGCATGCTGGAATGTGGCCCTTTGGGAATGGAGGCAATAGCTGAAGGTATTAAATTCATAATCTATGTCACACTCATTTCTAAGCATGGAAGTTACCTGTTGTGTTCAATGACCCTGTGATAACAAGGGGTTGGGGTGATTCTCATCTTAACCCAGCAACTCTTTCCAGTGACATTAGTAAGCATGGTGAGAAAGATGAAGAGGGCTGGGAGAGGAATTTGATCTGAGTGATCTAAGTGGGTGGAGATCAGTAACTCACTCTACATTGAGTTCCGCTCCAGATGTGCAGTGCACAGCTGCCCCTTTAGGTGTTTGACAGCTATTACTGAATAGGGACATGCAGCAGTGTGAATCTAAAAGGGCCATCTGGAAAGTGTAGTGGTAGTGGGGAGAAAAATAGAGTTTTGAAACACAGATCAGGTTTTGGAGAACAATCTAGTCTGAAAAGAGTGTGTGAAGTGCAGACCTGAGACCGTCCATTTTAACTTCCAGTGCTCCACTTCCAATGCTCATTGCCTACCCACCCATAAGCTGTCCACATTCGGTCAGGAATGTTGAAGGTGTATTTCTGCTGTAGGCAGTTGGTGCAAATCAAAGTTACTCAGTGAGAGCATCGTGGCCAGTGTGTTTGCTTTGACATTGCTCACAAGCTTGTCTTTCTCCTGGCCTACCTTGCTTCTTAGATTCCTCACCTTCCTAAAGATACTTTAGATCAGATTGATACCAGCTTTTGTGGATCCCAGATGAAACTTTTAAAAGTGTTTTGGGGTCATAAGAAGTCCAAGGATCCAGGGTACAGCCTTGGTTTTATAACAAAAAGCCAGTACCCACCCACTGCTCTTCTCTTTTCATGTGCACTTTGTTCTTCAGTTTTGGCTTGCCAGTTTTCTCTTGAACCTCTGCCAGATTACTTTCCAGATGGCCTTTCCAGTGATTTGACAAGAGCTTTCTTATCTTCTAGGCACCCAGAAAGCACTTTGTCTGCTTTAGGAAAAAAAAAGAAAACAAAATAAAAGGTGTCTGTTTTCCAGTCTCATATGACAGCAGCATATGACTCTGTGTGGGAAAAATGAGGGAAAGGACACAGAGGGCCTCTGCAACCTGAAAGTCCCCTGGAAATTAAGGGCCATTAGTGTCTTTCGTGACATCAAAGAGTCACCCACACTCTTAAAATGTACTGGTTTGTTTTTGGATAGGACAGAGTAGGACCTTAATGCAAACTTATTTGCTTCTGAGTTTATCATAGGAATCAAAGCAGAGAGCAAGGGAGCCAGAAGCCAGAACAGAGGGGTTCGGATTCTTTCATCTTGCACTGCTCTTTGAAAGGACAAACTTACAAGACTGCAAGAGTCTCAGAACTCTCTCTCTCTCTCTCTCTCTCTCTCTCTCTCTCTCTCTCTCTCTCTCTCTCTCTCTCTGCCTAGTTTAGGGCTCACTGCTCCCTGTGGCTTGCCTAGAAAGTCTACTCTTTAGGCCTTCTGGGTACAGCAGCCACCAGGTGTCACTCCTGCTAACGTGGCTCTTCATCCACAAGACCTACTATGATTACACATGTGTAATTTGGATTTTTTTTTTCATATTTTTTTAACTAGGCCCTCTGGAGAGGCATTCTTTGAGCACTGTTATGAGTTGCCTCAGTAACTTCTAATGGAGGAACTCTAGCTCATCTCTCAAGTCAGAATCAGATTCCTACCCGAAGAGCACAAGAAATAACAATTTCTGTTCTACTAAATAATTGTTAGATTTAAATTAGGAAACTTGGATTTATCTAGGTTTTACAAAGATTAACAACCTCATCTTAAAAAGTTGCGTAGTGGACAGGCTAAAGAGATGGCTCAGTTTGTGAAGCATTTTTCATGCAAGGGTGAGAACACAAATTGAGATCCCCAGTACCCATATAACTGAATTCAGAACCCCAGCACCCACTTTAGAAGCTGGGTTCAAAATAAGCCATAATTCCAGTGCTGAGGCGATAGAGCACTGAATGACTGTTGGCAAGCCAGTCTAGCTGCATGAATCTGCAAGAGTCCAATGTGACAATACCCTGTTTCAAAATTGAGGTGTAGAATGATGGAGAAAGAAACTGGATGCTGCCATCTGGCCTGCACACATATCTGTACTTAAACATATATGAACACAGGAACAAGTAAATGCATAAGCACACACAGACAGGCAGACAGACAGACAGACACACACACACACACACACAAAGTTTCAAGGTGGACAGGAGAACAGGTAACTGAAATCCTGGTCTGTTCTCTTTCAGTTGGACTTTCAGACCTTGTGTCTGAGAGTAGAGAGCATCAGCTGCTGTTCCTCTAGACAGTGTTCAGGAAAAGCTGAGCAGCATTTCTTTTAACTAGAGTCATGGCATTAGGGTCACACTGAAGTCTCCAAGAACTTACACTCTAGCCACACCTGTTTCATTTTGTTTAATCTGACATTCATTTTTTGAGTTTTTATTTTTTATTTTTTTGCAAAAACACGTATATTTTAGTTAACATCCAGAATGGAAATGTTGATTTAACTTCTTCATTGAGTGGATGCAAAGACAAAAATTCCAGGAAGTAACGTTTGACATCTCATTTTAATTTTTTAACTTATTCACTTTATATCCCACACACTGCTCCATCCCAGCCATCCCCTCCCACAACCCTTCTTCTGTCTATTGACGTTAATGCTGTTGTTAATTACGAAATATTATACCAAACTTCATTTATGCTTTTAATAAATATTTATTGCGCCTTAAAAAAACTACATCTCATTAACTGTCAGGGTTGCTCTGGAGTGACTCCTGTGGTACAATGGCTAATGCCAGTGCACAAGCTTTAGTTGTTTTCTTCTCTCAGTTGATACTGAGAGATGTCAGGCTCATAGCTTGTAATCAATCACAGTGGGAACATGACACTGGAAAAGCGGGCCAAGATAGCAGACCATCTTTCCCTCCAAATGCAGGCAAACTTGCACACCTCTGTAGAATCTAGGTGTCTGGATCCCAACTCCATATTTCAGTGACATTTTAGTTTCTATGTTACTCTGAAAATACTTTGTTCAAGAATGACCAAAGGCCATCAGATTAGTACTACCAATGGGGTCTGCAAGACATCCCAGCTCCTTTGTCTTGCTTAACCCTTGCTCTGCTTTTTGGCTTCATATCCAGAGCTATGAAGTCACTTGTTCATTCAGGCTTGGACATCCAAACATATTTGTCCTTCCTATGGCCAACATATAATGTAAACTTACAATGTATACAAAATTCTTTTTATTATCTTTGGAGGTTATCCCATAGTTTAGGAGGATGTTCAGGATGGCATTTGTGTTCCAATCTGCCAGGCCAATGACAGTCAGAATACAAGACATAGGAGAAACATTTGCCAGCTCACTACTATCTCTTCCAGTGCAGTTTCCATTCCCGAGCTGGCTTCAGGGGACAGGATAAATCCAGTGTCTCATCTATCCTACAGCTAGCAACATGCTTCTTTTATAGATCCATTACACACAAAATTTGGTTTATGGTGACTCGCAGGTAGGCATTTTACAGTTGATGTTGAAAGTCTCATTCTGTTGAATATGCATGTATACACAATGCATAAATTCACTCTTCATTACTGGCATACATACACACATATATAGTATATAATATTATAACATATAATAAATAATATATCTAAAAGTAATAAATATAATACATAATATATAATATAAAACATTATGAAAATATATTATATATATACATATACATATACACACACACACACACACGCATACACATACACATACATACATACACACATGTATGTTCATCTGTATTCCAGACTCTACTTGGATACCTACGCACTAAGTTCTTAGCACAGAGTTAAACTTCCCTAATTTTCTAATCCTACTCCTCATCCAGCACAGAAAACTGAAGTCTATGAGGTTTAATAGCATTGCCATACTCACATAGCTTGTACTTTTCTGCTGGATCTTCATATATCAGCTGCTTTCCCAAGAGCAGTTCAGGCTTTCTCAGAACATGGACTAAGAATAGCAGAATTGGCCTGCCTGAGCACAGATCCTCTAGAGAGAATAGCACCCCAGAACCACGGAAGAAGCAGACTTTAGGGGAGGCCTATCTAACTCTGCTCAAAACCTGAGCAAGGAGGTGCTCCGTGCCTGGCTGGGCCTGTTACATGAATATGCTGGAAGACACACTGTTGCAGTTATCATAAGTGCAAGACAATGCATTTTCCACAAAGATTTCAGTTTTCATTTGAAATTAAATGTTTTAATTGAGCATATGCCTTTCCTATCTGCTATTTTAAAAGTTTCCCTTCCCGTATATAAAACACCAATAATAAGTCATATTATTTTTAACCTCTTAATTTTAAATGATTTGCCTACTTTTGAATTCCATTTAAAAGAAACTCTTGGCTGCAGTTTGAATTAACATTGCGGACTCCAGTGTCTTCTGAACTACCAAGTCTTTATTTTCCCTCCGACTTACAAAAGCAGCTGCTCTCTTTCTGTGATGCTTACTGTGGATAAATGCCATGACAAACCATTTCACCTACTTGTGAAGGAGGCCCTCTCAAAGGTACAGCCTCTTGGCATGTTACCGATTTTGGCTAAACAGTTCTGTGTGGCATCCCTTCACAGTGGTTGTCATGAACCGGCATCACCACTCTTGTAAGGGTGCCATGATGAAGACCCACATTAAACATTGCTAGCTTCCAAAGGCAGTGTGACAGGATAAAGGAACGAGCTGGGTGCTGAATTCCAGTACTCAGTGTGACTTGCTACACGTGTGCCTCTTCATTTGTTTTATTATATTTCTACTGAGGAGTGATTGTTTATTATTAATATCCAAGCAGCATTTCCTAAGCATGGATTAATCATGAAACAAAGGTACCATGAGACTTTTTTCCTCTGAAATGGATGAAACCAGGCACCTAGTTATTTCTACTTTAAATTTGCCAGCTTGGGAGACATTAATTATTGGCATTAATTGCTTGTATCTAAGATGTGACTACAACTAATTTACCACAATCTTCAGTGGTGGTGGCTGGAAAATCTGAAGATATGGACTGAGTGACCTGACAAACTACCACTGTCACATTTTCTACACCTATAAAAAAAATATGGTTTTCATTAAGCATACATCTTACTAAACACAGTGAACAATTGCTTTGTAGGGATGCTTAGGCCCTATTTTACTTAATTTGCTCTGTATTGAAATTGTTCAATTAAGCCCAGGAAGAAAAATAAGGTGTTCCTCCGGTGTTTAAATGAAAACCATTTTTCTAAATGAGTTCCTGTATGAAGACACAGAACATTTTATCAGAAATTAATGGTCTTTGCCTAAAAAAGAAATCAGAGTTCTATAAATGAATTATGTCTAATGACCTTTTGACACAGCTGCTACCTCAGTGGTCTTAATCCCCGACACCAGGACGGAAACTGAAAAGAAGTAAAATGTAGATTTTCAGATACCAAGGTGGTGAAATGTCTATGCTCCCCACCGTGTGTGTGGCAAGGCCAGTGAAATGCTGAAGAGTTTCAGGTAAGCTACTTTTGCCAAGCTAAATTGCCTATGTGAAAGTCTGTTAAGAAACACAAAATGGGAAATATAAGATTAGGTATTGAATGAGAACAATTTTGGTGTCAGTGCAAATATATGCCTAACCTGACGTCTTTGCCTTCTATCTGAGAGTCAGAATCACAAATGTACATTATGGAGTTATGATCTAAGTACACTTGGATAAGTGGAAGGAAATGGCCAATAGGCTAAACGACAGACGATCTATCATGTTTCTTAAGGTCTGAAAGAGATTCTTTGAAATCTTCTACCCTAGGCCTCAATGGAAGAGTGTTTACATGAAGTCAGGATAGCATTTTCAATAGGTTTTCTGACACACTATTCTTTTCCTTCTTTTTCTTTGCTTTGCTTCCTTCTTTTCTTCCCCCTTCTTTCTGTTTTCTTGTCTTTCTTCTTCAGACAGGGTCTTACTATGTAGCCTGGATGGTTGGAATGTGCATGTAAACCAGACTGGCCTCAAAATTTCAGAAACTCACCAGTTTCCCAATAGTTAGAATTAAAGATGTGCTGGGAAAAGATTAGCAGTAGCCCTGTGACTTCTCTGGGTGGGAACCTTATCTCTGATTTCCTTAAACTCTGTCTGGGAGCCTGTTCTCTTTTCTTTTCTTTTTTTTTATTAGATATTTTCTTCATTTACATTTCAAATGCTATCCCCTTTCCTAGTTTCCTCCTTTCTGAGTGTGTCTTTTCACTGTAACAAATTGCAACTATGCACAAAATAATTGCAGGGACTCATGATCCCTCTTAGCACTCTAACAAACTTCTTTCTTCTAGAGTAATTTCAGAAACTCTAAATATATATGGGAAGTAAGAAGACATATATCAGCCTTCATAAACTTAGCACTTAATGATATAGATCATGAAGCAACAAGAAACTTATTCCTTGTAAATTGATGATTAAGCTGAGTGTGTGTGTGTGTGTGTGTGTGTTTATTCATTTAAGGTAAATTGGAGAGTTCTGGTAGAAAAGTAGCAATGAAACTGAGTATGGATTAGGGAGATGAGAAAAGTCTGGAACATGTATATGGGCCACATTTTCTTGATCCATTTGCCTGTTGATGGATATCTAGTGTGGCCACATTCCCTATCTACTATCAACTGACAGTAGATTTACAGATGGGTTTTTATTTAAACATAGAGGAAAAAAATCATGGCATTTTCAGGAAAATGAAAGGAGGTGGAAACTACTAAAAGAAATAAATCAGACTCAGCAAGAGAAATAATACATGTTTCCTTCCACATGTAGATCATTTGAGAGGGGAAAAGAGATAGTAAGGGAAAGGGGATCAGAGAAAAGAGAGAATAGGGCAAGGTAATACATGTTGCCTAAGCATGAAGGGTGCCACTGGAAAAGGAAAGAGGGCTAGCAGAAGGAACAGAAGAGACTGCGAGTCTGCGAGTTGGGAATGTAAAAAAAAAAAAAAAAAAGTACATATGATGAGAGCATAACGGAAACAATTATTTGGTTCAAGCAGGATGGCTTATTGAGGAAAAAAATTCTTGCTGCCAAACCTGAAACCTGAGTTCAATCCCCAGAACCCACATAGAGACAACTTATTTCAACAAGTTTTCCTGTGATCTCCCAATGTGTAACTTGATATGCGAGTATGTTCATGTACACACACACACACACACACACACTCATACACACTCAAGTGTGCATGCACACACACACTAAATTTTAAAAAGTTTAAAAGAAAACTTTTTTGTGCTGATTAACAGATCCATCCCATAATCAGCCACCAAACCCAGACACTATTGCATATGCCAGCAAGATTTTGCTGACATGACCCTGATATAGCTGTCTCTTGTGAGGCTATGCCAGTGCCTGGCAAATACAGAAGTGGATGCTCACAGTCAGCTATTGGATGCAACACAGGGTCCTCAATGAAGGAGCTAGAGAAAGTACCCAAGGAGCTGAAGGGGTCTGCAACCCTATAGGAGGAACAACAATATGAACTAACCAGTACCCCCAGAACTCGTGTCTCTAGCTGCATATGTAGCAGAAGATGGCCTAGTTGGCCATCATTTGGAAGGAGAGGCCCTTGTTCTTACAAACTTTATATGCTCCAGTACAGGGGAATGCCAGGGCCAAGAAGCAGGAGTGGGTGGGTTGGGGAGCAGGCCGGGGGGAGGGTATAGGGGACTTTCATGATAGAGTTTGAAATGTAAATGAAGGAAATATCTAATAAAAATTGTTTTTGAAAAAAATAATTAGTTTAATAATTTTTTAAAAAATTAAAAGAAAGGCTCTACTAGAGAAAGTCCTGAAGGATGGGTAGTGTTATGAAGAAAAGAAACAAAACATGACATTTACTAAGAGAGAGAGCGAGCGAGAGAGAGCGCAGTAACTGACCCTAGGTTTTAAAGTGTCTGGTGAGTGAGTGACGAGTCAGGACACCTGGAATGTAGCACTATCCCTACCAATAGCATCCAAAAGGTCCCAGTTCCTCCTTCCCTTCTCTAGGTTTTGTCATTCCATTGTTGAATGTATGGGATGAAGTCCAGCCAAGCTGAAGAATTTACATGTCAAGGCTGATATCATAGCCAAAAGATTGAGTTTCTTATATGTGCATTAAGTTATAAACCAGTTTCCTTAGTTGTATATACTTGGCAGAAATGGTGTAGGCCCATATATGCAAATAAATACACAGCTATGCTTATAGCACCCACAACCTGTAAACAACACGCAAATGGTCTCAAAAGATGTAGCTTATATAACAGCATATTATGCAACAGTGAATTTGAAGGAATGATTAGCAATGTAGCAGCAATAGTTGAATGTCAGGCAGTAATTGTTGAAAAGAAGAAAACAGACATAAAAGAAAACATTCATATCAATAGAGATCAATTCTAAACCATGTGAAACTATTTACTGGTGACAGGAGCAGGATGCTGCTTACCACAGGGGTGATGGCTAGAAGAAGCTCATGGGATCCTCTGTGCTCCAGTACTGTTTTATTTTTGACTGATGCAAGTACAAATATGACTGTATACAGTGTGTCAGAGCTGAACAGTTAAGGTCTTTAGATAAATTTTAGTTCAAAAAAAATTTGCACCAAAAACCCAAGTCATAGCCATCATTGTCATGAAAACACTTTTTTATTCTGAACAAATCACGCAGCGTCTTCATGTCTCATGTCTCTCATTTATGAAAAGGAAGCCTCTGCCTGCAGTTCCCTTAAACCTCGTAGAAATCATATTTCTTTTTCTTTTTCTCTTTCTCTTTCTTTTTCTTTTTCCTTTTCTTTTCTTTTTCTTCTTTTTCTTTTCCTTCCTTCCTTCCTTCCTTCCTCCCTCCCTCCCTCCCTCCCTCCCTCCCTCCCTCCCTCCCTCCCTCCCTCCCTCCCTCTCTCTCTCTCTCTCTCTCTCTCTCTCTCTTTCTTTCTTTCTTTCTTTCTTTCTTTCTTTCTTTCTTTCCTTGGTGTTTGTTTGTTTGTTTGTTTGTTTTTCCAAACAAGGTTTCTCTGTGTAGCCCTGGCTGTCCTGGAACTCACTCTGTAGACCAGGCTGGCCTTGAACTCAGAAATCCGCCTGCCTCTGCCTCCCAAGTGCTGGGATTAAAGGCATGCACCACCACTGCCTGGCTGAAAATCATATTTCTTATAGAAAGGTATTCTTATCAGATTGATAGCTGCTATTTCAACCTCTGCTGTCATTAAAATTTTAATATTTATTTAACTGTCAACATTCATGATCAAATCATACAGTATGGATGTTCTAGACACTAACTCTTCATGTATTAATAGGAGGATTTTGAGGAGGTGATGAAGAAATGAATAAAAAAAAAGGAAACAACTTTCATTGGCTTTGGTAGAAAAACACAGAGGGTGGAATGATATCTTAAGAATTACAGTTACCCAATCACAGAGGAACTCGCACAATATGTACTCACTGATAAGTGGATATTAGCCCAGAAACTTAGAATACCCAAGATATAAGTTACAATTTGCTAAACGCATGAAACTCAAGAAGAACGAAGACCAAAGTGTGGACACTTTGCCCCTTCTTAGAATTGGGAACAAAACACCCATGGAAGGTGTTACAGAGACAAAATTTGGAGATGTGACAAAAGGATGGACCATTTAGTGATTGCCATATCCAGGGATCCATCCCATCATCAGCTTCCAAACGCTGACACCATTGCATACACTAGCAAGATTTTGCTGAAAAGACCCAGATATAGCTGTCTCTTGTGAGACTATGCTGGGGCCTAGCAAACACAGAAGTGGATGCTCACAGTCAGCTATTGGATGGATCACAGGGCCCCCAATGGAGGAGCTAGAGAAAGTACCCAAGGAACTAAAGGGAACTGCAACCCTATAGGTGGAACAACAATATGAACTAACCAGTACCCCGGAGCTCTTGTCTCTAGCTGCATATGTATCAAAAGATGGTCTAGTCGGCCATCACTGGAAAGAGAGGCCCATTGGACATGCAAACTTTATATGCCCCAGTACAGGGCCAAAAAGGGGGAGTGGGTGGGTAGGGAAGTGGGGGTGGATGGGTAGGGGGGACTTTTGGGATAGCATTGGAAATGTAAATGAGGAAAATACCTAATAAAAAAAAAGAATTACAGTTATGTGGCAGGAGAGATGGTTCAGTGGTTAAGAGCACTGGCTGCTCCTGCAGAGGACTTGGGTTGGATTACCAGTATCAATATGGTGGTTAGTGGCTGTCTTTATCTCCAGGTCCAGAAGATCTAATATTCTGTTATGGTCTATGAGAGTACCAGCCATGTGTCTGATAAACAGACATGCATACAGGCAAAGCCCTCATTCATAAAATAATGAACAAAAACAAAATTTAAAAGTTTGTTGTAAGACCATTTTTCAGTTGTATGTGGATAGACATCCAACAGACATGTTAACTTGAATACTTAAATTTTATCTGATGGCCAGTCATGGTTGTGCACACCTTTAATCCCAGCACTTTTGAGGCAGAGGCAGGTGGATCTCTATGAGTTCAAGGACAGCCTGGTTTACCTAATGAGTTCTAGGACAGCCAGAGCTGTCTCATAGGGAGAGACCTTGACCCAAGAAACAAAACAAACAAATATTGCAGAATGTATATGATGAGTAAAATGATTGCTATAATTTATTAGCTATATTATAGTCAGATATCATATGTATGCTGCATGTTTGTATGAAGCTCATATGCAATCTTCACTGTCAGCTTACTGGGTTTGTGAAAGCATTCTGCAGACAGGGAAAATTCCTGTAAGAAGTGGCTTTGCTGCCTGGATTTTTTTGGCCTCTAAAACTTCTGTTTTTCATCTACTCTGCTCCCTCCCACTGGCTGAGCCTTGGGAACAGAGCTTTTATGTCATTACCTCCCACCTAGATGGACATAGATGGTGCTGACCACCGAGAGCAGCTCTCTTATTACGCAAATACCAATGACAAATAGTCTATCTTTTGTACACTACAAAGCTCACATTATGAAGAGAACATGTGAAATCCATCTCGGGAATGACTCACACCTCTCTCTATTTGCTCTATAGAAAGTGCCTGATGGAAAATTGTCTCTTGTGGAAAAGTCACAGCTTCAAAGGAATTAAAAGTTTTCAGCATTTTGAAAGGAAAAGAGAACCAGGGAATCATTGCTTATATAAGATGTCTTGTGATTTGATCTTTTGTAAGGAAGTCTCAAACTTCTAGAGTCCCTTTCAGTCTCTCACAGCAGATCCTGGCTTCTCATATCCAGACCTTACACTTTTATTTGTGTGAACATGTGTGTGTGTGTGTGTGTGTGTGTGTGTGTGTGTGTATGTGTATGTATGTGTGTATGTGTGTGTGTGTGCGTGCTCGAGCTGCTCTGTGCTGAGACAGAGTTTCTCTTTGGGACCTAGGGCCAATTAGGATAAACTAGCTGGCTATTTGAGCAGCAGGCATCCACTTGTCTCTGTGTCTCAAATGTTAGAATTACAAGTATATATCAGTGTACCTAACTTTTGTAATGTGTTGGGTGAACACTTTAGGAAGCACTTTACTGCCTAAACATCTCCCCAACTCAAGACCATGGATCTCTACCTGGGACTGGGAGATATGTTTGCAGAAAATTTTGCTAAGTAAAGAAATCTAAATGGTGCACAAATATAAGAACATACATGAATTCATTATGCCAAGAAAGCAGGGGATGGAAGGTTTGAAGTAGATATTGAAATCTTAAGAGTTCTTAAGGAGAGCAAGAAATATTCCATGACAAATTAGGCAAATCAAGTGTTTGAACACAAAACAATAACAGGCCTTTTTGAATGCTTCACAAGAGAGAAAGGGGTTGGGTGTGAGTCCCAGATCATTGTCTGGGATAAAGAGAACACAGGACCAGCTTTCTGCTTGTATATCACAAGCTTATCAGTGTTCGCATCATGTCCTCCTCATCGATTTTATGTAAAAGAGACATGCACAAATGGTCAAAGTAAATGTGGTCACTCTATGACAGATTTTCCATCTTTAACCTTTACAGCAATGTCAGCTTCCTGATAGATTGTCTGGTAGAGGTGTAGGCTTCCATGTAGAGTCTTAAGGAAGGGTTTGGAGAGGAACCAGTGCTCTGAGTGATTGGGCTGCTCATAAGATTGCGAAAATAATCTTAGGAACGTCATGGCTCTGACTTTACATTTGGTCTCTTCTTTGTTCTGCAATCACTTACCAAAGCCTTTTGTCTCATCCATAAAAGAAAGACAGAGAAAACGATTTATCTCCAAGGTCCTTCCCGGCTCTCACAGTCTTAAACTAATCCTTACATGCCAATGGAGCCCTTTATGCTGTCTGTAATACCACAGTGCCCAGAGGGAGAAACTAGGCTGTAGTGTAGAATTATGAATTTGACCTTTGAAATTTCAACTGTGTTGATTGTATTTTTGCTGTTTTCCTAAGGGAATGGTTCCCACAGCTTTCATATTTGGAAACAAAACATAGTCCTTAAAGTGAATTTGTGAAAATGACTATTATCCATCATTCAACACTGAGGTTTGTCTCAAGGGCTGGTTAGAGGGCATGTGGCTATTTGAGGTAGAGGGAAGGAAACAGGAGAGAAAGTTTATTATGCCAAGTGCTGTGCCCACTGGAAATATCTGGAAATTTAGCTTCTTGAGCTCAGTGGGATTTGGAACCACTTGGTGTTTGAAATAATTCACTCTTGCCTAAAGGTATAAAGTATCTTTCCAATTTCCCCTGTGAAATGTTACAAATTGTCCCAGATATTTAAAAAGTTATCACTGTCTGTATGTGTTATGCTTAAAAAGAATCAGCAAGGCTCAGCTTACATTGGCTTTTAAGGTTTAGTGATTGTATCTGCAGTCAATTTGAAAGACAGTATGTTAAACATTGCACAGTGTGAGATTTATCCATTTATCTTTTTGAAACTACAGAAAGTGCTGGATATTTTTATAAAAAGCCTCAAGCTTAACTTCAGTCACATCTATACTTTCAGGTACTCTTGAGAAGTGAGTTTTCCCTACTGTGGACATCTCTATCCAACAGTGACAGTTTTAAATTCTATCATTTGGGGAAAATTAAGATAATCATTACAGGGAAACTCTGAGGACAATTTGAGTCATATGGGATCCAACGAGAGGCTGGCTCTTTTCAAAGTTTTCATAATAATGAAACTTTTATCAAAAATTCTGTGAATGACAACTTTGAACAGAAATATTATGTTGATTTCTTCAGCATATTTTGCCAAAGGAGCCCTATACATATTGAAGGCTTTCTACAATCTATTGTGTCATGTATCTTTGATTTTTAAATGTCTTCTGATGAGCATAAGTGAAGCCCACTTTGGAGTCCTATAGGTACTTCTTATCACCTTAAGTTCTTCAGGAGCAGATTCTGCAATAGATATATGGGATCATCACATCTTAAAGAACAGTATCGCTGATAACTGAAGAAAGACAAAGTGAAGGAAGAATTGGAGTTGGCATTTGCAGTCATCATAGAGGCTTAGCTATAGACCTGGGATAGCCTTTCAAACTTGTTCCAACCAAGGCAAAGTAGACAGCTTTACATTCCTTTTCTCCCAAACTGGGTAGTCACTGGAGGCAGGGAGACTTGGAGTACAGGGGATATATACTTTGGGACAGAATTCTTAACTAAAAGAATTTTCTAGTAAACAACTTTGGTAAAAGCAGAGACTAGACTAGTCAATGGCTCCATTTAGAAGGGAGAATTTGACCTTTAAATAACAGCATCCACTACAGTCCAGTCTTTGTGCTACTCACCTATTTATATAAAACTGCCCCCCCAACACACACACACATAAAATGGCTCCTCTAGGACTCCCCTTTGCTACAGGAATTTACAAGAGGATTAATGACATAAAGCACTAGCCTCATTACTGATGTTAAGGAAAACAATTGATATTTCCTTTGTATCTCCATAAATTCACTTCCCCACCCCTGTCCTGCTTGCTCTACATGGCTGAGTTATGGAAGCTACAATCTTTCACCATAATAAATCTGAGTTTCTGGTCATGATATCTTTCCAGATTATTTTTTTGTACTCATGCACTAACTATCAAAATTGCAAGGAATTACAAGGAATGGGCCAGGGATCACTTCCCTGTAGGCCTTCATGTTCCTGTTTGCTAGGCTTTTGTTATACTTTGGTTTTTGACAGGACTCCTTTGTATTTCTGGTAGACATATTAATTGTATAGAATCTCGCACCTATAACCAAAACAGAAAATACAGAGAAGCAGAGATGAAATGCACAGCTCTGTCCAGTGTGTCCCTGGAAGTAAAATTTTCCTTTTTTACCCCTGGTCTCTGTGTCCACGAAACTTGTCTGTTAGAAGCTCCAAGGCTTCGAAAAGCACTGATTGACAGTGTTCTTTATCTTCAGCGAGAATTGGTGAAAGGCTGGTGCTTTGTTGATTTCAAAAGGAAATCTGGACTCTCCAGCTGGATGTCTCGTGTATATACTAATTCTGTGGTCACATGGCCCCAGTGGAACTCCGTTGTTTGTTTCTGTCAACAAGCCTCTTAGCCTCTCACTTTTTATTCACAGGGAAAGATACGTTTTTATGAGATGAGTCAGGAAATTTCAGAAATATTCTTAATATCCAGTATGGCACAATAAAAACACATACACAAAACTAATAGAAAAGCAACGCAAGAAGTGAAGAAGCTAGCCACATTACAATCTAGGATAGTCAGGATGTGACCTTTTCCCTTTGAAAAAAATGGGAAAACTGAGCATGGTATCTCATATCTATAAGCCCAGGCTGAGGTAAGAGGATTGCCATGAGTATGAAACTAAGGTGGACACATATGTAGTACTGACCAGTACATTATAGGAACCTTGTCTCAAAGGCAGATAGTGTCAGTTCAAATAAATACCAGAAAACAAGGGAATAGGGGTTTATTATTGGTGGTTCTCTCTCTCTCTCTCTCTCTCTCTCTCTCTCTCTCTCTCTCTCTCTCTCTCTCTCATTTCCTCCTTCCATTCCTCCATTTTAAACCATCTCCATATAGCATACACAATGGTTAAGATGCCAAGGCTAAAGGAAAGAGGAAGCCATAACCACTGCTAATACAAAGGATTTTTATTTCCTGAACATGATTCACTACAGGGGATAGTATGTTTTGTCTCATAGGGACATTAGACTTATGGCTTGTGTTAAATAAAGCCCACCCTTACATCCATATGTTTGTGACACAGAAACCTCTTTGCTTCTCTGTTGTACCACATGACCAGGGAAGACAAGACTGCTGCTCAGTGCCATTTATGTTCCTAAAATGTTACCAGTTGATCAGTAGAAAAATTAATATAGAGATTCTAAAGCTCCAGCGAGTGTGTGGATCACCCGGCCGCCTGCTGTGTTCCCAGGAGCCATTTTCACAGGTTCTGATTGAGTTAAATGTGTGCATTATCAACAGAAGTCTGAACTGCAAGTGGTTTTGTGAGACTTGCTTGTGGAAAATGACTTGAGGCGCATGAATGCAGTGGCCCATTTGAGCAGGTATCGACCAACTGCTACTGGAGTCTGAGTGAAGTTCTTGCCTGTTAAGAAAGGTCACAGTGATAATAACTTCTTCTGAGATACATTCTGTGATTTTTTTTTTTGAATGTGCACGCTTGTCGGGCAGGAGGAAGCATCCTTGTCCAATTGACAAGTATTCAAGAGTGAATCCTATTGAGTCCCCTTTTCCTCTGTTCACTGAGTGAAAGACAGACGTCAGCAGTGGAGAGGACCGGATGAGGGTATTAAGGATGATTCAGATGCTGGGGCGACTTGATTTGATCTCTGGCTTTCCACCTTAGCACACTGGCAACTCTAAAGGCATTGTATCTCTCCATGACAAGCAGCTAACCATGAAATACAAAGAGAATTTCAAAATGATTCTTGAAAAATGAAATGTGAACAATAAATTGATCTATTCCATTTAGCTAATTTGTTGTTGTTGTTGACAGAAGCCTCCACCTGGATGTCTAAATGAAACATTCACTGGTATATTTCTTAAAGTATTATATACTGACTTTATTTTGTAAGGATTTTGATTAAGAAGACTCTTTTCCTCTTTATGTTCCTTTCAAAGGGTCCCCTCCCCTTCAAAATATATGCAGAGGATGTTGAATATATCAGATGAGATAATTCACTTTGTGTCTGTTACTCCTGACACAGAGCACGGTTTTCCTTACAAAAAACAAAAAAACAAACACAAACCAACATGGAAGCATGGAGAAGGCTAATTGAGTCTCCTGCTATGACAGTCCAGATCACTGGATAAGAATAATCAATTTCCTCTATAGCCCCCATGGATTCCTGCAAAGCCAAGTTGAAGGCACTTGTTGCTGATAATGCTATTTAATCATTCTCTGTACCCCCAATATGGATTCTTTCCAATCCCCTCTCACTAGATTTCTACAAACAACTCCTACTAGCATTTTTTTTTTGTAGTTCTAACATATATGATGCTGACTATACAAAACCACCCCGTCTTTCCTTTGGGACTTTTCTCCATGATAGAAATTTGCCTGGGGGTGGGGGAGCTATTTTGTTGGTCAGCCTGAATAATGTGACTCCCAAGCTCTTTAACCAGGTCTTTGAGAATGCCTCACTGGTTGAAGAGAGTACCAGACCAACCTCATTTTGCCGTCTTTACCATACTTCCAAATATTAATTTTAAGCTATGTTGCCACTAGGACTATAATTTCTGGTGCCAATTCTGCCTCAGAGACAAACACATGGACTAAGACAAAAATGTGCAAACAATTGAACATATTAAGGACCCCCCTTTCTTCATTTGCCATACAAGTCACGTGAGACAGATACTCTTTGCAGAATCTACTGACACATAACCGGTAAGTCAGTTAGACTGTCTCAATCTGGTTGAGCTCAGCAGTCATAAGTATCCCTAAAAGATTATTTTTCATTCTTCCACCAGGATAGGATCATCTGTGTCTGAAAGCCCCTAGATATTTGCCATGAGTTTGTGTTTGCAAATTTTTAATGAGTCTTTAAGTCTTATAATTGTTTGTCATAATGTTGAACTATGTCTACGGACAGTGATTATAACAGAGGGAATCACTATCTTCACAGAACATTTTCAGAGGCCCATAGCCTCGTTCAACTATTCCAGAACCATTTTTACTACTTTACTAGAACCACTAGAATGGCATCTTCAGATATAAATGTATCTGAAATCTTAGCTCTAGCTCTAAGCAAAATCTTACCCCACATCCCATGTGGACAATTATTTTACTTGTAAGAGTTATTAGACTCCAAAAATCCAATCAGTCAAAGACACTGTGGTTTGAAAAAAACCAATAGAAAGTTATCCACTCCTCTTTGTCTTGGTCTAGCCTGGAAACCCAGAATAAGTTCAACAGTCCCTTTAAAACTAAAGCAAAAGGCTTCCTGTACCCACAAGTGGCTTTTTCCCCAAAGAGACCGACTGGCTATGCTGAGGTCGACCATGTGGACAGCAAAGCACTCTGACCACTGTGACCAAAAGCATGAGGTCTCTGTGAGAAGTAACATGGTTGGAAGTGTGTGTCACAAACACACAGCCTACGTGGGCAGAGAGAGAAAGATGAAACATTAAAGCTGTTTTGTAATGTCTTGTCAGACAGGTAAATGAAAACAAGAAGAATGTGTGGGTTTCTTCCATAGCCATGGCTCAGCAAGATGAGTCCTACTTCCTGGGACATACTTCATGGACACTCTCCTTCTGCTGCCATGTCTCTTCCTTGTCCAGTGCTTTGGCACCCTCTCCTCTTTCCTTTTCCCAGAGCCTTCTTTACTCATCCTTCTCCCCACAGCCTCATAGGATCATAACAACACAATGATCCTAAGATGATGTTTCTAAGGACTTGGGCTCAGCTACTTTCTACAGCTTTTCAAATAATTCTTTTCTCCTAAGACCCCCCCCCCCCCCATCTTAGAACAAAGAAAAAAGAATATGACTCACTGTGGTGACAGCTACTCATTGTCAAAAAGCTCTTTTCTCCTGCCTGTGGGTTGCAGAAAGTTGAGATTACAGCCCTGTTGTTTATGGACAGAAAGCCTGTTTAATTTATATCCCCCTGGGGATTCTCTTAGCAGCACACCAATTAGCTGAACAGCACATACAACTCTTATCAGAGACCTCACAATAAACTTTCATAGTTTGTAGCATCTGGAGATTCACTGGTTGCCCTCTGATGTGAAATACAATATTAAGAAGTATTCATTGTTCATAAATCCAGTGCTGCAAGGAGGCAAATATGATGCTGAGGAGAGAGGGTTTTGTTTTTTCTTGAAATAGGACTTAAAGCCTCTGTGATATGCCAATTTTAAACTAACAAGATTTTTTTTTCAAAATAAATTCATATAAGGTTTGATTTCATGTGTGAAATTTTTCTTCTTTAAAGCAAGGTTTCCCAAGTTGAGCTCTCCTGTGATATCTACAAAATGGGAAACCAAATAATCACTAATACACTAATTCCTACAATTACATATAGGGCATAGGAAGTTCTTGATTACTATTTAATTCTTGAATAGAAATGAAATATTTTTCAGATAAAAACAATCTATCTTCTCCATTACCCTGAGATCCAAATGAGACAGAGCTAAGAGAGAGTCAAATCATCAGTCAGTAACAGAGAGAGGGCACATAGAGGAGCAACTTCCTTCCCTTGCTGGACATGAGGATAGGACTGGAAATGGAGCTGCCACCAGCTGTCACTTAGTCTATGATGCAGAAGTTATTTGCAAACCACTGTAGAAGAAGGTCTGTGCTTTATTGGTCAGAAAGGCCTTGTGTACTATAATAAATCTAGATTCAAAAATCTTCTATGGGGTGTGAGGGAGGTCCTAATAGTGGGTGTAATATTTCTTACCTCTTGCAATAAGACAGAAGCCAGAGATGGAGTAGGGCTAAAGGCCTTCATTCCCAGCACTTAGCAAGCCTTTTCATCCTTCTGGCTTTGCACAGTACAATGCCTAGAAGATGCTTCTGGCTTGGTCAGTTTGTGACAGTGGGGTGGCCTTGGGGCCTTCTGAGGATTGCTGTGATTCGCTTCCTTCTTCAAGCCCAGGAAGTATTCTGGAATGATCACCAATGCTGAAGAAGATAAATGAATGTAACATTTAGTCTTAGAAAAGTGACCCGAGCAAACAAACAAGTGTGCTTATCTGAGAAGTTAGACTGACTCAGTTACAACCACTGTCACATTTGATTTGGACAAAGAACCAGGGAAAGGAATGGACAAGCTAGAATCTGAATATAAATGTTAATTTAGTTTACTCATGTATAGGGAGGGATATTGGATGCAAGTGGACCACGCCTCCAGGTTGTAATATTCATGTGGATAAGATAACCTAACATGGGTTCTCCAGGTTGCAATAGATATCATCCTCAGAATGCAGCAAGTTATGTTCTATTTTACATTTGCTGATGGAGACACTGATGTCCATTTAAAGTCTGTGACCATCCACTTGATCTGAGCCTTTGAGGATGTTCTTGCATCCGTACTAAAACTCTTTTCAGATCTAATGTTCAAATAATTACTTGCTAATCTTGAGAGATTATCACACTAAAAAATAGAAATACTTGTCTTTTACAATTCTGTGCAAGACTGTTAAGTATAAAACACTTATAACCTATAATTTAAGGATAATATAGTTACCTTTGAACTGGGGAAAAGAGAGTATGATTAAATTTCTATCTTTAAAGAAAAGGTTAAATATAATTATAATATAATTATAGTTAAACAAGTATAAGTATATATTATTGGTTATATATATTATATATCTGTATTACTTGTATAAATAATAAGTATAATTATAATGTGGGAAAGACATTAACAATCCTGTGAGTCATGGAATATAAACTCTAAATGATTTTTTTCATATATTCTTCATCATCGGGAAAAATACTAATTAATATTCAGAGCTGCTATTCTTTTCCTTTAATGAATGAAGTTGTAGCCACATTTGATAAGAAGGTCAGAGGTTCAAAGAGTAATTCTACAGGTTTTAAATTTACTGCATTTCCTGTTAGCGAGGAATGCAGCTCACTTGTTAAAATATGTCAGGTGTATATTGGGGAACACAGCTGAGGGGACTCACACAGTCAAGAAAGTGAAGGGTATATATCCTTTCCACTCAGTCTCTAGGGTTAGTACTTGGAGATAACTAGGACAGAGGTTGCCTGTGGGGATGGAACCCAACTACCCTGCTTAGAAAGCTCATCCAGGCATGTTTAGATCTCCTACACCCTGGACCAATACTAAGACTCATTCCTGTGTGGCTTCACTGCTTAATGCCAAATTTCAAACATAACATTGTGGAACCCTCAGGCCCCACCTCAAAGCTGCCTTGACTGTCTAAATATCAACGGAATCAGAATCAGACTAGATGCCTTGAAGACATCATCTCTAGCATGACGATTCTCAGAAGGTTACATTCATATTTATCTTTCTGCCACAGGGTTTCTGGCCATCATTATCTCTTCTGAACACAGAAATTCAAGATGCCTATTTCTTTGGCAAAGACTATAATATTGAAAAGATGTCATAAACCTGAACACATCTGACGGATAATCAATGGTGATTATCAGACCCCCCAGACACTTTATCTGACTACATAGCTGAGAAGATTCTTTGACCATGGCAATAACTGTCAGCACACTTTCTTGGACTCTGAAATCAGATGGAATGAACATTGCAGCTCTGCAAAGACTAGCATGATGGTCTAATGAACCTCTGAGTATTCATTCATGGCCTCCGTTATTTTCTGTATTCCAGAGCTTGGAGCAAAACTGACATCTAAACATGCATAAAAAACCATAAATTAACAATCAATCCATGAGAAAAATTGTATTTCTTTTTTATATACATAAGAGATGAAGTAAAAGGAAAGCTAATACAATGCTCTGTGATTTCAGGATGTTATGTGCTAAAGAGATGACATGAGAACAGGATGTGACTATGTGCCACTGTCTGTGAGTTAAGAGTAGATGACAAGTTACTCATGCCCAAGTATAGGCTAAGCACAGGACCGCCCCCAAAACAAAACAAAACAAAACAAAAGAAAGAAACGGGAACAAAACCCTACCCTAAATCCTCAACTCTGATTGTTCTCGTTGATAGAAGACAAGGAAGATGTGCTCAAGGGTCCAGGAATGGGAAGGTCATGCTGCATTATTTTGGGGGACCCAAAGTACAAGCACAAGTAGCAATACAAGGGTGACAAATGCCTGGGAAGAGAAGAAGGTGACACTGCCTCAGAGAAACACAGTAAGGGACAGGGCCACAAGTCAAGGAGGGCCAGCAACCCCCAGAATCTAGAAAGCACACGGAAGAGATTTCCCCCTGGAACCTTGGGAGATTGTTCCTAATGCCCCACTTTCATCCTAAAACTAAACTTCTGGTCTCAAGAACTATGAGAAATAAATGTTAGTGGATTTAACTTAGCATATCTGATAATGTTACTGGAACTTCTAAGACAAGTGCACTTCCTGTGGACCAGAATAAGAAAGACAGACTCCTGCCCAGCAGGTGCTGACTTCAAGCTAATGGCCACACTTTGAAAAGGAGATTCAAGGCAGTGTTAAGGAACTGCAGATAGCTTTCTGTCTTTTAAGGTGACATCAGCTAGAATTCTGGCTTAGACACAGCAACATATCAGATCCCAGAAGATCAGAGTTCTGAGCCCTGGTCTGGACAGAGATCCAGTCAGGCAAAACCCAATCGATGTCTCTATTGTGAGAAAAGACAAATTTCTTCACATGATGATGCATTAAGGACTAGGAGAGCTAAAGTCAGACATTAAATGATAATGGCCTTCTATGTCTATACTACCAGATTTAGTTTTAGTGCCAAGGACCAGCCTCGACTTGGAGAGGAATTCTGAGGAAGGAGTGTCTGGGAGCAGTAAAACAGACAACTCGAAGTCAAATCATGAGTCCAACCTGGCGTCCTATGTTCTGCTCAAGACAGCTTTCCAGACTGCTTTCTGTCTGGACTGCTTTCTCTGGAGATCAATAGACTGTCCCATCCCTCTATGTTCTCCTCAAGACAGTTCTCCAAGGAGTTCTCCCTTGCTGTTCTAAGATATTATGTGGATAGCTCATCTCTGGCTGACCCAGTCTTTTATTTTGCATACCAGTCCAGTCATTTACTTCAGGTTCCCTTTGATTATACTGTGAATCAGCTTTCCATGACCCCAGCCCCTTGATTCTTCAGAGTGAACACATCTTTAAAAAAAAAAATTGCAAAAGAATTCAGAGATCTGCCTGCCTCTGTTAAACACAGCCTATAAACTAGCCGAGTAGGACCTCACCCTGAAATTACCATTCTTCCACACCTGGGCCTAATTTTGCTCTGTCCCAGGCCAACCCTGAACTCAAGAATCTGCCTGCCCTTGTAAGCATAAACAAAAACCTTAGCTGGGTGAGATCTCCTGCAATCATCTCTCCCAAAACCTCTATGTCCTTCCTTAGTATCGTTCTGACAAGTTGGCTCATAGCTCAGCTGGGTTCCTTTACATTCATGAAGCCCCTCATAATTCATATTGAATCCTTATATTTTACATAGTTGAGAAATTACATATTTTTGAACCCATGCTTTTAGAGTTCATTTCCACAGCCTTAAGGGCTGTCCTGAAGGTCCCAGCATTTACCATTTTGCTGAGACATGAGCCATAACTTCACCTCTTGAACTCAAGATATCTCTGACTATTATGGAGCCATTAACATTAACAGGGAGGAGATTATTTGAAGGAAGAAAATAAAACATTTACATTATTATACAAGCAAGTCTTACTCCCACAGCAGCCAATACTCATGGCCCATGTCTGCTGGCCCTGTCCCAGGAGCAGGAAACGTCATTCTGTCCCTACCAAGGCCAAGGTAGGGCCTAAGATTTTCTAGGTCTTATTTTCTTCACATACAAAATGAATTAGTTAGGTATACTCCTGTATCCTTAATGTTTTATGGCTTAATCCAACCTGAGTAGAAAAGAAAACTTACGTATTCTGTGTCACAGATTGTGAAATCACTTATGTGAGTATTAAGTGTCTTACTCCCTAAACTACATACACCTGATGACCTGATGTTGAACCCATAGGAGAGGAAGGGAGAAAGAGGAGAGAAGACAGTAAACAAGAGAGAAGGACTCACAATTACACACAGAGAGAGAAGTAGGGAGAGAGGGGGGAAGAAGGGAGGGAGGCAGGGAGCAAGAGAGTGACGAGAGAGAGAGAGAGAGAGAGAGAGAGAGAGAGAGAGAGAGAGAGAGAGAGAGAGAGAGTCAGAGAAACAGAGAGACAGAGAGAGACAGAGAAAAGAGAAGGAGAAGGAGAAGGAAGGAGAAGGAGAAGGAGAAGGAGAAGGAGAAGGAGAAGGAGAAGGAGAAGGAGAAGGAGAAGGAGAAGGAGAAGGAGAAGGAGAAGGAGGAGAAGGAGAAAGAATCCGACTACCCATTTAAAAACTTTTGGATGAAATATATAACCCATGGAAATACATTAGTTTATCAATCTTTCTTAAAGTTCAATTAATTTTTTATTGTCTGAGGCATACTACATTTTCAGTCTATATATATACTATATACATTGTGTGTGTGTGTATATATATATATATATAATTATTAAAAACCAATATGTTGAAACGAGGGACTAAATCACTTTCATCGATGAATCTTCACCTACTAGTTACCTTTACTGTGGTTGTGATGAAATTTCTCACAAAGCATCCTCAGGGAAGAAGAGTTTATCTTTGCTCAGTTTCAGGGGATGGAGTTGTTGTGGGGAAGGTGTGGTGGTGACCAACTCTGTGGCAGCAGGATGTGAGGATGCAGTTGATCACATGCATACTCAATGAGGGGGCAGAGAAGGAGCTCTGGTACTCACCTTCTTTTGCCTTCATATTCAGTTTAAGATTCTATCACACGTGCTGGTGCATCTTCTTTCTTTGGTTAAACATTTCTAGAAACATCTTCATAGGCATAGGCATTTCCAAAGACTCTAAATCCAGTTAGGCTTACAACGACTTCATTTTACCTTACAGTCCAGCTCTAAGAATTGGTATAACAAGCATGTGCCTAAGAAATACCTACCAGGTAGCAATGAGGATAGCTACCTGGCTGTTTTCCTAGAATAAGGTATTAGAGAAGTGTGCAGTGTAGCATAGCAGACAGTAGATTAGGAATAATGATGAATTATACTATGATCAGGAAAAATTATCTATGTAAAATACCATTAAACTGTTAGTTAAAATGAAAGGGACATAATTATGGCTGGGACCTGACAGAGTAAGTAGAAAAAAATGTTGCCCTGCGTTTGAACACCTTCCATTTTTATAGAGTGTCTAATGATTCTTCATAAAATCACACCGTCCAGTGGATTTCAATAAGTGGATTTCATCTATTTTCTATAGAAAATGACAATGAAGAAAATTGTCAAACACTGAGACATTAAGGAAAGAAATAAGCATTTGGTTGGATGATTTTTCATGATCTTTCTTGTCAGCATCTCAAAAAAAATCGTGCCATTATTAAGGAAAGAAATATGGTGAGCAATACCTGTTCTACCTTCACAATTGATCTCCACGAGTAATATTATCAATGGTAGACTTGATCTTGACATGTAGACATTTGTGGCTTTAAAAAGAATTAGAAAGCTCTCAGCTTGTAGCTTCTATAGCAAAGGTATCTGTACTAAATTAATGTGGGACGCCTGACTCGCCAGCAAGAAAGATACCACAATAGGATCCTTCTGCACACGTTTACTGGGCTGCGCATTGACTGTGTAGGCGAAAGACCCCGAGCCCTGGGCCTCTCACTCTTATATACTATCAGTTCCCATCCACTCACAGCAGGCCACATCACCTCACCAGGTACGCAGCTTCAGCTAATCAGGGCAGCAGGGGCATATCTTCACCAAAATGGCTTCGCCAGTAACCTGGTACACCTGCGCAGCTCTCACGATGTTTGTGGCTTATATGAGGAAGTCAGGTGCAAGTCATACGACTTAGCTGCAGTCCCTGGCGCCTTTGGAACTGCCGCCACACCCGCTCCCCACAAATTAATAACATTCCATTTCGATTCATGAGCTTGTATTGAAAGTCTCTCCCTAACTTGAAATGCAGAGGTTTAAAGTGGTTTTGGTTTATTTGAAGCTACTACTATCAAGGTATTTGTCAGGGGAAATAGTTTAGGCAGCTGAAGACTCAGGGGGAAAGGCACTTTGTGCCTGACAACACAAACTCAACAGCCTAGTTTTGATCCCCAGCACCCCCATATAATGGTGAAAAAAGAGAAAAGGAAAGAATGGGCTCTGCAAGGCTGTGCTCTGGCCTTTACATACTCTCCGATGCGCGTGTGCACACACACACACACATACCAAGTAAGATAATTCTTTTTAAGGGAACCTATTTTAAAACCCTTCTTTAGCTTTGTTTATTTTATTCTGATATACTGATGTTTATAAAGTATGCCTTTAAGTGAGTAACTTATATTCTGTTGCATAAGTAAACTAGACTTACTTTAACTAGCAAATCATATTTTTTTTCTTGTAAAGTGATGCTCAATCTCTTTTAAGTCTGGTCTCTATAAAATATGGATTCTTAATAATCTATCTGTGGTTATAAACATGATCAAGTATAGACCATGATCAAGTATAGACCATGATCAAGTATAGACCATGATCAAGTATAGACCATGATCAAGTATAGACCATGATCAAGTATAGACCATGATCAAGTATAGACCATGATCAAGTATAGACCATGATCAAGTATAGACCATGATCAAGTATAGACCATGATCAAGTATAGACCATGATCAAGTATAGACCATGATCAAGTATAGACCATGATCAAGTATAGACCATGATCAAGTATAGACCATGATCAAGTATAGACCATGATCAAGTATAGACCATGATCAAGTATAGACCATGATCAAGTATAGACCTTGACCCATTTTTCCTACAACATGGTGTACTTAACCTCTCTCTAGAACTTTCTTTGTGTCTCTAGTCTTTTTGTCCTTCCTGGTGAATCATTTTGACAATTCTTCACTTTCCAATTGCTCTCTAAGTCTGTCCCAGAGTCTGGGACAGACTTTCTTAGCAAATAATACCTTGTCTCCAGTTCCACCAGTTACCACAGTGTTTCTCTTGTTAGGCTCCGGCTCACCATGAAATCATTTCTCAATACTTTTTATCCATGCCATACTATGAGAGCAATAGAGGAGGGAAAGTTTCTGTTTCTTTTTTCTCTTTTTTTTATTATGTTCTTTATTTACATTTCAAATGTTATCCCCTTTTCTAGTTTCCCCTCTGCAAATCCCCTATCTCCTCCCCACTATGCCTACTCACCCACCCCACCCACTCCCATTCCTGATCCTGGCATTCCTCTATACTGGGGTATAGAACCTTCACAGGACCAAGATCCTCTCCTCCCATTGATGACCGACTAGGCCATCCTCTGCTACATATGCAGCTAGAGTCATGAGTCCCACCATGTGTTTTCTTCGATTGGTGGTTTAGTCCCAGGGAGCTCTGGGGGTACTGGTTAGTTCATATTGTTGTTCTTCCTATGGGGCTACAAACCCCTTCAGCTCTTTGGATACTTTCTCTAGCTGCTTCATTGGGGACCTTGTGATCTGTCCAATGGATGGCTGTGAGCATCCACTTCTGTATTAGTCAGACACTGGCAGAGCCTCTCAGGAGATAGCTTTATCAGGCTGTCAGCAAGCTCTTGTTGGCATCTGCCATAGTGTCTGGGTTTGGTGGTTGTTTATGGGATGGATCCCCAGGTGGGAAGTCTCTGAATGGTCATTCCTTCAGTCTCTGCTCCACACTTTGTCTCTGTAACTCCTTCCATGGGTATTTTGTTCCCCCTTCTAAGAAGGGTCTAAGTATCCACACGTTGGTCTTCCTTCTTCTTGAGTTTCATGTGGTTTGCAAATTGTATCTTGGGTATTCTGAGTTTCTGGGCTAATATCCACTTATCAGTGAGTGCATATCATGTGTGTTCTTTTGTGATTGGGTTACCTCACTCAGGACTGCTCTGTTTTGAATTTTGGGATAGAGCTTCATCCAGAGTCAGACGCTGAGGTTGCATTCACTCCTTGAGGTCAGAATGAAGGCTGCTGCCTCAGAAGATTTAGGACAGTGGTTCTCAGTCTGCAGGCCACAACCTTCTTCAGAGTGGTCACATGTTAGATATCCTACATATCAGATATCTACATTATAATTCCTAACAATAGCAAAATCACAGTTATGAAGGAATAAAATAGTTTTATGTGTCACCACAACATGAGGAACTGTATTAAAGATTGGAGCATTAGGCAAGTGAAGATCATTGAATTAGGAGGTCTCAGTTCTATAGAGGACTTCAGACACTCCTTATCTGGCATCAATGGGAGAGGAGGCCCTTGGTCCTGTGAAGGCTTGGTGACCCAGTATAGGGGAATGCTAAGGCAGTGAGGTGGAAGTGGGTAGGTGGGTGGGGAAACACCCTCATAGAAGCAGGGTAAGGAGGGATAGAATAAGGGGTTTGCAGAGGGGAAACTGGAAAGGTGATAACATTTGAAATGTAAATAAATAAAATATCTAATTAAAAAAGAGAGAGATCATAATGAATTACATCACAGAAAAATTTCAAGTGAGTACTGCTCCTTAAACCAACCCTTAAACAGTAAACACCCACCTAGCAGGCAAATGTTCCCAACCTTCCAGCTACTTCCTGTCTCCCAAGTCCTGCTTTCCATCCTAAGGTGAGTAGTGGTGCCTAAAAGGACAGGCTTTCCCTGAAAGACAACTAGAAAAGATAAACATGCACAGTGGCTTGGCTTTGGGGATTTAAAATCTGAAAGATCCCTCATTTGCATTCCTGGTATTCTGGAGTTTTCTTATTCTCATACCTAGAAGGTAGAACACAGTTACAGACTGTGTCAATGCAATCACCAGATCTGAGTCTTAAAGAATACCCCTCTATAAGTTGTTCCTTAAGGAATAAATCATTTAACAGTGGGCTAGTCTTGAGTTATTAGAAAGAACCAAGGGTACAGTCAACCATTCAGTTGGAATGAAATAAATAAGAGTATAGGAGATGGGTTGGAAGTGTAGATAATAAAACAAGTTGAGTGAGATAGGCATCTCTGCTTTTATTAGAGACAGGACCTATATGGTGTCTAGAATCGAAGGGATGCTCTTCCTCCAGAAAACAAACAAATAAGCATATAAATAAACAGACACGAAGCAAGCTGTGTGCTTTCCCCTAGTCTCAGCTTTGCATGTTTGAGTTGAGGGTTCTTACCTGATGTGGGGGGTTGGATAAAACTGGCTCCCACTGGCTCATATACTTGAATGCTTAGTCATCATGGAGTGACACTATTTGGAAGGATTAGGACGCATGGCCTTGTTGGAGTAAGTATGTCAGTAAGTATTTATTTTTCTCGATCTGTTATTATATGCTTGATTTGCCAGAAGAAGTGATTGAATGGTCTTAATTTCTAAAAGATCAAATAGAAGGTAGAAAGCAGAGTCAATGGAAGCTCAAGAAGACAGGTTTGGTGTAGCCTAGTCCCTACTGAAAGCATATCCATTTATATCTGCTCCCTCATTGCTCCAACCATCGTCTGTTATGTAACTAAGCATAAGTATAACTTGCTACATAATTAGACTGCAAAGAATGTTTGTGTGTATGCATTTATGTATGATATATATATATGTGTGTGTGTGTGTGTGTGTGTGTGTGTGTGTGTGTACATGCATACATACACATAAGTCCCAGTCAAACTGTCTTGTGTTAGATTAGGAAAATTTGATTTGTTTGCCTGTTATAAAGATTGTTAGGACTAGATCTGGACTTCTCAGCTCTTCAGTCTAGGGCAATAGCTGTGACTCACATCCACAGCACATCTCCAGGCTAGAAGGTTTTGAAGTGATTTAGAAGTGGAGGTGACATACGTCATTTCCCATCACACCTGTGAACTCTCACCCACAGGCTGTCTGTCCCTCATGGCCATGTCCCTGTTAACACTTATTTGCAGCTTGTGGCTTTGCAAGGCCTTCACAGGGGGAGGGATGGCTTTGTTTGTTGGTTGGTAAGTGGAAATTCACCATAGGGACTCTGGAAAAGTAACAGAGAAAATAACAGGCCAGAAAAATGTCATCACCTGAAAAAACTCAGCCGCTTGCAGAGGGTCGATGTCCTTTCTTAGCAACTTCAAGGGCCAAAGGAAGTTTGTGATGTTTTGACTCAACCAAATCATTCCCAGAGGGCTTACAATGAACTGATAGGCAGTCTTGCTAACTCCCCACTCTCACAGGAGACCCAGAATAGGCAGATGACATTGTTGCCTCTGTTCCGCAGATAAGAGAGTTGAATGAATGGTGAATCTAGGATCAGACCTGAGTTCTTCTGCTCCCAAATCTGTGTATAGAGTATTTGCTTTATCTCTTCTAGCAGAAAGGCAACCATGAAATGTAAAGTTGCAGAAAGATGCCTAGACACAAAGCATCTGAACACTGTCTGAGCCTCGTATTAGCTTCTCATGTAAAACTATCCACAGACAGTTTGTACTAGTAATTAGACATTTAATACAATCCTATTTAATTAAAATTAGAGATGACACTCCACAAGACTTGGCCTTTCATGTATGTTTGTCAGGGACAATTCTGTTCCATCCTGAGCACTGGAGATAGAAGGCAGCCCACTGCTCATGATGAATGAGTGAATGAATGAATGAATGAATGAACAGCTCACCAGAGCATCCACTGAACACTGTGGTTGACTCAAGTGCTGAGGGACTACACCTGCTGCTCTCTACCCTGCAGGCTATAGCAATCATCTCCCAGGTTTCTCATTCCTTGTATGTTTTCACTGCAGTCCTGCTTTTCTGTGCCTGTCCCTTGTGGTGGCTTGCATCACACAGAGTTATAGTCTACTCATCTTATCCCAGATTCTGGCCCATATATTCTATGAATATAACAAGTGTTCCTTTTAGACTGGCAACCATTGAAGCATTTGTTACACGGATTTAGATAATGTCTACACAGTCACAGGAACATTACTAGAAGAGTTCTAGAACCTTCAAATTTATAAATTCTTCTCAAATTTACATACCATTGCAAATTTACAAATGCAGTAAAATGCAAATGTACCTATCAATTTTCCAATAATTTCATAATTTAATTTAATTTTTGTTTAGTGTTAGTAAAATCCCGTTATGTGCATGAACCATATTTTCACCATATACTCTTCAGCTGATAGGTATCTGAGCAGGATTCACTTGCTTGCTGTTGTAAATAGAGAAGAAATAAACCTGGGTGGAAACACTTAAAGAAAACTAGAAAGGAGACCAAGAGAGAGAAAAACAGATGACAGGGAAAGGATGGGAGTAGAAGAACAAAATTGTATAAGTGATAAGAGGCAGCTTCAAGAAAAGGATGGAGGTGGGGGTGAAGGATGGGAGGATGGGGAACATGGGAGAACTGATGAAAACAACTTTTGCTTGACAGTGCTCTGATGGTAACTAATATTTGCATGCTGATTAAAAATTAATGGGGAGCATTCCTTAGAATTCATGCCTCTCTCAATATAAGCTTCTTTCAAGGTAATTTTTCTCAGTTCGCTTTCCTTGTAAGCTCCTTTGAAGAGCATGTAGGCCATTCGTCTCAGCCTATGCCAATTTTGGTCTGGACTTTTTGTACTTACCACACCACAGCCATTATCGCAGACACTATAGGCCTTCTTTCGCACTCTTGTTTAGCTGGATCAGTTTGAGATTTGTTCTTCCTTTGGTCTAGTTTTCATCTTTCCTGACTATTCTTTCCTTCTTGTTCTGGTTTACCATATATCCCCAAGAATCAAAACTTAGCCTCAAATCTGGGTTTGCTGTTGATTTCTTTGTTTTTGTTTTGTTTTGTTTTGTTTGTGTATAGGACATGAGTAAACATGGTCTTCATATCTTCCTTTGACACTTCATATTCCATGAGACTTCTGACGGTTTCATCACTCCAGGGGTTGCTTCTGGGTCTTCCCCTTCTCATGATCTACTTTCATGGTCCACTAATTCTTTGGTAGAGGTCGCCTGACCCTGAGGGTATGAGTGTTTCCTGTCCTGAACATTCATCTGCCTACATTTCCATGAGGGCATAGAGTAAGCATAAACCTTAGTACAACTAAAGATTATTACTGAAATTTGTCACAAAAATCTTCACAGCAGTAAATAATACAACTGTTCAATCACCTTTGATTCTTCCTTATTTTTTAAAATTTATATATTATGTTTATTTGTGCATGCGTATGTATGCTTGCAAGTGTGGAGATGTGTGTGTATATGTATTTGTGTGTGTGCTTGCACACCTGTGTGTGTGTGTGTGTGTGTGTGTGTGTGTGTGTGTGTGTGTGTTGGACATGTGCATGCTGTGACACACATGTTGAGGTCCAAGGATAATTTTTAAGAGCCCATTCCCTCCTTCAGTTATGTGAGTCCTAGGGAATCCAACTCAGGACATCATGGTTGGCAGAAATCACCTTTACCCACTTTACCCCTTATCTACCATACTTTAATACTTTAAATTCATCAAGCTTTATATGATGTCATTTTTTACATATACACCAAATATTGCCATATTATTTTCATCCCACCTGCCTAGCAACCAATGTTGATATAAATCTAAACATCTGGGAATCTCAAACATTACTTGGGACATAAGACATCTTAAACACATGCCTTTTGACAATTTTGTTAGATTATAAAGTAACTATGCTAATATTTTTTCCATGGAAAATAATATCTAAAGATGTGATTCTGGAAGTTGAAACTGGGGAATTTGGAGGGTGTCTTTGTTTTGTGTTATTATAAAACATTGACAGAAACCAGATTGGAGAGGAAGGGGTTTATTTCTTATTACAATCCAAGGTCACAGTCTATCTCTGAGAAAAGTTAGCTAGGAACTCGTGCAGAAAACTTCTGGCAAGAGGTGAATCAGAGACCATGAGAGAACACTGGTTACTGGTTCACTGTTTGCTTTCTTATGCAATCCACAACCACCTGCCCAGGCAAGCAGGGCCATAGAGGGCTTTGCTCCATCCACAGAGATGTTCATTTAAGGAAATGTACTATGATATGGAAGTAGGATAGAAACCATTCCTCAGCTGAGCATCTCTCTTCCCCTGGGACTCTAGTTTGTTTTAAATTGACGAAAAACTAACAAGTGCAACTCATAGGTTACCTTTAACTTCTGAAGTTCAATGATGTCTGATGTACTTGCTTCTGAATTACTACTTGGATGTTCACATATGCCTTATAGATTTGATATTTGAGATAGTTTGTCATGGATACCAATGAGTCGTGGAAAAGGCAAGCCAGTGCCATGAACTGTAGATATAGACTGTAGCTTGTTTCCGCTATAACTCTTATTTACAAATAGTTTATTCATTTATTTAGAAAGGAAAAGATAAAACCAGAGATTCTACATGCCATATTGTACAACATGCATCTTAGCTTAAAATATTCTCACCTGTATTAGAAAATCAGATCAAACACTCTTTTATTCAAGACTTTATTTGGCAAAGCACTTTTAGAGAACAATATAGAAATTTTCACACTCTTCTTCTTCACATGAGCATAGCCTTCTCTGTTTGCAGCAATCCTCAAGGAGGGATGTTTCATTGAATTAAAATGATTTTGAAATTTCAGAAATTTCAGATGAGGGTTTGATGATGTTGATGGTGAAGGAGCAAGTGCCCTGAAGCTCCACTGACCTGATAAAGATAATTCATATAAAATGCATAAATAATACAAGTACTTTTAATTGACACAACCAGGGTCAATTAAATTTCATGGTAAAGGATATTCAGGAGAGACACAATTGTTGAATATTAAAGATTGGAAAGAAGTAACATCTGTGATTCACTGTTCATTTAATATGAAATTTATGGCATGCATTTAAGATAATTTTCCATTTTCTGAGAGGTTTACCTACTTTACCTTCTTCTTGTAGATATGATTTTATATCCTAAGTTTAAATTCCTATTTCATGTCTTCAAATTGAAAACCAATTAAGTTATTAAGTATTAAGACACTGAATTGATTATATTAGAGGAAAACTATTAGATGAAATATTAATGGAGATAATATGAAGATGTTTAGGGTTGTAAATATTTACTGGCTATTGCTTTTAATAAATTAACAATGGTGCCAGCATGCTTATTACTACCCTCGCTGCTCTTGAAAGAGGACACCAAACACTCCACTGCATACGAATAAATTAGCCTTTCAAATGAATATTACTTCGCATAATGAGCTTTACCTTTGCATCTTAAATATTTATGTTAAATATTAACTTTTAGTTAATTCAATGTGCCTAACATGGTACATTATAGATTTGAATACATTTAGGGCAAGAGTTATATTTTTTGCTGTTGTTGTTTATTCGAGACAGGGTTTCTCTATGTAGTCCTGGCTGTCCTGGAACTCACTCTGTAGACCAGGCTGGCCTCAAACTCAGAGATCTGCCTGCCTCTGCCTCCTAAGTGCTGGTATTAAAGGTGTGTGCCACCACCTCCGGGCTTAAATACATGATTTGCCTTTTTTTTTTTAAAGATTTATTTATTTTTATTTATATGAGTGCATTGTAGCTGTCTTCAGACACACACCAGAAGAGGTCAGATCACATTACAGATGGTTGTGAGCCACCATGTGGTTGCTGGGAATTGAACTCAGGACCTCTGGAAGAGCAGTCAGTGCTCTTAACCGCTGAGTCATCATTCCAGTAAGAGTTATATTTTTAAGGTTATCTTTGCTGTTATTCTAAGGTGAGAGCAACTTTTCAAGTTAAATGAATCAGAACAGTTGGAAGGCAACTCTGCATTACTCTATCTGTAGCTTTTTCTTCTTCTGAATCCACATTCTCTCTGTGAGTGGTGAAATATTGTACGCAAGGCAAGGGTTGATGGAACTGCCAATCAATGTACCCCAGCTTTCCCTAACAAAAGGCAAGATGGATGGGCCTTCTTTCTTGAGCAAAAAGGCTTCCAAGAGGAAAGGTGTTTTGATTTCTACAGAGCCACAGCTGATCAGTATGTCTGTGCCCTTCTGAATCCAGGTTTCTCCTTTACCACTCACCTACTTCCTGCCTTTACCACTCACCTACTTCCTGCCTTTACCACTCACCTACTTCCTGCCTTTACCACTCACCTACTTCCTGCCTTTACCACTCACCTACTTCCTGCCTTTACCACTCACCTACTTCCTGCCTTTACCACTCACCTACTTCCTGCCTTTACCACTCACCTACTTCCTGCCTTTACCACTCACCTACTTCCTGCCTTTACCACTCACCTACTTCCCGCCTTTGTAGAGATGCTATGTCTCCTGCCAAGTTATTTAATTTTTTTCTTCTCAGAACATATATCTGACTTTTTAAAAAGTTAATCAGGATCAGTTTCCTTTGCAGTTCATCATCATATATGAACAGATCCATGGAGATTCCATGTACATGCATGGGAAGACCAAATAAAACAGGAGTCACAATGAAAAGAGTACAACAGATATAAATGAGGCAAAAACATTTTAGTGTCTTCTGATCATACTGTCTCTATGTCTCTTACTGTGTGTCTTTCTGTCTATGTCCCTCGGTGTCTTTCTCTCTCACTCTGTATGTGTGTGTATATGTGTCTTCATGTGTGTTATCAGGTTTGCACAATCAAAGCTCCACTTTCCAACTATAAATATTCTTCATTAGCAGCAAGAGAAATTACCCACATTGTTTCCTGTGTTGATGTTAACCTAGCATTCCAGCATGACCTGTCTGGCTGTAGACAAGTCCTCTCCAGCCTGCTGATATTTATTTGCCTATGTGAACTCTGCTAGCTCATGTTGATTCAGGCCAAAAGCACTGAAATGAGAGTAAACACTGAGCAAACACATCAGCCTTATCAAAATAATGAAAAACATGTTTGACGACAGCGCTTTCTTCTAACAGAGGACATGTGCAAACTGAGAAAATTCTTTTTATTTCAGAATTTTTCGTGCTCCATCTATAAAATTAGAGAGCTTCAGAAAAGAACTACGAGGCCTGGAGAAGGGATCATCTTTAAGAAATAGTAGTCATTCTGCTTATTTTGTTTATTCTTATTCACAGGTTCTAAGTCAGTCCTTTACAGCCCTAAGGGAAAGCATTAAGTCTGCTACCCAGGTGAAAACACTGAGGCTCAAAGAACAAAGTCTAGCTGGTCCCTGGTTACACTTTACTTAGAAGAGACAAGGCCCAGATTTGAACTGAGGTGTCTTAAGCATTATTTTAGCCACTGCATTACTTAAAATCAGAAATGCATTTTATACTTTGTTCATTAGTTGATGAAAGAATATCGGGATATTGTCCTAGCACAAAATAATGTATACAAATCATTACAAAATAATCTTTTAACAATCCACTCAAATAATAGCTTAGAGCATTCATGTTTTAAGAAAATGAAACAATACGATTATATATCACAAATTTTAGTTTCACATTTCTTATGTTCATGACCTCTTGGGTTCAGCATGTAATACTTAACTTCTTTGTACAGAAGAACAAGTTCAGGGTTTTTTTTTTTTTTAACAATAAAATTTGAAAGACAAGAAAAGGATATTTTACAAATCGAAAGGTAAAAGAACAATGGCATTATTTCTACCTGCTGCTGTTCAGGCCTTGAAAATTGTCATTAGAAACGAAAGTTTCTATAAGCTAAAATATTTATTTCATGACAACAGAAAGCAGAGTGGTGGTGAGAAAATCCCAGAAGGGTGTAAGGGGGTGGGATGGAGAGAAGATGGGAAGTGGGGGCAGAGGTAGGACTAGCTACCATAATCTGTAGAATAATTATGCTTGACAACAAGTAATTGTATATTTCAAAATAGTAAATAAAACATTGGATGTTTCCAACACAAAGAAACAAGTGTTGGAGATAGTTGATATGACATTTACTCTGGTCTGGGTATTATATATTGGATAAATGTATTGATAAACTACCTCATAAATATAAAAAATTGTATTTTAATAAATTTTAATATAAAATGCCTAGAAATTACCTTTGCATGATTCTGCATCAGTAAGAATGTAATTTTTTGTTATACAAGAAAGGATATTTCATTACATATAAAAATGAATGAAAATATAAGTCATGTCTAAGTAAAAGACTCACAGGCATCAAAATGGTAATCTTTGGGTCACTGGCAGTGGCATCACTTGGGAGTTTGCTGGAAGTGTAAACTCTATGACAGCGTTAGACTTGGCAATTCAGAAGCCATGAAGGTAAAATCCACAGTCTATATTGCTAAGCCCTTGGGGTGATTCCATACCAATCGTTCAATGTGAGATACAAACCCGGCTCCGTATCAGACAGGGTGGATGACAGAACAAACTGTCAGGGGTTCAGTTTTCGTTTTCTCTTCAGTATCTTCTGATTTCTACAAGCAATCTCAAGAGTTGTCAAACACATGGAGCAAATGCTACCCTACCTCTCTAGTTTGGATTTTGGTCTTTCCAGGCCCACCTAGGTGGCTGGGAACCTAATAGGCAACTGCAGCTCCTTCTTTTCCCATTGTTCGAAGGCATCCTCGCTCGTTTGGGAGGATAGTCTATCACTTCAGAAGGTAAGAGGAAGTTGTCCTTCAGTTTTCAGTTCATACTGGTCAGCACTGAGGAATACACTGCGCATAAGCCAGGCGCTTTTAGGGTCTGCCAAGTTTGACATTTGCCACAATCTTGGATAAAGAACCATGCTGACACGAGGATCTTTGTCCCGAGTTAAGCCCCTCTTTGGATAGCAGCAAGCATACATGCTGAGCTCTTATTTGGGAGTCAAGAGCAGGTTCTCAGTGTTTCTCACCTCATGGCTTCCATCCAGTTTCTCTTTAAGGGAATTCCTATAAATGTAACTACTCAGTTCTCTCTCTCTCTCTTTCTCTCTCTCTCTCTCTCTCTCTCTCTCTCTCACACACACACACACACACACACACACACACAGAGAGAGAGAGAGAGAGAGAAAGAGAGTGAGAGAGGGAGAGGGAGAAACAGTACATTCACCTTCACCTAGGCCTATAACAAGAATTGTATCCATGGACTATAGTTTTCATAGAAACCCTCAATAAAGAGGTTTAATTAAGTAATAAACAATCACGGTCTTTCTATAAGTGACTTGCTTCTACACTAGCCTGACCAGAGCTTGAACCTTCACAACCTCACTTTGACCTGGCTTCCCAGTCATTGGAGATACTATATATCGAAACTATTGTGTCTGAAACCTTATTATGGTATCTGACCTTAATAAAAATACCATCATACTTCAGTGGTTTTATATAGAGTACCTTCTATGTGTTATACAGTGTGCCTGGGACCTTTCCATTGGTTCTCTCATTTAATATCTCAGAGGACTCTGTAAGAAACATCTACTTGAAGCACCATAAGTGATTCACGTTCGATGAGAAAAGATCAAGACACAACTTCAGCACTGTGTTCTCCCTCCTCAGCCTCACATAGGATGCAGACCTGGCTACAACACGGGACCTCGGAAATAATTACAGTATCTGATCAGTAATATTTTCAGGTAAATGTCTCCATGACACCCATGACTACTGAATCTGCCCAGGGTGACAAGTGAGAGTCGTATTTGGAGAAAATGGATGACAGCCACCTGAGACTAATTTCCCAAAAGTCCAAGTATCTTCTCTTGAAGTATGAATAAAGTACCTCCAGTGTGCATTCAAACATTCATGTCAATTAACAAGCACAAGGGCCACACCAGTGAGGTTGTGGATTTTGAAAAGACAGTTGGAAATGGTTTGCTGAGGTAAACCAAAGTGAATGAAAAAAAAAAAAAACACCAAATTGTAACCATTATTGTTAATATACAGCAGGTTCTGAGCTAAGTACTCACTCTCAATATTATCAGTTAATGCTATTAAAAAACTCCATGGAAATTGCAAATTGCCCTTTCTATCTCAGTGAAGAATTGACTTGGAATTTTGATGGGGATTGCATTCAATCTATAGATTGCTTTCGGCAGGATAGCCATTTTTACTATATTAATCCTGCTGATCCATGAGCAAATACAATAAAAGAACCTCTGGTGGAATCAGCATGCCTGACATTAAGCTGTACTACAGAGCAATTGTGATAAAAACTACATGGTACTGGTACAATGACAGACAGGTAGAACAATGGAATAGAATTGAAGACCCAGAAATGAATCCACACACCTATGGTCACTTGATCTTTGACAAGGGAGCTAAAACCATCCAGTGGAAAAAAGACAGCATTTTCAACAAATGGTGCTGGCACAACTGGCAGTTATCATGTAGAAGAATGTGAATTGATCCATTCTTATCTCCTGGTACAAAGCTCAAGTCTAAGTGGATCAAAGACCTCCACATAAGACCAGAGACACTGAAATTAATAGAGGAGAAAGTAGGGAAAAGCCTTGAAGATATGGGCACGGGGGAAAAATTCCTAAACAGATCAGCAATGGCATGCGCTATAAGATCAAGAATTGACAAATGGGACCTCGTAAAATTGCAAAGCTTCTATAAGGCAAAAGACACTGTCAATAAGACAAAAAGACCACCAAAATATTGAGAAAGAATTTTTACCAACCCTAAATCTGGTAGGGGACTAATATCCAATATATACAAAGGGCTCAAGAAGCTGGACTCCAAAAATTCAAATAACCCCATTAAAAAATGGGGCTCAGAGCTAAACAATTCTCAACTGAGGAATACCGAATGACTGAGAAACACCTGAAAAAATGTTCAACATCCTTAATCATCAGGGAAATGCAAATCAAAACGTCCTTGAGATTCTACCTCACACCAGTCAGAATGGCTAAGATCAAAATTTCAGGTGACAGCAGATGCTGGCGAGGATGTGGAGAAAGAGGAACACTTCTCCACTGCTGGTGGGATTGCAAGCTTGTACAACCACTCTGGAAGTCAGTCTGGAGGTTCCTCAGAAAACTGGACATAATACTACTGGAAGATCCAGCAATACCTCTCCTGGGCATGTATCCAGAAGATGTTCCAACTGGTAATAAGAACACATGCTCCACTATGTTCATAGCAGCCTTATTTATAATAGCCAGAATCTGGAAAGAACCCAGATGTCCCTCAACAGAAGAATGGATACAGAAAATGTGATACATTTACACAATGGAGTACTATTCAGCTATGAAAAACAATGAATTTATGAAATTCTTGGACAAATGGATATATCTGGAGGATATCATCCTTAGTGAGGTAACCCAATCACAAAAGAGGGCATTAGATATACACTCACTGATAAGTAGATATTAGCCCAGAAACATAGAACACCCAAGATACAATTTGCAAAGCAAAAGAAAATCAAGAAGAGGGAAGACCAATGGGTGGATACTTCATTCCTCCTTAGAATAGGGAACAAAATACCCATGAAAGGAGTTACAGAGACAAAGTTTGGAGCTAAGACGAAAGGATGGACTATCCAGAGACTACCCCACCTGGGGATCTATCCCATAATTAGCCACCAATCGCAGACACTATTGCATATGCCAGAAAGATTTTGCTGAAGGGACCCTGTTATAGCTGTCTCATATGAGGCTATGCCAGTGCCTGGCAACTACAGAAGTGGATGCTCACAGTCATCTAAAAGATGGAGCACAGGGCCCCCAATGAAGAAGCTAGAGAAAGCACTCAAGGAGCTGAAGGGGTCTGCCACCCTATAGGTGGAACAACAATATGAACTAACCAGTACCCCCAGAGCTCATATCTCTAGCTCCATATGTAGCAGAAGATGGCCTAATCAGCCATCACTGGGAAGAGAGGTCCCTTGGTATTGCAAACTTTATATGCCTCAATACAGGGGAATGTTAGGGCCAAGAAGCAGGAGTGGGTGGGTAGGAGAGCAGGATGGAGGGAGGGTATAGGGAAGTTTCAGGGTAGTGTTTGAAATGTATATAAATATTTAATAAATAAATAAATCCATTTAGTTCTGTTCCCCAGTTTCTATCTGGTTGAGTTAGGGTTGTACCATAAGGAGATTTTAGATCCTTGAGGCACGCCCTCAAAGAGGGTTTGTCTCTTCTTCCTTTGTGTGGTTGCCTCCTAGAATAATGTGGTTTTGCTCAGCCAGGCCCCCTCACCATCATCTGCTGCTTCGCCACAGCCCCTAACCAGGACGACCAACATAGCATGGACTGAAGCTGCGAAAACCATTCTTCTGCTGCTAATGCTCTCAGGCTATTTAGTACTGTAACATAAATCCAATACCCTCTATTTGATCTTCTGCAATAATAAGCTTGATGCCACCTCTCAACTGAGCTCCTGTGATGACAACGTGAATTGATATGTGTCCAAAGTTCCAGAAGGGAGCCCATGCATCTTATCTGTTCCTACTTCGTCTCTTTTACATATATGAAAACTGAAACACTAAAGAAATATTCCAAGATGGGCTGGTAATTGAGAGCCAGTGGCTCCCGGGGAGTGGTGGGGAAGCCCCAGCGTTGTCCAGGTTCCTGTGCTTTCTTCCAGAATGAGGGGCTGAAGCTTCTGTACCTTGAATCTCTCTACCCTGTTCCTGCCTAGAGCCATTGCTCCTCTCAGAACAATGGCTTTTACCTACGTAAAAGTAAGAATAGCCACTATTAGGAGAAGGTACACAGCTTCTCCTCAAGAGTTGAGTGGAATGGAGATAAACTCTTGTGTGAGAGCCAATGACACTTTCATTAAGTAAGACCTGTTCACAAAAAAGTTCCACTTTGATATGTTTCCCTGTGGCTCCCACAGAAGTCACCCAACTGCCTGAGCTGTAATGTAATCAGGTAACCTTTGTCTGTGACAAGCCCCAGGCTGGCGAATGTTAAAATACAAACAAAAGGAAATGACTTTTTGATTGACATGACTGTTCTGTGCATTGGCCCCACAGATAAAATCAGTCAAAACAAATCAGTTTATGCACCAACACATACTTAGAAAGATTGTATTTGAAAATTTCACAGCAGATGTGATCTTTTTTCCTGGTTTTGCTTCCAAAGTCCTTGGTGTCATTTATCTTCCGATAAGGGAGAATAAAAAAAGAGACAGTCAGCTAGAGTTCTCAGCTTTTAATTACATAAGATCACACTGGGAATCTTCTAAAACAGTGTTTTTCTGGGCCCCTAGAGGAGAATATTCTGAATCTATAAGTTTAGAATGAAGACAAAGAATATATATGTGTATGTATATATATATATATATATATATATATTTTATAGAAATAGAGCCAGAGGTGCTCTTGGGCCTTTGGGAAATCAGGAAAAGGAAAAATGACAATGACATATGCTTATGCATTGATGAAATGAACACTGAGAGTGTGACTTTCCTATACACTCTTCCTCAGTGAATGCCACCTCTGAGAGTGTTAAGGGGGTTATTGCTTGGCCTAGGTACTCAGCTTTTCAATTTGTAGTCCTCGTGCTTAGCTTGTATTTTATGAAGGAAGAGAGGCTACATGATTTTCTTAAGATCTTGCCTTGTTTCAATGTCTTGGGTTTTCTTTGCCCTCCATCTATAATTATTGTTTTGGAATTCCATACTGGTACAAATAGGATTCACTGTGGTACACTGTACACATTGCTTAAGCCCTCTTCAAATTACAGACTCTAACGTTGCCAAAAGCCTTTGTGTGTGAAACACGTGGATGGAAAGCAGACCCTAGTCACCTCTCATGACCATTGTGTCACATGCCACTCTCTGCCACCATGCTCAGATACCAAGCACTCCAAAAAGCAAAATCCAGAGAAGCTCCTGACCCTAACCTCATCCTCCATCCCAGAGCTTCTCCTTCAGCCTCCTGTCTTGTCCTCTTCAGTTTTAGTACACCAGAACTCTCAAGAGTTCCCAATTTTTTGGACTACAATTAGCTAGTTTAACATTGCAGCCACTTAGTTTCATATGACTGAGACTAGAAGACCATTTCTCAGAGCTAAAATGCCTAGCAGGAGGAGGATCAGAGGTCAAACGGATCTTAGGACAGACTTCTCCTCCCCCTTGTGATAGTCTCAAGGTCACACTAACAAAACATTCTACTTCTGATAAAGAAACTGATTGCACATCACAAGCATTACAGTTTCTCTCCCTGCCACACCCTTACCTGTATGCCTGATTGACTGACTGTGATGGTCTGGACGAGTAGATAAGAAAGGGTACCATCTAATGAGCTGCAGGCAAGTTTTTAACCACCTCTCTTCCTGCCTTGGTTGGTAAGCCATCAATTCCCCTGATTTAAATGTGAGTCAGAGTAAGAAAGCATGGGCAGGTTCCTCCAAGCTACGTCGTCAGTAAGGTTCTGAGAAGAGTTTGAATCCTGGCCTGGTGTGACATTGCAGGTTCTTCTGGATGATGGTGTGGAATCAACACAGTTCCCTTTGGGAGGTTCCTAGTAGGACACTCTTAACAAAGTCTCCTTTTCCATCTTTAAGTTCTTACACAATTTATATTTTTACGGTACTCTGTATGAACCTGAAGGTAGAAGGAATATTTATTTCCTCAAATGCTCAATCATGATAAAACCTCAAAAGATGAACCATGAATCTCATGTTTTCAAATTGCAGGAGATTAGGTGTGTGACCCCATGGGGAAAACCAGGACCCTTTGATGAGTAGTTGGCTCAGCTATCTCTATCTGGAAGTGCTTTTTTTTTTTAAGGTGGAACGTAAACTTGGGCTAATAAATAAGGAGACTAAACGCTCAGTTATATGTGAATAAATCTCCACTTAGTAGCCATGCTCAGCATTCAACTCAAGTGGTCGGTTGTTTGAAGCTGTCTTTAGCTGTGCTCTGTCTGCACGTTACAGTCAGCTGCTGCTGCTTCAGCAGCCTTTCATTCAAATACAACAACATTGTTCCCAAGGACTGGACTTAAGGAAAAGTTTTGAATTTGCTAGATAATGGAGGGTATGCATTATAATACATGCAACTGACAGTTGTAGAATCCCTAATGTCATAGGTAAAGCAGACAAAACAGTACAGACTATGAAGTGTTTCGTAAGATAAATCCACCAACATATAGAGGATGCCAATGTTTTGTTTGCTTGTGAGTTTCTTTTTTTTTAATTAGGTATTTTCTTCATTTACATTTCAAATGCTATCCCAAAAGTCCCCCATACCCTCCCCCTCCACTCCTGTACACACCCACTCCCACTTCTTGGCCCTGGCAGTTCTCCTGTACTGAGGCATATAAAGTTTGCAAGACCAAGGGGTCTCTGTTCCTAGTGATGGCCGACTAGGCCATCTTTTGATACATATGCAGCTAGAGACATGAGCTCCAGGGGTACTGGTTAGTTCATATTCTTGTTCCACCTATAGAGATGCAGACCCCTTTAGCTCCTTGGGTACTTTCTCTAGCTCCTTTATTGGGGGCCCTGTGTTCCATCCAATAGCTGACTGTTGCAAAACACATGAAACTCAAGAAGAACGAAGACCAAAGTGTGGACACTTTGCCCCTTCTTAGAATTGGGAACAAAACACCCATGGAAGGAGTTACAGAGACAAAGTTTGGAGCTGAGACCAAAGGATGGACCATCTAGAGACTGCCACACCCAGGGATCCATCCCATGATCAGCCTCCAAACGCTGACACCATTGCATTCGCCAGCAAGATTTTGCAGAAAGGAGCCTGACATAGCTGTCTCTTGTGAGGCTATGCCGGGGCCTGGCAAACACAAAAGTGGATGCTTTTGAGTTTCTAACTAAAGATCTGTTCTTTAATGGAGAGCCTATCGTTTTGTAAAGAATGTATTCATTTTCTTACTGCTACGATGAAGTACTTGCAATAATTAAGAAATAAAGAGAAAAGGTTTCATTTGGCTCTCAGTTTGGAGATTCTAGCCCATGATTGATTCACACCATTGCTTTGGGCCTGTGGTGAGGGAGTGCATCATGGCAGAAGCGTTTGCTGAAGCAAAACCACTCACCCCATTAACCAGTAAATGGAAGGAAAATAGAAAGAGGCCGTTGTACCACAATTCCCTTTCAAGGATTTCTGCAACAACATAAGGACTTCCTACCAGTCCGTACATCCTAAGATCTATGCTGAAAACTGGGGCCTAGCACATGAATCCTTAAGGATCCTAATCCACATTATAGAACTGCATTTTCAAAACTCTAAAACCTTCATGTTAGCTATTTCATACACTCTGTGCACTGAGCTCAATCAATCTTCTAACATTGCAAGGACAATAAATGTCTCGAGGAAGAAATACTTAGGGAATATTGAATTTGCTTCGTGTAACCTTGAACTGTAGCTGTGTTTAGCTCAGTTTTTAATACCAAAGTCAATTACTCTTTGTATTTTTAAAGAATTTGTAATTACTAATGATGAGTGCTAAAATTATCAAAGATGAAAGTTAAATCAAATGCCAAGTATTCATCGTGGCTGAAAACATAAAAGTGTTTATGTGGTCTTTGAGTAACAAGCAAAAATTAAAGATGATTTTTAACAAGCCATTTGTGGCCAGACATTTGAGAGAGAAAAATCTTACCTTATAAACATTTCATAGAATCTTTTCCAGAAGATTTATCAATGTAATTAAAATTTTATTTGAGAATACTTGACTGGCTTCAATTATCACAGTGACTGATTATTGTAAAATAAAAATTAACAGACCAAAATAAGCCTAGGTTATTGTTGTTATTGAAAGCTCCCATGTAATCGAGTTCATTCTCTAGTCTATAATCCAGTTTCCTATATCAATAATATTGACTTTGGTAAGTTTATTTTATCAAAAGTAAATGAAAATTTAATAGATCTCTCTTATAATATGTCAAAACTATTTTGTAATATTTCTTTAGGACAGTGATAGTCAATGCAGCAGCTAGAAATTAAGACTTACTTTTCATAAACATTTCTGATCATATCTCCCAGACAGATTAAATCCCCCTGAGAGAAAACTCACACTTGATGCCTATCCACCCATCTAAACCAGAACAATTCATTCCATTCTCTTTGAAAACTCATAAAGAGGTACTTCACTCTTTCAAAGCAATATTAGACAACTTGGAGTATAGGGTTAAGTGCAGGGCTTCTAGAAACCCCCTAGGAAGGAATACAAGATCAGGATCTGTTTAGGAACATCTGGTAGACTGGACCTGGAATGGAATGCAAAGTTCATTTTTGAAGCAGACTAGCTCACAGCATTGAAGCATTTAGATGGAGAAACAGCTGAGAAATAGCCAACAAGTGACACTTCTCTTGTTATGTAGATGTGCATGTTTCAATGTGTATCTACTTTAGTTCTTACTCTTCAACTTCCAAGCTTCCCTACTGGCCTAAAAGAACTCTACTTTGCCATTGCTTAGAAGAGACTCTTAGTGCCTGTTTCTGTGTAGATATTACAATTGATGGGTAGACCATCACCTGGACTGTGCAGAATATTCTCATGTGCACATCCCTTTTGAAGCCATGGTCTGGAGTAAGTAGCCTGGGGGTGGAAGCTGGTGTAACCACCTGTTACGGTACTCTGTCTAGAGTATAACTGGCAGTTAAGATTTCTGAGCTCATTGAGAGCCAGGTGAAAACTTGTTTTAATCTAAATTCAAAGGCCATGTTGTTGAGACCAAGTACCCTTTAGGCTATTTGAATAGAGGCAAAACAACCTTGCATTTGGAATTGGGTTTTGTTTTATATTTTTTTTCCTGGCACTCTTTCCCATAGCATGCATTTGTTTAAAAGGAAGCATCAACTAAACCCATGTAAGTCAGAGGTTCTCAACTTTTGGGTTTTGACCCCTTTGTCAAACTTCTACCTCCCAAAAATATTTACGTTATGATTAATAACAGAAGCAAGATTACAGTTATGAAGTAGTAACAACTTTTGTGGTTGGGGGTCTATACAGCGTGAGGAACTGTGCTAAAGGGATGCAGCATTAGAAAGGCTGAGAACCACTGCTCTAAGTGGAGTGAATGAGGACTTGCCAGATGCTTCTGAGACCCATTCTTACTACAGAATAGTATTTCCTTTCCTGCAATGGTAGCAAAATGGCCAACTTTTACTCTGTGGCAGAGAGAACATTTTTAATAGGACATTTGGATTGCATGAGTTGTGGAGAGTAATTATATAAGAGAGGGAGAGGGAAGGCCTTGGGTGACCTTCAAAATACTGTGTTGCTATGGGCTACTAATTCAAACACAGGAGATGGCTTCTGCAGGTGTGAGATGAACCCTCTTGGGTAGCTTACTGCTATAACTTCACACCCAAGCCAGAGTCTGTATACTAAATACATACATTTCAAAAGAATTCCATTCATCAGCTATTATGTCAAGAACCGAGAATAAAACCCCAGTATTTTGGATGTTATTTAGCATAAATATCTGAACTTACTCTACACACTTACATTTTATATGTCAAATGATGCCGAGAAGTTTAGGGTTTGGCTACTGGAGACATGAACATTACACAGAGCTGAAAAGATTTCTAGAATATCCCTATTAAAACAGGGTCATATTACAAACCCCTTGGCATAGTTTTCAACAGGGAATGCTCTTTATAAATTGTAAAGCCCACACATGAAATAGCTCAGGTTTACTTCCTTTGCTTTAATAATTTTTCTTTATTCCTGAGAATTTCATACATGTAAACAATAAAACTCAATCATTCCCAGCCGCCTACGTTTTCTCCCTTAAATCTCTCCAATCCATGCCACCAGTTCTCTCCAAAATTTGTGCCTTTAAATTCATTTTTTAAAATTAAAGTGTAACTACATCATTTTCTCTATTTCCCTTCCTGTTTCCAACCATACCCCACCTGATCTCTCTTGTATTCATGGCCATTATGAGCATATATGCTTTCATATATATATATGAAATATGTGTATCTCATACAGATGTATATATTTGTATTTGTACATATATCAATTGATGATATGCGTATTTAATTTATATAAAATATAAATATAAAATTTAATTTATTAATTTAACTTAAATAAATATAGGGATATATGAACTCAACCTGCTCAGTCCCTTTAGTGTTACTTGTATGTACATGATTTTAGGGTGAGTCAACACGGAATGGGGGGGTTAATCACTGGAGCATAGGAAGTGACTATATGGTCAGACTAACTCAGGCAATCAAAACTAAAATTTGGAAGCACTTTGGGATAAGTCCATGGCAAATACATTTCTCTTGTGGAAATCTCTGACTCTTTTAAAGGAGGTTCACAGAGGGTAAAAGCTGTATATATTGTTCTAGGTACTACATCCGGCTTCTGAAGGAAATTCTACCAGACACAACTCCTAGGAAACTGAAAGTTCTCACCAGAAAGTGGAATGATGTGCAGCCCCGATTCTGAGCCATCCTACAGGGCTATAAAAACGGTGCTATCACAAACATGTTTTATGTCAAAGCTGGGATGCATTCAGTGTAGGTCAGGTATTTCCAGTGCTCAGCCTTCTTTGGCTATTGAGGTCTTTACTAATCTGAAGATATGAGATCACATCTGTGGCTTCCAGGGGTGACATTTTTGCTCAGGTGTGTAAGGAAGTTTCTTTCCCAGGCTTATAGCTCTAGAGCAATAATGCTCTGAGTTGTTTTGTAAATGCAGGAGACTGCCACAGAATAACTCATCGGCTAAACTGGGCTGAATGTTTATCAGCAATGATTGACTGTATCTCATACCTCTGCCGGGGGAAACAAGACAGAGGTATGCTATATGCTGACATTGGGTGACCACCAGTCCAGAGCAGAAGTCTATCAGCTAGTATAATTCCTGAGATGTCCTTCAATATTTGTGCCATTTGAAATGTGTATGTGTGTATGTGTGTGTGTGTGTGTGTGTTTGTGTGTCTGTGTGTGTGTGCAGGAAGTGAAACGCCAATGGTTTTTATAGTTACATTGAATTTGTTATAATGTGGAAACTAGACTTTTATTATGCTTCCTTGCACATGAAGAGGAATAGATATTTATTATCACACTCAATAAACAAATGAGAAATCTGGGGATAACAGGAATTAAGTGACTCAACCAAATGTCAAAAAAACAAACAAGAAATAAGCAGACGGAACTAATTGACGGGAAGATGAGTTTGGGATGGAGCAGAGGCCCCCACAAAGTAGAGAAACTGCGATGCATGTTCAAAATGGCAGAATTTTATTTTGAATGGTATGAGACTGCACAGAGGCAATTTGGAAAAGGGAGAAGCACAGAGCATATTCATGGAGGCTAGCATCACCGTAGAGAGCAATACCGGAAGAAATGAATGGCAATCTACATAAGCAGACACTACATTGTAATAAGAAAAACTGACAGGTATCAGGGTATAAGAGGTCTGTGGACTTTGTTTGCCCTTCCTCATGTAACCCAAAAGGAAAGTAATATACATTCTACCACAAGACTATTCAAAAGAAATGTGGTGTAAAAGCAACCTAAAATGAGATAACAAGGCCTGGATCAAAAGCACATCTATATATTTAGAGTTCTCCAATTTTAATGTCCACAGGAAATGGAAGTGAGGCCAAGCTGCCATCATCTATTTGGATTAATGTCAGACTCTCTCATGTAATAGCAAATGTGTATTGCTGCTTGTTAACTCACTCCAACACCTACCTGTTTAGATAAAATTATTATTTCATTGTTTATGAGAGTCAGGAGGCCAAGGGTCGCTACATTGGCTGATTTTGACTTGGTTGGAGGGACTATTGACTGGACTGTGGCTGGAGAACTTGTCCCAGTTGGCTTCCTGAACAGTTCCTAGTTTCTTTGCAAAATGTCTTAGTTTCTCATGACGGAGTATCTGCCTTCCTTCAGCTGGTTAAAGAGCTACTGGATAGGCTACTATGTGTTGATGCAGTTTCAGAAGGTTTCCAGTGCCACCTCCACCACATACTATTAGCAGGAATAAGTTACTCAGTATATCACATGCTAGGAAGAATTGTGTTCTGGCCCTGAATGCAAGGCATATCAAAGAATTAGAGGACATACTTGAAAACCACTCTCTCCCTCATTTACATTTCTCATTATAGTTGCATTCATCTTTTTCAAAGGTCTTCCAAACCTTCCCAAACCATTGGTTTGAGGATTCAAAAAAAGTAAACCCCATGGCTTTGTTCTTATCAAATGTGGCCACTGCTGGCCATCCCTGCCATTTCCTTTTCTCAGTCTGCAAAATTTCCTTTGTTTCGGGGCCTTTGCACAGGATTGTCACCCTTGCTTTTTGCTTATCTCCCACCAGGGTCTTGGTCCTGAAGGTTCCTCAGGATGTGCTACCACACTGGCTTTCACAAGCCGCCAGCTGCAAGTTCTCTTTCTCATCTGTAGTGTCCTATAGAGAGCACAGTGACTCATTCCCCTGGCTTTCTTGTATGGCTGTGAGACTCTGTATCTGGCTTGCTTACCACTGACTCCTAATGCGTCATACAGAGTACAGCTGTTATTCTTGCTCAGAAAGCATGTCTATACTGAATAGACTATTAGCTGGGGAAGATGGGTTGATGGAACAGATATGTCTGTTTCCAGAACCACGTTGAAGGAGATAAGCAAATGCATTTATTAGCTCTAATTTTATATAAAGACCAAAAGAGAAACAAGCCAAATGGATCTGCCCATAATAGGGACACCAGCAGGGGTTGGGGGAGATAATGAAAGGCAAGACAAGGATCCTACAGTCAGAACACTACTGCTGTGTTGAATCTGGCTGGGCCAGGGAAGATAGAGAGTCCAATCTTGCTTAATGTGTTAAATGGAAACTGCTGGGGTTCTGAAACTTGAGAGTACATTCGCTCATCAGGGTGGCTCTGCAGGCAGGACACTCAATTATGTGGAGAAGTTTTATTCTGATGTTTTGCTCCATCAGCTGCCTGCAAATCTATCATTCTCAAACTGACCTTAAAAGTGCACACAGCTCCTAGGCAACGGCACTATGTAAAAAGGATGACTTTCTGAGTCTTCTCTGTGTTAACAGTTTATGGGGATCGGGCTGCAAGATCAGAACCATTCCTGGGCTTGAAGTGTCTTTCCCAACAGTAGTGGACATCTAGGTGAAGGTTAAGAATTGCCCAGTGCTGCTCAGATCCCCAGACTCTTAGAACCAAGGACACCTGCATTTAAACTTGCATTCCAAGCTCTCCGTCAGAAAGGGACATGAATAGCTTGTTAGGAAAAAATTTAGCCTCAAATATATAGAACTCTGCTCCTGGAGAGAACAGAGATAAAGGTGTTGCCTGGAATGAAAGAAAATCCACTGTTATGGTTCCTCCTTCCTGAGCTCCTTAAAAATCTTTTCTGTTATATCTTGCCCAAAGAGCTTCCAGTGATCTCTGTGAGCCCATTTAATTGGGGGCTTATAGTTCATCTTAATTTGCATCAAGGCATAAACTCATCAGTATTACAGCCTCAGGGGTTCACATGGAAGATGTTGACAGAGAAGAAGTTTTTGTATCTTAATAGCATTATACAAATCCCATTACACAGGAGTCTCAGCAACTGCCAAGGTCTCCATAAGCTGTGGTTCAAATGTGAGCACGTGCTGTCACAAGCTGTAAAGCATTACTAATGAGAGGCCTAATGGGGATTTAAGGAAGCTGTCCCTTCACTCAGCCAGGTTATGTTAAGAGCCCTTAGAAGAGGCTGGAGATGTAGATGTAGTCTATGGGTAGAGTGACATGATCTTGGTTAAAGGCCTGGTTTGATGAAGGCACACAGACAGACAGACAGACAGACAGAGACAGTGGCACACACAGAGAGAAAGAGACAGACAAAGAGACACAGAAAAAGATACAGACAGAGTCAGACAGAGTCAGAGATAGAAAGACAGACAGGCAGAGACAGAAAGAGAAAATGTGTTTTCAAAGTATGAATTTATGAGGTACACTATTACTATATATTAAAACATGTAGATCCCTACATATATATGTATTAATTCTATGTAATGTATCTATGTACATATGAATGCATCTATACATACATATTTACCTTGTCTGTGTGCATGCAGTTATTTTCTATGTACACAGACAATTCTATGCACAATTATCTTTTTTTGCAGTGTATGCAAGTTTTTGTGTTGCAGATGAAGTCAGTGAGGTAAAGATTAAATGACTTGTCTCAGTAGTGTGGAGTTTTAAAAAGAATGATAGCCTTGGTCTTGTCCCTCTTAGCAATGTGGGTTGGGTCATTGGTGTACCAATTAAAGAGATCAGTGGGAGTAGAAAGCAGAAACAGATTTAGTTCTTCCAATGTGGCCACAGTGGGAAGAGGAAGAAGTAAAGTGTCCAGGGGCTCCAAGACTACCCTCAGCACACTGGCATGAGGTTTAGGCTTCAAGACAGGGTGATATACCCTGAAGATGCGGTCCTGCCCATCATTCATCCCTCTCTGTCTCTGCTCCACTGTCCTGTATGGTATAACAAGTTACTAGAACAATGTAAACACTCTTCTGGGGAGTCAAGCTCCTTTTCAGGTTGATACAAGCTCTATAGCCTTTCCTTCCTCCCAGCATAAGATTCCTGGGGGAATTTTAATTTTTAAAAGTTGATTATATCAATAGTCTAACAGTCAAAGGGTGGAACCCAAGCCTCTATCTTCATAATATGTCTTCTACCAGAGAGGCTCCACCAGGTCACCCAAGTAAGAGGTGGAGTCAAAATTAAAACTGGATCTCAACTAACACCTCTCCTTTCACAGGACATCTTAAATTATAATATTTTGCTTGTACAGGAGCATCTCTGAACTGAATATGCGAAAGAGAATGAAGGCATAGCCTATCTCATACTGATGCCAGTTGTTTGCTGCTTCAACTTCCTGGGTTATATACTTCACTGGGAATTTGCTTGACTGCTCAGATAGAAAACTCTGAACATGTTATGCATCAAGTGGCCAATATGTCCAGAACTAAGAAAGACTAATATTCCACAAGGGCAAGTGAGCAGGAAAAAATTAATATCCATTGCTGCCAGAAGGAAAATAGAAACTTTCTACTTGTTGATACCAAATGCCTGCTGTCAGGAGACAACACAAAATAGTAAGGGGCTTCATGTTCAAGTTGACCGGATTGATGAATGGAAGCCATCATGTAATTGACCAGTCATGGAGGCTGCCTAAAAAGCTTTGGAACATTTGTAAAGAAATATCACTCCTATTCAGCACAAGTATTTCACAGCATCCACTAGCAGACTCTGTAACTATATTTAATACAACCACCCTTTTGGATACCATACTTAAGGGTAGCTCATTTACATACTCTTCTGGGTCTTTTTCTGTTCTCAATCACAGGATATGCATGTTCTAAGTATTCAAGTGGGAGAGGAACAAGATGCAAGAAAACACAGCATGAGCTCCTGTAAGACATCTTGACTGTGCTTCTGGTTACATCTAAGACTCATGCCACCTAGGAGTGGTATTTACTAGGAAGGTGAAATCTAAGACAAGAGTGTTGAATAAACTTCATATAGACCTTCAATTTTGTGAGGTAGAATCTATTCCTAAAATATGTATGGTTAAGTTAAACTGTGACTTTTCATGCTGTTTCTGTTTGAACCTAATAAACTGAGTGTCTGAGTTAATTGTGACCATCAATCATTTGGTTGACTATAATTATACTCATGGCCAAAATAATCCCTCTCCTATCCAGAACTGTCATTGCAAATGAAGAGGCCAACTATACCTATCCAACCAGTCTTTCATTCTAAGACATGGATCTTGGAGACACAGTTAACACAAAGTTACTTCATGAGGTCGTATGAGATAGATGTCATTTTAAGGCAATCAAATCTGTATAAGCATGTTCCAAATGTGAACTGATCCTAGAAAAGACACGGGGAAATGTAGTAAACTTGATTAATTACTGTGCAGAGACCAAGTGCAGCTCCTCCCCCACTTTTGTAACTTGTCTTACTGAAGCACAGAGAGACTGTGTTGTTTGTGCGGTGCCAAGATCTGTTTACAAGTTACAAAGCAGATTTGAGTGGTTTAGACAGACCCCTGAGGCTGAAATATTCACTCCAAGCCCTTTATGGAAAAAGCTTCTCTACTCTTGTTCCAAATTATGCCCATTATCCATAAACCCAGCAAAATCAATAATGCTTGTTAAAGTGTGATCGTGAGTGAACGTGTTATCTTGCCTCTTTCTAAATAATCCCAGGCAAAACCTCCCTGGGAATATCACGAGCAGTGGGCTGGTAGTGCCACTGGCTATGTGCACAGCCCGAGCTGTGGAATCAAGGTTAACTCTTCAATCCTTTAAGCAACAACTATACATCCTCCACTCCTGAACCATGATTTTCTTTTCTCATTGTTTTGTCAAGCGGAGATTATTTAAACCTGTTTTAGTTCCCTTTTTAAATTGCTGCCATTGAATACCTGAGACTGGATGATTTATAAAGAGAGGGCTAGAATATCACTGTTTTGATGCTGTTTTGGGTTGTCTATAAATTTGTGTTCTATATAAATATCATTTTTAATTTAAATTTTTAAATTGTACATGTCTAAGGTACAAGTATGGTAATTTGATACATAGATGTGTATAGAGTATAATGATTATATCAGAGTAATTAGTATTTGCAACTTCTTGAACATTTACAAGGTCTTTGTGCTGAAACATTTAAGATGCACTTTTTTCTGGTTCTGTATGAAATATAGTAAATAACTGGAAGTTACTGCCACATGTTGTTACAGGACACTAAAATTCCTTCATCCTAGCTATATTTAGTACCTGCTATCTAGCATCCCTCTATCCCTCACTCTCTGTTCTTTCAGGCTTGTATTGGCCACTATTGTGCTTTTTACTTCTATGAAATCAATGTTTCTATGTTGCACATGTAAGAGAGAGCATGTAGTCTTTGCTTGTCTATGTATGCCTTATTTAACTCACTGTTATTTCCTGTAGATCTCTCTGTCTGCAGATGACAGGTTTTGTTCTACTGAATTATCTTGCTACATATATGCCTTTGTTATTGGGTGTTTAAAATTTTCTCCCATACTATGTTATTAATCTTTTATCCTTGAATATTCTGAGAACATTTCCTACTACTCTAAGTTGTCTTTTCTATATCTGCAGTACTTTGTGAGTCTTATAGAAAAAAAAAAACTTTTTATTGTCTGTACAGATGTCTCAAAGTGAATTTTCCCCCTATAGATTCAGTCTTACTTTTAAGTCATACTTTTAAGTCATTAATCCACTTAAGGTTGAGAGCAAATGAACTCAGTTGATTACCCTCAATATCCCCAGCCATATCCAAAGATAAAACTATGCCAGGAGAAAAGGAAGTATCCAGATGCAGAAGAGTGACTGCAGTGAGTGTTTTATATAGCAGCACTAATCTACACATGGGTAGAACTCATTTTCTGTTTGTTTTTGAGAAGTTAGTGCTTCTCTCTCTCTTCATTAGTTTGCATGAGCTTTGCTCAGTTGTTTTAGTACAAGTACACCTTGTTCTCTGGTACACTTCCTCCCTTCTGCCTCCCACATTTCTTACATCTCCTCTTCTACGGCATTCCCTGAACTCTGAGAGGAGACATTTGATGGAGACATCTCATTTAGGGATGTGTGTTACAAAGTCTCATTCTTTGTCAAAGGTCTGGCTATATGTCTATTTGTTCCCATGGAGGAGGAAGCCTTACTGACGATGGCTCAATAAGACCCCAATCTATGAGTATAGCAGAATATCACTGGGGGTCATTTTATTGCTACTTTTTCCTTAAACCAGTAGTCCTGTGTTTTACTGTAGTTATCTGGACTATCTAGCCTCTGGTTTTTGACTACCCAGGCAGTATTGGGTGTGGATTCCATCTAGTGGAGTGGTCCTTAAGGGAAAGGGCATTGGTTATTCCCACAAGCTTTGTGCCACTGTTGCCCTACCATATTTTTGCAGATGGGACAGATTGTTAATCAAAGAGTTTGTGGGTTGGTTGGTGTTTTCAGAGGATCTCCTCAAACCAACACAGCATAACAGGGGTAAAGGTTCTGTATGGGCAAAACTCTACCTCCCCATGTTCAATGAGTTATGTGAGTGCTGTCTTTAGCCATGGGGCTTTGCTGTCAGCTTGTGGAGAGCAACCAATTGTCTTTGCAACAGACTGGCTTGTTTAGAAATTTCTATGGAATCCCTTTTGTCAAAAATACAATTGAATGTAACCCAGTCCCAGCATTGGAAGCTTCATTTGGTGTCAAGACATAGTGGGATTCTGTTTCCTTTATTATTTGAAGACTTCATTAGATCACCTTCCTATATTTTAGGGAGTTTCCATTTCATTTGTTTCCCTACAGCCCTTCAAATGTTCCTCAATTCTACACATCTCTTCCTGCATTCCCTCCTGCAACCCTATCTCCCCTCCACACTGACCCTCATCTGATCCTTCATTTCCCATTTCACAGCTTGGCCCCGGTCTACCCATAAAAATTATTCTATTTCCTCCTTCCAGGAAGATCTGTCTATATATCCTTCCCTAGTCCATTCCTCTATGCCTAACCTCTCTGGGTTAGATTGTAGCTTAGTTATTATTTACTCAGTGGCTAATATCCATGTATAAGTGAATGCATACCCTGTTTGTCTTTCTGGATGACTTTTTTTCTAGTTCCATCTATTTGCTTGTGTAATTCATGGTGCCATTATAAAAAACAGATGAGTAATACTCCATTGTGTAATGTACCACATTTTGTTTATCCATTATTCTGTTGAGGGTGATCTAGGTTGTTTCCAGTTTCTGAGTATTATGAATAAAGCCTTAATGAACATGGTGGAGCAAGTGTCCTTGTGGTAAGATGAAGTATCTTTTGGATATATGCCTAAGAGTTGTATAGCTGGGTCTTGAGGTAGATCAAGTCCCAATTTTCTAAGGAACTACCATATTGATTTCCTTAGTGAGTGTACAAGTTTGCATTCTCACCAGCAATGGAGAAGTGTTCCCTGTGTTGAGGGTAGAACTCTTATGATCTAAATATTTCCCAAAAGGATGCAGCCGCTCACACTGTGGTGGTAAGAGTTAAAATTTTCATACATGAAATTGGGAGCGATGCATTCAGAACACACCAGAAGTCTAGATTGCCCCAGGGAAGTTGAAGTTTAGGCTTAAAAATTAAAGAGATCAAAGCATTAATAAAGCAGACATAAGGCATAAGCAATCACAGTTATCCCTTGGTATGCATAGGAGACAGGCTTCAGGGAGCCCCTACCCTTCATATATTAAAATCTGCTCATGCCTCCCATAAAAAAATAATGCAGTGTTAGCATATTGCCTACCCATATCCTCTTATGTGCTTTAAATCATCTCCAGAGACAATATAAATGCTGTATAAGTAGTTGTACTGTATGGCTTAGAGAATAGTAACAAGTAAAAACATCTGTATGTATTCGGACCAGATGCTACTTTGCCTGATTATTTTCAATCTTCCTTTGGTTTAATTGATGACTGAGGATCTCATGGATACTGGGTATTATGTTAAGAGGGTATAGAGAAATATGTTTGGACTCATCTATCAGCAAGTGTTCAAGAACCCAGACAGAAAGATGACAAACTTGGGAGAAGGAGAAATTGACATTAAAAACATTCTTTTTCTTTAGGAGTATGTGTGTGTGTGTGTGTGTGTGTGTGTGTGTGTGTGTGTGTGTGTTAGTACACATGTGAATTTAGGTCTGTAGAGCCCGGATAAAGGGGCCAGATACTCCTGGAGGTGGAATTGCAGGTAGTTACCAACCATCCAAGGTGTGTACTAAGAACCAAGTTCAAGTCTTCTGAAGGACCAGTACTGGATCTTAATCACTGAGCCTTCCCTCCAACCCGTAAATTCAACTTTTAACAAAACACTAGCATATTGGAAACAGTAGGATGATCACTAGGTGCATTTTGGCATAGTCTACTTCTTATGTTGATATTCAAGCCCTAGAACAATTTTTGTCTGAATGACACAGCAGTACTAGGAAATTGATTATATCCAACTAGGTCCACCTAGTTCATTTGATGTTTGTCATCATGCTATGGAAACATGTCTCTAATGAAGACTAGACAATAAGAAGCTAAAGATTTTGTAAGTTCTTTCAGAAAAAACAGCATTAGATATTTTAAACCTGGCAAGAGTTCTGGTGATATTCTATGCAGGTTCATGACATTTTCATGAAGCTGTCTATACAACACATCACTTTTCAACCTCTTTGACACCATCTACATGGAAACATCCCAAAGGTAGTTAGAGGTGAAAACTCTGGAGTCTAATTAACCTGCAAATGTCGAGTTTTCAAACTCACTCTAGCCTGAAGATTCTAGGCAATTTCAAATGTTCATTAATTCCACAAATATTTATCAAGTCTAAGGCAATGTTCAGAATTTAAAAAAAAAAAAAGAATGGATTCTTGCCTCCAAGCATCTCAGAATGTATCTGCTTTAAGAGAGTGCTCATTTAGATATAAATGGATTGGAAAATTCCTAACAGAAACTGTTCAGTGCATTGTTGTAATAAATCAAATATAGCTTATCATAAAATAATTTCCTAGGTGGAAGGATTTTGCTTGAAGGAAAGAAATTGCATATCTCCCTGAAATGGTTGCTGTATTCCTGTTATGCTCAAGTTTAAATTTTCTTATTTACTTAAGGGAGCCAGGCAATTCAATATGAGGGTTTAACACTATTTTAAAAAAATAGTATGTAACTTTTACTATGCTCTGATAAGCTTGAAGAATCAAAGCTCTTCAATAAAATAGTTTTCTTTATTGCATTACTTGAAGATAAAAAGAGAAAGGAAAAAATAAAACTAAATAAAACTGATGTCCAATTAGATTCCAAACCAAAGAAGGCTATTCATGACATAACTTGGGGAATTTGAATGAAATCTGAGTCTAATAAATTTGATTGCATCAATGTAAACTTTTTACTTTTGATAACATATCATGATTATAAATATTAACATTAGGGGAAACTTATCGAAGAATGTATGGGAAAAAATATGCCTCTATTTTAAAAGTTCTTGTGAAAATCCAAAACTGCAGAGCGATACATAACCAAGAGTAAATCTATTTAGGTTTCTTCAGTCTTTGTATCTGAAAGGGTCGCATAACATCTGTTATCTAGACAGAGCCTTTACATTGGAGGCTTGCTTTGCTAAGGGACTGCTCCAAGCATAGCCTCCCAGAGTTTCCCTCAAGCTTGAGGAGATGCAGTCTGGGAAATTTAAAATTAAATATATTATTACAGAAAATCCAACTCTGAGAGACCCCTAAGTGTCTTTCCCCAGAGCTTATTAATTTATCTATTCACAGGTCCACTTTCTTACATTCAGGACTTCTGGGAGAAGTGACACACCTACCAACAAAATGCCTTCTCCAGTCTCATGACTGCACATCACAAGTCCGTATGCTGCACAGTGCTGTACATTGCTCACCGAGGTTTCCAAGAGGGAGACTTTTAGTTCCTCTTTGAAAAAATATTAAATGACTATACTCTGTTGACATGGGTGGTGTTTATTCTTTGGAATAAACTGTGAGAATTAGTGGAAGGAAAAGAGAGGCAGACATTTTTAGATGGAGTGTAGTTGCAAGTATCTCACTGTCTCTATCAATGGCATGCAGGTTAGACACAATCGTACTGGGTTTACAAAATGCCACTTTCTCTCTCCCTGCTGCTGGATACTTTGGTCAAAGAAGTTAACCCCAGGCAGTCCCCAGGGAACCTTCCCATTCTGTATTTGTTTTAGTTTAGCTTTCCTCCACGAAGGACTAGACAGAACATTTTCCAATTCAATCAGCCTAGCAATCCAAGTGGCTGGCCAACATTTAAAAATGGCTTTTCTTTCAGCTACTGTAAAGTATGTTTACAGAAAAATACTGTTATGGTGGAGTTGAAAATGAGGGGTAAAAATATGTCCTCCAGAGACCTCACCATGCCAGGTTCAGGAAGCACTAGGAAAAGGTGATCCAACATGAGAGGATTAGACCAGAACCAGCATCCACTCCATGCTCAGAAAGATTTACAATAGTTCCTGATATCCTGGTGGATTTCTTTGCTTAATTTCTCAACCTTGCATTTATTAGTGAGATATTATTTTCATTGTCATTCAGAAAGTTTAATGTTTGCTTATCTGTTTTTTATTTGATTCTAATTTATGATCAAAGTTTTCATGATAAAAATTAAAACCCAATATTCTATGCAGTATGTGGTCAAATAATTACAGCTATAAATAGCATATCCTGACATATATTATAATTAGTCTTTTAAACCAAAATTCACCAATATTTCATTGCACATTCCAGTCTAGAAATTGGAGCAAAACCCACAGTAACCTTACATTCTGGGTAAATGGGTGACTCCATTACAAGAGCACCAAAATGTATACTCCATTCCCTGAAAGGGAAAACATTTTAAAAGATCAAGCTAGCCTGTCTAAATGAAAGAAAACTTTGGAGCTGCCCTGGTTTCTGGCGAAATCTAGGAATGGCACCTGGTCCCCATTTCTCAAGCCTACACTAATCTTTATACAATGTGTTCACTGAGAATGTTAACTAATGTCACGAAAGAGATTTTTCTAATGTGGTGCTGTGGCAATACTATTGTCATTTATCTCAGGTTTTGTCATTGAAAAGAGTCTTCCTCTGCTTTTCTACTGATGTCCTTTTGAATTCATTTATAAACATGTTTCTTTTTCAAAAGTGGAAAATGGAGTTTCCTGAGTTTATAATCTATTAGTTTTCATAGGTTATAAATATGAACCAGAATTGTCTTTCTTATTCCATTCCTAGCATAGAGTTCAAAGGAAATTGCTAGATTTACTTATCCCCAGTATTCATGAAATATTAATGCATTGGATTTTCTCCTGAGTTCTTCAGGAAGAAATGTGAATTTTAATCAGATCACATCATATAGGAGTCTGGACAATTTTTCAGCATTTTATCTTATTTGATAGAGTTTAATCTTTTTCCTACTATAATATCTCAAATTGCATTTATAAGGTATAATAAACTCACAGCCCTCAAATCTCTTACTTTGATTTTTGATGGTGAATGGACAAAGGTGGGAAAAGAAACAGCAACAAAAAGTGAAGCTGAGATGTAAGATGTCAACCTACATCTTATGATCTATGTATCTGCTCCTCTTCTGCCATGGAAATATCCCTACCTAATCAGGATGGGATGCTGGTTACCAAGTAACTTATCATAGATCTAAGTGTTTGCCTCAGTGCTATCAGTGCTGTTATAATAAAATGTCTTGGACTAATTAGTTTATACAAAACAGAACTTTCTCACAGTCTGGAAGCTCAAAATTCCCAAACTAAGAAGTCAACTGAGTTAGTATCTTACCAATGTAACATTGCATGGCAAAGGGGTCTCGTTTATTTAGAGAAGCTAACCATTTCTGGATGGGTGCTTTGCAAAGTCCTGGCCTCCTAACAGCCTCACACCAGCAGTTAGGATTCAATATATGGATTTCAGGATGATACAAACACTCAGAATGTATATTAGCTTCCTGTCCCTGTGATAAAATACCTGAGAAAAATGGTTTAAAAGACTATTAAACCTTAGAAAAGTCTACTCTGGCTTACAAGTTTAGGTGTCTCCCTTGCATGGCTCCATTGCTTCAGAAATGTGTCCAGGTACATCATGGTAAAGAGGGAGCAATAGGTAAAACTGCTTATCGCATTGCAAAGAAAGAAGAGAGAACTAGAAGAAAGGTCCAAGGTTTCAGTATCCTTGCAAGGTAATGACCCATGACATAAATTCTTCTCTATTCAGAAAAGGTTCCATCATCTCTCAGCCGAAGACTCAGAACTAAGCTTTCAGGGCAGCACCTTTGTGGAATTCCAACTATAACAGACTATAGTAGCATTTTCAATCTCAGAAGACTTAGTGATCTGAGACAATTTCTGTGTGAAGCTTTGGCATTTGCAATTTTTGTCATGTGGCATACTTTCTTCTTCCTGTCCTGTGATATTTTAGAACATATTTCAGAGCATCCTGTACACTCTTTCTGAGGGTAATGTAACAGTGCTGAGAGATTTCCTAGCTCTATTGTCACATCACTCCATTCCCTCAAATACACTGAGCAGGACAGAGATGCACACAGGAAACTAACAGAATAGAAGAATCTTGCTCAGGTTTAATATAGAGCTATAGAGATACATGTTGCATCATTTCTTCTGGTTACCATGCCAAGATGGTGAAAAACTATGTTTGCATGTGATTATCTTATCTGACCACATGTCAGATGCCACTGGATATAAAAAGTAAAGATAGAATCATGTTGTGTGAAACATAGATGAACAGAAGGAGAGAGAGAGGGGGGGTAGGAGAGAGAGAGGGGAGGAGAGAGAGAGGAGAGAGAGAGAGAGGAGAGAGAGAGAGAGAGAGAGAGAGAGAGAGAGAGAGAGAGAGAGAGAGAGAGAGAGAATGTCCACTTACCACTTATTCCCAAAGGAATTTTCTTGGACTTCCTGGTGAAATTGAGACTTAAAAATTATTTGAATTGTAACCAAGAGAATTCTGATTATCCAAGGTTGCACATCTTCTATGTTAATAAACATTGCTTTGTATTGCTGTTCTTGCTTATGTCCCAAAGCCCTTTGCCCTCTTGATGGTTTGTTCTTATTGACCAAGTGGTACAGCTTTGGAAAAGAAAACACAGTGCACCAGAGGAGGCTTAGTTATCTGACTGAACCTGAACCTGACTTGAGGAACAGTGGAGTGGCAACGTTATCCTGAGAAGACTTTTGTGAGAAAAATGCAAACGACTGGGAAGGCTAAATCTAAAACAGCATGAAGCAGATCCTCTTTAAAAAAACAATAGGTTAAAAAAAAAAAAAAACAGTGCAGTCCTACAATTCCAAGAAGGTTGTGCTACAGAGGGATTTCCATATCTACATGGGCACCACAGTGAGACCCTCTCTCAGTATACAAAGAAACATGAGTCATAAGTCAATGGATATTATATACCAACTATAAAAGGGAATACAGGATTATTCCATGTGAATAGCAGTTCTAAGTCACAAAATATTACTCAGATTTTCCAGTAAAATTCTTCCGTGTAAGAAGTCCATGAGACCGGAGCCGAGCATGGTGGCGCACGCCTTTAATCCCAGCACTCGGGAGGCAGAGGCAGGTGGATTTCTGAGTTTGAGGCCAGCCTGGTCTACAAAGTGAGTTCCAGGACAGCCAGGGCTACACAGAGAAACCCTGTCTCAAAACAACAACAAAAACAAACAAACAAACAAACAAACAAACAAACAAAAGAAGTCCATGAGACCACTGCACTACAAAAGCTCTGTAAAATGTAGCAAGGGGTGAAAATGCAAGAACCTGAAGCAAAGGACCTCTAGGGCTCTGTAAAGAAATATCCTATGAACTTAGGCCCAAAGAAAGTTACCACGACAGTCTTCCTCCTAATGAAGAAATAAAACAAAGATTCAAGAGGCATGGCTGGCATCTGGGTCTCAGGAATGGACCCTTCCTCCTGACCTCTGCTGCACACCATCTACATTTCAGAAAGCCTTTCATCATAAGGAAGACTTCCCAGTGTCTTCTTATAATATCACCTATTGCAAAGTCCTACAGATGGAAGCGAATTGTATTTATTGAGAACAATGGAAAAGTCATAGTTGCACAATCTTTGGAAATCTTATTCTGCAGTCTCATATTAAAAATCTGAAAATATGATCAATATCGAAAAAGAGAAAAGAAAATGAGGAGCCTTGACTTATGGAGTGGTAAACTCACAATAAAGTCTTTTGTAACCAAACAAACAACCAAGCAACCAAGCAACCAAACAACCAAACACTTCTCTGCTTAGGATGTGAGAGACCGGGAGTCAAGGCTGTTCCAATAGAATACACTGGCATTAAAATATCAAAGGAAGACTTTGGTGAACTAAGTTTTCTTTTTGTCATTCACATATACATTTGTTTGCTCTGGATCTACAGAATAACTAACTAGAATATGATTCCTCAGCCATGTTTAAAGTATTTACAACCAAAACAATGAATATTTCTCTTCTGTGGGCTAGTGGGAGTAAAAGCCCTGTGCACAGTCACCATGCTGAACACCTTTCACAAGAGCTCCTCATCTGTAGTACAAAGTTATGGTACTAGTCATTGTGATGCAGTTTCTTAATAAATCACAGGTCCTGGCCACCCTGTGTGAGTGACTTGACTGTGACTTGCAATGGAGACTTCTTAGAAATGAAGGCATCTGGTCTAAAGGCCATACCTTCACTAACAGGAAGGCCCATGCCACGAATGGCGTTCTTCAGCTTCTAAGCTTTCACAGACCCTTCATGTGGAAATAGTCCACATAGGTATTTAATGACCTCAGCGTTTACTCAAATTTATGGTATTCTTTTAAATTTCCCTAGCTACTTCACTTCCCACATCCTGTCTCTTTTGGAAAGTAAAACATTCTAAGTCTGCTCAGTGTACTTCATAACGGAATAGCTGTTTCCCATGAACTCTGCTTTCAAGTAGGTCTCCTAACATCTGCTCTTCCATAGTATAGCTTACCCAGACTTTGAGAGTCTTCCTTGCCTTCCTCCCACACATCAGGTGCATATGCTCCAAGTCTCCTCTCAAATACCATTTCTTTCTCCATTTGGATCTGTTCTTTCACTATGTTGTGTGTTCTGACCACTTGCCCGTCCACCAATGCTTCATGGACTTCTTCCCAGAATGAAACTAATAAACAAGTAGGTTTTGGTTTTTTATTTTTTTTCATCCAAGAAGACAAATTATTTGTCCTGACATTAAATGTATTAAGTTATTTTATGAATCCAAAATAATATAGAGAAAAACCACATGAGAAAGGGAAAAGAAATATAAAGCACACAAATTAGAGAAGACATTGGTTGTGTGGTTGGAGCTATAGATCTGGAAGTCAGAGCAGGGGTCTGTGATAGATCTATCAAGGGAGGACTACCAGCACGTGACTGTTAACAACATGAAAAAAAAAATGTGATTGCCCAGGAGGCAGTAGAATAAAAGCTCTGGAGAAACTGCTTTTAGGAGAAGAAAATGTGAAAAGGAACTGGGGAGACATGATTTTAAAAGCCAGTAGCCATAGTGGAAGACTGAGATAAAATACATAGTCTAAGCATTGGGTTCACCAGATGATATATGTAAATATACATATGTATGTATGTATGTATGTGACTTGAAATTATTTTGGTTTTGGTGACATAAATATCAGAATAGAAAGATCAAAAGTTGCAGTGAAGAGGCTAAAGCGGTCATGTACGGGGCACCCCAAAACTTAACACACATGGTCTTCCGTAATCTCCTCTGACTCTCATAAAGAAGTCAAAGCTCACATAAAAAAGGTCCAGGTCCACAGATGTCTGTGGAGCAGTAAAGCTGGGGCCTAACACAATATTTTTTTTAATCATTGCTAAAATATTTCTGCAAAATGAAGATGGAAGAAATCTGAAATCACTTTTGAATATTTTTTAAAAGAATGCAGTCTTCTTTGGTTGTTCTGTCCCACATTATTGGTTATGCATGGACGTGCTTCAAGGGTTACTTAGGAGAGTGACAGAGCCCTGCCTCATGTAGTCCCACCCTGTTTATGCTACGAAGAGAAAGTACTTCTAACTCCCTGATTGCTCTGAGCTAGGTTTGTGTGTTTATTTTCATATTTCTCGATACATGCCATTATTTTCTTCCTTGCAAATCTGGAACATTTTTTGCTTTCCTTTATGGTAGAAAGAGAGCAATATTTTACAAGCACATCTTCTCTTCTCATTTAATCTCATTGCAGCATGATTTTAGATAGAGAAGATCATCATATACACTAAGTGAACTTTATAAATACTGTTTATGAGGGACAGATAGTATTTTATGCTTGTGTGTTCTCAAGTTAATAACTACTTCACTTTAACCTTCATATGATTTTGTAAACCTATTCTTAATGTCCCTGTCCTAATGACCCCATTAGTGTCACAATAACCACCCAGTAAATTTCAGATTTGTCATGTAAGTCCTACCATTTTCCAAGCCAGAGACATCTCTATTCTCCCTCTCTGCTGCCTCTGGCTTCCTCTGAAAGTTTCCCCCATTGTGACTTCCATTCTCTGTCCTCCTGGGAAATTGAATGCACCATCACAGATAGAAAGCAGCAGGATACTTGTAGCAAGTCATTGACACATCAATTGCTAGCTCCCTTAACTGTGAAATGTAAGGACTGGTTCCCTTAGGAACAGGTAGATAAAAACAGAGAGAGCCTATTTACACCTGTAAGGCTCAGAAGGCCACCGGAAGTGCTGAAGAAATGCTTCACCATTTGCACAGCTGCCAGGATGCTGATTTAAGACAACATCTTTCAATGAGGACCCTCCTTGCACAACACCATAATTGTTATTAGTTACAGAAACACTCAAACAAAGACTAATTTATAAAAACATATATCTTATTAGTCTTGCACAAACCACAGAATTTCTCACGGTGTGACTTTCAACATGTTTGTTATTAATCTTAGTTTTAAAACCCATCATGAGCTCTTCTAAGAGCAATTATTTTGTCACTGTCTGAAATAGAGATCATCTGAGAATATGTTTTATTTCTTAGAGGAAAAAAAACCAAACAGTACATTGTACATTGCACATTAGACTGAACTGGTTTGCAATCATTATTATTCTATTTTATCAAGGATTATTGTTCTTGTAAAGCATCATAGAACTTTAAAACATACACCTAAAAATTAGATTTTTTAACACATTAATTAGATTGTTTCTTAGTTACCACTTACTGTGATCTTTGTTCAAAACCAGCACTTTATTTTGCTCTAGAGATAAGTAGACTTCTGGTTAAGGATAACACATGAACCACCTAGCAATGTACCATAAAAGTTCCTATGTGTTGCTAAGTATTCTGTCACTGTGAAATAAATAGCCAACATAGTAATCTTGCAGGAAATCTCCTAGGCAAATGGATGGACCTGGAGGGAATCATCCTAAGTGAGGTAACCCTCACTTAACAAAAGAACTCACATGATATGTACTCACTGATAAGTGGATATTAGCCCAGAAACTTAGAATACCCAAGATATAAGATACAATTTGCAAAACACATGAAACTCAAGAAGAAGGAAGACCAAAGTGTGGACACTTTGCCCCTTCTTAGAAGTGGGAACAAAACACCCATGGAAGGAGTTACAGAGACAAAGTTTGGACCTGAGATGAAAAGATAGACCATCTAGATACTGCCAAACCTGGGGATCCACCCCATAATCAGCCTCCAAATGCTGACACCATTGCTTACACTAGCAAGATTTTGCTGAAAGGACCCTGATATAGCTGTCTCTTGTGAGACTATGCTGGGGCCTAGCAAACACAGAAGTGGATGCTCACAGTCAGCTATTGGATGGATCACAGGACCCCCAGTGGAGGAGCTAGAGAAAGTATCCAAGGAGCTAAAGGGGCCTACAACCCTATAGGTGGAACAACAATATGAACTAACCAGTACCCCCCGGAGCTCGTGTCTCTAGCTGCATATGTATCAGAAGATGGCCTAGTCGGCCATCAGTGGAAAGAGAGGCCCCTTGGACATGCAAACTTTATATGCCTCAGTACAGGGGAATGCCAGAGCCAAGAAGTGGGAGTCGGGGGTAGGGGAGTGGGGGGGGGAGGGTATCGGGGACTTTTGGGGTAGCATTGGAAATGTAAATGAAGAAATTACATAATTAAAATTAATAAAAGACTTAGAAAAAAAAGTATACTCAGGTTTCCTAGTTTTTGCCAAAAATATCTGTATAGGAAAGCTTAATTGTTTTAGTTTTGTTTGAGAAGAGTATCATGAAGCAGTCCTGGTTGGTCCAGAGCTCTTGATGTAGCTCAAGTTGGCCCCAGACACAGAAATATATGTCTATCTCTTGAGTTCTAGGATTAAAGGCTTGACCATGCATGGCATTTACTGGTTTTGGAGTGCACATAACATATGGGAAGAGTTTATTTGGAGAAATGAAGGTTTCCACATTTGTTATAAGGTCAAAGTAGTTTTGTCTTTTGGAGCCAAAAATTTTTTGAAGGACAATGTACTATTGTTTCCCAACGATATAAGGAAATGAAGTGTAGAACGATTTCTGACATCTAAATATGCAAACAGATACTGAATAGGATCTTTAAAACATATGACAATTAATCTTCTGGCATTGGAGAAAACTTAAGTCTTAAGAGAATGCTTAAATCTAAATGCAATTCTGTGCATTAAGGCAAGGTCTTGCTTAGTTTAAAACTTCTCCTGTTACTTACTATATTTCCAGGTTATGCTCATTTTTAGGAAAAAGCAATCATCATTGAAAGGTAATCATCATTTTAATCAAAGAATTTGTTTGAAGTTGTATTTACCGCACAAATTATAACTCTCTTAGGGATAGTGCCTCCCCTTTAATCTCTCCACTCTTCTTACATTTATGGTTGGAACAAATTTATTTTAAATCTAGCCCTGAAATTAATTTAAAGTGTTTAAGGTAACCTTTAGATTATTAGAGATGAATATGTCATCAGATATTTACACAGAGATATTCATATAGAGGATATTCATATAGCTATTCTGATTTTACAAACAGGCATTCATATAGAGAAAAAATTCATTAAAACAGGCAAGCAAAACCTGTAGAAGCTAATTTCTACAGGTTTTCTTACCAAACATCACATCTATCCCTTTCCTTGATGAAAAAAATAAGTTTAGTTCTTTTAAAATTCCTTGACCCAGGCTACCCTCTTCAAAGCATTCCTCAAATGGTCAAGAAGTATCCCTTGGGTCCACAAAAGCCAGTGAAACATAAAAACCAGACTCATAACTTTCCTTTATAACAATGTCTCTAGAACATAGTGGGTCCTTAAAATACATATTTTGATCAATGGCAGAAAGAGAGTAAAAAGGCAGGGTGAAACAGGGTGAGGTTTTGTTATTATGTCCATTCAGGGAGTTAGCTGTTCTTGGTACAATGTCCTCACCTGTAAATATGTTAATACATAATTACTGCAAAACAGAGGAGGGTGGAGAGAAAGAGTGGGGGGAGAGGGGGGGAGGGGGAGAGGGAGAGGGAGGGGGAGGGGGAGAGGGAGGGGGAGGGGGAGAGGGAGGGGGAGGGAGAGAGAAGAAGGAGAGAGAAGGAGGAGGAGGAGAGAAGAGTTATGTTCAAGGAAATGTTCTATAAACATAGGACTCTCATCGCTGTTCACATATGCAAAAACATTATTCCAGTTTCTTCTTTCTCTCTGAGTCTCTCTGGATTTCTACTTTTCTGTCTTACACATGCATGTACACACTCTATACACTGCAAATTAAATGTATATATTTAGAGATTAAGAAATAATTTTGTAAGATGAATAATACCCAAATATATTAACTATAAATGTAATCTTCCAAGCCTAGTACAATTTATATAATGGATAATCTCACTTAAACTCTTCTTGTACTAAAAATTATGATAGGAATGTTCTGTGCTCATTCATATTTTCAGCTAGGTCTCAGTCTCTGAGCTGCTACCCCCTAACTTCAAGCACACACTCTAATATGTGAGACAAAACTCAAACAAGCAAATCATGCAAAGTGATTTTGAAGTTGCTGGCAGACAATACAGTTGAAGTTTCAGAAAGTTAAATCAATCACTTTTTATTTTCATATTCGTATACATACATGTACCTATTTGTGCATAAATATGTGTTGCATGCATGGGTTTTTGTTCCTGTGCATTTATTTATATGAGCATGTGTGTGTATGTCAAGACCAGAGATTGACGTAATATCTTCCTTTATAGCTCTCTATTTGGGGGATAGTGTCTCCTGCTGACTCTGGAGCTCACTAATTCAGGTAGCCCAACTGCCCAGCAGGCTACAGAACCCCCTGTCTCACCTGAGTGTCCAGTTATAGTCAAGTGCTGTGCTGTTGTGCAGAGCTTTTAGGTGTGCTTCAGGGTATCCAAATTCAGCTCCTCGTGCTTCTGCCTTTGTGACTGGCACTTAACCAACTGAGTAGTTTCTGCTGCACCCCTCAATCTTCTTTCCTTCAAACTATTTCTCAGTTCCTTTCCATAGGGTGCATAAGGACCCTGGAGGATGGCTGCGGCAGCCTTGAATTCTCAACAGTCCTCCTATAGGGCTTGTGCGACATACACTGGAGTTCAAAACTCCCTAGAGAACAGAATCAAAAGGATGAGATGCCAGGAAAGCAGGGACTGTAGATAGAGGAGCTCAGATTCCTGCAGTGTTCAGAAATCTGTTCCCTCACTACTTTTACTGATGGCTAATTCCACAGATTGGAGAAGCAGTTCTGCAAAAGCAGGCAGAAACTCTTTTCACTTATATTGAATGTAGACTTTTTTTTCTCATGCAATATGTCCCGATTTCCCTACCTCCATCCCTCTCCCATTTATTCCCCACCTTCTCTTCCATCCTGATCCACCCATGTCTGTCTCTTACTGGGAAACTAAAAAGGCTTCTAGGGGATAAGAACAAATTAAAATAAGATAAAACAAAATCTAACACATTGGAAAAGGACAGAAAAAAACAGAATGAATAAAGGCCCAAGAAAAGGAGCAAGATGCACACAAGGAGACCCATTACGTGTGCACAAGTGCACACACGGGCACGCGGATGAGCGCATGCACAAACTAATAAAGCACAAACATTTAAGCATAGAATACAATAATGAGGTGATACCAAGAGAACAAGAATCAGCCCTGATTTTTGTTGACCGACTGAAGGACAAGTAAAGAATGGAAGGAGTTTGCCTCAGGTGGCTTTCAGAATAAAGTTAAATCTTGAAAACCTTTCTGGCAATTCCACTTCATCTGTGTTGATGGCTGTTGATGAATGAGTTACAGGGCACTGGAAAACTCACTGATTCCCTGCTTCCTCCCCATGGCTCTTGGTTTTGCTTTGACCATCATGAAGAATGCTGGCGAACTCCCTCGGAGCTGTCAGATTGGCTGAGACTTTCTTCACTTTGCTTTTTCTCCTCCATAGAATATAATTTGCTTGTCTTGCCATGAGGTAAGCAGGTTTGCCACAGTGTTTCAAAATGCTTTTCTCCTTTCCTTTTAGCTTTGTTGGTCATAAAAATTATTAAATGGTGGTTTAAATTTTATTTTTCTTCGGTTGCAAATTGGAAATTTTTCAAATATTAAACATCATTGAAAAGCAAATTATAGATGCAGTTATTTCTTTATATACTAATATGAAAATGTAGTCTCATCACATTATTTAAACAGAGTTCTACCTTTGCTAGGTAACTGGGATAAGAAGAGATATATATTTGTTGCCAAATCTTCACATAATTAAATATGCTAATTTATTTGTTTTAAATCACATTTCAAATAAAGTAGTTTTGGTATTTTCTGCAAATATTTCCCATTTTAAGTTTTAGGAAAATAAAAAAGGCAAACAGGTAAAATGCTAATTCTAACATAGAAAAGGCTTGCAGATGGTGCTTTTAGAATATTAATTTTAATCTCATAAATATTCCATATTGTGTGAATATAATATAATGGAGTTTTGAAAATATAATGTGAGATTCTAGAAATGGAGACTTCAACCAGACAGAAAACAAACCCCTTTTAGTCCTTTCAAGTGTGTGTGTGTGTCTGTGTGTGTCTGTGTGTGTGTAGAGAGAGAGACAGAGACAGAGAGGAAGACACACACACACACACACACACACACACAGAGAGAGAGAGAGAGAGAGAGAGAGTGAGTGAGTCAAGGTCCAATAGAAAGTCTTCTCTTACTACTCACATCAAACCAAGATGTCTTCTTTTTTAATTTTTTTATTAGATATTTTCTTCATTTACATTTCAAATGCTATCCCAAAAGTCCCCTATACCCTCCCCCTGCCTTGCTCCCCTACCCACCCATTCCCACTTCTTGGCCCTGGTGTTCCCCTGCACTAGGGCATATAAAGTTTGCTAGACCAAGGGGCCTCTCTTCCCAATGATGGCCGACTAGGCCATCTTTTACTACATATGCAGCTAGAGACATGAGCTCTGGAGGTACTGATTAGTTCATATTGTTGTTCCACCTATAGGGTTACAGACCCCTTCAGCTCTTGGGTACTTTCTCTAGCTCCTCCATTAGTGGCCCTGTGTTGCATCCAATAGATGACTGTGAGCATCTATTTGTCTATCTCAGGCTTCCTTTGTGTGCAAGCTTGACCTCAAAAGCTCACTCAAGCACAGGCAGAAACGAAGGACATCAAATTCCCACCTGGCCTCATCCACCATGAAAGGAGTGTTGGTATTCTTTCTGTAGCAATTCTAATCTTTACAAGACTCTTTGGTAGCCATTAGAAATCAATCTGCCATTTGTGAGCTTGAGGATGTAATATCAAACTTTTGAGGAAAACTACCCTGGTATAGAAAAAGAAAAAAAAAGAAAAGAATTCATGTTTTCTACCTAGCAACAAACAACTTTTATAGGTGAGCAGACAATAAAACAAAGATAACATTTGTTTCAAAAATTCTACATTGACTTCAATTTTGTTTTAGAAATGGTCTTCTTATGAAAAGGGGAAAAATACAAACTTTGCTAGAGAAAAAATTATGTTCATGAAATTCTACTTTTTACTAAAATTTCTGAGTTGATAGTCTCCAAAAATAGACATCTCAGACCTAAGATAATCCTTAAACTTTCCTGTCTCGGTGACTTATCAGTGTTCATACAGTACATAGAAAGTCCTATTCATGGAAGGATAACTAATTGTGGAATCCAATCCATCCACATAATGGCCAACGTTTCAGGCAGTCATTTGTATGTTATCATGTATTCTCTAACCTTTAGCACCAGAAGACTGTGTTAACTGGTATGTTGGGGGTTGGTACGGTGCTACTATGTATTCAAATGTTAAATTCTGTACCCCAAGATCTGGCTGCTCCAAGATGAGCAAATTTCTGTGTACATCAGGTTTTGGTGTGCAAACCTTTCTCTCCAATTTAAAACTATTAGTTAAATAAAAATGGCACATTTAAAAAATTACCACAAAGCTAAATCAATAAATTATAGTTTGAGTCTCATTTAGTTGGAAGCAAGACCAAAACAGAAATAATCCTTTTTAATTTACATAGATACAGAAAATTCCAGATCCTCAAATATTGGATTAAATGTATTTTCAATATTTATTTCTCAGTATGTGGAAACTGATAATTTTGGAATCATTTATCACAATGTTATGAGCCCAAGTCTCCACTTACAGCCTGGAAACTATCTCCAAGATGAATTTTCTTTAGTGTGAGCCCTTTTGCTGAAGATAACACATTAAATAAAATTGACAACTACCATAAATCTATGCCCACAAATGTCCCATACCATTTATGCCTTTTATACATTTTTCTTATATTAAAAATATATGAACAGGGTAGGAGTATGGATCAATGTTAGAGCCTTGCTTACCACATGTAAGGACATAGATTCCATCTCCAGAACTACAGAGCAACACACACACACACCTTAAAAATGTGAAATTATAATCTTCACTCATTTTCTCAGGAGGAATTACTGACCTCCAAAACATGTCCCACTATGTACTCTTTTATGGGCTTAATATTCTTGAAGACTTAATGAAAGTATCAGTGTACTATCAGCATCATGAAACCCCCTCTACCTCCTCTCACCTACTGAAAGGTAATCCAGGATTTCTAGAGTTCTAACATCAGGGCTAACTTGGAATCCATGAAAATTATGTTAATTTTTTAAATGCACACTCATATCATTTCATTTACTGAAATTATGACTGCAAGATTCTTTTATGCTGCCGCATGCCCTGCAAGTGTTTACCTGCGAGTTTGCATATATTCACCAACATTCTTTTATCCATTTTCTTTTTTTCTGCTGAGGGGCTGCTGCATTGTTTGCAAGCAGGAAACTATGATTGCGTTTCCAGTTTGTATTTGTACCTTTCTGTGATATCTGCTTAGGAGAAAAAGTGGAAAGTCACAAGAGTAGGCATATCCACATTTGAATTTAGTAGATACTGTTGAACATATATCCAAGAGGGTTCTGCCAATCAACACCTCAGCAGCCACATTTGAACATTCCAATCCTCTGTACATCTCTATCAACATTTGCCATTTTGTACACATGTGTATTTTTTATCAATTTTTATTAGATATTTTCTTTATTTACATTTCAAATGCTATACCGAAAGTCCCCTATACCGCCCCCACCGCCCTGCTCCCCTACCCACCCACTCCCACTTCTTGGCCCTGGTGTTCCCCTGTACTGGGGCATATAAAGTTTGCTAGACCAAGCAGCCTCTCTTCCCAATAATGGCCGACTAGGCCATCTTCTGCTACATATGCAGCTAGAGACATGAGCTCCGGGGGGTACTGGTTAGTTCATATTGTTGTTCCACCTAGAGGGTTGCAGACCCCTTCAGCTCATTGGATACTTTCTCTAGCTCCTCCATTAGTAGCCCTGGGTTGCATCCAATAGATAACTGTGAGCATCTACTTCTGTATTTGCCAGGCACTGGCAATGACTCACAGGAGACAGCTATATCAGGGTCCTTTCAGCAAAATCTTGCTGGCATATGCAATAGTGTCTGCGTTTGGTGGCTGATTATGGGATGGATCCCATAATCCATAGGGATCCAGAGACTACCATATGGGGTAGTCTCTGGATGGTTCATCCTTTTCTCTTAGCTCCAAGCTTTGTCTCTGTAACTCCTTCCATGGGTATTTTGTTTCCTATTCTAAGGAGGAATGAAGTATCCGTACGTTGGTCTTCCTTCTTCTTGATTTTCATGTGTTTTGCAAATTGTATCTTGGCTAAGTTTCTGGGCTAATATCCACTTATCAGTGAGTGCATAACAAGTGACTTCTTTTTGTGATTGGGTTACCTCACTCAGGATGATATCCTTCAGATACATCCATTTGCCCAATAATTTCATAAATTCATTGTTTGTAATAGCTGAGTAGTACTCCATTGTGTAAATGTACCACATTTTCTGTATCCATTCCTCTGTTGAGGACATCTGGGTTCTTTCCAGCTTCTGGCTATTATAAATAACACGTGTGTATTTTATAGATGTTCTTTCTTATTATAATGTCATCTGCATTTCGTATGTCTGCTGATCCTATGTAGTATTTCATTAACATATTAGACATTTATATAGTCTCTTTTCAGGAGAAACTGTCCCATATTTCTTTTGTTTGTTTTGTTTGACCATGCATATATTTATTTGACTGTCATTTGCTTGCCCATTTACAGTTTTTAGTATAATTTTCACAGAACCCTGTGTCTGAAGCATACATTACAAAAACATTTATTTAGCAGCTTTTCAACACTTCCTGGTGAAGTCATCATTATAAAAATATCTTGCACATTGCAAAGATTGTAAATTTTGCTGGACCTCTGTCTTAGTCAGGGTTTCTATTCCTGCACAAACATCACGACCAAGAAGCAAGTTGGGGAGGAAAGGGTTTATTCGGCTTACACTTCCATACTGCTGTTCATCACCAAAGGAAGTCAGGACTGGAACTCAAGCAGGTCAGAAAGCAGGAGCTGGTGCAGAGGCCATGGAGGGATGTTCTTTACTGGCTTGCTTCTCCTGGCTTGCTCAGCCTACTCTCTTATAGAACCCAAGACTACCAGCCCAGGGATGGTCCCACCCACAAGGGGCCTTTCCCCCTTGATCACTAATTGAGAAAATGCCTTACAGTTGGATCTCATGGAGGCATTTCCTCAACTGAAGCTCCTTGCTCTGTGATAACTCCAGCTGTGTCAAGTTGACACAAAAATAGCCAGTACAACCTCACAGACAAAGTTAATAATACATCCTGGGGTCACTTATTCCCTAAGAATAACTGGTTTTTCAGCTTATTGTACTCAGCCTACTGCTTAACCTGCTTTTCAGAGAACAATATACGAGATATTACTTGCTTTAAATTTCCCATGTAATCAACATTTACAACCTAAACTGTTGCAGAACTGTTATCATGTTATGTGCTCTCTGTACTCCTTAACCAGATAAAACTGCATACGTGTTTGCACGTACGTTATGTTAATAATTGATGGAAACAGAATATAAGCTGGAAGTTGCTTTGTAAAATGAAGATCCAGCACAAATGATGGAAGCAGGGCTCTGCTATTGTTTGCTCGTGTTTCTTTGTTATCCGTGTCAGCTGGGGTCAGTAGGAGTCAATGACTGAATCCCTTGTAAAACTCTATTAAAGATTTCTCTGAAGTAGCCCTCATTCTGTCCTTACATGATGCTGTCTGTGCTGTTCAATGAAAGACAGTAAAGACTTTTGTTAGAGAAACCCAGATTAAACTCTTACAATAGACATACAGGAATGGTTGGAGATGCAGGGAGACAGAAGTAAAGGTTCAAAGTTGATTACACATTTGGTTAAATTACACTAAGGGGAAGGAAGTGCTTTATACATTCTTTTCCTCAATGAGACACCAATCTATTATTGGTGACTCTGAATTTACTATTAGGATGTTCAAACTGAAATGCTCTTTTAATTCTTTTTAATTAATAGGATTTATTTTTAACATGATAAACATTTATTAAAAACTTCCTTTTGTGGTTAATGACTGTTGAAGTTTGTTTTAAAAAATGTTTCTAACACAAAGATACCAACATTTCCAACTCTCTTTTTGTGTCTTTCAAGTTATACTCCATCTTCACTTATTTTTGTCTAAGAAAAAGTTATAAGTCCTTATATTTTTATTTGAACATCAATAGACCTAATGAAATCCAATAAAAAAATTACCTTTATCACAAGGTTACTATTGCAAAGTAGCTCAAGTTATATCTACTGATATTGATATTCCATAAAGGACATCAAGTGTAGAAGTTTTAGGCTTAGATTTTTCAAAACCTACTTTAATAAGGGTTCTCAAATGCTTCAACCCTACTTCTACTCCACCATCCAAAGGCAGTGGAGAAAAAATGGTAAATAGGACAAGGGGTTGTGAACCTATTTAAAAGTAGTTCTTTGGGATGATTCCAATCTCTGTTGTCAGGATATGAGCGCAGTCCAGCTCAGTAATGTCAGGACACCAAACAGGAATTAGCAGTGGTGTCACAATCCAGCAGAAACAGCCAGGTCTCTGCTGAATCAGCATGAGTCAGCAGTAAAGACCAGAACCAGCAGGACACCAGGAGAAGCTCTCTGTAAGGGGAGGTTCTGATACTAAGGTCTAGTTCCCTAACTGGTTCTTGATTTGTCCATAAAGATGGCTCAGGATCAATTGCTGGGTGGAAGGTACAAGTGGGACTTCCAGGTGCCAAGGGAAAAAGGAGAGGCAGGGAAGGAAAGAAGGAATTTTTTTCTGCCATGCTTCGGAGGAAGGACAGTAATCATGCAAGCCCTTGGGGAGAGCTAGGGCCTGCAGGCAGGTGGCCAAGAATGTGGAGAAGAGATAGAGATAATAAATTTATAAGGGCATGCATTTCCAGGCAGGAGATATTTGTGCCCAGCAATGTGCTAGCAGGCAAGTTAAGGTAACAAAGCTGTCTGTGCGGTTTTTTTTATCCAGGGATTCAAAGGGATGCCAGGTTAGGGATGGTTGCAGTCAATCCTGGAGCTAAGTCAGGTGGAACAAAAGGGAGCCAGGAGGGGCCAAAGAAAGGTCCTGGGCAAAAGTGATTTTAAAACAATGCACAAGAGTTCTCTGCCATGCCTCTCTCTACAAAGTGAAGATTAGCGAAGACACTAGACCAAAGGATCATTGCAAGGCTATCATTACTGTCCATTGGGTCCTATTTATACTCTCTCAGAACATCACATGTCCTCTCGTGAGTCTTGCCTCTGGAAAACACCACATGAGTCTACATCACATGACACAATCAGAAACTTCTACTTGATGAAGGCAGTAGGAATCTGTTTCATGAAAATATTACTGAAATTACAATGTTTTAAAGCAATATCAGATGATCATTTTGGAATGCAGATGTTAACTATTGATGACTCTTGGAAGAGTTATTAAATAATTTTAATATTATTGACGATTCCAAAGCAACTAAAGCCAAGAATGCATTGGGTGAATATTGATACAGAAGAAATAGACCTTTTCAGCTGCCTGTGTGATTGACAAGGTAATGAAGCTGGATCTTTTGGGTTCTAGTTACAGAATACTACCATAAACTAAGACAAACTGAGATGACATTGCTTGGGTACACAGGTGACACAGCCATGCTCTATTCTAGAAATCAAGAGTTAAAGGATCACCATGTGTGTATAACTGGAAAGATAGATATTCACTAGAGAAAACTAGCAGCAGAGAATGGAGGTAGAGGATAGCACAGAGGGAGGGGAGGGAATTGCATTTGAAATGCATGTGTACATTTTGTTGTCAGTATTTCCTCAAGTCCACAATTACATATCAGTTTTATAAATAAAACTAGTGGGCATATTTCAACAACCTCTGAAGAACCTTCTTGAAAATAATTTTTGTCTCTTAAGTATGGAAGAGACAAAAAAGCCACAATGTATGCTGATGGTTATTACGTGTCTGTCACCGTGTTCTATCCATGGATAGGAAAAGAACCAAGCTGTAGGATTTAAGTTTCTCTTGGCATTTTGAATCTATCAGGATGATCACTCAACACATTTAATAACAAATGCTATTAAAATGACTATGAATTTGAGCAAATTGATCGTGAGTGGTAGGAAATATGGCCTTCTAAAGTAAATACCATGAAAATAAAATCTAACTCTATTAATCTAAAATGATGTTTTAGAAATGTCAACAAATTTTAAAATTTAAACTTAATTTAAATTATTAATTAAATACAATTATTCAGGTGCCAGAGTGTCCATTTTGAAATTTAGCTTCACCATGTGGCTCTAATGATAGCTGGAATTAAAAAAGAACCAGGATTTAGTGATGAGCCTGAAGCAATAGAAGAGAGAAGCATGTCGGCATAATAGATAGCAGCAGTGCTACCCTCAAACATCCCACACATCCCTTGGGTCTCCTAAGGTCATGCATATCTTGAAGGCCATGTTTTACTACCTGGACTTATTTAATCACAAGAATTTCATTCATATATGTATCATTAACTATAGAAGCCACTTATTGTATATACAAACCTGCTTTGTTGGTGGTTTGGAAGGAATGTGCCTCATAAAATTCTGTCCTCTCTTTCCTTTCCCTTGAGATATCATAGCTACAAACTACCCAAATTCCTCTCCTCTCAATGTCACTGTTATTTGAAATGGTCCACTTTACTCAGCCTTGATGCATATATATCTACATCAACCCACTTTATTCCTCTCTACCTATCTCTGTCTCTCTGTGTATAAATCTATACCAACCTCCTTATCCCTATCTACCTATATCTATCTATCACATCAATCTCATTCATATATTCCCATTTCTTTCCTCTTCTTCTATGAATTATGACCTTGAATAATCAAAAAAAATTTTTCCTAAGACAAATGCAAATTGGCTACATATGGTTATGTAGCCAATGTAGTGACCCTGTGCCCTTGCTCAAACCCCCACACTTGTTTGGTGTGCCTCATTGTTCTGAAACTCTTAATAATTTTTGTCTTTGATCTTGTATCATGCAAATGAAGTCTAATGGCATAATATAACATGCTCATGTGCAAATAATATATTTGTGATAAGTGTTTTTATTGTTCTTCATTAATATTCTCTGGATTCTGATAGCCCTCTGACTCATCAAATTTTGCAAGATACTAAAAGCTACAAGGTGAAGATGGCATGTTTATGTTCTAGTATGGACACTTATAGTTCCCATAGTCACATGTTGTACTTGAATAAGAACTTGTGATAAAAGAAGTGAATCACCAAGGATCTCTGTTATAGCCCCATACTCATCTCACATTCTGTGTTAGTTGAGTAGAAAATTATCACATAGCAATATAAGCAAAGATGGTGGAACTTAGACTTCCTTTTTCTTTCAGCCATCAAACCACAGTAAGCTGAGGGCAGAGTGTTAGTGCAATATGTGTCTATTATGAAGTATAATGTGTGCAGTGAAGTGGTTCTGCAGCTAAGGGTACTTGCTGCATATGTATACATCCTTGCATACATCCTCCATGGAAACAAGTGTGAGTTATTTGTGTGTACGTTTTAAAAGCTCTAAGGCGGGGGGAGGGGGGGTTTAAAAGCTAAACATCACAGTTCTTTCCAGACTTAGATCAATGCATTAGGGAGCTGAGACTCCTCACTTCCCTACCAGGAAGTTCTACTGCAAGGATACAGATTTTTTTTTTTTTTTCCTATTCCACTGGGCAGGATCAGGAAGGAAGAGGATTGATTTTCCTTTCCTGCTCAGAGGCTCAGACAGTAAGATGAGACTCTTGAACAAAGTTTGCACTGACTTGCTCACCTCTGACTTTGGGTGAGCGGGAGTGCAAGGGAAAATCAGGAAAGACTAGTCAACCATCACCCCGGCTAGGGAGGGGTAACTCTCCCAGGTTAAAGTTGGCACTAACATCAAAAAGTGCCATACTGAAAGCTCTGGATTAAGTAAAGAGCCAGAATAACAGGACTAGAGCCCCAGCAGCTGTCGCTGCCCTTCCGGAAGCCCCGCCCGCTCCACACATTGTTCCTACCACGCCCCTCTTACCCAGTGCCCCAGAAGACGGAAAACTACATTTCCCAGAATGCAACTAAATCGCATTGCAGGGCGCCTATATGTGTCTGGGTGACGACATAAACCGGCGCGGTGTTTAGACTTTACTGATGTCGTGGCGCTCTGAGGCAAAAAGTTGTTGCTCTGAGGAGCCCTGGGACTGAAGCCGAGGTCGGGTGACCCTGGCCCTTTCCTATTCACCCCTCCTTGCCCGCCTTTCCCTCTCCTGGCAGGATGAGGCGTGCAGGCCTGGGTAAGAACAGTGCTGAGGTTCGAAGTTTGGGGACCCTAGGACCTGCTGAGCCGGGAGCAGGGTTGTGGGAGGAGACGACCGGCCTTCTGTCAATGACTTTGGTGCTCAAAAGCGAGTTATTTGGGTTCTTTGGAGAAGGTTCTCATCATGTGTCCTAGTTCCGAACGGTTTCCTGAAGTTGTATTTAGACAAAAGTTTAAACCTATATGCTAGGTTGCACAGAGCGGTGAATTGGTTAACATAAGTTTTTCTTTTCCTATGTGCTAGTTTGGGAAGTAACCCAATTTCCCAAGCCTTGCTGTTTCCTTAGCTTTACTTATTCTGGATCTTAACTTTTTTTTTTTTTTTTTTTTTTTTTAAGAAATGACATTTGGGGAGTAGTAAGCTTTAAGCCCACTAATAACTATGCGTTAGTTTGATAACCTTGAGTTACAAAGGTGAATTTACGTGTCCTTATTGTTAAAGTGCCTGTTATGAAAGGTCTGGGTCAAAGGCGAGTTGCTTGGAACACTTCTGACCTAGACCTTGTCCCACTGCTAAGGCAGTAGATGTTGGTTTTGATGACTTAAATGGGTCAGGAGAAGGAATAGCTTAGTAACAACTGAAGTTCATTCTCTTAACCATGTTTTAAAGAAGGAAGGGCAGAATGCTTGAAAACAATGTGTGAAATATTAAAAAGGATGTTGCTGTTCTGGCATACATTGGAATAGTAAAAAACATAGTTTTTTTTTTTTTTTATTGAGGTGTTAAAGCCAGTGAATGGACAAACACTTAAAGTTAGGTATGAAAAATAAAGCCTCTTCTGCAACTCATAATTCACGGCTTGTTATGGTTTTTGATTATGTAAGTAGGAACCCAATGTTCATGACAGTGCGGAGACATGGTACTGTTTTCAATAAGGTTGATTATAGGAATAGAATGTGTGGACTTTAAAACCACTGAAAAATAAGGGCCTTGAAAGGTGTCAGTAATATAGGTTAACAGGGTTGTCAATAAGTAGTTGCATGTGAAGAAGTTGTAAATTTAGTTTTATGAATCCTTTCAGTCATTGAAAGAAAGTAGTTCATCTCAAATAACCTAAAGAACTATTTTCAAACAAGATTGTCATGTATGCCTACATGTTTCCAACACTAATAACATCAGACATTTATTGTGACACACTGTGTGCTTCCCAAAGCTTCCATGGTTACCGAGGAGCAGAAGATAAATTGCTGCGGAAGCAGATGACAAAGTACGATCCAAGGTGGCAACATCATCCCAGTACAGGTTAAATTCAACGGATAGTAAAGGCAGTGGGGGGGTTAATAATCCATGGCTCACTGTGGGCTTCCTGGAGCCAGGAGAACCGGAAGGATGCTGGTGTAAGTGAGGAATGGGAGAAGTAAGTCCCAGATGAGATGGCCAGACAAGATTCAGGGTAGTTGTGAATGATGTATACAAGAGATTGTGGTGATGAAGTCACTCTGAGTGAAGCTAGGACCCTGAGGCACCTGAACGATCTGTCTATTCCAGGACTTTACATTTCACCAGAGGCCACTGGCCTATTGGAATTTTGTTTGTGCTGTACTGTTTTTAATACGTGTAGGTCAGGGACTTGACAGTAGGTTTCTATCTCAGACTGTATGTTAAAATTACTCAGAAAGATGTTAAATTAGATTTTCAGTTAAATTAGAATCAGCAGGCTAGAGTCCCCTCCTAATTCTTTTTGAAGTGCAGTGAAGAAGAGGGGTAATAATTTGGTTAAGTATGCTTATCACTTAAATTGGTGTTGAATTATGAAGACTTAAAAGTATCATTGTGTGTTGACCTGAATTTGAAATTTGAAATAATAGTGAGTCTGATAAGCATTCGTATGTAAAACCTGCCACATTACACATGAGCTGTTAAATGAATTGGCCTGATTATTGATAGAGCCTGCTTCAAGGAAGTAGCACTTTTCAGAAATGACATCAGCTGAAAATGACCTTCAAGACTTGCCTTTCTACAGTTCATCATAGTAGTAATTAATTCTCACTGAAAAATTGGATCTCAGTTGGAATAGCAATTGTAGTATTTTATTTTAGCTTAGTTGGTTTTGTTTTGTTTTTCTGTTTGGGGGTGGAAGATGATGTGAAGAAAGATCAAATTTGCAACTGCATTAAAATTTCTGGATAAAAAAAAGGAATATTTTGCTTTAAAAGAACAAAGTAGAAGAACTCTGAAATTAAGTATAAGATAGGCTAGAGAGTCAAAGCAAAAGAAATAAATCAAAATAGCCATTAATTTAGGGCAAATTAGTTAATGAAGTTGTCCAGTGATTAACTATATCCAATCCAGAATTACTTAGTCACATTAAACAAGTTAAAGATCTTAAATCTTGTTAAGAGTTTGCAGAGAATATTTTAAGTGTTGATTTTAGTTGGTGAGCGGCGAAAAACGACTATGCCCTGTCCTCCAGCTTTTAATCTGTTTGAAAATATGTGTGGAAAACTTGAGATAGACCATGCCAGCCAGCAAGTGTGCAACTGTCCCCTCTGTTTGAAATATTTAACATTTTGTTATGGCTTTTGTGGTAAACGGAGAAATATAGGTGTCTGGTACATAGAAAGTGCTCATTAGGTGCAAGAGACCAGAGAAGCATAAGACATTCTGCTATTGACAAAATTGGTTTACAGTAAAGGAAAATGTCCTTTTTAGTTCATTTATAAGTATTTACTTAAGTATTGTTGTAGGGTGTGTGTGTACCTGTGTGTTTATGGAGATCTAGAATGATAAATGAATAAATTTAGTTTTTGCTTTTATAGTTCAATGTAGAGGTCAGTTTTGATGTTATGCAGTCAGAGCTATAAGAATTCAAGAGTTTTGCTACTTCAATAAAATTAAATTGTGCTGTGTTTTGAAAGAGTTTCTTATTCACACGTAACCATTCTTCAGCTACTAGACTTACTGCTACCCACTCTCGGTTGTCACTATGATTGTTCTTACTATCATTGCTACTGCATTTGCTGTTTGAGCCTATGGTAGCCTCTAGCTTTAAGGGTATCCCTTTCTTCTATCTTCCTAGGTTATTAGAGAATCTGCTTCCAGCCATGGACAATCCAGTCCCTTTAATACATACTACACGCTTTTGTCACTTCGACTACATTAAAGTTGGTGGGCTTTGTTCTTCTGTGGTCCCAATATTAAACCTTTCAGTTCTAGAGCCATCCAACAGTGTGGCCTCTCAACGGCTGGCTGAGACCAAGGAGTCGTTCTGTTGAGAATCTCATATCTAGGAGGGCAGAAGCCAATTCAGTATCCTGCCGTGGCCATGCTTAATTTATTCTCCTGGTAATATGGGATGATTTGGGTCACCATTCTTTCATGATTCTCTGTATTGTTTATTCTAAGGGATCACTTTTCTTTACTCTGTAGCTTGTTTTCTTCCTTTACAAAGAAAATGGTGCCATCAGTTTATTAACACTTGGTGAAGTGCCCTCAATGCCCAAACATTTCTGTATGAATTTGTTGCCTAATGCTCACTGTACCTGTTGTTTCCCTGCAATTGCCAAGTACTGTAGTAGACAGTAATGGATTCTTCTATCTTCCACATCATCTCCTAGAGCGCAAGTTCTGTAAAAATAAAAATAGACTAGACATATGGTAGCATCTCAAACATTGGTTGGACGATGAGTGAACTTGTTTAGACTTCTTTGGCTAATGGCCTCTACACGCCATTGTGTCTATTTTCCAGGGTTTCACCTATGGCCGTCTCTTCCCTTTGTTCTTTGGTTTTCACCATTTGCTTATTATAGGAAAAGGTGCTAGGAAAAATCCACCATCTTTCTGGCATGAGAAACCCCCTCCCGCATTATCTTTCTCCCTCTCCTCTTAGAACCAAGTTTCTTTGATGGGTAGATGGTGCTATGTTTATGTCCTTTATTAAAACAAATTTCTAGTGTGCAACAAATGTCTTCCAAATATTCTTGTGTATCTGTGCCTGTTTTAGTGTTTTTTAATCAATCAGTAAACAATCAATAAATATTTATTGAAGAAAATGCATGTTCTACTTAAAAGAGGATGTGAAAAGAATTGTTGTAATATCTGGTTCTGATTTTAATAGTTGATTTTCAGTGTTGCTATAATGGATATATGTGGTCTGCAATGCCTTCAGAGGGTCCTTTTCAGCTTTTTTTAACTACTAAGGTTTAGAAGTAGCTTCTGTTTTTGCAGTCCTACATGTGTGCCTCTGATCCTTGTAGGTGATGGAGCACCTCCTGGCAGCTATGGGAACTATGGCTATGCCAATACTGGCTATAATGCTTGTGAAGAAGAGAATGACAGACTCACCGAAAGTCTGAGAAGCAAAGTAACGGCTATAAAATCTGTAAGTACAGAACCGGTGCCATTCACATTGTAACTCATAGGTTTGAACTTAATGTCATCACAAGAAGGGATTCATTTCAGAATGGTGCACTGAGGTCAAAGTGCACCAAAAGACAGACCATTCATTAAATAAGTTAAAAGATACAATATTCTTGCTTAATTTTTTTTCTCAAACCATATCTAGCAAAATCTAAAATGTACTATACATTATATGCTGTAGGTCCAACAGTTCCAGGCATGCTTTCTGTATAATTTTAGGTTATAGAAAATGCTAACTTGTAATTTTCCCCATTTGTTGTTGTAGTAAAGAAAAAAAATTAGAATAATTAGTCTAGTCTTATGATCAAAGAAATGACATATTTTGTGAGGAAAATATTAATGTGGATGCGTGCATTTGACTTAGTCCTATGGTACTTGTATGTTGTAAAATGTAAGGAATATACAGGTAAATACATTCATATAAGTAAAAGAGAAAATGTGCTAGAATAAGAGAACCAGAGAATGTTAACAAGTAGGTTGGATATTATAAAGAAGAGATGAGAGAAAATGTCACTGTTAGAAGAATGAGACATTTTAAATTTATTTTCCAATAATTTCACTGGTCAGAGCATCGGGGAATCCAGTGAAGTAGCCCTTCCAGCACTTTCTGCTAGTGGCTTTCTCACTTCCATCTTTGAGCCTCATTTGAATTTGGGTCTTCCCATGTTTCTCAAACATGTCCCTGACATTGATGTGTAGACCCGTGGGAGAATCCTTGGACCTGTATCATTCCCCTTGATCTTCATAATGTTGTCACAGCTATTGGCAGAATTTTGTTACAGCAGATCCTGCCCTCCGAAGTCTTTGGATTCTTCTGTTACTGCTCTGTAGATTTATTGCTCTCTCTCTATGTACTTCAGAGAATGGCCTGTCCTTCAGAGCTTCTCCCCGACACGTCCAGAATGCGTATGGATTTACGGCCAGACAAATGAGAGTTCTCTTTTGTACTCTGCATACCACTGTGCCCCTATTCCATTTTTTTAAAAACTCAAACTGCCTTTGGTACTGTTGCCATCTTCCATCTTCCGGGAAGATGGCAGTACTGTATCTGCCCCTCCCCAGGCTTTCTCTCAGTACTACATCCAGTGTTAGCTCATTCCCTATAAAACAAAGATCATTTGTGACACACATTCAGTGTAGTTCCTTCTCAGCAGGACTTGTTAAACTTCTGTTAAAGGAATTATACAAGATGGTTTTAAAAGTATGTGCCATTGGTTTTCCATGGCAATAAACATACTACACAGTTGTGCAGCATTCAATAGAAATTCACATTGTCACATGTAATTGGTATTTAATATCAGTCTTTGGAAAGTTATATTCAGGTTGTACTCAAAATAGTGGTTTGATATATGGTATTATTTCCAAAGTCATCTTAACTAAAATGATTCAATCTATGGATCTAATAAGGTGGACTGTTAAAAAGTTAAGTTAAATAATGAGAAGGACATAGAATTGAATGTCTTAAACCACAAACAAGGGAGCAAATTCCCCCAGTTGATTAGTACAATTCTGTGTTAGAAGAAAGCTGTGATATCCTGGAGAGTTCTTTCCTCAGCATGGATATCATGCTCAGAGTAGTTGGGTAAATTGGGATCCTGCTTTATCATCTGAACTGTGAAATTTGGGGGAAAACTTCATATCTTATCTTGATAATATAATTTCATAAAAGTATTATGTATGCTTTTCAAACAGATTAAATTTAGAAGAACCTTTATGGTTACACACAAAAAGTTTCAGTAATTGTATGGATTCCAGTAAGTGGAAACCTTTGGTGACTTTGTTGTATAAGTTATGAAGTATGATTTTGCATAGCATCTAAAATTAGTTATATTGTTGTTTGACATGCTCAGATTCTTTCAGTATAATTTTAGGTTATATATAACTTTTAAGGGATTTCATAATTTATTATATTAAATCAAAAGTCTTTAAAATAATATTCTAGACTTAAATTCAAAGAAATGCCTACTATTTTTAGGGGACTACTAAATGTGTATGTCTGCATTTGAACTGGTCATATGAGTACTTGTATTTGCTAGAATATAAGAACGAAATATACAGATGAATATTTTATAAACAATAAATAAATAAATAAATAAACAAATACAGAGAGAGAGACAGAACAAATGATGCTGGAATAAGAGAGACAGGAAGAGAATGTTAACACAGGGGGTGAGTAATGTGCAGAAGACAAGAGAAAAAAATTGTTCATTGTTGGAAGGTGGGAAATTTTTCAACTATTTTACTGAACACGGTATCAGGAAAGAGTATATACTTCTAGAATACAGTTTCATCTGAGAAAATAAATGTGTGTAGTATGGCTTTGCTGCTTTTACTTTAGCACCTTTCAATATCTTCACATAAGCAGTAACGTATATGCTTTCTTCTTCATAGCTTTCCATTGAAATAGGCCATGAAGTTAAAAATCAAAACAAACTATTAGCTGAAATGGTAAGTCATTATGATTTTTAACTCAGAAAATTTCCCTGATGTTTTCAAAATTAGTCTGTTCACCAGGGATAATGAATTTCCTTTTTAAAAAACCTTCTTGCTGGGCAGTGGTGGTGCACACCCAGCACTTGGGAGGCAGAGGCAGGCAGATTTATGAGTAGTTAGAGGCCAGTCTTGTCTACAGAATGAGTTCCAGGACAGTCAGGGCTACACAGAGAAACCCTGTCTTGAAAAACCAAAAATACCAAAATTACCAAAAAAAAAAAAAAAAAAACAACAAAAAAACCATTCTTATTGACAAGTTTAAATAGGATACATTTTACATACTGCAATATTATCTTATTGCATTTTTCAAGCATTCCCTACAATGTACATTCAACTCCCCTGGCTCCTTCTCTTACCACTCTCCCCAGTCCCCTCACTCTTTATCTTCATCCAGTTTAAAGCTAGACCCTGACATTGTACATCCTGATGGATTCCATTCCATTTTAATCTAATGAGTTTATAATTTCTATCAGATGTATTTTTCCATTGTTCTTGTCTAATATACAAGAAGTGAAGATTGAAGCCAGTGCATTTTATTGAACCCTGAATTTAAAGCACTGTTAAAGTCTGAAGGCTAATGGATATTTTGAGTGGTCTTAGAAATCGTAATAGGTAGACCACTAGTAATTTATCAACCAAGCAATCAAAAAACACTTTATATCCAACCAACTAAATGCTTTTCACTTAACAACCCCTTACTTCAGCTTTATTTCCTAAGGATTAATACTGAACAAATCCCTTGAACAATCTACTGAACAAATTTGAGTAGCCAGGGTCCCTTTATTTCTAGTCGTAAACAAGCTCAAGAGTGTGTGGCTTTTCTTCTCAGAACAGGCTTCCAGTCATTCATGCTAGCTGGATACCCAGCTTCTCTAGACCTTCCTTTGTTTCTTTACATGTATTCAGAAATGACTATCTAAGAGCAAATATGACATTGAAAGCAGTGTTCTTTGAAAAAAATGGATTCCTGTTTCTCTATTCAAATAAGCTCATTCAAAATCTCACGGAGAGGAGCCCAGGCATATATATTTTGTGAAAAAGCATCCCAAGTGGTTCTGACACAGTGACTCCTGTGACAAAGCAAAGATTCCAAGTGCATGAGTGTGTGGAGACTAAACTATGCAGAGCCCCATTGTGCATTATTTCAAATCTGTGCCTAGTCTGCTCATCTTAAAGGCTTTCCTGGCTCTAATTTCATCTGGCATTTTCATATCTGAATTTAAATTCTTTCTACTTGGTGCCTCATCAACATTATAGTCTCAGTCAGTCTCTCTCTCTCTCTCTCTCTCTCTCTCTCTCTCTCTCTCTCTCTCTCTCTCTCTCTCTCTCTCTCTCTGTCTCTTTTGGTTTTTTGAGACCATGGGTTTCTCCATGTAGCCCTGGCTATCCTGGGACTCACTCTGTAGACCAGGCTGGCTTCAAACTCAGAAATCTGCCTGCCTCTGCCTCTCTTAACACTAGTAAATTTTACTGTTTTTCAAACTCACATGTCTAAACAAAGGCTGTAACATCTTCTGTGCTAACCATATTAAATTTTAGATGAAGTCCTAGTATCTAAACACTCACACATTTGACCTTGGAAAAATAGTGCCTTAAGAGAAAGTGGACAAAACCTTGTTTGATAGCACACAAATTATTCAACTTTATTGTTAATGGCTTTTCGTCCATATGACTGGAATAAGAAAAAAACTAAATCATTTGTGCTTTTTAATTATGCTAAAGAATGGAAAGAAATGCTTATTGGATAATGAAAGAGCCACTGAGAGAACTGCTTTATTTTGCATGGAGCAATCAGGCTGATTTCCAAGCTAATAGATACTTGAATTGATTAAATGTACAGATTATCTTTAAAAATACATACTAATAACAATATGTAAATTATTTGACTGTGCATGTTTAGAATATTAGAATTTATTTCATTTTCCTTATTTTCTCATAGGATTCACAATTTGATTCTACAACTGGATTTCTAGGTAAAACCATGGGAAGACTGAAGATTTTGTCCAGAGGGAGCCAAACGAAATTGCTATGCTATATGATGCTGTTTTCATTGTTTGTCTTTTTTGTCATTTATTGGATTGTTAAACTGAGGTGATGGAAGTTAGCGTGGGCTTTGAATTTGTTGCATTTAATGTCTTGGGGTTCCTCTTTGATAGTCAGCATTGCAACATTCCTAATGGTCTTCTCCATTGAAGTTAGTGGAGTTTTCCTCTTTCAGAAATCATACTATAGCATATAATGCTTTGAATACTCTTCTTTATTGACTCATTGTGACGCCCAGTCTCAGGGATATTGAGCTAGCCTGAAGTCAGTGTGGCTGTACCTATCTATGTTTTTCCAGGGTTTCCCAGACAGAGTATATATGACTGCCATACCTTGCTGTTCCATAGTGTAACTTTCTAAAGCAAGTGGGAGAGCAGAAGCATGCCAGAGAAGCTGGGTCAGCCTTTGAGGGAGGTTGCATGGGCAGAGAGCTCGGTTCCCTTTGTTTGATGTCATCCTTGTGATGGCATGCTCCTTTGCTGGGTACCATGTAGGGCCATTTCTTTCCCCCTACAGTTTTCTTAATACATTTGTCACATGAATTCTTTGTACAAGGACTTCCTTCAGTAAAACTATTGACATATTTCTACTGGTGCCTAATACACATCTGTATCAACATAGCTATTGTTTTATATTAATGATAAATTCTACTGACTTATAATAGTTTCTAATTTCTAGCTGCTTAGGTGGGCCATTTGATCATTATTTGTGTCAGAATAATTTGAAGTGAAGTGATTACTAAGCTCTGACCAGAAAAAAAGTGTCCAAGAAAATTAATTTCCTTTGTTTTACTATATGCTCAAAATAAGTACTGAAAATATTTAGGCTCTGAACCCAGAGGTCAGAGGATTGTTATTCAACTCCATTTTATTTGCTTAAAGAAATCAAAACACAAGGTAAATTTAAGTAATAAAGATAAAAGTACTAAAATATTGTAAAACATTCTGTATTGCTCTTACTTTAGAAATTTGCCTATTTCTAGGTTTAAAAAATAAACTTTTATTAAAATATGTTTATAGCTTCTTTAAGTGTTGTGCATTCTTGGCATAAAATCTAATATCCCAAAAGCTCAGATTCCAAACAAAGTAAATTAAAATTAATAATTATTAAATCAGAACAAGTAAGGCAAATTTTGATTGCAGCTTCAACATCTTTTAATTCTATTTCTACTGAAGAGCCCTTTGGGCTTGAGTGGGTTTTCGATTCTTTTTCCTTGTTTGTTTGTTCTGGTTCCAAACACTGAATCTGAATGCCATGAAGTGACCTGGGAACAGGGCTGAGGTGTAGGGAAGAAGCATTAATGTGACTTAACGTCCTGTGTTATGGTCCCTTTCCTTCCACGCCTGCTTGAGGCTTGTAGCCTCTGTTTCTAACTCTGTGTACAGCATAGAGGAAAGTGCCTGGCCCACCATAGGAACTGTGATCCCTGTTCACTCTCAACTACTGTTCATTCTTTTCTAGATCAGACAGTAGTCTGGTTTCAAGTGTTGAGATGCCAATACAACCTCTAAGTAGGTATTTTCATTAGGCATTCAGAGTGACTCATTGTTTCAAGACCTTTTTAGAGCTGGGCGTGGTGGTGCAGGCCTTTAATCCCAGCACTCAGGAGGCAGAGGCAGGCAGATTTCTGAGTTCGAGGCCAGCCTGGTCTACAGAGTGAGCTCCAGGACAGCCAGTGCTATACAGAGAAACCCTGTCTCAAAAACAAAACAAACAAAAAAGACCTTTTTAGCTGTCCTCTGGCCTACATGACATTATCACTTCAGGAAGAGTCAGAAGTCACCATCAGTAATTTAAGTTGTAGTTGGAATTACAGTGGAAGCAGCAGAAGTCACGTGGGATGGGGGAGAAGTGACTCTCCAGTATCTGTCAATCTAACTTTTCATGGAGAGCTACGCCTGAGATTTCCTTTCAAGCCTTTACCTCTGTGATAAGATGCCAGAGGCAGGCAGGGATTCCTCTGGAAGTACTGGCCTGCATGGCCATGGTCAGGTTCCTTGGCCACTATTCTATTTCCCTTTGTTGGAAACCCTTAGGAAAAAGCATTCCTGTGAATCAGATTTGGGGAAAAACTAAAATATGAAAAAGTTCTATTTCTTTGTAATAGTCTATAAAGTCACCGTTTATAAGTAGTTTATAAACTTCTATGTCTTTAAAAGACGTGGCATTTTAGAGAAGTTGGCTGTAATCATAGGCTTGGTGAACTATTTGCATTATAATCTTTATTTGAATGTTCTGCAACTAGAAAGTATTTGGGCGGAGGGTAGGACCCTAGCTATCTCTATTTACTTAGTAAATTCAGAACGCAACTTCTAAAAGTGCCAAATGCCGATTTCCCCCTAAAACATGTTGCTTTAATTCACTAGATGTTGGCCTTTAAGAATAAATGAAACACTTGCAAATAGTAAAATGTACAACTTGTTTTTATAGGTCTAGTAGGCATATGAGTGGGAAGGGGTGAACTATATGTTAGTGATGTCATGTAAATTATTTAATGCATACACATATTCTAGAATATTTGAGCTGAGGTTAAGTTAAAGCTGACGTACAATATTTTGATGCAGAGCCAGAGGCTTGAGGTGGAGAGGCCTGGCACTTTGCATTCATGAAAAGCTCCTGCTTCTACAAAGCTGGCCTCCTCTCCTCAATGCTCCTACATTGAAACATACAGGTACTGACTTGACTCAGAAAGTTGAAATAGTGCTTGGTAGTTGGAGCTGGACAACATGCTGTACTGGTCGACTTAGTGGCAGGCCGAACCACTTCAGAGCTAAACCTAAACCCGTAAAGTCACACCACCAGACGTAAACCCCAGCTGTGCCGTACATTTGATTTCAAGCTGAGGACCCTATAAGCCCTGTATTGGTGAAACAGGCCAACATTGCATATAGCAAGTAGTTCCTTCCTCAGCTTTCTGATGTTTTATGTTTTAACCCACAACCTGTTTTGAGTTACTAGAGTGAGAACAGAACTTTCAACATTCTAGAAGCAAAGAAATAGACTTGCCGGCTTGTGTGGTGCCAATTTCTGCTAGTCTTTGTTTAATCTTCAAAAGTAGAAAGTTAGGATTATGCACATGTTTCTAACCAAACACACATAGTAGGTCTGACTTTAAAGTTCATGTAAGCTTAGTTAACTATGACCCTTGAGACTAAAGTGTTATTAAAATATAACCACATTGAATATTTTAAGAGTATATCCTACAGATTTTATGGCTCTTGAAACCTATTGTTTTTAATGAACCAAGTCAATGCAGGCCTCAACAAGTGTCAGTACTATGCAATTTTATATAGTTGGAATGTGTGTGTGTGTGTGTGTGTATACCTGCTATGCTTTCCCATGTATCTATTCCTATGGTAATAGCTCATAAGAATGCACAGGTGGATATGTATAAATTCTTTGATGGTTGTAATTGAATTTAGAAATGAGCAGAAACACGAGACATCATCTTTTAAAACATGCTAATATAGAATTTTAATTCATTGATTTACATTTTAAAGTAATATAATTATTTTTTCCTGAATTTTGTCAGTAATGAATGAGTAGTTGTAGAAGCAGATAATTTATTAGACTTCTGAATTATTTGGTAACCATTTGTTTTAGAGCACTCAAGATAAACTCTTCCTTTCAAGGAAACTAGACGAGTGTGAAATGCAATAGTGTGTTTCAGAAAAATTGTAATAAAGTGCATAGGATTCCTACAGATTTTATGCTTGGATGTTTAAAAGGCTTTTTAACATTTTAATTTCACACTTAAATATTGAGAGATATTACAGGCTAGTTGCTGGTCTTTACACACACACACACACACACACACAACAACAACAATTATAAAATGTATGACAGTGGAGACGTCAGCTAGAGAGGTTCATGCTGTTAGATTGAAACTCAAGAATTAGTGGATTATCTTCTAGATTATTGCTTTAAAGACAAGCCAATTTCAGAGCAATATGTGGTAATCAGCTTCATTAAACTCTTTACTTTGCACTTATTTCTCCTGACTAAATAGTTTGGACTTAATTGTGTTACTTCTGCAATGGAGTTTTAAAGTTTTGTATTTCTTCTCTTGTTTATTACACCCTGACCACAATTTCCCCTTTCTCCCCACATCCCATCTCCTTCCCCCCTCAAATACTCCCTCCTCCTCATTTTCCCTTCAGAAAAGGGCAGGCCTCCCAGGGATATCAATCAAACATGGCATATCAAGTTGCAATAAGACTATACACTTCCCCACAACCCAGTGGGGAAAATAAGGGATCCTAAAAGAATCAGAGAAAGCACTGCCCCCACTGTTAGGAGTCCCACAAAAAGACCAAACTATACAACCATAACATATTTGCAGAAGACTTTTGCATAGACACTCCCTGATTGTAGGTTTGCTCTAGGTGAGCCCTATGAGCCCTAGTTAGTTGATTCTGTGGGTTTTCTTGTGGTGTCCTTGATCCTACCAGGGGGCTGGCTCCTACAATCCTTCCTCCTCCTCTTCTGCAGGGTTCTCTCAAGCTCCACCTAATATTTGGCTGTGGGTCTTTGCATCTGTTTTCATCAGTTGCTGGATGAAGCCTCTCTGGTGACAATTATGCTAGGATCCTGTCTACAAGTGTAACAGAATATTAATAGGAGTTGATATTATAATCAAATATAAATATATTATCATATATATTATAAATTATAGGAGATGGCCCCCTCAGGATCCATACCCTCTATTACTAGGAGTCTTAATTAGGGTCGCCCTCATAGATTTCTGGGTTTTTAACGCATCCCTGAGTACCCCCCCAATTCCAGTTGTCTCTGCCAGTATTCTCCCTCCATCCTCCCTGTACCTAGTACCTCCTGTTTCCATTTCCACCTGCTCTCAGTCCACCCATGATATCTATTTCCTCTTCCCAGGGAGATTTGTGCATACCCATCCCTGCCTTGTGCCATCCTTGTTAATTATTGGGGCTGAATAAACCGATTAACCGGTTTATACTGCTGTTCCAGTGTACCCAAGTTCAGGTCCCAACACTCACATTAGCTCCAGGGAGGATCCGATGTCTCTGACTTCTGAGGGCACTTGTATTCATATGCACATTTCTATAACACAATTAAAAATAGCAAACGTCTTAATGCTTTTGTTGAATTAAAGAATAAAGTCTTTGGCATATACCAGTAAAGGGACCTTACATTGAATACCCATGGTTTCTGCCAAGTATTCAGTGCCATAATATATGCTAACACATGTTTAAGAAATAAGTTAATTATGGGTTAATAATTCCTGCTAGAGAGCATATCTTTATTTTTCATCTCTTACTAAAATTCCAGTACTGAGCTTCTGGAAGACGTAATTGAAAGGTGATTTGGTCAATAAAACAAATTTGCTGAGTTTTGCTAAAATAAAATAGCTGAGTTTTAAATTTTGAATATTGGAAGAATAACATAGCCATTAGGTTAATTGGAGTATGAATTTTTGCTAATTTAAATTTTTCCTATATTTTTTCTCATGTATAAAGCTGAGAGTGTGAGTGAAATTGAATGTCTTGTTTGTAGGGTCAAGAATGATGTGACTTAAGCCCACAGGCAGATAAAGGAAGGAAACTTTTAATATTCTTCCTCTTCAATCCAAATTCACATATCAAGATCAATGACTACAGTGGCCCAAGTTGATCCTATAATTAATATACTTTGTTCCAGAAATCTTAGATTTTTTTCCTTTTAAAATTGCCTCCTTTTTTGTCCTATTTCTAAATAATAAACTTAACTGTTGACCATAACTAAGTTATCTGCATTTTACTCAAAATCCAACAGTATTATGTGGGAACCACTTTCTATAGAGTTACTGGGTCCTCTCATTTGCTAGGGCATTTCACTGGCGCTCTGAAAGAGTTTATTTGGATGAGTTAGTGAGATCCATCACTGCTGTCAGCAGCCAGGCACTTCTAGTCACCATGGTATCCATGGCTGGTTAGTAATCCAGTCATTCATTGGCATTTCCCCATCTATGGCAAATGGGAACCAGAGAAAATAGAAGCTTCCTTTATCAGGTTTCAGGGCAGACGATCCATTAGTGAATCTGTGAAAGGAAAGTGATGAATACCAAAACCTTAAGAACTCTACTCTTTGTGTCTATCATGAATTTTCTGATCTTAAAATTTCTATGAGATAATGGAACTCTGAATTTCAAACGATGCATTATTGAATGAGAATATATTTTATAAAGTCAAAGTTCTGGCTTGCATCTCTTCACAGGTAAGATCAAAAGAGACTAATTATTCAAGAGAGTACCCACAGATAGAATAAGGGATGAATATAGCTGAACTGCTATTATAGTTCATTCTCAACATTCTAACCACTGATTTTATCTGGGTAAATAAAAGCATAGCTCTTAAAGAAAACTGAGATGCCAGCTCAAATAAGATAGACATACTCAGATGTACTAACATGGCTAAGGAGAGTACCCAAGGCCTCGGCCATACACAGAGAACAAATAGGCAATTAAAGAATGCTCAAAATGTAATAGTCTTCCCTAGGGAAAAGCAAACCAGTTGGTTATAAAATACCAAATGCTACACAGGTGCATATACACACACATACACGAACTACGAACCACCCCCCAATATACCTATGAGTAACATACAGAGTGAGCTGAATGTGTGTGTGTGTGTGTGTGTGTGTGTGTGTTCATGTACATGAGTGTTTGAAAGGGCAAGAGGCTGGTATATGCAAGGCTTTGTAAACTGGAAAGAGACTTAGGGAATTATGCAATTACATTATAATCTTAAAAGAGTTTGTTAAAAGATTGAAATCCCAATGTCACTGAACTGCTATTATGCACTGCAAAGCCCTACACACAAGCTCAGGTTATTGTATGCCTTTGCTAGGTTGTCACTATTTTCCTCTGTTGTTTGTCCTCATGGAAGAAGTTATTTGAAGGACCATCTCTTTCTGTTGAGAGCACTGAGCTTGAAATACAGTTGAAATATGTCCTTATTCATTGAGTCCCCTTCTCTTCAGCTCTATCAGCCAGTCATAAAGCTGTGTCACTTTAAACTTCAAGTATGTATACTATGGAAAACCAACTGTTTTCTTTCTAGAGTTCTCCATTGTTTACATTGAATTTAGATGTGTTTACTCTTTGATACACCAGCATCACCATCATAAATGATAGTGACTATGGGATCAGGAGCTATTCTAACATTTTCTAATGTGGTTTTGCTCAGGTCCATGTTATTTTGGGGGTATTATTAATAGCCTTATTTTTCACATAAAACTCTTGCTTAGAGTCAACAAGCAGCCCAAAGTTACACATAAAATTCAGGGAGTCTGGCCCTAAAGCCTGCAATAATCAGAAAAAAAAAAAAGTCTCTATTGCTCACAGTACAACTTTATAGACATTTTCATAGCCTGATGGGAGGAGAGCCAGCTGGCAGATGCATGACTCGTGCTTTCTGGAGTTTGGGACTGGTTGGAGGAGTGAGGATGCTTATCACCGTGTAGTAGAAGCCAGAGCTATTAGGATGAGAAAATGGAATAGCAAGGCTAATTTGCTGAGATCTAAGCCTGGTTTAAAAATTCTGAATTTTCAAAATATAGAGTAGAGGTATCAATTCTTTACCTCTTTGAAAAACCCAATCTATCTAAAGGTGCTGATCTGTGAACTTAATTTTTAAAGGTCAGAAGCTGACTTTGTGAGCAAATGTGATATGCACAAACCTGTGTAACCCAATACTTGGCATACAGTCCTATGGCAATATAGTATATGATACACAATTCTAAGGAATAGTACTTATTCATTTAGCCAAACTTATGTCTGAATCTTCCTGGAAGATCTTTTCTTTTTCTAATTTGCTTAATACTCCACAATGCTCTGATCTGAATTTCCATCAGGCATTTGTAATCATAGTCTGGTTATTTATTGTAGCCAATAATGATAATAGGGCATGTTTTTGGAATGCTTATGAAGGAGATGATGATCAACACAAAGTTTCGTCATTCTAAACAATATTTTTGTAAAGCACAGTCTTTAGTTTAGCTCATGATACAATTAGAAAAGTATTTTTCTCTAAAATGGGGGATATCTTATTTCAAAGAAGGAACATAATGGTTAAATCTCATATCTTTGACAGAGGCTACTACTAGAAGGTTGCCAACTACTAACTGGCTGCTAACTGTTATCAGGTTAACTGGTATCTCCTAATGACTCAGATCTGTTCAGACTATCAAACTTTATTTGGAAGTAAAGAGACTAATGTATTCAATGAATGGATGGATTACGATAGCCACAGCAATACCTGATATCCAGAAGGATATTTGGTGGTCTGACAGGAGAGTGGTATGGAGAGACGGTGAGAGAATGGGAGCTGTTTCTATGTAGAGGGTTGCAATAGATCACCAACAGCTACCATAAACTGGAGGTGAGGAGATATCTACCCTGTGTGCCTTCAGAAAGAATATGGCTCCCAATATTGTAAGAAAACAAAGTTCTGCTGTTTGGAGCTGCTGGTTTGCTGCAATTTAAACCCTAACTTTTGGAAACAAATTCATTGCCATACCCACAGGTTTCAAAATAGTGCCAGAATAATGCCTCCCATGCCCATCATGGACACCCATGGAGAGGACTGCAGGAATCTGTACCTCCTGTGTTTTCTGCCATCCTGAGCCTACGCAGACATAGAAAGTCTAGAGATAGTTACTGCCAAATTTTCACCTTGATATTTCACCTTTTTGCCTTTTACAGACATATACTTGATGCATTATATTATTTGTATTATATTATTATTATATTATTTGCCTTTTACAGACATACACTTGATGTATTATAACATTGTATTTCGTATAGACAGCCAGTGAGATCAAGATCTGAAATGAGATTGCAGTTAATGAAAATTATGACCCAAAAATAAATTGGTAGGAAACTGACCCATTCTTGTCAATACAGAATAATAATGAAACTTTTTTTCCATTGGTATTTTGTAAAAACCATGTTCCTATTGATTGAAAAACATTAACCTAATGTCTATCAAAGTTAACCTTTGATACATGAAATATATAGTTTTCACATGGGCAAGTGCTTGTGACTTTTGGCCTCCTAAACACAGCACAAGTTTCATAGATTTTGTTCATAAATTCCCAACCAGTTCATGTCACCTCCAGGGTTTCAATATATGGGAATGAGCTGCCATTACCACAGGCTTTTGAAGCACAAGCATCAACTTGGCATGGAAGTAAGGAATAACCAATAAATCTACATGAAGTCAGAGGACATTCACATGACAATTAGAACTGTAGAAAGTAATGAGCTCAGCTCAGTCAGCATACTCCATCACTGTGGGAAACATAGTCTGTGGCAGATAAAAAGTAACCACCAAACCATTGATCAACCTTATGAAGTGAATAAAGGTGAGACATTGAAACCCCTACCTCTCTCTCCCTTGGTTCCACCTTTCTCTCCCATGGATCCAAGCACTTGACCTTGAGCTTTCCATAGAAACATCTTTAGAGATATGTTTGGGCACAACTATTAATTTTTAAATTTAAAAACATAGAAACAAACAAAAAATCCACCAGTTTTATGAGAGAAGTAAATAGATATATTTTTGTAGAAATGGGACTTCTGGTTATCTTTCCACCATAGACACAGACTTATTGGCACAAAAATATTATTTCACTGTTGGAAATGTTGGAGTAGTGCAGAAAATTGATTACAGAAAATTGATTAAATAGCAAATAAGTCTATAGAGCTCATGCATACTTGTCACAGGAAGAAGATAAGGTACAAAGAATTGAAGGATGAACTAATTAATTTCTTAAAAAGAAATATTCTTCACTGGTCTTGATGCTAAGTAAGTAATTACTATGGACACAGCACAGCAGATCCTAACAGCTGCAGGTGACTCTGACTATCCCACTTCCTGCCTCTCAGAAAAAGCACCCAATTACAGAGAGCTATGTGTCTGGCTTACACAGGTAACTTATCTCCTGAATGTACTGCAATGATAATGTTTGTGGTCCATCCAAAGATCAACCTTGCCTTGTGGTTAATCAGTAGCAGCTGCTTAAGGACATGCTAAGATTAATTAACTGCAAATCCTACTCAAATCTCAGCATAGTTTTTACGTGCTGTTGGCAGTGGATGGCTTCTGGAGGAGAGAGAATCATCCGTCTTGGAAGAAATGTCCACTGGTAAGTTTCTCATGCCCTTGCATGGTCTCATAAATGTACACATATGGGCAGCTCTAACTAGAATTAGGGAATTACTAAGAAAGAAATGTCTAAATGGAAAAAATAAAAAAAAGCATAGGGTTGGATGAGGGAGATATGGGAGAAGTTGAAGGGACGTGATGGGAGGTAGATACAATTATATTTCATTATACATTGAAATTCTCAAAAATAAAACAGTCATACATAGTATTCGGCCAGAATAACTTGTAGACTTTAAGTAATTAAGGAGGTTGTGTCACATTTTCATTTGTGAAAAGAAACTTAATACTATTCCAAGTGGATTACAGCAGCATAAGTTATAACAGAATATTACAGACAGTATTTTATCAATTCTTATACTTAATACACATGCCATTTCATTTATTAATTCAGAAACACTACACGTTAGAAATTTAGACTTTAATACAAAAACAAATAAAATTATAGTATCCCCTACCTTAAATGGTAGAAAATACACTAAAGCAAATGTTTATTTTTACAAGCCCAAATGTAAAAAATTCATTATTGTTCATATTGGCAAAGCAATGAGCTTTTTGTCTTAATGAAAGCTCCAAGTTGCAAACTATTAGGACTAACGTTTTGTTTATGAGAAGTGGGATTTAGGAAGAATTCAATCCTCGATAAGCTTGTATAAGTCTAGATAATATATCAGCAATATTTCATCCCCTTGCTTTATCTCAAAAGAAGAAAATACCCATGGTTAGTGGCATATCAAACATTTTTATTAATTTGTAATTCAGAATAGTGAGAAAGAAAGGCATGTGTTGTTCACTTAATCAAGGTAGAGTTCATGTTTGATGCCAGTACTCTAACCAAAGAACAAGGCATTCTCTCTTTTGATTTACCTTTAATTGTCATTTAGTGGCTATGAGTTATTCAGTTTCTGTACATGTGACTACACTTATCTATTAATTTGTATCTATATACAGTTTATTTATGTATAGATATTTTACAGATATACTTTAAATATAAAAATTGTACAAAAAAACAAGTAAAGATCTGTTTTGGTGAGTGGGAAAATGCAGATTTCATGCGGCTCTAGAAAGATAGATGGATATTTTCAAGTTCTAAAGTATATATTATGCCTTTGATTCCCAGTCCAGACAAAAATAATAATGATAGGCCTGTACAGATAACTCTCTGAGCAAATGGCTGTCTAATAGTTAAAAAGTATAAAGGCAAGTATGGTTAAGTTGAAATATCTTCTTAATCATAATAGACTATTTTAATATATATGATACAATATTTTTAAAAATAAAATCTCACACCATATACTTTTCTTAAAAGATTTTTCCTAAAATTTAAAACTATGGTAAAATTATAAATAACTGAATCAAGAAGTAAATTTAAACATAATTTCTAGCAGCTACTTGCTCCTAATACAAAAAAAAAAAATAGTAAAGCAACTGTAGTAGTGAAAGCACATGATTATTGAAGAGATTTTTGGAGGCAATACAATCCAAAGTAATATTTCTAAGAATGCTAACGAATTAGAGTCATGTGACTTGAAGTAACAATGTCACACAAGTGGGTGCTGAAAAAATTGAAACCTGCCTGTTAGCTCTGTCAAATGCTACTGCCTGTCATTTTACTGGCTTTCCACCCTAACTGTGTGCCTTGCAGTAACAGTTACTATACATATTATTTGGAGAAAATGATACAGTTGACAACACAGTGTGCGTGTGCGCGTGCGCGTGCGCGCACACATTCATCTATCTGTATTGAGGCCACATGTCACTGTGTGATGCCTATCTCAGTGGCTCTCCTCATCTAACTGTTTGAGGTGAAATCTTTCACTGGACCTGTAGTTCATAGCTGGAATGGGCAGCCAATGAGTTCCAATGATCCTTCTGCCTCTACCTATATCCACTAACACTGAGATTTCAGAAGAGTGTCCATAGCTTTCTATTTGGATGCTAGAATCCAAATCCACGTCAAGTTTCCACAGCAGGTGCTCTACCAACCAAAACAATGCTGTATCACTGCAAATGAATTTTGAAACTATTAGCAATGTAAACGAGGTAATGAAGCCTCGTGACCAACCTCAGAATTCTTCAGTCTCTTTCTGCCTTGTATTTCATGCCCACATCACACTGGATGGGAAGTTCTGCTTCATATCACCTTGATTACTTATGTTAAAGAAACTGCCTGTCTTAGTCAGGGTTTCTATTCCTGCACAAACATCATGACCAAGAAGCAAGTTGGGGAGGAAAGGGTTTATTCAGCTTACATTTCCAAATTGCTGTTCATCACCAAAGGAAGTCAGGACTGGAACTCAAGCAGGTCAGGAAGCAAGAGCTGATGCAGAGGCCATGGAGGGATGTTCTTTACTGGCTTGCTTCCCCTGGCTTGCTCACCCTGCTCTGTTATAGAACCCAAGACTACCAGCCCAGAGATGGTTCTCACCCTCAAGGGGCCTTTCCCTCTTGATCACTAATTGAGAAAATACCCAACAGCTGGATCTCGTGGAGGCATCTCCCCAACTGAAGCTCCTGTCTCTGTGATAACCCCAGCTGTGTCAAGTTGACACCCAAAACCAGCCAGTACACTGCCCCATCTCTGAGCTTAATGAGGAAGAAATAGCATACGGCTGCAAATGTACTTTATTGGTTTTGTTTTAAAGTAACACAGGACACTGTTAACAATTCACTACTAGATCCTGGTTCGTGGGCGTATACTCTTTAAGACAGTAAGGAATGAAGTCTTACCCTGTTCTAGATAGAGGGAGAGACAACTGTCTGGAACTGATGTTAATGATGGAGTACATAACACTGCACTGTGATCAGGGTGCATGCACCTCACTGTGCAGTCATTGAATGATGAATATAGATCTGGGGAAACAAGGCTAATGGAATTGGTTTGTTAGTTTATTGTTCATTAGTTTGAAACATGGCAATCCGAGTGCTTAACAGAAACCACATCAGGGAAGAAAGAGAGTTTATTTCAGCTCATGGATTCTGAGAATTTTAGTCATTCTGGAGGAATATGTCTTGATATTTGTAGTAGGGAAGCATATAACAAATAGTCTTTATAAAATGTATGACAGTGGAGACGTCAGCTAGAGAGGTTCATACTGTTAGATTGAAACTCAAGAATTAGAGTATTATCTTCTCCCAATGAGGACTAGAATTCTGAAGGTTGGACAGGCTAGTCAGCCCAACAGAGGGCCACCAGCAGAGGAACACATAATGAGTACATCAAAACATGACAGTGTCTGCTTATGCCTATATATCCATAAAATATATTACAAAACAAGATTGTACTTGGGAACTCCCAAAATCAAAAAACTAGAATTTAAAATTATCTTTTAAAAGATATCCATTACCATTTTCAGATAAAATAGTTTCAAAGATACATTTCTTTATTAAGTGATTCTGTTTTTAGCTTCAATTTCATTTTACCCCCTACAGTAATGGAGTCTGTTGGGAACAGTTTTGCTTAAGAAAAGATTTTTCTTGGTTCATTTCAAAACTATCATGGTTTGGGAGAAGTAACTAGAGAAAGGACAAATTACCCAGTTTTCTAGAAGACTTTAAAAGTGGGCGGAAAGTGTCAAGGCCACAGCTAAAACTTGAAACTTTTTTTTTTGGGGGGGAGGGGGCAGAGATTTAGAAGCCACACAAATTCCAGCTTATTGCTTAGAATCTTAGAAGTTCTGTGACAATGTATAAGAACAATTACCTAGGTAGAGTCTAAAAAAATGTTTTGATTTAGAAATGCTAAAAGATAAATTTTAGTGTTTGCACATAAGTCTGCATGGCTGTTTCTGTAGCCTGTTTTTTTTTTTTTATGATTATTATTTTTCCTTCTCTAACCTGGAAATGCTTCCCTACACAATCCTCTACTTGTTAGTGAGAATATTTAATCCTGTTGGCTTTTTCAGGTCTTATATACTCTGCTAGACATTAAAGACTCAAAAATTCAAAACAGAAACAAGAGAAGCTGTCTTAGTTAGGGTTTTACTGCTGTGAACAGACACCATGACCAAGGCAAGTCTTAATAAAACATTTAATTGGGGCTGGCTTACAGATTCAGAGGTTCAGTCCATTATCATCAAGGTGGGTGCATGGCAGTATCCAGGCAGGCATGGCGCAGGAGGAGCTGAGAGTTCTACGTCTTCATCCAAAGGCTGCTAGTGGAAGACTGTCTTCCAGGCAACTAGGGTGAGGATCTTATGCCCACACCCACAGTGACACACCCATTCCAACCAGGTCACACCTATTCCAACAAGGCCACACCTTCAGATGGTGCCACTCCCTGGTCCAAGGATATACAAACCATCTCAGAAGCTAAATGAATATGTAAACTAAATAGCACCTTTGAAAAGAAGTGTATAGGCAAGATCAAGAGAGTGAATGCTACTCACCAGGCAGGCCTTTTCCATGGTATACCTTGTAAGCAGCTGAGCTTTTGTGGGTGGAGATCATCCAGTCCAGGAAGGAGGCCGGAAAAGGCCCTGCTGGTCATAGGATGTAGGAGGTGTAGTGGCAAGGAGGGAGACCCTGTGACGTGGCTCATCAGAGTATCAAGCGCTCCAACTTCTAGGTGGTTATTTATTTGCCTTGGAAAAACATTTCTCTCAGATATCTAGAAACAGTTGTAGGGAGTTTTATTCATGTTATATAACAACCTATAAGAGCCTTTTGGCAAATCCATTATTTAAGTTTAAAACAATCATTTAAGCTAAACTGCCTGAAATACTTTAAAACAAAAACAGACAGACAAACAAACAAAATCCTTGACTACAATTACTCTGGAATGTGTGATCTTGCCATATGTCACCAGTGTTGAATCATACAAACCAAAAAATTAATCTATTTGCATTTGTATAATTTTATGCACAACTTAGTTGCATTAGCTCTAAGTGATTTAACAGTGGATTCCTTCCACACAAAATAATAGTCTAGTTTGTTGATCTTTGAGAGCGAGGTAGCCAAACTTGTTACATTACACAGACTGAGATGAGCAAATGTCACTTGCTTACAATTAAGTTCGACACCCCTGGAAGAGCTAATACTTTTACATGCCTTGTGGGTGTTATAGAAAATTTGCTCTGAAGAGGAGCAAACACAGACCATCAAAAAATGATCCCCGAAGTATGTGGGATTGAAGAAACACTCATGGCTTTGTACACACTTGTTTCAAGAAGTGCTGTTAAATGCTGGCTGTGACCTCCTGGCTCAACATACATAAAATTCAAGCTTACAGCTGTCAGGCCACATTAAACTCCAGAAGCACTCTGGGCACTAGCTTAATTTGTAGAATACTATTTGAAAGCAGGGTTTGAGAGAATTGCTCCATTGCTTTTGATCAAAAGTCCATAGTCTCATATCATAATGATTGATTTAAAAAGATACAGGTCAGATTAGGTACCTATGTGTCCATCACCGAGGAAGTGACCACAAATAATCCAGACTACACAAAATATGGAACAAACAGCCAAACAGCACTGTTACGGTAAATGAATTCCCATTTATGGTTGCATAGAAATTAGTATTTCAGAAATCCTTCAAACTTTCAAGTTCATCTGGTATATATAAAATTGATGTGTAAAACATTCTCACATTTGGATTATACATTAGGTATATAGAAAGAATGTATATATGCCTATGATATGTAACTATGTTGAATGTACCCATTCTGGTATGACTCTTAGAATAATCTTGTCCGATCTTTACTCCTTAACTTGAATCACTTTGCTTTATGGTGTTTTCTGGTTCACATCCATAGCACATTTCATTTCTGGATTTAAAAAGAAAGGGCACTAATAAAAAACAACTAAGAAAGTTTGTTTCTATCATGTCAGCCTTCCAAGGATCCACTGACTTCTCAATTTTTCTGGAGCTCTTGAAAGTATATTTACTTATAGCTCTAAACAAATGTTTTTTCAAGTTTGGAAACCAATATTATGTGTTTATATAAGCAAATCCTTTGGGTTCCAAGAAATAACAGTGGCAACTGCCTCAGAGGACTCCATCTCTCTGTCATCCAGAAGCTGAAAAAGACACAGACATCCTCCAGGCACAGAGATACATGACAAAATGTAGGACTTGTGACTCCAAGTCATCGTGAAGTTTTAAAGTCCATTCCAAATCTTCTAAGAAACGTGTAGTTTTTGTAGGCCTTTAATATCTAAATTTTGAAAAACAGTATTTAGTATGTATGGGTGATCCGAATATTAAAGGATGCTATCATAATATTCTTCAATTAATCAAGAGAAAGCAATTTATTTTCTGCAAAAGCTTACTACATCTAGGATAACTTCAGCTTTCAAATATGGTAAGCAGATGGCTTACAATTAAAATAAAAAGTATGACTCAGTGATGGCTTAAGTGTCTGCACAGAACAGCCTATCCTGGAATGTCTGTGGCTACCAAAGGCCAACCCCCATTTACTGTGAAAACCTTCATGTACCCTGCAAACTGTGATATGTCATTTTTATGTTATTTTGCAACTGAAAAAAATTTGTTGTTTTTCACAAGTACATATATTGGCTTTCCTGACTGAAGCATAAAACAATGATACATTTGTTCTGTATGTTACAAGATCATTTCATCTATTTTAGAGGCCAGAATTAGAGAAGAAAATTAAAATATCTGTATTTTCACCCTCAAAGACAATTATTACCATTCTGGTACAATTCTTTTTAGTTTTCTTTTTTTTTTTTTTTAAGTTAGTTTCTAAAGGAACTCTAACTTACTTGAACATCACGAAGGCAGTTTCCTTATATTTGTCATACAATTCTCCTTCATGTTAATACAGTGAATAACCATGGTACAATTACAAAACCAAACCAAAAACAATCAGTCTTGGTGCAATGGCAGTTACAGCTTTTCTTAGCTTAGTTACTTCTAGGTTTTCTACTATATTCTCTTCTGCTCCATGATCCTCTTCAGGACCTCATACTGTATGTAGCTATTCCGGTTCCATAGTCTCCTCTGATGGAAAGTGAATACTTGGAGGAGTATTGACAGTCAACTTGACTAAATTTTCACTAATTTAGTGATATCACTAGATAATTTTTAATGCCTTGCATTTTGATAGTCATTTTATATATGAGATATGTCCTCAGTATACCATACTATCAAGTACATGATAACAATATATTCAGTTATTGCTTATATTATCCTACAATATTTTCTAAGTAGAGTCTATCAGGGCTTTCTACTCCAAAATAGTTGTTATTGATTTCTGTAAATAATAAATATTTTAGGAGAGCCACTTTCCAATACTCTCCCTACGCACACTTTTATCCACTAATTTTAGTGTCCATCTGTCAATCTTGTATAAAACCATTTTTACCATACTTTTCTAATGGTGCTTAATAGTCAACTTTTATTTAAGACACTCTTTCCTCCAGTTATTCTTAAATGAGTCGCTAACATTTGAAATAGATATAATACTATTTTAAAGGTTGATTAATATGCTGGCTAATCTTGATTGTCAACTTGGTAAGATTTAGAGACAACTAAAAAGAACCATCTAGGAAATTGTTTCTTATGGTCAGCACACAGAAGCCAATATAACTGATCCAAAGGGCAAGATTCCATCCTAAGTTGGAAATAGAACTTGTCAACATTGTCCACAATTGGTATTGCTGTTTTAAGCATGAAAGATACAAGATTATAGGCTTTGTGGTGTTTTACATACTGTCTTTCCAGAGATCAGATGAAAACACTCACTGGGTAGATGAGCCTTATGCTCATCTGATGTTCTCACATTTGATGCAGAGCACTTGAAACACTACCTCTGATATCAGGGTGGGTCTTCCTGAATCAATTGGTATCTAAGACAACCCCCTACAGACATACCTGACATAGATATTTCTTCATTGAGATTGCCTTCCCCAGTTGTTCTTGACTGTGACAAATTTTCACTATAACTATCAAATCCTGGTTCCTTGCTATGTTATTTCATTATATATTGAAATATTTAACTTGCTTTCAATTGTATAGGGACTCACATTGGAGATTTTCCCTCTAGTTTCATATGAAACATGGACTTTGGTTTTTAAAGTTGTGTTGAGGTTATTGAAGAGTATGGCTCTTTTAAAATTGGATTGAATGCATTTTACACTATGGAATGGACATGGGCCTTTGAAGACAAAAATGTGGAAAGAGGACATCAAAGCTATGTGTTTGGGTGTCAAGCTGAGAAGGATTAAGGTTGTAAACTAGATTAAATTAATTGAGATGGAAAAACCTAGCCTCATGCTGGTTGTTCCATTCCACATTCTGGAGTCCTGAACTGAGCATAAAGAAGCAAGATGAGTATAAACATTCTTTATTCTGTCTTTCCCAATTGAAGATAAAGTGTTTCAACTGTCTCGACCACCTCTTGCCTCTCCTATAATGATGACCTGTACCATCAAACTGTTAGCCAAAGCAAACATTTTTGCTCTTATGTTTATTAGTTTGGTAAGGTATTTTAACAAAGCAATTAGAGGGTAACCAACCACTACAACCAAAGAAATCTTTATTACTCCAACATTTATTTAATCTTATTATGTTTTATGGAAATTGGTTACATTCTTTGGACAATAATTTCATCCATCTTTCTTCATTTTACAAACTATGACCCTTACAGGCCCATCTCCTGAAACAGCTTGCCATCTAGCTTCCCTGTGTTCTACTTTTTACCCTGAGATCTTTTCTATTTGGCTTTTCTGTGTTTTTTGTTTGTTTGTTTGTTTGTTACTTTTTTCCATCTATTTTTGAAAGCCATGTTCTTCCTGTAACTTTTTCTGCAAAAAAAGAATAGAGCTTCTTCATCTTGCCTAGTTTTGTTCTAGCTTTGAACTTGACTATTCTTCCAAGAAGCCATGGCACTGTCATCACAATGGTCCTACAATTCAAGATATATATGGTGATTCTGGCTATTGTCTTCAGAGTGTTACTGCTTAAAGCTCCACACAGCCAATAGACCCTGAGATCATATGTATGTGCATTAACCCATGTATACTCCCCTAAATCTCTGTCCCCATCAGTTCATAGTGACACTTGTGACCCTGGTTCAATGATACAGGCTTTGGTTTGTCCATGTCTCTTTCCCACATTTGTGATTTTTATTTTATTATATTTCAGGCACTGAAAAAAATGGGGGTCTTAGTCATCCAGTACATATTTCATTTCTTTATCCCAATGTGTGAAGAAAATTGTTGCTCAGATATGAATCATTCCTCTGTGAAGAACATATTTACTGTGTAAGAGGCATTATTTGTAATTTGTCTTTATTCAGAGTACTGTTTTCCAAAGTAGGTTAGGTTAGTTTTTTCCTTTTATTCCTCCTCCAGTGTTGTATTACTCATTTATAATAACCATATTCATTTTCTACAATTTCTACTCCATTAGACCTTGTTCCTAAATCAGAACTTTTTAAGGTAAATTACATAATGCACAAATGACTCTTTTGAAAGTAGAACTCCATAGGTTTTGAAAAATTTGTAGTTTGAGTCCATCACCACAGTGATAATGCAGAACACATGTGTACCCTTAAAAATTCAGCCTCGATAAAAAAACTAAGGGTCTATGTACTCTCACTAAAGCAGTCTCTCTAAAACAAGAGCAATAGAAATAATAAGGTTTTATTAAAAAAAAAATCTCTGTTCAGCTCTACTTGCTCTTTTGCTTCCTGAACACAGAATTCCAAGCAGATGTCTATACTGGGGAATCCCTCAAAAATCTCCCATCTCTTCATGGTTTGTCAGTGAATTTTCATGAATAAGAGTCAAGAAGCTTTATAAATCAGAGTTTTATCCGTATATTAAAATTTTCACTCCTCTGGATGCTCTTTAAGACATTTAAAACAATTAACACTGAAAATGCATTAAACCTCTTTTCTAGAGTTTGTTTCTCATGGACAAGTTCTGTTGTGATGGGAGTAGAGTTCTACTTTATAGATTGCTCCCCCAACTACCCACATGTAGACATAGCTGAGGTCATAGATACCAGCTAGTGCTGTGAGAACGAGCAATGGAAAGGAATCCAGAAGAACCATCTTCTCTGCAGACCAGCTTAGGGATCCGTGATTAGGAAGACTTTTAAAGTTGTCTGGAGTCACTTCTGTATTGTGGATAATTTTTAAACTCTCATGTGGTCTATTGATGCCAGTGGCATCCATGGCTGCACATGTCTCAGGATTTTTGATCTACTAAACTTCAAATACTGTATAAGCAAATACTTAGTGGTTCATGGAATCTAAAGGAAATAATGAGAGATTTTCTTGATGGGACTTGATTCTGGAGCCAAGTTTAGGGTTTTAAAAGTTTGAAAAGACCAATGAATTTAGCTCATTAAAAATTTAAAGCACAAACAAATTGGAAACAGAAAGACTTCTTTGTTCAGAGGAGTAGTGAATGTCCTACCTCTAGAATACATAATCTTCTTCACAATGTTGCTAAGGTTAGATGGTAAAGAAAGGAATACCAATGATGATGTTATCTTTTGGCCCTAGAGAATGAATGTATTAAAGATTCTTAAAGGAAGCTAGATATATTCAATCTTGGCTTCACACAGGGATTCTTTTTTTTTAATTGGTTATTTTATTTCTTTACATTTCAAATGTTGCCTCTCTTTCCAGTTTCCCCACAAACCCCCATCCCTTCCTCCCTCCTCTTTGCCTCTAAGAGGGTGCCCCCTCACCCATCCACTCTCCCACCCATTGCTGCCTCACCACTCTAACATTCCACTATGCTGGGGCATGGAGCCTTCACAGGACCAAGGGTCTCCCCTCCCATCGATGCCAAATAAGGCAATCCTCTGCTACATATGTAGCTGGAGCCATAGACTCACCCATGTATACTCTTTGGTTAGTGGTTTAGTCCCTAGGAGCTCTGGGGGTTCTCCTAAGTTGGTATTGTTGTTCTTGCTATGGGGTTGCAAACCCTTCAGCTCCTTCAGTCTTTCCCCTAATTCTTCCATTGGGGTTCCTGGGCTCAGTCCAATGGTTGGCCTTGAGTATCTACATCTGTCTCACTGAGATGCTGGTGGAGGGCATCCATACTAGTCTCCTGTCTGAGAGTACTTCTTGGGATCAGCAATAGTGTCAGGGTTTGGTGTCTGACGATAGGATGGATCCCAAGTTGGGGAGGTCTCTAGATGGCCTTTCTTCAATCTCTGCTCCATTTTTGTTCCTATGTGTTCCTTTAACAACTCTGGGTTAAAATTTTTGAGATGGGTGGGAGGCCCCATCCTTCAACTGGGGCCATGCCTATCTACTAGAGGTGGTCTTTTCAGGTTTTTTACCCTAATAAGAAAGGGCTATCTATATCTCTGAAGGTTCTCAGACAGACATCAAAGATAGAAGATAAAGAAGTATTTTGAAATGGAATAGAAAGAGCTTATATTGAATGAGTCAGTCTTGATTGACTAACCTTCCATCATTACCCATTAAATGATACTAGGAAGTCATTTAATATCTGCTTCTCTATTCCCTATCTGGAAAACCATGCATTCCTCACAGGCTGTGCTTAGGATCAAATAAAAAAAAGTTTGCATGAAAATGCTTGCCACATAATAGTTTTCTATGAATGCTAATTGAATCAGATAATAACCATGGCCCAACATTTTGCATTTAAGCCAAAATCAGCAATAACATGTTATGCCTTTTAAGAGTCTTTGCCTGCCTACATAGGTATTGTTGGAGATGCAACAACACGTTCCCAATGGATAGCAGTTGGTACTTTAGAGCTAACATTCCTCAAGTCATCACACAGGAGCAGAGTGACATGACACGTTCACAGAAGAATTTTATAAATTATTTAGTGAAGACAGTCATTCTCCAGGTAAGAGAAATCACAATGAAAGCTTAACACTGCTTAAGAACACTTAGCTATGAAACCTGTGGAGGAAATTTCCTTCAGAGTACTTTTCTATTTCTATCCCAGTTACTATTTATTTAAGTTCAGCTACTGGGAAGAGTAATGGGATATCTGCATGATTCATTTACTAAAGCATTTATCAGTTCCTTTGGAGGCAGCTTATTACAAAGATTGTTTCAAAATAATTAAAACTTTCTTAGTTAAGTCTCATTAGCAATGCATTTGTATTGCTAATAAAATCTCAGATTTCTTGCCTTTGCCTACATTATGATAGCTTAATAGCTTATTACCTAGGCAGACACACTTTGAGGTGTGAAAGTGAGCTTTATAATAATTTCTCTGGGACCGTTAGCAGGACAACTCAGAGACAGAATGGTTTGCTTGTCTGACCGTTGATCTCTAAGGGAGTTGGTTCCAGGGTACTGGACAATGAAGCTAGGCTGTTCAGATTCAGCAAAAACCTACGGTTATTCTATTTCCCCCAAATTGTGAGAGTTTCCTGTGATCCCTGTTTTAGTATTAACAGTATTCCAAGAAGATATCTGTATATCTAAACTATCCTCAAGAACCAAAACGAGAGTAGAATTCCTGCTTTGGTGGCCTTGGTCTTGACAGACAATATGGTAATTTTGTGATTATTAGATTTGAATCTCATTTTATGTTATCCCTTTAAACAAAAAGGAACTTACTGTTTTCAGTAAAATAGGTGATTTAAAGACATATCTAGGCATTCGAATGAAAATGTGATATGCAAGATGTAAGAGCGTTCTACAGCAATTTTGTTTGTGGGGTTCTTGGCATCTTCAGTGGTATATATGTAGTATACTGGGTTTATCAGATGCATTTGGGCTCATCTTGATGTGATTCAGAGGGAGTTGTCTTAATATTGTGTAGTATTTTCTGTCACATAATCTTATGTATAACATAAATGTCTTCAATATAATGATTATAAGTAACTTGCAGTTATATAGTTATTTGATAACACAATTTCCATTTTTCAGACAGTAGGCAAGATCTATTGATACTGTCTTGTTTTTATCTAAGCTATCTAAGTTCATCTGACAATTTAACACATAGATTTATCTTTTAGGTAGTATATTGGTGGAGATACTAAAAGATTTAAATAAAACAACAAAAGGAAAATCTAACTTGATTGACAAGCTTGATGTGTGTGAAACAAAATGTTATGTGATATTTTAAGTTTCTTTTTGCTGTGTTTGTAATCAGATACATTATATTCTTTATATCATTCATTCATTTCATATACAAATAGTATATAAAGTACATACTCTAGCTGTTAGGTTTTCAAGTAAGTAAGACATGTGAACTGTCTCATGAGGTCACACATATTTTTAATATTTAGAATAATATAATAGTGAGGATTTTGACTATATTACAAATGTGTGCTACAAAAACTCAGGGTTCAGTTAAGAAAATAATACATTCTAAAATTGTTTTGAAGTCTAATCGTGCAAAAGGTTTAAAAGCTGTGTTTATTTTCTTCCAGAGCTAACAGAGGTGGAACAAAGTTTGCCAAGCAAAGAGGTTCAATTTGTTTCTGCATTCATTAGCTTCTCTATACATCCACACCTTGTCCAGGAGGAGGTAATTATGGGATGCCTCAGGGTGCCTGGTGAATGCCTTTTTAAGGAGCAGCCTGCTCTCTGAATAATATTTACTTCTTTCTTCCTATCATTCAGAGGTCTTTGTGAGTGTTCTTTCTCAACTCTGGCTGCTTTACTCTCACAAATGCTACATCATACAAAATCTTACTTCTGTTTAATATAGCACCCTTGGTCAACACAATTTTTGTATAACTGGTTGATTATGAATTCACAAATTAATTTACAAAGAGTCACTTGCTGATATTCTTAATGGAGACTGATTTTGTGTTCCCAAAAACAAAAAAGCAAGTAGAATACACAAAATTCCTAAATATTTAGATAATTATTACTTATCTCAAGGGGTTTTAAATTATTCATATATTAATTTTTCTGCACTTCAGTGTTTATGAGTACAGGTAAACTCAGAGAGGCTAAGTACAAAATTTGAAAACAAGTAGGGATAAAGCCCTACTTGTTTCTATAATAAGAACTCATAGACAGGTTTTTAAATATGAAAATTAAACTTGTAGATAATTAACAATAGTTACAAATCTAAAACACTAGAAGGTCTGCTGCATGGTGACTACGAACTGGGAAGAACTGGAAATACTAACATGAAATTAACGTCCCTGGGTGACTTAGGAGCTGCCATGTAAGGTTCTTATGCTTTCCAGGAAAATCTAAGCAGGATATGACAGTTTCCACTCAGTTTGCAAACACTATAATCTATGTATCCTTCTTATCCCATGTAGCATGGTCTGCAACCCACAGATTCATTGTGTATTACAATTCTTTGTAAGGCATGGACCATTCTATAGGGGAGGAAAAACTTCAGAGAGCAAAGCCCTTCCAGGAACTGTTCAGAGTTAGAATCCATTGTTATCTGATCACACAGTCCTTCTCTGGGAACTCTGAACACACGTTCATGAGCTTAGGAGCTGAACAGTGGTCAAGCAACTGATGTTCAGTCTTCTTGGACTAGAGTATAGTATGGTCCTAATGTCAAGGTTACCCCTCGGACTTGATCACCTGCCTACCTTGCATAAAGGTGGGGGACCGGGAAGGCTCCCTATATAACATAATGGTGACCAGAAACAAAAGACCTCCTTAAGGATAGTTGTCTTTGTTTAGTTATTTCACCATGTTCTCTGAACTTATACATGCATGCTTCTACACTCTCCAAGACCACTCATTGCAGTACAAAATCATATTAGTATTTTTAGTTTTATCAACTGTTTCATATGCATGTCTTCCTCTTCCCATTTTTACATTACAAGTTATAAAAGGAAACCAGAAGATGATAGGAAAAGAATGTGGGCTGAATTCCTGAGAGAAATGGGTGCACATTTTAGTTTTACAACACAAAAAATAAAACTAAAACTAAAACTTTGCTACCTTGACTCAATTACTGGCCCTTCTGAAGCTAGATAATCTTGTGTATAGAAGATTTCTAACTCTGAAGATTATTAAGATGCATGAACGCAAAAATTCCTTCAAAATATCTACTGAGTTGTGCTTCAAACAAACTGACATTCATATTACTCTATAAAATGCATTCATGTATCTTTTAAAATCAGTAAGATTCTCTGAACCTTAAAAAGAATGTCAAGTGACAATGAATATTCTCTGTTCTACCATGGTCAACTGTATCTAAACAGGAAATACACTTGGATGCATTTGTTTGGAAGATTTGTATTCTTACCTGATAAATTAAAAATGATTTGCTTTTCAGATTAGAACCATTCCTGTAAAATTATGGCAATGCATTTGCAATCATTTCTACGTAAACACAAATGAAAGGTTATTAGGAAATTATACTGGGTTGGTTGTACTTACTATTAATTTTAGATTCAATGAATCACTAAGAGTAATTACATTAAATCCAAAGTCGATGTGGTGAAAGTAAAATGGAGGAAGTGAGCTCATAACGAAAGGGAAATGTCCATGAATAGAATGTGCTCATTTTCATGCTGCCCAAATAGAAAGATCAAATGGACCGTCATCCCAATGCCTCTCAGAAAACCAACAACTCAAGTTAGCATCTTCCAGTCAGTTTGCGTCAAATCAGATTCTGTCAGAATTCAAGTTGGTCATGTTTCTCTTTGGCAAAGAAACTCTCTGTGGCAATGGCTGGTTTTAATTTAGTTCTTCAAAACAAGCTGTGATAGGCACACAGGTGCCACAAATGAAACTTGATCTATTCATTCTGGTGGCTTTTTCAACAAAATATGTAAAAGGAAATACATTAAGCTAAAAAATAAATAAATAAAACCTCAGCAGTTCATCATCTCTGAATAGCACTTTTACTTTGTTTTCTGATACAAGATAATTTACTAGGAATTGTTTGAGTTAAATAACAGAAACTTGAGGGTTTGGTGGTCTATTGTAACAAATCCCAATTCAGTTTTTTTTTAAATTTAGTGTTAGCTTCATAAGTACTATTAAAAATATAACTCAGTTATTGTAACTATTTCCTTGCAATGTTCAACTTCATACCTTGTGTCTTTCATTTTTAGAATGGTTCCCATGAATATCCAAAAATGTAGTGCCATAAAGGAATCTTAAAATGAAGTAATATACATGTGCGTACAGTAAGCTTTTCCAATAGTGCTGTTAGGATACATAATAATAATGTAAAATAATACAAAATAAAAGGCCAACTACTGCACATACGTGTGCCTATTAACTCACTTTGTATCAATTAGAGAAAAGTGTTTTCAGTCTGTGACAACCTGATGGAGTATGGAACAAGGAAATATTCTGAAGGCACCATGAAGACCGCATTCTAGAGTCACTGTAAGGATTGAAGACCCTGACGTGAAAATAGCTTACAGAACTGTAAGACTGATTCTTATTACACAGAAGAATACTGTGTGGGGTTCTCCTGCCGCAGTGTGACGGCTCTGAGGGGAAAGTGTTTCCTGCTGAGTAGCACTTCCTGTTTATTATTATACATTACTGATTTATTATAGAACATTATTCTTATAGCTGTGAATATTACCATTTTAAGTGGATACTCAAAATGGACCATGAGAGATATGTCAGTTAGAATGCTTTTGAATACAATTAAAAAATAACACAAACAAACAAACCCACAATGCCAAATGGACCAATTGTAACCCAAAGTGCAGAGTAGAGAAATCCTAAATTTGGTTGACCCACTGGTTGACTGATGTCAACAAGGGCTCAATGTTATTTTGTTGTTGTTTGGATTTATTTTCTATATTGCCAAAGTGCCAAGATTTTAGATTTATAGCTTCCATATCTCTGTAAGACTGATGCTCCCTAAAGAAGGTTGCACCAACAAATCCTGAGACGATTCAAAAGGATGAAAGAACTAGCACTTGGCTCATTGAGCTGGAAGTTATGGCTGCATATGAGATTGCTTAATTGAATGTGGGAGATAAAAATGACAACAGAAAAATTATTAAAATATTAAACATGTCAATAATCAGAGTTGTCTGTGGCAAAACTCACCATTGTGTCATTTGACTTCACTGAAGCCTTGGTTTTGAACACAAAACATATGTTCTTTGTACTGAGCATGTCCACACTCCACACAGTGTCAACAAACATTGCTGAAACACTTTGACTCAGATCAAAGACCATTTCTATCATCCTAAGAATGTAGTCTTTACTGTGTGTCATCTTCCACTCTTTCTTAGTGTTGCATAATGATTAAATCACAGAAAACAAAAGATGTTTGATACTTTTCTTCCATCATCCCTCAGCATGTTAGTATTTCTAAAACAAGCATCAGAAAGGGAAGGGTATGACATTAAGTTGCTTAACAACAACAAGATTTCATCCAGCCAGTAAACAGATGTTAAGGCTCCTGAAAGCAACATGGATTCACGATGGAACAGTTAAAAAGCAATCATGTTTCTACATCCTGAAGTTCAGCAGAAATAGTTTGATGTGTGAAGTAAAAGTTACAGTTATAAGACACGCCTACCATCTCTCCGTTCATGTTCCTTCAGAGTTTTAAATTTTGAACTTACATGAAGATTCTAAATTGTCACTACTTAGGAAAGAAAAGTCTGCGATAGAGAGTTGAGAGGCACCTTGTTCTCTGTGCCCTTTGCTGTCTATCAATGAATTTTCCATAGCAATGGAGAATCTGTGAACAGATTAGAGTCATTTCCAGGATTTGACTTACCTGGATTTCAGACCTTCTTGGCAGTGTGTAAGCTCTCAAGCCATGATAGCCTTCTTTGGCTGTTCTGACTATGGTTATTCTTTTGAAGTAGATTGATTTTTGTTTATCAAAGAGATATGCCCATTCATCAATGGCTTGGAATGGTAGGGGAGTAGAGTCAGCCCACTCTCTAAATACAGAGAATAAGAGTTGACAGTGCCCACGAAGAACTTAAAAGTGATAATGAAACAAAATAAGAGACTGTCTTGCTTTAATATCTCATCTGCCCAAGTTTTAAAAATGTTGACAGTGAAATTCCTTCTAGAGAAAAATATTTTATTAGTCTAGTTTCCAAAATGCATTGGTTATCATTGATTTTCAGTAGTGTATTTTAAGTTTCAAAGTAACTCATCTTAATATTTACCCTTTAATACACACTATATTTGACACAATGGATTCGAAGAGCACCTAGTTAAACAAGTAGTCATAGACATTTGACCCAGGAATATATTAATGATGGTTCAGTTCTCAAGGTGGTTAGAGAAGCAGATTGTATCTTTCCAGCCCATTATTCTCATGATAATTATTATATATAAATATATCTTCCTTGCATGTAATACATAAATTGATGAGTAGATCATATATCTATATTACATATCCTTATAAAGACAAAGAAGTAGAACTTGAGTGAGTTCAAGTCTGTCAGTACAAAAACCTCTTGAAGATTGGTTACTTTGGGGAAATGGCTTTCATAAAATGGTAAATACTAGTTCTTACTCACATTTATCCTAATGAACTAGTCTATGATATACATTTATCACTTCTAACATTACATTCTTACTTTTCAATATTTTAAAAATGACTGAAGATCCCACAATATTCCTCTTCCAATCTACTATTCATTGAAGGCCATAGAACAACATTTAGACTCCAGCAAAGCAGAAATAAAGTAGCAACAGTGAGAGTAGCCTGGGAACCACCACAGGCCACAGGTAAGCAAGCGGCCATGATGCTTCACTCCTGCAATGTTTTCTTACCAGGACTGGGTGTTTCCAGAATTCCCACTTTTGTTGAGAAGTGAAAAACTCTTTCATAAGCCAATTCTCCACAGAAACAGAGACCCAAAGGAAGTGTCTTGCTACAGAAAGCAATCATGTTCCTGCTGCCTTCCCTTTACCATAGAGAAAAGTGTTTCAGTTAAACTTTGTATGTGTATTGGAGTGGTGGTGGTTGTGGTGGTGTTATGTGTGTCTCAATGTGTGGAGGTGTGGTGGCCAGAAGTCAATGCTGTGTTACTGTGGTTCCATCTTGTTTTTTAAGGAAGGATTTCTTGTTGAAACTGGTCCTCACTGGTTGTGTTAAACTGGTTAGCCAGTAAGCTCTGGGGATGTTTCAGTGCTGGACTTAGATATATTGTCACACCTTACAATTCAGGTTCCTGTGTTTGGATAGCACACACTTTACTGACGAAGTTATCTGCCCAACTCCTTAAGTCAACCTCTTAGTTTTACAAAAAAAAAAAAAAAAAAAAGGAAGATTTAGTTGTTCATTTCCCAAAGTTCTACAGAGAGGCTACAATAGGCTGATCAGTTTGCTAAAATCTACAGATACAAAAGTCAGTAAGTGTGCCTCATTTGAGCCTGCCTAACCCTTAGGAGGAGAACCAAGAACTATGTGCAGAGCTAGGTAAGATGTAGCAGAGCTGGCAGTAGTGAGTGCTGTCAAGGAAACGTTCCAGAGATTTAGGAAAGTCGCCTTCTGTTATCTCATACTTGGATCTTTAACACAGCATTGTTTCATTCTTAAAAGGCAATAAGAAAAATAATTATGTATGTCAATACCACTTATTTCTTCTCTTGAAGTTACTGGTTCTTTTGACTAATTAGAAATGAACATATCAACACTAGCTAGATGAAATCATAGCCAAATGGACTGTAAAACATGTTGAACTTAGTATATTTCTGATACCACCAAGCCAATTACAGAGGATTTCCCCCTGAATACCAAGATTAATATGCAAAGATGTTTGTTTTCCACTTTCCCTACAGTGATGAAGTTGTTAAAGAATTCAATATTCCCAGTTTTAATCTAAGATATTTGTTAATAGATTAAATATTCTCTGAGGTGAACTGTGGGAATTCCCATTAGCACAATATTTTGAACTTTCATGTAGCCCAAAGTTTGTTTTTTTTAAAGTAAATGTTTATTTTGTTAGTAATTTTGAAAGCTTTTAATAGCATATGTTAAAACAATATTTCTGAGACACTTATTTGGATACACGAGGATTTCCAGTTTACATTTATCAGTTTGCAAGAAATTGCACATTATGTAACAGATCCTATTATACCTCAAATATATTAGCTTATTTTCTTCTTTGTTTTACAAAACTCTTCTTTTACAGTCATCTTTGGTGCTCTGGGTTCAGCTACTTCTTCAGACTGTGATAGACTATGATAAACCATAGAAATAAACAAAAATAAGAATTAGGAGTTTTCATGTAATCTGGTTGAATTTTCGTAAATTCCCTTTAGTGTCTGTGTGTGTGTGTGTGTGTGTGTGTGTGTGTGTGTGTGTGTGTGTGATTTTGGTGATAATCTTTCAGTAAAATTCAAAGTATACTTCTGTGCAACGTCTAAAGGCTCAATAACAACCTTGAATATGACACTGGTAGCATGTAATCTGTGAATGAAAGCTTAAGAGATTGTCTATTACACATTAGGTCTGGATTACCTCTAACTGGGATTAGACAGAGTGTGAGGATTCTTAGTGTCTGCCTCAGAAGTAGACTCGTTCTCATTGCATACCACAGTGACTTCCAAGTCCCATTTTTGGTACCAAGAAACCTTGTTTTTTCCCAATGAGCCATGCACTGCCATGTTATCTATCTTTTGCCCACAGAGGTAATATCTGTGAGATAATCAGTCAAATTAAGGAAAAGATATGTTATTCTGGTTGGTGGTTTCAATGATAACTTGGCTTCATTACTTTGGGTCATCTGTCAAGGCAAAACACCTTGGTAGGAACACTTGGGTGGAGAAGCACCCTCTCAGAGTCAAAGAAGAACAGGGATGGGGTGAAGAACACTTGGAAGAGGGACTGGAAAATGGGGCAACATTTGGAATGTAAATAAATAAAATAATTTAATTAAAAAAAGGAATCTTTTTATGTCATGATGACCAAGCAGTAAAAATACAGGAAAGGGCTATTAAAGTCTTTATTTTTGTGTCTATAGCTGATGTTTCTGCCTATACATTGTGTGTTCCTCAATGTCTTGTGCTTTCCTGTGCTTGCATTGATCTCCTACATTATGGATTTTTACTCTCTTTCTTTTTCCCGATATCTTCTCTGAGTTCTGACATCTGTAATCCTCCTTCAAAGAAGTGAGTGTGCTAGTGAGGTTTTCATGCATTCATTTGCAACATCTTCCAGAAAGGGCATGTGTCTGTGTGAGTCAGCTTGCCTCAGGATCATAATCACATGCCTACATCCAAGGTTCATGAAATCTGCCCTTAGCTCTGCTGCTATTTAACGAAACTGGCTTTCTTCTTCATTGTCAAAAAGTACTGACTTTCAATGATATTAGTGTTCTGCTAAAGAATGAAATCAAATAATAAAAGAAAGCCTTGCAAGCTATAATTTCACACTTTTCAATCAGTGACACACACACAAAAATGGAAAATGCATGAAAATAAAAAAAAACTTCCTTTATGTCACTTGGATGATTATTATAATTAAATATAGTTGTTGAATATTTTATATAATACGTATATTCTTCAATTAGGAAATGAAACCTAATGTTTTATAGTTAACAGTAGGTAAAATGGATAGAAATGTCATTTGGGCCAAAGGTCATTCTAGATTGCTTAGTCATTCATCTTTTTTCTTTTGTGTGAGATGGGGGGCATAACATAGTTTTGTTTCATATTCAAAATACATGTGAAATTATGAACTTAACTGAATGTATTGTTGCTCTTGTGATTTTTCTGTCAGCAATTCCTTTGCTCTAAGTATACTGGCAACATTTTTTTTTTTTTTGGAATGTATCTTGATTTGATTTTTGTAACATACTATGAGTTCTATTTCAAACTCAAGAAAATTGACATATGTAACTACAGAAATGTAGAGATTGTTATGGAAAATTTTCGCAATTATTTACTTTATAAAATCTTGGAAAGGATGAAGGGAAGGTGCCAAACAATGTTCCTAGTTAGCTTTTGGAATGATGCCTCTGAGTGGTCAGATTCTTTGTGTTTGGCTCCTTTAATTTAGAAGGCTGTGTTCTCACTGCAAGTTTTGTACTGAAGGACTGTACACCAGTCAATAAATAATTCCTGTTTAGACAACTGTATTAATTTTCTGCTATATTAAAACTAAGAGTAGGAGTCTGGAGAACATTGAAGTTATCAGTTTCAGATTTTACCTATTTCTAGAAGTCCTCAGGGCTGGTTGTTGTTGTTGTTGTTGCTGCTGCTGCTGCTGCTGCTGTTGCTGTTGTTGTATTGCTTTCCTGTCCATTTTAAGCTACCACGTGTTGCCTTTTCACATGTTATTAAATGAATCCCAAACAGCATCTCCCAGATATATGTATTGGCAAAAGAAGGCATGGGCTGACTGCTAGTATTTTGTTCATACTTTTAAAAAGTGTAACTATAGATTCTAAGAACCAGAGATAATATCTGTGATGGTTAATGTTGTCACCTTGATGGGATCTAGAATCTTTTGGGAGATGTGTCTCTGAGAATTCCAGTTTGGTCTAATTTAGGTAGGAAGATCTGCCCACTATGGGTCGCACCATTCATGAGCTATACTGAAGAGGAAAGAAAACTGAGGATCTGCATGAATTAACAGTTCTCTGTTTCCTGATTGAGAATGCCACTTAACTACCTGCTTCAAGTTCATGCCACATTGACTTTCCTGCCACAATGGGCTATATGCTTGAAATGTGAACCACAATGACTCATTTCTCCTTTCCGTTGCTTTGAGTATTTTGTCACAGTGATGTGAAAAGAAAATGAGGTAATAGCTGTAAGACTAAATGAAGATGTGGGGTTCTGCAGTAGGTCCTATAAAATTAGCATACCTAGTTAACTTCCCTGGGAGTGGCTATGGGAATCCTCCTTCAGGACCAATCCATTCTTCTGTGAATTTAGGTTGGGGTTATTTATTAAAACTGCATCGTTTTCTGTCCCTGACTAGCCAAAGGACCATCTTTGGCTTCCTTGGTGTCTAAGTTAAGGTTTTACTGCTGTGAAGAGACACCATGACTAAGGCAACTCTTATAAGGACAATTGGGGCTGGCTTGCAGATTCACAGGTTTGGTCCATTATCATCAAGGCAGGAACATGGCAACATCCAAGCAGGCATGGTGCAGGTGAAGCTGAGAGTCCTACACCTTCCTCTGAAGGACTTCCGGGCAGCTAGGATGAGGGTCTTAAGCCCACACTCACAATGACATGCCTACTCCTACAGGGCTACACCTTCTAATAGTGCCACTCCCTGGGCTGAGCATATACAACCCATCACACTTGGTTAAGGAAAAAATGCTACAGAATTTATGAACAGAAAAAAATAGAGAAGTTTTGAAATATGAAAGAGTGAAAGGAAAAGGAAACAAATAAAAAAAGTTAGTTATAGAAAAGATATCCAAAGTAGTAGAATCATTAAAAAAAAAAAAAAGGAAAATGCTTGAAAATAGATGTGGAAGACCTGCTAAGGGGAGAAGATATGCAGAGGGGATATTGCACCTTCTAGTTATTTCAAGTGACAGTGGTTACTTCATGGCTCACCTCAGCAGGTGTTCAAAGCCTGTCTGTTCTAATACAGTAACTTCAGTAGCATAGGTATCCAATCATTGCTGAGTGTTAGAACTGTTTAGACATGCTTGTAAGTCTAGATGTACAGACTCGGCGTCAGATCATTTATATTTGACCCCAGAAATGATTCCACACTGGAGTTTTTAGAGGCTGCCCAGGGAAGTTGTACACTCCATTTCCTGTTGCCTGTGATCAAAGCCACATGACAAAGGTCTCTCAATTTTCTATTTTTCCCGCTCAAATTTACCTGGCATTATCACTCTTATTTTTCCCTCTTTCTGAATTGGGAAGAAAATTGTCTTATGGTTTCCCAAGGCACTGTTTCTCCACTTCCTGCAGATGCAACTATACACTTTTTCCTACATAACTAAGCCTCTTGTCAATATTCTTTCTCATTTCAACTCATCTCAAACAACTTTTCTCAAAGAAAAGATTTTCTTTGCTCTGCTTCCTCTACAGGTGCCAAATATATTTCCTCTTTATCGTCATCATTAGATCCCTTCTTCCTTCATTAATATGTATGGATTTTGTATCTACCTTTCAACTGAGTCTCATTTCCAACACCAATGACTTGAAGCTCAAAGGATCCCGGTGCCTACATCCTGAGGCTGACTTCAGCTCTCATCCAGTCCAGTCAGGCTGCATCACTTCACGATGTTGAAACCTTTCCTCTCAATGCTTTATGCTGTCTTTCTTTCCTTTAGTGATTCTGTCCCCTCTCACCACTATACCACTATCCCTAAAATTCCTGTAATGAATGGCCATTCTATACAAACCCATATATATATATATGTGTGTGTGTGTGTGTGTGTGTGTGTGTGTGTGTGTTTTAAAACTTTTTGTACAAAGAACCCTAACAGGCAACATATTTAGATAAGAGTTAGGAAAGTTTAAGCAGGCTGTATTTGGTTTCTGTGTGTCTAGCATAAGCAATTACATATGTGGGGTGGGGAGAACCCTCACAGGGGAATAACAGATTAAAATCATTCCACTGTGAAGCATGTTGTATAAGATCTGCCTGAGTGCTATTGGCATGGACTCATATATGAGACATTTTTGTTACATCATGAAATTTGATTCATTTTTCTATCCAAAGCAATCAAAATGAGAGGAAGTCAAGAAGAGAAGCTTACAGAAACCAATATTTGAAAATCAGAGAGATAAGACTTACAGAGTAAAAGAAAAAATCAAATTCTTTGAAATATTTGATACCATATCAATAGTATATAACTGGTATTTATTCTGAATACAAAACAGGATACTATATTATAAAAGGAAATTAAAACAGTCTTGCAGGGGCTACTTTCATGAATTTATTCTTGAAGTCTGCCAGCCCTGTCCTGGAGATGCCACTCAGCGGTTCTGCCTGTAACATATAAAAGTTTGCCTGAGACACTGTTTTCTGCTGTGTCTAGCAGGAGTGGATATGATCAAATATCTGATTGCTTTTAGGTTGACGCTTGTTCCTAAGGAAATCCAAGGAAGGCAACTTCATGAAGCATGGAGTACTGGTTTATATGAAGGTTGCATGCACGGTACAAAGCAATTTAGATCTACCAACAGCTGTGAGTGAAACAACATTGAAGGCCAGAGAAATGGCTACATGGATAAAGGTGATTATCATCAAGTTTGATGACCTGAGTTTAACTGACCAGAACTCTTGGTGGAAGGAGGGAACTGACTCCCACTAAATATCCACTAATCACCACATACTTGCCATGCTTCAGGTGCGCGCATGCGCACGTACACGCACACGCATGTGCACACATTTCTCACTGCCACCATTACCAACATCTCTAATGATTCTGAGAGCAGGCTTTTTGTCAGACACTGTTAAATGCTTCAGGTTTCTAAACAAGACTCTTAGGATCACTTGAAAGTAGTATGTCATAGTTTAAAATTAATTCCCTCAGATCATGTAAATTATTAAATAGCAAAATGGCCTTCATCTGTGAATATAATCCAGGAGCTCCTAAATATCCCAGCAACCATCAAACCTGCTTTATGATGTTATAAACTCTTAGAACAAGCCAGTGCTTAGCAAGGGGGTAGGATAGTCCTTTTTTATCAACTGCTCATGGTAACTGTATCTAAAGCATGGCTTGTATTCCCCTGAAGCCACAAAGTCTGTAAGAGCAACATGTATTTGTTTAATCAGTTTGTATTTGTTCTTTATTTGCTCTATCATACATACTATTTTACTTATGTGATTTAACTAAATACTACATGAATGTGTGATGTAAAAGTGCTAAAAGAAAAGATGATTTTTCAAAACACAGATTAAATTTACACACAATTTTGTCAAAACAAATGGTTTACATTATAAACTACTCTTATTAGGTAAGAATAAGACATTAATAAACTTTTAAAGCTTCATCTGGTTCTCAGATTTTCTTTCTTTTTTTAATTAGATATTTTCTTTATTTACATTTCAAATGTTATCCCCTTTCCTAGTTTCCCCTCTGAAAATCCCCTATCCCCTCTCCCTGCTCCCAGCCCACCCACACCGGTTTCCTGGCCCTGGCATTATCCTATACTGGGGCACAGAAACTTCACAAGACCAAGGGCCTCTCCTCCCATTGATGACCAACTAGGCCATCTTCTGCTACATATGCAGCTAGGGACACAAGTCCCACCTTGTGTTTTCTTTGATTGGTGGTTTAGTCCCAGGAGCTCTGGGGGTACTGGTTAGTTCATATTTTTGTTCCTCCTATGGGGCTTCAGACCCCTTCAGCTCCTTGGGTACTTTCTCTAGCTCGTTCATTGGGGACTCTGTGCTCTGTCCAATGGATGACTATGAGCATCCACGTCTGTTTTGTCAGGCACTGGAAGAGGCCCTCAGGAGACAGCTATATCAGGCTCCTGTCAGCAGGCTCTTGTTGGCATCTGCCATAGTGTCTGGAATTGGTGGTTGTTTATGGGATGGATCCCAAGGTGGGGCAGTCTCTGGATGGTCATTCCTTCAGTCTCTGCTCTGCACTTTGTCTCTGTAACTCCTTCCATGGGTACTTTGTTCCCCCTTCTAAGAAGAATTGAAGTATCCACACTTTGGTCTTCCTTCTTCTTGAGTTTCATGTGTTTTGCAAATGTATCTTGGGTATTTTGAGCCTCAAAGATATGGGCACAGGGGAAAAATTCGTGAACAGAGCACCAATGGCTTATGCTGTAAGATCAAGAATCAACAAATGGTATATCATAAGATCGCAAAGCTTCTGTAAGGCAAAGGACATTGTCAATAAGACTAAAAGGCAACCAACAGATTGGGGAAAGATCTTTACCAATCCTAAATCCAATTGGGGGCTAATATTCAATAATATATAAAGAACTCAAGAAGTTGGACTCCAGAAAACCCATTAACCCTATTAAAAATGAGGTACAGAGCTAAACAAAGAATTCTCAACTAAGGAACACTGAATGGCTGAGAAGCACCTAAAAAAATGTTCAACATCCTTAATCATCAGGGAAATGCAAACAAAAACAACCCTGGCATTCCACCTCACACCAGGCAGAAATGGCTAAGATAAAACATTCAGGTACAGTAGATGCTGGCAAGGATGTAGAGAAAGAGGAACACTCCTCCATTTCTGGTGGAATTGCAAGCTTGTACAACCACTATGGAAATCAGTCTGGAGGTTCCTCAGAAAATTGGATATAGTACTATCAAAAGATCCAGCAATACCTCTCCTGGGCATATACCCAGAAGATGTCCCAACTGGTAAGAAGGACACATGCTCCACTATGTTCATAGCAGCCTTATTTATAATAGCCAGAAGCTGGAAAGAACCTAGATGTCCCTCAACAGAGGAATGGATACAGAAAATGTGGTACATTTACACAATGGAGTACTACTCAGCTATTAAAAACAATGAATTTATGAAATTCTTAGACAAATGGATGGCTCTGGAGAGGATATCATCTTGAGTGAGGTAACCCAATCACAAAAGAACACACATGATATGCACTCACTGATAAGAGGATATTAGCCCAGAAGCTCAGATTGTCTTTCAAGTCTCTAAAGCCCTTAAACTTTCCAAAAAGCTGGAGGGGAAACTCAGCATTGCATCATGATTTGGTTAACTCAAAATGAAGATTAAAATGTAGGCAGTCCATTCAGCAGATGTGTCCTTGAAAAAAAAAGTATAATGATACTATACCAAATGAGCACACTCGATACTTTGTACATTTCAAATTCAAATAATGTATTTTAAGTTCATGTGTATCATTTAAAGTGACTCACAGCTTTAACCAACTACTTCTGTTGACCTAAGGATTGGCTCTCTGCAGTTTGATTATAAAGTTTCCACCAACCTACCAGCGTGGTACTTTTTCAGAATGCAGTGTATTTTCTAATTCATGTTTCTTACCAGCTATGACTTCTTTGATTACAGCATCAGGTACCTCCTGATCTTTATTTATGACTCTGAGATATAATTTAGGTTTCATGTTTTAGTGGGAGGGAATCTGATAATTTGCAACAGTCTAAAGATAAAAGTAGTATGTGATGTGGATGCAGGGAAGCCTAGATCCTCAGTCCCCATTCTCCACCCAGTTATCACTGCCAGACATTTCACCAGCCTTAAGCCTTCTCTCTTCTCTTTCAAAAACTGTGTTCCTTAAATTGAAGCAGTGAATAATTGACTTTATGTAAAACTTTCCTTTTTATAATTTTTGTTATGATATGTAGAGAATTATATTAAGGACATAGTAGAGATTAGCTAAGTATTTTGTATAACATGTAATTGCCATAGTGACTCTCCAGAGCAGCTGCTACATTCATATTCTGAATGAGAAAATCAAATTTCCAAGGAAAGAAGGACTTGTTTTCCATAGAAAACAAAGGTATAATTTCAAATTATGCTGGAGTATAGAATTGTGTCACCAAAGCCAAACTGAGTGATATGGGACACAACAAAATTTTGTTCACGTGTGCATTAGTCAGGGTTCTCTAGAATCATGGAACTTATGCAAAGTCTCTCTATATTAAGGGAATTTATTGTAATGACTTACAGTCTGTAGTCCAACTAACCCAACAATGGGTAGCTGTGAACGGGAAGTCCAAGACTCTAGTAGTTGCTCAGTCCTACAAAGCTAGTTGTTTTCTATATTCTTCTGTATAAGCTGAAATCCTGAAGAAGTAGGTTCTGACAGATGTGCTGACAAGTAAGTGCAGTCAGGTGAATAATGAACCCTTCCTTCTTCCATTGTCCTTATGTAGGCCTCTAGCAGAAGGTGTGGCCCAGATTAAAGGCGTACACCTCTGTACCTGGATTAGGAATTTGCTTTGTCCTAAACTCAGAGATATGCTGGCCTCAGTCTCCTGGGATTAAAGGTATGCACTCCTTGCCTGGGCCTAAGATTTTCATGGCCATTATGCCTCAAGATCTGAAGCAAAAGCATTCATCATTCCACGTCAAGATCTGGGTCAGAAGCCTATGTCTTCCACCCTTAAGATCTGGATCACAGCTGTGCCCTTCATTTCTGGATTGTAATTCACTCAAGATGTAGTCAAGTTGACCACCAGGAATAGCCATCACATTGTGTTTATTTCATGCTAGTTTGATTTATTTTAATTTAATATTTAAGTTGTCAGACAATAAACCTACTTTATCGATGATATAGGTCATGTTATGTTGTTATATGTGGATGGAAGTGTAGGTTTAGTGTCTTTTACACACAAAAAGAGTTTTGAGGGTTTCCTCTGCATAGCCTGCTGACTTTATGACACGTACATATTAGCTTGTGTCCATAAAGTCTGCAGCTATAGAAATTTTTCTACTTTAAAGTATACAAAACAAAGAGAGATTTCCTGTAAATACGGCTCTGTCACTCTCCATCATTATCTCATATCATGCCAGGAGCTTCATCGGCTTTTACGTGCTCCATTGGGTGCACTCAATTGTGCTGTCAGGCTGTCTTCGTGCTATGATGAGTCTGTAATATAACTAGTTCTGATGAGTAGCCTGTCCTCTAAGGTCTCACATGTTATCTTGATCCTTTTTCTAATTCCATCAAACTTTCTTGGAAACAAGCAGCTGGAGTCTAGCAACTTCACATTTGTGAGGCAGGAATTTAATACAATCTACACTTCACCTTGTAGAGTCAAGAAAACATTTAGTCTTTCCTTTTAAAGTGGTAATAGAACTTTTTTCCTTTTCTTTATAGGAATTTTAATCAAAATATTCCATTGGGGTTAGGCCCAGATATTAGGTAGACCTGTTTTGCCTTTCTCCAAAATAAATATTCTATCAGCAACAGAATAACAAAAATAGACTTTGGAAGGGAAGAGTTGCAAAGCCGTGGGGAAGAAAATGACTTGAGTAATGAAAATGCTACCAGGCATTTAGCTAAAGCATCTCTGGCAGGGACAATTATAATATAATTTATCGCAGAAAGCACACTAAGATGCGGAATGCATAATTATTCTATCAGGAATCTGAGAACACTGGCAAAACTCATTTGAATTAAAAACCAAAAATTTGAGTCATGAGGAAATTATGAGGTGGCAAACAATCAGTAAAATTCAGATGAATGCTAAAAGTTTTTCAAAATACATATGCAAATTTGGACTAAAATCTGTAACTAAATAAAAGGTTAAAATGCACTAAAACTTCAGCAGAAAGAGCAGCTCCTTGGAGATGTGTCTGTAGCTCAAACAGAATCTTTTTTCTTCTTCCCTTCCTTCCTTCCTTCCTTCCTTCCTTCCTTCCTTCCTTCCTTCCTTCCTTCCTTCCTTCCTTCCTTCTTGCTTTCTTGCTTTCTTGCTTCCTATTTGGGGATCCGTCCTTAAAGGTTAGATTATTTCACTTTGCCTGAGCAACGAGGAACACACTTTTTTTTTCTCCAATTTTTTATTAGGTATTTACTTCATTTACATTTCAAATGCCATCCCAAAAGTCCCCTACACTCTCCCCCCTCCACTCCCCATCCACTCCTACTTCTTGGCCATGGTGTTTCCCCTGTACTGAGGCATATAAAGTTTGCAAGACCAAGGGGTCTCTCTTCCCAATGATGGCCGACTAGGCCATCTTCTGCTACATATGCAGCTAGAGACAGGAGCTCTTGAGGTACTGGTTAGTTCATATTGTTCCACCTATAGAGTTGCAGACCCCTTCAGCTCCTTGGGTACTTTCTCTAGCTCCAACATTGGGGGCCCTGTGTTCCATCCAATAGCTGACTGTGAGCATCCACTTCTGTGTTTGCCAGGCACTGGCATAGCCTCACAAGAGACAGCTATATCAGGGTCCTTTCAGCAAAATCTTGCTAGTGTATGCAATGGTGTTAGCATTTGGAAGCTGATTATGGGATGGATCTCTGGATATGGCAGTTTCTAGATGGTCCATCCTTTCATCTCAGCTCCAAACTTTGTCTCTGTAACTCCTTCCATGGGTGTTTTGTTCCCAATTCTAAGAAAGGGTGAATTGTCCACACTTTGTTCTTCCCTCTTCTTGAGACCACACTTTCTATGTGCATTTTAACCATACTGTTGAATATCCTGTTTTCTATCATGGCTTCACCCACCCCACTCCCAGGAAATCTATGTTTCTTATTGTATTTGTTATGGTTTCTATTGCTGTAACAAAAAATCCATGACCAAAAGCAAGTTGGGGAGAAGAAGGTTCACCCTTCTAAATCATAGCCCATCATTAAGAAAACTTTGGACAGGAACTGAAGCAGGACTGGAAGTCAGGAGCTGATACAGAGGCCATGGAGGGGTGCTACTTGCTGTCTCACTTTTACATGGCTTGCTCAGCCTACTTCCAAATACAACCAGACCACCAGGCTAGGGATAGCACCACCCAAAAGGGGATAAGCCCTACCCCATTGATCACTAATTGAGAAAAAGCCTTAGAGCTGGATATTATGGAGGCATTTCCACAACTGAGGATCCTTTCTCGCTGATGACTCTAGTATGTGTCACACAGAAAACCAGCCCATACATGTATGAAGCATCATTCAGTTCTTTATCTTTCCATAGTTACTAGTGCTGTTTAAATCATGCTGTATATTTCTGACAATTTTCACTCATGTTCTTTGTTGGTGATGATGGCAGTTTATTTAGCTTGTTTAGCTTTTGGAAACAAAGTCTCATGTAGCCTAGGCGACTTCCAATTCACTGTGCAAGTAAGGCTAGCCTTGAACACTAGTTCTTCCTGCCTCAGCCTCCCTGGCCCTAGGACTACAGGTTCAGTTGTGCTTTTGTAAAAGAATTGCCAGGAACAGGGAAGAAAACAGTAGTGTTCTCTGTTCTGCTCATCCTTGAAGAAGTAAGTACTTTTACGGAAACAATCTAGCCAAAAACAACTCCACTTCTGGACTCCTCCATAGACTCAAATGAACTTCTATGGGGCTGGTCTACCAAGAATCATTTTGCCTTTCTTTTTGCAATAGGAGAGTTGGATATAATTTACAGAAGAAAATAGTCTAAGAAGCAAAAGGAAAATGAGCAAACAAAACATGAAAGTATAAATGGCCTGACATGTTGATGAGGTCCAATTTTAGGATCTCAAGTCTAGACAAACAGTGAAGCAGGCAAGTGGGAATTTCAAAAGATTTCAGTTTTGGTGCAAAATCTTTTTTGTTTTACACATGATCAATAGCATGTAACTGGCAGATACATACATACTGCAGTTTGCTTCATTGCTTTTAATATGATGAGCTGTGATGCTTTGCATGTGGCTGAGATTGAAGTTGTGGGGGCTAGTCTATGCTCAGACTCATAGGTGTAGTTAAAGAGAAGGCATGTTTGACCTCTTGTGCGATGTTGATCAACTGCATCTTCTACATCAATCCACTCCACCCATCCAGACGCAGACACAGTTCCTTATCATCAGTGCAAAGCATTGATCTAGGGTTTAACCAACAGCTCAGCTTGGCCATACCTATATGTAATAAGTAAAAAGAAATAGCTTGCCTTGTGCAGTATGTTTGTACTTTTTAAAGGTTTACATGCCCCACAAAGAATTTGCCTCCCCCTTCTCTGTCTAAAATTAAAGTTCTTTCTCAGGCCTTATCTTAGTGCTTCTTTTAGTTGAATAGAACAGCCATCATGTATGCCTTAATGAAGTCAATCCTTCCTTGGTATATAGACTTGTGTGGTCAATTCTATATACCGTCCTAATATTTTTCCCCACTCAAACTGTTTCTGGAATGGGATGTCCATAAAGAGTTAACATTGCTTCTCAAATTGGGAAATTTAGAATCACCCAAAGGACAGGCTACTGGTCATCTCTTTAAAGGAGTCGTCTAGGCAGATTCATTGAGGTGGGAGGATCCACCATAATTGTTGATGGTGCCATTCTGTGAGCTGGGGTCCTGTAGGAATGAGAATGAAAGCTAAGAAGATCGCTCATTATTCTCAGCCACTGCACTGTGGATGCAGTGTGACCAGCTTCCTCCAGCTTCCCTGTCTTGCCTTCCTTGTTCTGATACGTTATCCTTGAACTGAGAGCCAAATAAACTTTTTCCTTCAAGAAGATTTTGTCGGGATATTTAGGGAAAGTACATAGTACAGGGACCTTCTCAATAGTAGAATATTCTCATATTGTTTTAACTTAGGCTTTGAGAATTAATCATGCATATATTCATAATCTTGTCCAAGACACTCCTGGGAGTAAAGTTAAGAGCATTCATTCCTACAAAAAGTGCCATACCCATCGCTACCAGTTGAATGCAGGAGAATTTCACTAAGACTGAAAGAGAAGGAGAAGAACTGAGATAAACCTTCTTGAAGCCAGGGCACTGTATAAGTCACAAATAAGTGGTGCTTTAACCCAAAGGTTTGGAAAGCTGAGAGGGAGGCCACAGTGATATACAAAAATTAAAGCCATTTACAGGCTAAAGGCAGAAAGTTATGGAGTTTATCTAGCACCAAAGACCTCAACTATCTTTTATACACGATGAAAAGCACTCCGTAAAAAGTATAATCTATTATAAGTGAAAAGTGAGAAAATATACTGTCAAGAAGAAACAGTCCACAAAGGAGAATCAGGTATAGAAAGGATGCTCAGTAACCAGAATAAGAATGAGAGTAACTATCAAAGGAGAGAATGAGTTGTATCACTGCAACTGATAATTGGATGGAGACAGAGAGGGGACTTTGGTGGAGAATATCTTTCAAAAAACTCAAGGATTATTGCATTGTGAAAATTTTGTTCCTATTTATTTTGTATGTAGGCTTTGCCTAGGATCCCAGACACAAAATAGCACTGTCTGAAGAGATCAGATTATACTTTATGAGCTATGCACTAATAGCCAGGGACCCCTGAATTCTGGAAAGGTGGTGTCAACAGTGATCTGATATAACACAGTGCTCCTGATGCTAACTGTTCAAGCAACAGTTTTCACAGTGTGTACAGAAGATCAACACTCGCATTGTCTCCTGGGAAATTATTGGAGGGAGGCTTAAGCAAGTCTGGTTTGAAATGATTACCAGGTGACTGCGATACTTAGAAAAGCATTACATTTTACTTAGGAGATTTTTTTAATGGAATTTACCCTCATTAACAAAAACAACACTCAGCCCAGAATTTTCATCATGAATTCTAATGATCTATCAAGATGAAGTGACAAAAATTTAAGAAGCATGTTTGGAACATAAGCAAAGAGTTTTGAACATGTAAGAGCTTAAATTTTTACCTAGACAGACTGATGTTTTTATATGAAATAACAACATTTTCTCTGGGTGTAAGTCAGATATTCAGTAAATCGTGATCTAGTTTTGGATCACTGTCCAATTGTTTCAAATTGTTGATGTATTTTTATTTTTGGCAGTGGGGAGTAGTAATAATGGTGATTGTGTGTGTGCATATGCCTGTGTGTTTCTCTCTCTGTGTGTACAATGATGTGATGGCACGCAGAGCAGAGTGGTCTTGAGTGGTGTGGTGTGGTGCAGCATGTGTGGTATGGTGTGGTTTGGTGCAGGGTGGTGTGCTGAGGTGTGGGCATGCATGCCAAGAGACTCATATGTCTTGGGTTCAGAATTTGGCTGTATTTGGCTACTTTAGTATTTGGGGAAAATGATACCAGGGGATTATAAAATTCTTTTTAGAACAATCACAATTTTTCTCCTATCTAAAACATTGATAATATCTTCATATTTTTCATAACCTAAGACTTTTTGTAGCAGACTACAAGTTTGTGTGTGACTATGTGATATGTGAAAGAGGATGAGTGTGTAATGTTCTGTTCACCTCTCATAATGTTTCCTCATTTATGTGTCTCTCTCAAGGATATTTGGTCTCCCCATGTAACTTCAGATTATACATCAGGTCTGTACACACTCATTAGGTACACTTGTATCTTTGTCCTCCAGTGATAATTTCCAAGACAGACCTTACAATTCAAAATTCTGCCGACAGGATAGTGATGTCTGCTTCTCTTTGGAATTCTAATCTTACTTCCTTCCCCCAACCCTATTATAAAGTTGCCTTAAGCTGCTTGAAAATTCTTATTCAGTTCTTTGAACCCCAGTCTTCTCATCAGAAGGAGAGGGAAAAGCTGCAATTGTCCATCACAATCCATCAACCCTTCACAATGTCATGGTGTGACACCAGTATCTCCCACGAGAAGACTGAGTGTCAGGAAGATTAGCCAGTTAGTATACAGCATGTTGCTGATAAGCAGTGAAGGCGAGACATGAACAAAGATGAGGTAGCTACAGACCTGCAAGTGGTGAGTGTTGTAAAATTTTGAGGTTTGGTCTGGTGCTGTTATGTATTCAAATGCTAAATACTGACCCCCAAGATCTGGTTCAGCCCAGATGAACACCCTGAATGATGTGGTCTAAACTTTGTTCACCAATATTCTCTGACTCTATGGTGGATTGAATGTGCTTGACACAGGGAGTGGCACTATTTGGAGGCATGGCTTGCTGGAGAAAGTGTGTCAATGTGGGCAAAAACCTCCTCCTAGCTACCTGGAAGTCAGTCTTCTGTCTGCCTTTGGATGAAGATGTAGAACTCAGTTCCTCCAGTCCCATGTCTGCCTGGATGCTGCCATATTCCCTCCTTGATGATAATGGAGTGAACCTCTGTACCTGTGAGCCAGCCCCAGTTAAACATTGTCCTTTATAAGAATTGCCCTGGTCATGGTGTCTCTTTGCAGCAATTAAACCCTAACTAAAAAAGACTCTTCAAATAAAAGTGACTGAGAGACAATTACTGGGGAGAATAAAAGTAGGCAGGGTTTCGGTTCCCAGGCTCGAACTTGCAGGTAGGGACCTTGAATTCAAAGAAAGAACCAGGAAATGGCCAAAGGAGTGAATCCAGCACAGACAGGAAAACTATAGGCAAGTAACTTGGAGAACACAGCTGGGAATTATTCTCACTAGAAAAAATACTCTAGGGGTAGTCACCCAGTAATTGTTCTAAAGCTGATTAAATAAATTGTTAGGATGCTGTCTTGATTACTAGGGGACTGACCGGGTCATAATAAGAACTAGTAGAGTTATTGAATAAAAGCAACAGTATCAACTCAAAATCATTTGCTTAGTGTTACCCTCCCCGTGCAGGTTTCTGAGCACCACCAACTATTTACAGTTAATGGCTAGCTCTAAGAGCACACTGCTGGTTTCCAAGACCTGAAAATGGAATGAGTTCTGATGTCAGATAATCATCACTCATTTAGAGATGAGGAACCAAACCTGAGGAAAATAAATTCACGACAGGACTGTGGTTGTTCTTTCTGAATCAGGAGAATAAACAGGGTACTAGGGCTTTAAAAGGGACCACTTTGAATCCAAACGTCATGTTTTCTTTCTTTCTTTTTTATAATATCACAATATTTGAACCCAATTTGAAGAAAATCAGTGAGGAATAAAGTAAAAACGAGCAAGAGGGGAAGGGAGAGAAAGAAAGAGAGAAAGAGAGACAGAGAGAGACAGAGAGACAGAGACAGGTTGAGGGGACACAGAAAGAGACACAGAAAGAGAGACAGAGAGAAAGACAGAGAGCAGAGACAGAGTGAGGGGCACACAAACACACACAGACACACACACACACACACACACACACACAGAGAGAGAGAGAGAGAGAGAGAGAGAGAGAGAGGGAGAGAGAGAGAAGTGCCAATGCCAACCTGATACTGAAGTCTAGAGACTTAATGTGAAGGAACTGTGGCTTCAAGGCCAGCCTGAGCTCCATAGTGAGTTGTACAGCCAGGCTGAAAAAACACGACTCTCAAAACACAACTCCAGGAAGAAAAAGAGAGCAATGTGAAAAGTTTACTCTTTCGGGGATTGTGTATCACATCACGTTCTTTACACGGCCTTTAAGAGTACTTTCTCAGTAAACATCAAATAATATAATTTCCCAAGAACCAACGCACCAGGACAGCTGCTTTAAATAACAATATAATAAAGGAAGACATGAAGTTGAGGGTAAAGTAGAGAAGAAGGAGTGATTGAGGGAGAATTGTGGGACGGAGGGAGAATAAACTTGATCAAAATACCAAGGTATATTGTACAAAAATTTCAAAAAACTATTATAATTGCATTTTTTGTGGTGGTTTTTATTTTTAAAGTAATACATTTTATAAGGAGATGCAACATCATCTGTCAGCGACATCCATGGCCTGAAGTACTTGAATGGATAAAGATGATGATGATGATGATGAGGAGGAGCAGAAAGAGGAAGAGGAGGGCTGACAAATGATGATGGATTTATGATGAATAGTGCTCAAAAAGAAAACAAAAACAAATAAAAGCTAAAGTTCTGCTCACAGGTCGTGATATTACTTAGCACCATTAGACCATTAGCATTTGGTGTGAAAAATTCACTCAGTTTGGGTACAGAATAACACACATTGAGTCAGTACAGTCATTAAAGCAGCACTTCACAATCTAGTTCACTGTTGGTTGGTTATTTCTTTTACCTCTTGAACTTTGTAGTTTTCACTGTGTCTTTGGCACATCATGAAAATCTGAAAGCTACAGGAGGAATAGCTTATTTCAAATTCTGAGAGGCTTACCTGACTGAAAGGTATTAATTCCTTGCCACAAAATTAAGAAGAGCCAAGTCATTTGTTCTGGTTCTTTACAGATTAAGAGCTGAGTTTGAAAAAAAACCATCATACTCTAATGGTTGGTAATTATTAAAGTACTAATTATTACTGTAATAGGAATAACAGCTAACTCCAAAAAAAAAAAAAAAAAAGCAACCAAACACCATCAGCACTGATATTCAACGCAGTTTACCCTATTACATTAAATTGTTTTCTTCTTAGAGGAGGAAATTAAAAAGAAATTGGAAAATCAGACATTTTCTCCCACTCATGGTCAGCTGCAGGCAGAGCCACAGGACAGAGCCACATGGATAATGGCCTCTCAATGCCCGGACAAGCGGGTGACTCATTTGCAGACTGGCCTGCTGAATTAAATCGTAATTGCTGGCAAATTTCACAATTTTTTGGCCTCATGTTGCGAATAAAAAGAAGGAACAAACGCATGCTTAATAAGCAGCTAACACATTTGTTTTGCTAGTTTGAGTAGCCTATTCTAATGTTTCAATCTTTTGATCAATAAAAGACCCAAACAGCTTCCACTGACTTTTAAACCTAACAAGAAAAGGAAATGGACACAGCAAGCTCCATCTGGGCAACCTGTGAACAGAAAGCAAACTGCAGTGCAGTGTCCCCGAGTGTCCTTGTCTGGATGTTTCTGTCCTTCCTGTCTTCCTGTCTTCATTTAACAAATACGTATTGAGATTTGCAACACCCAGCAGACAAGGTTATGCATATGAACAAGCATACTTATGCTACCAAGTCATCCAAGGAAGTTAAGGTACAGTGTAGAGACAGGACAGTATGTGGTTGATGACATTTGGATGGTAAAGAGCTCCAGTGATCTTGGCAGGTGGCTCTAGATGGAGAACATTTTCCTCTGGGTTAATGAGGTTGCACAGGGAGACCTGACTTGAATCTCCTCAGTATGTCCCACCCACCTACAAATTCTCCCCCTGCCTTTGTTTTGTGTTATTTTCTTTTCATTTTACTCTAAACCACCCCAACATCCTGAGAGTGCTTTAGCAGCATTTTACATATATTCATACCCCTATAGTTTGATCACCCTAGTCTTTTAGAACACTAGCAATAAAATAATTTGCTATTGGTTTTTCTCCTTGTTTGTTAGCACTTCAAGCATGCTAATGATTGTTTTCAGATTCTTTTATGATTTTTTTTAGAATGTACACTGGGTAGTTAGGGCTTTAGAGTTTCATGTTACCCTACATTCCTTATTTTTCATACTTCCCTGTTGTCAGTAGTTATGGTCTGAATCTCCTCATACATGCCCTAGCTCACCAAAGACTCTCCCTCTCTCCTCACCCACTGCTACGCTCTCCTTTTCAACAGAACTTGATGTCTTCCTCCTTGCTATGGTCAAAGCTCTCAGCTACAATTTCTCAATTCCTCCTCCCCTGTCTGTTGGAGAACTTTACACACGGCATATTTTCCTTCTTTCCCTTTTAAACATGAATGTTTTTCCACAGTCTTGAAACTGTATATAGTCTCTCCCAAAGAAAAGGCTAAGCCCTCATCCTTTGCACCTCTGACAAACTGCCAATAACATCTTCAGTATTTATTTGTCTCTGTCCCTTCAGTCCTAACCTCCAGCCAGCATGCTAGTCTACATTGAAACTTCGACATACCACCCAAAGTACCCCCAGCAAGGTCACAGTGGCAAGCGTGTCACTCTAAAGAGCACTCAGGACTACTGGGGGTTCTCCTTTTTCTCACACTTAACAACGTCTTTCTATAAAACCTTCCTTCTTTGGAACTTCACACTATGAAATTTTTCCTGACCTTCTTCCTATACATGGACATTACTTCTTGGTGTTCTTTAGGTACCGATTCTCTTGCACTCACAGAACTGGTCTTCCTACATTCTTCTCTTAGCAGCCCATGACTTTAATTATCATTCTTGACTCTGTTGTACTTTGTGCATCCACCTTAGGCATTTTCCCACAGCTGCCTGGTTTTCCTCGATTGGTTAGCTCCTTATGTAGATTTGGCCACACCTCTGCTTCAATATAAATCCTAGAATTCTTTTATTTTGGTGTTAAAAATTAAATAAAATAAAAATATAGAGGATAGAAGTAGTGGGAATCAATACAGAAATTTAAAGTGGTGAAATAAATAGTGAGAAGAAAGAAAAGCAATAGATGTGGAGCTTTACTAATTACCTGGATGACATTTGCTTTGTGGGGAGGTTTAACTTGACTCCTAAATAAACTGAACTCGCAGATCAGTAACCCAGTCTCCTATCCAATAGAAAACAATAATATAGTAGTTTTCAACAAGGACACATGTCTTGTTAAGATTACAAACCACAACACTTTCACATAATAGTTTTATTAAGAAAGACTATCAGAGATAGATACAAAATTATAATATAACTCCTCTAACCATTTTGTTTTGAGATAGTAATGGCTTTTACAAGAAATGCCACCTAGCAGAAATGGTCCTAATAAACATAATTTAAAAATAGCAACTAGGTGTGAAGACACCTAGTAGATCAAAATTCAGGTTAAAAGTTTTCCTTGGGGGCTAAAGAGAAGGCCCCACTTCTGTCAAGCACAGGGACCTGAGTTTGATCCTCCCCAAACCTCAGATTTAATAAGAGCTGAAGGTGCTAACATGTATTTGGACTGACAGCTTTAAAGAAGTATATACAGGTGGTTATCTCAGCACGTGCTGCCCAGCCAATCTAGCTTAATTCATGACCCTGAGGCCAGTGAGAGAACCTATCTAAAAAGCAAAAGGAAGAATGACTAACACCAGAGATTATTTTATGACCTTGAAAATGCACATGCACACCTGCACACACACACACACATACACACACACAGAAATACACACACACAGCTCTTAAGGTTAAAAACAACTGAAAAAAAAAATAGAAAAAGAATAGCCACTATTTAGGATTTCAACAGGGAGCTAAAAACACAAAACCAGATATTGAGGAGAGAAGCCTGTGGGGCTGAAATTGGTTTGAAACTCATAAGGAAAGAAAAGAGAGGTTTCTGAATTTAAGTTCCTAAAGAGAAGTATGTCAAGGAGAAAAGAAGGTCAAGAATAAGAAGTGAAGAAGTAAAGAAAACTGTCGTCAAAACAAACTCAAAAATTGCAAGCAGAGAAGGAATTTCATTCAGGTAACAACAGATAAGACAAAGAAAGGGAATGTGTCTAGATACTTCTGGGGGTTTTCAACCTTTGTAAGGCACGAAGAGTAAATGGATAAAAGGGACTCAGTCTTTTAAGAAGTGTTTTGGCTAGTGAGCACAGAGTGACATGACAGCTTGCTAAGCTAAGTCGGGAGGAGAGTTCGTGGAAACTTTATGTACTGTTTATGCAGGAGAAAAAGTGATACCAACCTCAGACAGTGAGGATGGCGAGCACTAGAGAACGAAAATACATGATCATAAGATTAAATAATTGATACACTGGAGGAGGAATACACCAAGGGAAAAGGGAAATATAAGTCACAGAGAAAAGGAAGGACAGCTTGGCCTGGCCAGCCATGGTTACATAATGTTTGGGAATAGATTGCTCATGAAGACCCTAGAAAGGTACACTGAGAAATCTATTCAAGTCTATTCAAACCAGGTGAGATAATGTTTGTAGCAACTGCTGCAAAAGACAGATAAGGATCCCGTGCAGGAGGCTCTCCTCAAGGAGCCATGTATTAGCCAAAGTAGGTTTTCAGCTTTCCTGTTAGAAAGTGACTAATGCTTGGCTTTACCTGGATGATTGTTCTATCTGTTATATTCAGAAAAGTCTAAACCTAGGAAAGCAAATAGATTTAATGTCATATCAACTCAATCAATATGAAATCTGCAGGGCTGTTGGGAAGGATTATAAAGCCCTTCTAGCACATCAGAAGATCTATTAATAATGTCTTACTTTGGTCCAAGCATAAGGGGTTGATATATTTGCTAACTCTGAAACTATAACTATAACTTAGTGAGTCCCATTTTCTGATATACAGGTCAGAAGCAAAGTATTGTCTAGACATCCATCACAGACTTACATGAAAGTGGAAAAGCCTGAAAGAACTGTCTTCCTTAAAAACTGTTTATCTGAAGGTCTGGGACTGATGGGAATTGAGTTTTGAAATAGAAAACGCAGATTCTACTCATCAATCTGTGTTCTGGTTTCAAAGTCTTTTCACCCAAGTTCATCTGAGTTTGGCTTGTAAATATACTTGAACTTTAAAGGTTAAGAAGCTAACAATGTCCTCTCATTCCCAGAATGCTTTTCCAACTCATTCAGGAAGAGCAAAGTACTGCAGCCTAGATTTTAAAGCTTTCAAAGTAAGTTAAAATAGAATATAATAAGGAGAAAGGAGAGTGAAAATGTCTCCCTACTTAAAGGAACTTGTACAGAAAGGCAGAGCACACAAGGTCAATATGGAGAGCACCCTTCAGACCATCCGGCCTCATCAATAATACCAATATCAGTCACCTATAAAGAGAGCAGGGTATGTGGCTGGGAGACCGTTGGTATCTGCATTTGCTTCAATGCATAAATATTCACTGGAAAGAGAAGGTTGCTATATGATAAAAACCAAACCAAACCAAACCAAACCACACCAAAACAAAACAAAACAAAACCAAAACCAAAACCAAAAAAGCACCCCAAAACAGGAAGCCTGTCACCTTAGTAAATATACTGAAAATACATGAAAGAATATGTATTGAGAATATAAGTAACTTTCTAATGAACATTTCTAGAGTAATTTCTATCTTTAAGAATCACATTATTGTTTTCTGCATTCATTATAAAATTCCTCGGCCATTGGGTAATGTTCTGTTCGTGAAAAACTGTTTTTAAAGGAAACACAAGCCAGTCTTGATAAATATCAGAGAATGACCAGATGTTTCCTACTGTCTAAGCCGAAGCCATCAAAAGTATGATGGAGCTTTCAGTGCCAAAGTCATGAACAGCTTACCACCCACAGGCTTCCTAATGCAGAGCACAGCACTTCAGAACACAGCCAAGCATGTGATCTAAATAAAAGAGAAAAGAAACTATGAAGTGAGGGGCAGATGCTAACACCATCTCACCATCCCCACGAAAAAGAATAGATGATGCTGTAGTCTTTTTTACATTCTTGGTTTCTAGAATCATATGACATCTCTACAGAGTAGAACTTAAATGTTTCTCTTCTGAGAAAAGAAAAACAAAGCGAACTCATGAAAAGGGTGAGAGAGAAAAACTGAAGGTAAGAAGAGCAAGCATATTAAACCATCTTAGCTATTTTCCCAGTTTTCTTTGTGTTGCTGTGATAAACACCATAACCAGAAACAACTTGGGAAAAAAATGATTTACTTTAGCTTATAGCTTATAGTGTATAATCTATCATGACAGAAACGTAGAAGCAAAAACTGAAGCATAGATCATGAGGACGCTGACATTGGATTTCTCTTCATGGCTTCCCAAGCTTGAGTTTTCATACAACCCAGGGCCATATGCCTAGGAGTGGTACTGCCCACAGTAGGTTGCAATCTTCCATAACCATCATTAGTCAAGAAAATACCCCACAGACTGTCTTCAAGGCCAATCTGATGAAACTATTTTCTCAACTGAGGTTTCCCCTCCCCCCAGATGACCTTTACTTATGACAGGCTGACCATAATTAACCTTTACAGCTGGGAAGTAATTTTAATATTAGATTAATCCAAAAATGTTTACTGCTCTTGATTGGTCTGTATTCTGACCAATCAAGACCACTAGGACAAGTAAGGATGAGAAGAGAAAAGACAGGGTTTCTGACTGACTGACTGAACACTACCATTGTGTCTGGTAGGCTTTTCTAAGCTTTAATTGGCTTCCTTGGCTATTGATCAGCAGCACACACTCAACCCCTTTCCCTTGAGACATACACAGAAGAACAAGCAAGAACATTCTAACACAGTAGTAGGTTCAAAGTATGGTGTTAACCATGCAGCCACACACTAAGTGGCTTGCTTTTACTTTAGGGGAAAAAGAAAAGCTACTATAAGTTTATAAAAAAGGAAATGTGTTACTGGATGGTTGGAGATATCCCTTAGAATAGAAGCATAAATGTCAGGGGTTGTGACATGCCCTTAAGGCCCTGGAAAGAATTCCAAAATAAACTAGTGAGAGATGATCTGAGTGCACTGGACTTGAAAGATGACAAGTCATGAGAAGAACATTGGTACAGGGGATGGAAACAGAGTCTAAGACTTCAAAGAAAAGATTCAAAGGTTTGTTAGTAGTAAGAGAAGACAATTCATGACACAGGCAATGTTCTAAGAGATATGAAAATGGATGGAAGCATGAAAGGTATGACTTCTTTAATATAGTACCTCACTTGTGAGTGATTTGGACCAGAAGTACACACCTGATTTCTGTCCAAATAGATAAATTTTTTTTTTTCTTCAGAAGTATGTTATTTTGGAATGGTCTATTGGATCAGTTAAATTTGAGGTAAGGATGGCCTCCCATATCCAAAGGAATATTTGATCCAATTTGCTTAAGAGTCTCATAGTTCTAGGATGGAAGAGAGACTTCTCCAATGTCTTAACATAAATATATTTGTTGTATGAGATTATGATACTAAAAAAATCTGACTACATTTTTGACATTTGGTTGATTAAAACTATGAATGTAGAATCAATGGGATATATATGGCAATCAATGGTCATATGCTATTATTATATATATATATATATCTTATGCTATTATATATTATATGTGTGTTATGCTAATATATATGATGTATATATATATGTATATATGTATTAGCATAAGACATTACAAAATGTGTTGAAGGAAAAGGGAAATAGCACACTTCTATCCAGAACCAGTGAAGACTTCTTCTGGCTCTGTAAGTTACCTGTCTAAGTAATTTTTTTCCAGTGGGCTGTGAGGACAGAGGAAGTATATGTGTTCTAAATCATTTTTGCTGTCTTTGGCGATTTAACAGCCGTGATTTACATTCAATATACCTTGACTTACAGAATTGAGAGAAGGTATATAGAGGAGCATGAAAAGCAGAGGTGAGTATGGGATTGGCTCCATGAAAGAGCTGCTGCCAAATAGATCAAAGACAATCTCCTAGACATGAGTTGATCTAGAAAAAAAGTGATGCTGAAGATAGAATGAAAGGAAGGCTACAGGTCCAAGAAGTGTACCCCAGTAAAATGCCATTCAATGCCAGAGAACAATGCCAGCAATCAGAAAGGAATTGGTGCTAAAGACTTGCTATTGAAGAAGAGGTAAAATCTCAAAGCTGAGATGAAGACTGAGTTAAGGGGACTTTCAAACCAAACCAAGGTAAAGAACTCTAAAAGGTGTGGAGTGTCAATGAAATTCAAAATCAAACCTGAATTATTTCAAATGGAGCTAATATATATAATTGAATGCAGATATTTATTATAGATGAATATATAAGGTTAGATTATGAAACAGTTTGCTTATTCATGCTTCTTAGGAATATATATTTGTAGTGATAACAAATTTAAGAAAATGAAAATGATTCATTTGAGAAAACAAATTAAGATTAAAAACAATGGTAGTGAGTGTATCAGAAAGGGTAAAGGGTCATATTAGGGAAAGAGTTGTCATAAGAAAAATAGCTTCATCAAGTAGATGAATAGAAAAGACAAGTTACTTTGGATGATTGAATTACATTAAAAATCGACCATAAATGTAATTGAGGAAAATACGTAATAAAAAGATATTAAAAAATAAAAAAAAATCGACCATAACTGAGAAGTGAAACTAGAAAATAAGATTGGGAAGAGAAACATATATCAGGAATGAAGAACATGGCTGGAAAGATCATAGATACATCACTAGCATAGACAGACATCTGATATTCCATATAATATTTCCTCTTTTGTCTTATAAGCTCCTTTCACAAAAATCATGTAAATTGTTTATGACATATAGAAACTCCTTATGCAAACAGTATTGGGGAATCAAGGATAAATCATGGGAGAACAGAAGTGAGACATAAGAGATGAGTGGGGAGAGAATGGATTTGAATAGGATTCTGAACAAGAAGGGAGCTAGGACCATCAATCCCACAAATCCTGAATGACAGTGTGATATTATCTGGAGTGATATCAGTGTTACGTTAAAATGGCTGACCACATCATGTGGGATGGGGGGTACAAAGAAATAAAAAATGGGGAGAAGATGGGAGAAATAGAAAGAGGAAATAATGTGATACAAAGCTTGCATAAGAAAAAGAAAAAAATGAAGGCTTAGGAATTATCAAGCTTAATCAAAGCAGAAGTTTAAGTCAGGCCAGTGCTGACAGTGCTAGTCAGGGAAGATAAAAGAGACCACGTAGTGCTTTTACAGAGAAATAAAAGGACACTAATTCCATTTTGATATTTGTGTTAATAATTTATCATAAAACAAATGTGGTTGTCATCATACTCTATATTCTGCCCAAGGTGCTGCTCCCCCGGAAGAGGGTCAGGATCTAGGCTTGCTATGCCTCTGACCTTCTGGCTCTGATGATTGATAAAGAAAATTCATGCTTTAAATAAATCATCCAGGAGCACTAGGGGTCAGGCTCCTGACCATTGTCAGGCTTGGAATGAGAGGGAAGTGCATCATTAATCAGTCTACAGAGATGGCATGGGAATGAGACAAGGCAATGACCTCCTACCCTGTGTGACTCCTTGTACTCCCATAATCCCCTATCAAGAGATCTCCCAAACTCCTTAGTGCCCTTCCTCCCACAGTTCAAAAGAAGATGCTATTGTGTACCTTAGGACACACAGTACAAACAGGCTTTGGGGAATTAAAGTAGCTAAACTGTTAGAGAGGGCACTGACTAAGTCATTAACCAGGGAAATCAAATTTTAAAATCTTGAAAGTCTTCTAACTAGAAAGGGAGAAACGAGGACAGGATACTTTTAAATGACATTAAATATACAGCAATTACAATATTAAACATAAATGATTGTTACCAACCATTTTTCAAGAACCTTACCCAATGCTAAAATACTATCTATATTGCAGAATGCACTTCATATTTCTCTCAGTCATGTTACAGGGTAACTATAATCTTTGTTTATGGAAGCCCACATGTTGTATTCAAAAGATAGTCATTTTGTGTAATCCTGTGATCAACTCTGAAAATACTAGTATGCAAATGCTGTATCGTATTTCATCATGCTGGAAGAACAGGATGGGCATTGCTAGTAGTGGAGTTTAATTCAGTTTAAGGAGTTGTACCTGTTTATTTCAGTTAAGAAGATCAATAAGTTCAAGATTAAATTATAAAAGGATCATCCCCTTAGACCTTCAAGTTGACATGGAGTAGGTAACAAGAAAGAGCGGAAATCTCTGAGCTAAGTATGAGTATGGTCAGGAAAGAGGCAAGAGTGGCCAAAGCCAACAACAGGGACTTACTTCATAGGCTCTTATAGTGAAGGCTGTGTAACTCAGCAGTTCAGCTCAGAAAGTGAAGCGTGTGGAAGCAGCAGCAGGCTTATGATTATAGGGACATTGGTGGAAAGAAAAGCAGGGTCTGATGGGTTAGTAAAAAGTGAAAGAGATTTAGGCAGTATGGGGAGTACACCAAGCTATGGATATCAAATCCTTTTGGGCCCTGAGCACATCTGATTTGTTTTCTTTTTCCAGTATCTGAAATAAAATATCCTCACAAAAGCAATCTAAGAGAAAAGACTTTATTCTGCTACTCAGCTCTGGCCATAGTTCATCATGACAGGTCAGGTCAAGGGCATGGTCCATCATGCCAGGGATATCCCAGAGACAGGGACTTACACAACTGGTCACATTGCTTCCACAGTCAAGAAGCAAAGTGGTTGATGCTCACCTCACTCTGTCTTTCTGGTACAGGCCATGATCCAAGCCCAGGAGATGATGCTGCCATCCACAGCGGGTGGGCCTTTTCACCTCAATTAACCTACCAAAGATAATGTTGGACAGGAATGCCCAGAGGCCCATCTCTTAAGTGATTCTAGATTTCATCAAGTTGACAACTGAGATTAACAGTGAAACAGCAACTACCCAAGCTAATGGTCCGTAGCAATCATTACCTGGCCAATTGGAAAGGCCCACAGACGCACTTCCTCTTAAGGTAGAGGATCCAGACAAGTTTTTTATTATTATTAAAAATGATATAAAAGGTGTATTCTTATGAGTGTATTTTGGGAAACAATACACTATATATTAGGAATTACATTTCAGAAACTCAATTGACTCTTTTAGCTCACATCTACTCAAGGATGGTATAGTTAAGGGGTCTTGATTTAAGGAAGCTTTTGACCTATGCTCTACATCTTTTAATCCTCATTGATTAATTTAACCTCTTTTATAAAGACTATATCATGTACAAAAGAATCAACAATGTAACTGTTTGTCACATTCTCTATACCAATAGTCTCTCGAAGTGAAAGAAAGTAAATTGACTTATTTTAAGAATTGAATATTCAACAGCACAGGAAATAATACAGTTGGTGAATCATAGAAGACTTTGGATTGAGTCAAAGCTCTGGCTTTGGGTCCTTGCTCAACCATTTAAAACTCATACAGAGAGAAGTTGACTTAAGTTCTTCAAGTGTCAGTTTTGTCATTATAAAGTGAGGATAATCCTTGCACAAGTTGTGTGAGGACTTTTTGAGGCTAAAGTAAGTTAATGTATACTGGACCCTCGACACTCAGTCGGATACACTGGACAAATGTTGATAAGGAGCACGAAGAGACACAGCCATAGGAAGAAACCTTTATACATGGAGACTACAAGCCCTGTATCTTATTGTGGCTCTGCCATTAATTTGCTGCATGACCTTTATAAAGGTCACCATCTCATGGTTTCCTCCTCTATTTTAGAAGTTCAAGTGTACACAGTCTGCAAGACTGACTTTACTTCTGATGCAAATTACAAGTTCAACATTCCCTCCAGGCACCCTTAGAATCTCAAATTCACAGGACTCAGAACATAGTGAGAGTTTGTAGACTCACAGATACAGTTTATTAAAACTAAAGAATACCAATGAAAAGTTGCTGAGCAAACGGATACATGGGGTGGAGCCCGAGAAACTTCTAAGCATAAGCTGCTGTCTGGTCTCCTCCAGGGAAAATGTGGGCAGCTTCTTCTCTTAGAAGCAAAGTGTCACAATGCACATGGAGTGCGTTCAAAAGAGAAGCTCACCCAGCCTTGCTAAACAGAGTTTGCAGGGGCTGCAGGATCCACTGGCTAAACGTTTCAGACACTGTGGCAATCAAGTTGATATTGCATATCATACTTCCTGGCTCTGCTCAATTCCCCCAGGTAAAAAGAGACTGTCTTTGGCAGGCCATTCAAAGGGCTTACAGATGACAACACCCAAGAGTAACAGGCAGTCTTCTCTTTGATCAAGGTTAATATCAATACTATATACTGCGAAGAGCTGTACTTTCAGCCCTAAAATTCCTGCCCATTAGCCTGCAAACATCTATTAACAAAAATCTACAGCTAGAGATGAATTCTTGGTATGGATTTAAACCTATATCACACACACACACACACACACACACACACACACACATGTTCTGACAGATAAATATCTTTCTGCTCTATGTTTATTGTTTCAGTTTCTTTGAGATAAATTTAATCAAACTACTATATTTATTCCACTCAATCAACCCCTAATGGGTCATAGCTAACATGCCCTATGAAAAGGATGGTTCTAGAAGGTTGCTGGCAGTTGTGGTGGAAACCCAATTCTACCAGAACAGTAAGTACTATTAGAACACAGCCACCTTCAGTGGCTTATACTTTGCCTGTGGGTGATTTTGTACTACAAGAGATACTGACTTGCAAATTTAAAATGTTTCTTATCCACTATTCACAGGGGGAAGAAAAAAAAAAGCAATCCCTGAAGTTGTGTGCCATTATGATTTATGACCTCTGGAGAATACACTTGTAATGTTACCTTCCACCCCTCAAATGTACCCCCAAAGCATAACCTTCTACCTTTTCATCCTCTCTAACATAAACATGCCACAATATTAGACAGTTTACATCCCAGGCACGAGTAACTCTTTCAAAGGGAGACTGTGGTATTGTTCTGGTGAGTGTCCTTCCAAAAATGGATTCCAGAAGATTGCACTTCCTGGGTTAGCATCCAAGTCATCGGAGATACCTAGACTGTAATGTAGTAAGCTTGTGAGTTGTGTCTCCAAACTTGTAACTATATTAGGAAGTGCCTTTCTTTTGAGATAGCCTTTCTACTATGGCACGATAGGAGGATTTTTATGATACCACAGTATAAAGAGAACAGAAGCATGTGATATAGCTGGTAAAAGTTGAGTTCTAGCTTAACAAGAGGCAAGTGTTGTTCCTACATAGGCAAAAGCCAAACCTCTTGGTCCAGATACACTAACAGGACCTCACTGGAGTCCAAAACTTCATCAGGTAGAAGATTTGATATAGAAGCAAGTGCAGAAAATAGGGAGTACAAATATGGTCAACTCAAACTCAGTGGATACCTGTCTTCTTTCTGCTGGAAGAAATAATATTTAATAATAAATATTTAAATAATAATATTTCTGTGTGAAGAAATACATAGAAAGCCATTCAGGTTGCCACAGAGGTTGGGTTGGAATCAGGTGAAGACTGAGGGCCATGGCATACTGGCTCCTGAATATGGGTAACATTGATTCCCCATGGCCCATACTCTTATCGTGACCAGTGCTGAGACAGAAACAGAAGTTTGGGACTTCCTTGGAGTTTCACTCTATTAATGACGAGTCCCTCTGCATGAAGAGATGACCACAATACAGGGTATTTTTCTTCAACTATAGAGCATGTCATCGAGACATAATCAGATCCTTCAGTTTTCTACTTCCTAGAAATTAATAAGCTTAATAATCATTTAAAATTGATTTTCAAGAGGCCACTCATTTTCTCATATGCACATAAGAAGCACTTAGAAACTGCTTTTGCTACAAAGCACTGACTCCTTAGTTGGGTCCATAAGATAACCAAAAAGGGATGAAACGTTGCACCTCCAGCTACATTTTGTGTTGTTTCTTACCCCTGCATACAGTAATATTAATCACTCGAGAAATGCGCCCCCCGAAACTGTTGACAAATAACCTATATCATTTTTTCTCATGATTGTAAGTAAAAAGATGAGAGTAAAAAGACATCATATGGTTAGCTCTAAAGCTCCAAAATTTTGACCCCTCCCTCCCAACACTCATACAAAGCACACAAAATTCTGCTGTCAGAATCCTAAGCTGATAGATGCATTGGATTCAGGAGCAGCAGCATACAAGACTGACCACACCTGGCGAAGGGCAATTGATAGGCTGCACCCTCAAGGAGTAAAGTCAGCTTGTCTTCTTCATCAATAAGGACTTTTTGTTGAACCCCTCTCATAGCCAGGGCTGAGACAGGTATCAAGGCAATACTTGACATGGACTGATTTGTTATTTCTACCTCTTGCTCATTGACTCAAATCTACCTCTTAAGTTTCTTGCTAATATCTAGATCTCAAAGATATCCATCTTTGATACCACCTAGACCATCTCTTAATTGTTTTCTCTTTCCAGCATACATATTGATCATCTTTCTTTTTCCCTGATTTCACCATTACTTAGTGTTGTGCTTGACCCAGTGGGCATGGGCGGACACTCTTAGGCTGCAGTGGCTGCCAGAGTCAGAGATTTTTGCCTGTAAACTCTGATGGCAAGAATAATTAAGTTTAATCACATGCTGATATCAAGTTGTGCCCTGCTCTTATGTTGTGCAAACGAGTGACTTTCAGGCTTTGTTTTGTACTAGGTGACTCCCCTTTCTCATTTTTTAATTTAAACATAATTATATCATTCCCACTTCCCTTCCCTCCTTCAACTTTTCCCCGTGTTTCCTTCCCTTGCTCTCTTTCAAATTATAATTTCTATTTCTTTAATTATTGTTACAAACAAGACCTGAACAAGGTCAATACCAATAAATGCTGTTAGTGCAATAGAGAAGATTTAATTATACCTTAACTATGCACAAAGAACTACAGAGACTCCATATAAAACACCTCAGACTGGGGAAAGTGTGTAATCCCATTATCCGAACCCCACGAAGAGGAACACCTCACACTGTGGTGGCTACAGCTACAGTCTCTTGTCATGTGACCACTCAATGTGTGTGCCAAGGACCTATAGGCATAGAACTTCTGATACTCCCCAAGGACTCATCTCTCCTTGGTCCTTCTAATGAGGCAGCCTATTCAAGTTACTGGCCACCCATTTGTCCATGTGAATGAGATTCTGCACTTTCTCTGCTGCCTCCACAGTCTTGGGCACCCTTTATATAGCTTTATGCAGCCTTGAGGCTAGGCTCAGTTCTGACCCTGTAGTTTGACTCTATCGCATGTTCTGTATGCAATCCCTACAGAGATGCTCTTTACATCTTTATCTGCCTTTGCCTCTACTTTCTGTTTAAGCTCCTTTGAACCCCTTTACCTCTGTATGACCTTTGAAAGACTGGTATAGATATGATGTAACCTACAAATATACATATATTGATTGGTATTTCTGTGTGGAGTGAGATCTGAGAGGTTGTAGGGGTACTTAAGACTGAAATAAGAGAACCTATGTTTGCCAACAGCCAGTTATCAAGGGAAATCTGGAATCCTTGGCAAATTTCAACCAAGCAAACCAATATAGCTTGTGAATTTAATATTATTCAATAAATTCTGACATTTTGGAAAGATAAAATATGACCTCCTGCATTTCTGACATAGCACACATACAATAACATATAAAGTATGAGCATTGATAGATTCTAAAATTCTAATTCGTGTTGTGACTCTCACAACAGTGCTGACATCCTTCCTCCCATCTGTTTTAATTACTGTCCTGATCATCTCAATGTCTTGTTCTTGTCATCAAACCTCATGAATTATCCACATACAGCTTTTGTCCCACAAATTCCTTGGGTTTATTCTGATTGCTTTCCACAGCCACAGACATCTTACTATAAAGAGACTAAACCTATGATCCTTGGCCAATTAGGCAGATAAATTATCAAATGGCTTTAATTTGCTACCCCTTTGTCTCTATGCCTCACATCATGTGTCTTTCTGCAATGTTATCTCTCAAGAAGGGGCTCCTGTTTATAATATTCTTGAATCTGGTAGATTCTAATTTCTTGCTTTGCTCAGTACAGGGCAAGGGATGGTGTTCAGTTCTCGTCCTATGCCTAATCTACATTTTGCCTTATAATCTCTCAGTTTTAGAAGCCTAGGCAACCCTGAGGGAAGATAAATGCCATCTGACCTATTTTGTTTCAGTCAACTTTTAGCCAATATCCAATAACCAGCAATTTCCCACTGATCCACCAACTAAGCACAGATGATCCAGTAAAGTCAGCCAAGACCAACTGGGTCAGAGTCAGAAAAGCTACTGGTATTCTGATAAACAATAATAAATATTTTGTTTTAAATCACAGAATTTTCTATTACCTACATAGCTAAAATTGTACCTCAATAAGGTTCTATTAATGACATCACACCCAATTAACCAGTAGATTCTTTTTATTTTTATATAAATTTGATGAAATGACTTCTTAATTTACCAATACATATTCTATACATTAACATTTTCCTCTTAATTTAATGCAAATGTTTCCACCTCCACTTCAGGTACTTACTTTCTCATTCACGAACTATTACAAGAAGAAAAATCAAGAATGTCCTAGACTTAATCTAACAATTTATTTATTATTCCTCCCAAGCACAATCTACAATGAAATGAGTTTAGTATTTGATAAATGTCACTGTCATTTGTTGCAGCTGTCTATTCTGAGAACATGTGAACAATGCTTTGTGAACTCGATGACAAAGTGTTGTATTTATAGGCCTTTTGCTCGTTAGTCATCTGTTAAATCAAATTTAAGTGAATGGTTTAAAATTTTTTAACTTCTCCTTCTCCTCCCCCTCCTCCTTCTCCTCCTCCTCCTCTTCCTCTCCCTGCTCCTCCTCCTTCTTCTTATGTGACTTAAAGAAGGAAGGATTTGTTTGGGCTTATGGGTCCAGGAGTTGCAGTGTATCATGTCAGGAAGGTATGGCAGCTACAGGTTGTTCAAATGCTCAGTGAATGCTCATTCGACTCCCTTCTCCTTTTTATTCAGTCTGGTATTCTAGCTCAGGGAATGCTATAAGCCACACCTAGGGTAGATCCATGACAATTAATATCCTCTGGTTAATGCTTCACACAGATGCCCACAGATATATTTCTATAGTAATTCTAAAGCTTATTAATTTGGCAGTTAAGATTAACCATGCTGAAAAATCTAAATATTAAGAGATATTAATTCATTGATTCACATTTGCATGTATATTCTAATAATAAATATAAGCAGAAATTAGCATGATGTTCTTTTAAAGATTTATGAAAAGAAGAAAACAGAAAATCTGGTCTGCATATTGATAATTATAGAGCAAGACATCCATGATAATATGTTCTGCATCAAGACAGAACTCACATTAAAGGACACATTTAATTAAAAGTGGATGTTAAACTTTTATCAGACAGTCACAGAACTATACCAGGCATCAAAATTTTTTTCTCTTGGATTAAAATACATGTAAGTTTTGTGCTATTTTAAAATACCAAAGGAAGCAAGACCAAACCTCTTTTCTTCTTTTCCTCCACAGTATCAGAACAGTGGAAGTTGGAGTAAACTTATGCTTGCTACGGAATCATTAATATCTACTTATCTGTAGTCTGACTACTCTATAGAAAGTTGGTGCTGCGTATTGATGAATAGCTATAAGCATCAAGCCATGAGCGCTTTAATGGATTTAACATTTCTAGTCACAGCCCAGGGAATTAGACTCATTCATTCCCAAATGAAGACTGTGAAATCTATCATTTAGCATCTTCTGTCTCCGATGCATGAGTGAGACTGAAGTGATGCTGAAGTGAGACATGCGAAAGCCCATAGTTAGTGTGATTGAGCAAAACAAAGTTATTGCAAATGATGAGTTTGATCATTTTGTAGAAGAGATTTTGTGGCACCTATAAAGAGCTCTCTAGGGGTGGCTAACTATTCCTTAATAATTGGCGATTTTCAAGAAAATCTTTATAGGCAATCTACATAATTTGTGTAGCATTCACCAGATTTCTTCTGTTGTTAAAATGAGAAATTATATTATTCAACAAGTGAGCAAAAGCTATTTGCTGTATAATTAGAGTTCATCACTGTCAAAGTAATTTAGAGTAATGAATTTTTTATGAAAGCCAAGTTCATGCAATTGGCAGACTAAAATTACTATAATTGTATTAGTCTGTGATTATGGAAATCCAATGAGCCAACCGACCAAGACAACTAAAATGAGATACTTTAAAACATTACATCAAGCATCAAGGTCAAACCTTTCTAGGCTGTAGTGAGTTACCAGTTATATCTCTGCTGGAAGATACATCAGAAGATCAGTTACTTAATTGTCTGTTCAGACCTCAAAAGCATTGGCAAGGAAGGCAACATCGCAAAGCATCTAAAGAACAGGTCGCTGCTTCTAGTTGCTCCATGACTAAGACCATTCTGCATCTTATCATATAAATAATCTCAAGAACTAAACAAAATAATCAATGTAACAAAATTATTACAATTCTGAGAAAAAAATCACTCGTGTGGATAAGCTAACATATTGCTCATCATTAAAAATAGCAAAAATTACTTTCTGACTTATATTTGATACAACATAGTCCACTCTGTAGGATCGAATGGCATCCGGTTCATGTGAATTCTCTAATGTAAAAGACATTGTCTAATCAGTCACCACATTCATGAGGAGTTATAGTTTCTATAAAGTCTTTGATGTGTAACTGGGCTTGGTGGTGCACACTTTTAACCCCGGTACTCAGAAGATAGAGACAAGATGATCTTTGTGAGTTTATGTCCATCCTGGTCTACATAGGGAGTTCCAGGCCAACTAGGGTTACAGAGTGAAGCCTTGTCTCTAAATAAATAAGTAACTATCTGATGTTAAAGATTTTCTCTAGCTTGTCACTGTATTCATCAGGCCTAGACCAATGCCTAGCATGGTGGGAGCATGATGAAATTTTTATGTGAAATAATTAAATAATTACCTACGTTAGTCCATTGATAGCAGATTGGACCTCCAGTGATGTAAGTGAATTTGACATGCTTTTAGACTATTCTTTGAAGTTTGTGGATTTCCTAAGTTGGTGTCAGCTTCAGTTTTAACCTGTTACATTTAGTTTTGTTTTTTTTTTCTGACTGTGTGAGCATTGCTTGTTATTGTTTGCACGTTCTTTTAGTTTTGCAAATGCCTTTAAAAAAAAAAAAAAAGAGTTCATTCAGGTACAATATCTCATAATTTCCCCTCATCTGGGAATGTTTTTATTTACTCTTCATTTCTGGGAGATCGTTTCACAGGCATAGGGTCAGTTTTCTTTCTTCTGGCAATGATAGGATCATGTATTCATTCTGGCCTCCATTGTTTCTAAAGGATGAATTTATTTAATTCAATATGTTCTTCATCAATATAAAATGTACCATTTACCTATGGTTTAAAAGATATTGTTCATGAGGATTGGAGAGATGACTCAGTGGTTAAAAGCACTCTCTGCTCTCTCAGCAGATCCAGGTTCAGGTTCCAGCACCCACACGGAGGCTTAGAACAATGTATTGCACTTGGGGACTCAATGCTTTGTCTCAGGTTCCTTGGTCAACAAAGCATTCACATAGCACACATGAGTGCATGCAGGTGAAATACTTACACGCATAAATAAATATCATTTTTAAAGCAGTATTTTCTTGTTTCTTATTTTAAAGCTACTTGATTATGACATGTCCTAGTGCATATTTATATAGCATTATTCTATATTTGTCTTGTAACCAACTTCTTGAACCTGTGATTTCTATCATTGGCAAATATTTGGAAACTTTCATTTACTATGCTTTTCTCTTACTGATTTGTCAAGTCTACACCTTTCGCTCTGTTTCTACCACTTGGGAATACCAATTTTGCCCTTTGTCATTGTCTTATGAATTTGTTTCTTATTTAGCTTCTGAAGTTCAGCATGAGAAAGACCTGTCTCTAAGCCCACTCCTTCTATCCTATCATCCCTACACAACTGTTGAGGTTACCCAGGGAGACTGACACGTTACAAAGCCTCCTAAGGACTTTCATATAGCTTTACTACTTAGCTGAAATTGGGTCTCTTTTTATTTTCTGGCATCAAGATATTATATAATTGATGTTAAAACTTTATTATGTGGTGTTTACAATTTTTTGTTTGTTTTTGTTTATTTTTTGATAGAGGGTTTCTCTGTGTAACCCCGAACTTCCAGGAACTGTATATGTGAATCAAGCTGTTCTTGAATGCACAGATATCCTCTTGCCTCTGTCTCCTGACTGCTGGGATTAAAGAGCCATCACATGACATTCTTTACAGTTCTTATTGAGTGGTTCTAACATCTGATGCCATTGTTATTGATAGTGGTTGATTATCTTATTATAATCAAATTATGGATTTCCTGAGATTCTTAGGACAAAGGCTTTAAGGACGTTCTAGGTTTTTTGAAATAATTCTGTTGTTCCTGTTCTATCTCCCCAAGTGATCACCCTGTCTGGGTTTTTATCTACTTGCCTGAACCTTGGACCGTGGTAGTTTGGGTTTCAGAGCCCTGGGGATGCTATTCAGGTCTGCCCAGGTGAACTGGTGCTGTTGAGCATCCTTCTTGGAGCTTCTTAGTGTCATGTGAGAAGGAATGAGAGATGCTAGCATCAGCCCTTAGTTTTTTTTTTAATCAGTTTCCTAGGATACTAAATAAATAAAATTTAATGTAGCTAAATAGAATTTTATCTTTTTCACCTGTCTCTTTTTATTTAATTTGGCCTATGCCTAAATGGGCATGTATAATTTATGAAAATTTTCTCTACTCAGGGGTTATCAATAGTTACACATCTTAATTAAACATTTAACCTTTTCTCTTCACATGTTTACAGTACCTTTTAAACAGTGATTTTAAAGTTAGAGTTCTCAATTTTAGGTGAACATGTTGACTAATTTGTAGAACTAATCTTATCACAGCACCTTAATATGATATTGAAATGTCTAATTACTGCAGTCAAACAACATTTAAATAGAGATTAGAAAGAGGGAAAAAAACTAGTTATGACTACATAAAGACCACAAAGAGTATACAGAACCCGTTTCATAACTAACAAAGCATGTCTATATGGTTGTCTACATACTCTTTACGTAGCAAAGGTTGGCCTTAAACTCCTAATCAACTTGTTTCTACCTCTCAAATCCTGGGATTTGGAGATACACCATTAGCATATTCTTGTAGAAATTATGTGTGGTCATTTTGTAAGTATTCCTCTGTAGCCAGTTATGCATGTTTCTGTCCAAGCTCTATGTTCAAGATTTAAAAACAAAAAGAAACCATGTGAGGTTTCTCTCTCCCTGCTGCTGCTGTGCAGTGAGGAGAGCAGAGCCCTGACTAAACACATGAATGAGAAATGAACACAGAGAAGTTGCCAGTGAGCTTTGATAAAAATGCAAAAGCTATTTAAAGAAGGATTGATAGCCTTTTCAATAAAGGGTGTTTCGGCAAGGAGTTATTCTCACAGCAATCTGTAGATAAGTGAGATCTCTGTCAAAACAATACAGCTTACTTGAAAACTGACTCACAATGGCTTAGAGACTTATAATATAAACCTTTTAGAAGCCATGAAGGAAAAAGTATATAAGGCTAAAAACATGCATATAATTTTAGATGACATCAAAAGTATGATCTATAAGAGGAGAAATTAATAAATTGCCTCGAGTCCATAGGTTTTGAGATTCACTCAATGCATAAAACATAGCAACCATTTGTGGTCTAATGCTGATTGATTACACAATCATATAGTTGAAAGTAACTGAACGCATGATTTAAATTCTACTTAATAAATTCTCACTTGCTAAATGTTCTTCTATAACATATTCAAATAAGCGTTTTTTCATATCTTCTCACTGCAAATTATCATTTATCACTTGAAACACATGATACTATGCTACTCTCTGTTGACTAAGTTACAAAGATGAAACAGAACAAAAACATATTGAATAAAAACACCTATAAGCTTGGGTATTTACTGGGAAAACAGAAGTTGGATGGCTGATTTGTTTATATGATTGAAGGAGACATAAGAAACAAAATGCAGGATGTGGAATTCTCATGCACGGGTGGCTGGATGTATAGATGGAAATACAGGATCCAGTTGGTATGCATTGCTCTGAGAGTAGTTAAGTAATAAATGCTTTGTTTTGACCTTTGTAAAAGATTATTGGTTATGTAGTATGAGTAACAAGAATACGTTTTCTTCCTTATGCAAAAATGAAAATGTGATAGGTAACTATGAAGAAATGAACCAGCTTATTACAATAAAACTTAATAAGCACCAAAATACCAAAATCACATGTCATATTAAATGTTAAGTGTCCAAAAGCAAAACCACACCCTAATTATCTGTTGTTCCATGGTGCCTGGAAGAAATATGTCCTGGCTACTCTTAAACCCACCCCACAGTAGATGGTACTCTGAGCTAAAATTATCCCTGGGCTCTCAGTAACCCCCACTGATGTCATCACTTGGAAAATAGCAGGAAACAGTCCCTGCGTTAAGTCTTACATAATTACTTTTTCAAAAGCCTGAGTATCCTGTTTCCTTGTCACCAGGGGAAAAACAGACTTCCCAAGTGAGGATGCTGACAGACTTCAGGAAGCTGTTGGAGGCATGGGCCCTCTGACTTGGCTTGGAAAGAGGACCAGGAAACCTAATGCAGAGAAAAGATACACTGGAGGAGAAACATAGGCTTTAGGTCCCACATTTAATACCATAGAGCAAGTTAGGAGCTAGATCTGGTTGAACCAGAACCTACTTGTAAAGATTTTATTTCTCTTTTGTTCCAAATCTCTAGCACTCCCTAAACAAGAGGCTGAGGGGAATGAAAAAGTTTTTTTCTGAAGGAAGAAAGGTCTCTTTCATTGCTGTCTTAGTCATAGGTGCCTTCATAGAGGACTTCAGCAGGAATTGTATCTAGGCTATTCTACTTCCTGCCTAAAACTACAGAAGCTTACAGAAAGTGGAGCCATTCATTGGAAGGAGGGGCTTGTAAGGCACAGCAACAATGGAGGAGGAATGGAGGACATGAGCTTTTTCCACATTTTTTCCACAATGACAGGAAAACATCCAACTGATCTTTTAAAATTAGTCAATATTCACTATTGCTTTTGGAGAAGATTTAAAAAAGGTGAAGGAGGAGAAAGAAGAGAAGGAGGAAGAAGAAGGAGAGGGAGAAGGAGAAGAAAAAAAGAAGTAGGAGAGGGAGGAGGAGGAAGAGGAGGAGGCGGCGGCAGCATGTTTAACTGTGCCTACAATGGGCTGGCAGAGTGACTGCAAAATATTCAAACATCTTCCCAGAGGCCACAGAGGTAGAGAAGAACCATCCCCAGACCTGAAGAGAACAAGGAATGCAGAACTGGGTCAGCAAAAGAGCAGCCCTGGCAGCCAGGGTTGGCCACCTAAGCACTGCTGGGATGAGGGTTCTCTTTCCCATTCACAGACTTATCCCATTCCCAAGGACACTAATGCAGGGATATTTTAAGCTAACTCATCACAAACCAGGGAAGTGTTAATGTCAACTTGGTTTGGCAAGGTTCCTGACTCACCGCCTGATTTCTGTTAATGTCATTAGGAATTCTACCCTCTGGGTTCCCTAATAGTTGAAGTTACATCAAACACATTCCAGAAGTCAGACTTTGGCATTGTAAACACATGAATCAGGGAGAGCTGGATTGGAAAACATGTCATTATATCCCTAGTCTTCTGATGTAAACCCCCAAACACTGAACAGGTTATAGAAAGCAACTCAAGAGTTAACCAACAAATAGTGCCGTCTTAAGTCACCAACATTGATTTTTCCAAGATAAAACTTTATTGGAGACAGCAAGGAGTATACTGAAAGTGGGGGAGCCATGCCTTCATTCCATAACTGCAATCAGATGCTCTCCTCTGAAAGAGTGTGTGGGGAGCCAAGGTGAGAAGCAGGTATGATTCACACACCAAGTGCTTGGAGAGTGCTTATATGACAGTCTTTTTCTCGTTTTTATTTTTTCTCAGTTCTTCAACACACACTTTGGCTTCCTTCGGGGGAAAATTAAACAAAAGAACAACTTGCCCCAAGAACAGAATTTCCCTGCCCCAGAGTTACTTATGAAATGACACAGCTGCCCTTTTCTTTGAAGGGATTCTTGTCTTCTGGGATTCCCTTTACCAGAGGGTCCTCTCCAGAACGTTCTTCAATGTAGTTCTTTATTTCCTCAGAACATTTAGACACCTATAGTATAGGGAGAGGGGATCAAAAGAAATAAATTATGACAAGGAAATTGAACTTTGCCACTGGTTTTTGTAAGGTTCATATAGTTTAATAAACCATTATATTTCTAAAAAAATATTTTCCTACTCTAAGATTATTATTCTATTTTATTTATATGTCATATAATCTTTGAGAAAAATATTGTTCAAGAAACAAATAATTGAAAGCCATTGTATTAATAGTTCACCCATGATCTTCTACTCATACTTGTCCCATGATTTCCTTACTCTCTAAAATGCAAATATAACAGAGCTACCACGTTCAAACTCTCTGGATACCAGGCAGCTGTAAGGCAGTTCCCAGGTGTTAAGGGTGTGCCACACCACACGTCTCATGCAAGGAAGCATGCCATACTCCAGAATTCCATGGAGTCACAGCCAGAGTAATAGAAACAGCAGGGAAAGGCTGGCAGGGATGTTACAGTTTTCTATCCACCTCACTCTGAGTCTTGCCTCAAAACCCCTCTGATGAGTAAACAAATATTATATTAAAAGCTTTCCTTTAGCAGGGTAAACTGAGACTCTGGAATTTAGGGAATCAGCTTAAACTTTTCTTCTCATGGGACAGGATTGAATTGTCTCTCTAAGAATTCTATCCGTAAGAGACAAGTTGCAGGTTTATTTTTTTTTTAAGAGAGACTAAATTGGAAATGAAGAGTGAGACTGAGTGTCTTCAGAACAGTGTTTTGCAAGTGGTAAGTTTAAAGTAAAAAATTAAGGACTGATAAAAAGTAGCCTTTGAGTGACTCTCTCTAAATGTGCTTACATATGCATCTCCAAAATGCACCAGTATTTATAAGCACGTGTAGATAGCACAGTGTTAACACATTTGCAAAATTATGAAACATAAACTAGTAATTAAAAAGTGGCATTCAAAAATAAACAGAAATAGGAATCTCATCGTTTCATTATTTCCTCCCCATACCCTAAAGTACTGTTTGCACGGCCGTGTGTGGGACCCACTGATCCAAAATGGAAAACTAGGTCAAACAGTTACAGGAATTAAAATGTGATAATAAATACTATCTTTCCAAGAATCTAACTACTGCTGGCATTTCTAGTGTGTATGCTCTAAGGGAGTTCTCAGTGCTGATAAGGGAGTGTTAAAATCCGGAGTCTGTGGTCCCAGACGGATCGGATCCTGGTAAGGTATGATCTGATCCAGGTCCCCACTCTTCCTGCAGAGGCTCTTTCATTGTCAATGGGTTCTGAAAAAAATCCCTAATCTCCAAAAGTGGGTAATTGCTCCTTCTGTGATTGAGAGGATACACCTGAGGAATAATTAATTATCTGCAGTCAGATGTTACCTGCGTCTCTGTCTGCTTGGCCTGAGTTAACACAGAGTTCAGGTGTTAATGAAGAATGGACAGGCTGACCGGGAGGGTGCAGGGAAAAAGACTACTGAAGTACCTGCCTTATGCTCTGTGGCTTTAAGTGAGGAACTGGTTATCGCTTCTGGGACTGAGGGGTTTTTCTTCTTTCAAGTTAGGGGTTGAGTGAAAACCAAGCACCACAGTGCTTACCCAGCATCATTATAATCCTCTCATAGCAAAATATATAATCCTCATAGCAAAAAATAAAACGTTTGGGAATGGTAAGGAGATCCACCATCCTCTTTGTGTCCTGGAAGAATCACTCTAAATCTTTCTCTCGTCCTAGCAAACACCAAGCATGTTGTAGGAAACCTGCGCTGTAGGCTGTACCCCAGGGCTGTGGTGGCTGATCTGGAAACTATAAGTAAGCATGTTTGACTTGTACATCGGCACACCCAGGATGCTGCCTGATGTCGACTTTGCAACTTGTCCTTTCCTCTATCCTGTAAATTCTACGCAATGATGCTAAACGTTCAGACTTTCCAGCTTTGCAAAGGCGAAGCATTATTTCAGCACACACCATACACCATGCTGCTTAATGTGTAATCCCTCTGGCTGAGACCGGCCAAACTCCGGGGCTTGTCATCAGTCAAAACAGCCCCCTCCAAGAAATAATGTTATTCCTTAGTCCTCTCAGCTGGCTTATTCCTCTAATCACATGATTTCTTAAAGTTACAGGAAAAATAGAATACCCCACTGCAAAATCTAGGAAGAGTGTGAATTTGTATGAAGCAAAGGGCTAAATCAGAGTGGAAATTTCATAAAAATGTAAAACTCAAAAACTTCCAGCATCTCCCAGAAACCATTCAGGAGTATTAAGCTTTATCACGAATGTGTTTGGAGCCTGTTTATATAATTTGCTTCATTTCTATGTCTTCGTTTTTTCAAATGATTGAAACAGAAGGTTATTGTCAAAGATTCTGAAGTGTGGCTCAGGTGTGACCACATACACAGTGCCCGGAGCTTGAGCCCTAGTAATCCCAAACTATTAAAAATAACTTCACTCCATAGGGAAAGGCTGGAAGAAGCTGAGGAGGAGGGCAACCCCATATGAAGTCCAGCAGTCTCAACTAATGGGGATCCCTGAGATTTCAGACACTGAGCCACCAGCCAGGCAGCATACAGTAGCTGGTATGAGCCCCACATCCCTGCCCCACTCATATACAGCAGAGAACTGCTTGATCTGGCCTCAGTGAGAGAAGATGTGCCTAACCCGCAAGAGACTCGAGACCCCAGGGAGTGGGGAGGTTTCGTGGGGGAGGGGAGGTGGGAGAGATAGGGGGATGGGATGGGATGTGGCACTCTGTGGGAGGGCAGACCAACTGGAGAGGGAAGTGACTGGACTGTAAAAAAGGACAGGTAATAGTAATATCAGTCCAACGTTTCTTGCTCTGGGGAAAAGAATTCTTTTCTTCAAATTGAACAAACTATCCAAAAGCCTTTTTTTCTAACCGACTGGTTGCTTGACAGAGTGGGAAAAGAAGATTAATGTAATCAAGGCTCCTACTATCAACAAAGAATTGAAGTAAAAATTCCAAGTTTTCCATGGAGTTTCAGTGAACACTCCTGGGTATTTTTTCATTTACTGGCCAGGGTGGCCTGGAACTCCTGACCCTCCTGCCTCCACCTCCTAAGGGATTGAAAATTACAGGCACGTACCACCACACCCTGCATTTATTTATTTATTTATTTATTTATTTTACTTTGCAGCCATATTCCATACAGTATAAATGTAATTATGTGTTTATAAGTCAATACAGTAAAGTTTATTAATCATTTAACACACTTCCAAGACAAATTGGAAATTGCATACAATTTGCAAATAACAGAAACTCAGGCAGTGCTCTCAAGTCCCAACGGAGTGGAGTCAGGATCTTCGCAAAATTAAAGCTAAAGTTGTTGGGAGATTTTTAAATGTGGTTTTAGAAACATTCTATCATATACCGTCCTTTCCAGAATGGAAGCCAGCTGCCCTTTAAGGGATTGGTTGTCTCCCCTGTTTGGGACTGTCTTGATAACATTTGGCTTTAGATTCCTTATTAGTTCCTGGCTCTTCTCACCTTTTGCGATTCCCCCACATCATCTAGCAGCTGGAGCCTCTCTCTACCAGAGCCCCCTTAAAGAGAAGCTCCCAGAAAAAGACCCCCACCCCTACCCCCCATTGTTTAATCCAGTAATCCTGACCTTGGCGCATTTCTGAGAGGGAAGTCTGGAATAGCCAGCCACCTTACCTGTTGTCTCTGCAACTTCACTTCTTTGCGAAGTTGCTCAACCTCCATCTTCAGTTTTTCCTTTTCCGGCAGATCCTCGATGTGAAGGGCAGGCATCTTTGCCCCAGAACTGGGCCCAGAAGTCACTTGTGCAAGGGAGCCACTGGAAGCGCCTAGAACTGGGACGCTTCCCCAAATACCCGCGGGCCCAGGCTACCGCCCCCCGCGCGCAGGACGTGACTGGCTCGGGAACCGCAGCTCCCAGCTCCCCGGGGGCTCGGCTTCCTGCCCAAGCCTGCTCCCGATGGCCTTTCCCAGACTCCAACCAACCTCAGGGCGGCTTCTCCAGGCCGCAGCAACCCTGTAGCCAGGCAGTCTGCCTAAATATGGGACATCCTCCTGGCTGCTCTGGGTAGGCTGCAGACCCTGCAGGAACAGGAACAGGTCGCAGCTCTAGGCAGGACTGACACAGGACCCTTGCCACGCCCGGAGGAGCTTCTGGGCTGGAGACAGAAGTTTTACTTTTGTTCTCTCTCTCTCTCTCTCTCTCTCTCTCTCTCTCTCTCTCTCTCTCTCTCTCTCTCCTCTCTCTCTCTCTCTCTCTGTGTGTGTGTGTGTGTGTGTGTGTGTGTGTCCAATTTAACATCCGGGTTTTGTTTAAAGCCAGGAAAGGAACACTACGCAGCAGGAAATAACTAAGGATCCTTAGATCCTTCATCTCTCCAAGTTTTAAAAATACACAGCATATAACTTTTCCATATACGTAGTGGGGAAAGTGGATATTGGGAAGGAAAAGAAGAGCAATATGGAACCTAGCTAGGTCTCAGAAGTATACACCAGAATTGCGTTGACACATTCCACGTGGTTTCCTAAAAGCTCAAACGGCCTTTCACAAAAATATGTTTGGAGGAAAGAAGCGGTTTGAGATGCGGGTGTTTCCTGTCATTAAATGACCATCTGGGTTCTCAATAATAGAGCTTTCACTTTTGGGGAAGGAAGATGGTTTGTAACGCTGGGAGGATAGAGAAGTCTAACAGAGGCTCAAATCCCCTCCAGAGTTTCTTCCACCCCCGCAAGCTTTGGGAATAATTCTCTACACGAAGGGGCAGTTTTCTTGCTTTTTAAAGTTTTGAATTCCTGGCAAACTTCCTTTCCTGGATGTAAGCAGCAAAATCACTTAGAAGCCGAAGAATCCCTACATTCTGGAAAATAAAGCAGGCAATGCCTACCTTTACTGGCTCATACTGCTCAAGGACAAGTAAAATATAATGTCCAGGTAGGAAACCTGCCCTGGCAGTACTCCACTCCCTGTTCTTCCCAGAGACAACCTCCCAACTCATAGTTAAATGTGGATGGAGAGTGGAGCCATTAGCTGGATATTTCAGGGTACCTGACCTTAGATACCCATCATTGTTTAGCAAGCACAAGCTTTGTTTGTGCAGTTTCTCACCAGGCTCTGCTGACTGTCCTCACTGAATATATTAAGATGAAAAGAACAATGGGCTATTTAATGAGTGCTGTTTGGTAGTCCTTCCAACTCTTCCTGAGCCACCATAGCTAAAAATCACTTATGTTTTGTTTTCCCATTTTAAAATGATGAAGTGAAGGAGGAGAGTGAGCTGCTGGGGTGTGTGGCGTCTCTCAGACCTAATATGCTCAATCGCTTTTGGTTTTGCTTTTTAACAAAGGAAATGTTTAAACGCTCTACTTTCTGTATTTGAAATACCAGAACTTCTCAGGTTGAGAGTTGGACTGTCTGGTGAAGTTTGGCTTCTTAGTGAACTGTCAAGACAAACTCACATCTGTCTGAAGAACCCAGTTGTTGTTTTAAATTCCCTATGTCTTAATGTTAAAAGGTTGGCTAAAAATAGCTTATATAAGCCAGTGAAAGGAACTTAGATGAATGTGGGCTAAAGTAAACAGGTCCTATACCAAAATTAAGTAAGTTGGCAAAGAAAATTAAGGTCCCCATGTCTGCCTTAAGAGATAGGCTGTTTTGGGTAGTAAGTCTTCTTTGCTAATCAGCTAGTTGCATGCAAGGATACATATTTATAAATCCATATTGGTTCATGAGCATGTTCCTCAGCCTATGAGACTTACATTTTAAGTATTAATCTAGATTTTTGCTTTCATTCTCAGAAAATTCACAGCATATCTTGTTTGAATAAAGTAAACTAAAATGTGGAAATGTTTTATTGCTATTTGGTTTTAGGTGGTAAAATGATGCAGAAACTTTAAAAAGTGGAGGGGTCTGTAGGTATCCAACTTTAAGACCCGAGTTCATCTTCCAAAGAAGAGTCACAGTAAGGAATTTCCCAAGAATCCTTGGGGAGATGCTCCATTGCCAGTAGTCTAAAGTAGGAGTTCCGTTTGTTTTAGTTCTTTGCTTTCTGCTTCTGTTCCTGCTGTTGTTCCGAGGACTCAGTGTTTCACACATGCTAAGCAAGAACTGAATCAGCTATACAGCACCCTGAGTAAGAAAAATTTTTAAAAGTATTTTTTAAAAAATTAATAGTTTATACTGGTGGATTCAACTGTATTACAGCTTTATACTGTGCATTATTCCATGAGAAGGTTATTTACAGGGTAGCATGACTAGGATATTAAGTCATACCATAAGGAAACTACAGGTGTAGACAGAATACACTTTTGTTAAGCATCTGGTCGAAATCTATAGTAATCTCTTTAATAAATGAAAAAGAGTACGGAGCTGATGTGACTGGTAAAAGTGCCTGCCGCTCAAAACCTGAGAACTTCAATTCAGATCCCTAATAAACACGTAAAACAGTGGAACTTGTTAATAATCTACAGAGACAGGTTGCAGGTTGGGACAGAAATAAGTGGATTCCTCGAGCTTCCTGGACAACTAGTCTGTCTAGCCCTTTGAGGAGTTCTGGGTTCTATTTAAGAATTCATCCCAAAAAAATGAGATATATTCGTGTAGTGATGGTACCAGCGCTGTGGGAGTGAGTGAGTACCAAGTGTACTGTGCTTATACTCAAGGCTGACTCCACAAGAGGAAATTTGTGCTGGGAAGCATAAATCTGTTTTAACAAAACTTGTGGGTGGTGAGGTCATAGTTTTGGGAGTATCTTAGCTAAACTATATACAGTCAAACGGCCTTCCAGAAAACATTTATATCTATAGACAAGTGCTGCTCTCACTCTTGATCAGATGATCCGCTTGCTAGTGAATGACTGTGAGTGCAGAGACTCATGGCTGCTCATGAATTTGAAAATAAGTGAAGCATGACTTCTCAGTCCTAAGAAAGCCATCTATGCTCTCCTCCCCAAGGCATGGGAAATGTGGACAACGTGGCATGAAAGGAATTGAAGGATGGGGGAGTGACTGCAAACACCATCTTTTGGTTGGGGCTCAAGTATGAGCTTACAGTAGTAAAGTGCTGACTTCTGTACTGAGGTTACACAAGAACGAGTCTGTTGGCTGTCTAGCATGGATGAGGAGTGGCTTCAGGGACCCTACTGGTGAACTATTGGCTACTGGTCGATTTGGGGAGGAGAGTTACTACAACAGTTGTTTCCCCTTTGGAAATCCCTCTAGGTTCAGTTCACAGTTTCAGTTCCATACTTGTGGGCTGACAGGTGCTCTGATTAAAGACAGTGGGTCAGAAAGAGAACAATAAGACTTGGATTTGAAAAGGGACTTCGGAGTTGAGTGCTGATAACACAAGAAAGAAACAAAGTAGTGTGTAGAGAAAGTAATCAGAATGTACTACATATGCATGTACAAAACTAGCAAAAATCTATCTTAATTAAATAGCAAAATGCAGTGAAGATTAATAGCAGTAGATACCTGGTGTTGATGTCTGGTCTCCACATACATATACAAACAAACATAATCTACACACACACACACACACACACACCTACAGACAGAAAAGCAAATATTTGCACTTATAGACTGTAATAAAAATCATGATCTTGAAATTAAACTTTTAAAATTTAATTTTTTAAAATTCTCTTCCAAATATATCAAGTTTACTGCTAAAAATCATATGAAGGAAGTTCTTTATGAAAACATCAAAAGAAGTTATGTTGCAGTAAAAAATGCTAATTTGAATTCTTGGAACAGTATTCTGGACCTTATGTTATCATGTGTGTTAAAATAATAAAAAAGTAAAAGAATAAAAAATCCACATTCGTTTCTGCTTCTCTTTTCTAGGAAAAAATAAACTAGGTCACATGCCAAAATCTGCCTTCTGAAATCATAAAAATAAATGATAATAGCATAGGTTATTAAAACGACAGTTTCAGAAAGGTATTTTAGCACATAAGTGTTTTACTCTGGATTCATTTGATATTTATAGGAGTTTTATTAAAAAAAAGAAAGCAATCCCAGGACAACTTGTAGAACTGTACCTTCACTCAAGGCTAAGCATTTGCATGTGTTCCCTGTTTTAGACAGAGATGCCTTCAAGTCACAGAACCCCTCCACAGTCATTTGTAACTTGCTATACCAACCAGTTCCTTCCTCTACGTTGTTCATATAAGACTTCAAGACCCTATCACAAAGGGTACTTCTGATAGTCAAACTTAACCAGCTTTCACATATGACTCTGTTTTGGAACAGATGAAACTTGTGATCAGAATTTTCAAAAATTGACTAGAATCCACTCAATCCAAATAAAACTGGGCTGCCCCCACCCCCCATTTTCTGGCTACTCTTCTTGGTCTTCATCCTTCCTCTCTGCCTTTTGCTACAATGTGAACTCCCCTACAAGCATGCACCGTAAAGTGTATGTGATTCAAACGATGCATTCCATCGTTACTCATGCTTACTAACACGCCACCAGGCTTTGTTGAAGAGCCAAATAGTGAGGCATTCTAGGAGATTTTATTGTTCTTTGTTTTTTGTTTTGCTTTTGACTGTATTAGCCAACTCCCCTGAACCAAGTAACCCCTGGCTCTGAAATGACAGTTTCTAAAGAAAACAGAGTCACTGTCAGCTGCAGCTGTGCTGTGTGGGGGAACAGTCACAGCTTCATTTCCTGCTTTCTGGATATCTTCCTCTGCCATTCTCCCCTTTGTGTTCTTGCTTATTGAAAATCCAACAAAATGTATTTTTATTCAATAATAAACTTAACGTAGTACCATAAGAATTCTGCCTTGCCCACTATAAACACTTGGCAAATATATGCTTTCCTGTTCTTAGTCGAATTAAATATTAATGAAGTCAGTCTAATTCTAGTAACAATTTGTGATAGGTTAGGCTGTTACAAACTTTAGGCTTTGGCAAATTATGATATCACATTTAAATGAAGACTCTAAAATTATATTTCAAAGTATATACTAAGATAATCTTGAGGGAGCATAAGAAATTATCTCAGAAAAGACAGGCTGAAATGGAGTTGGGAGACCTTTCAGGTGAGGAGATCAACTTGACCAATTTTCAATGGGAAGATCAGGGTACCCTGGCAGCTATTTTTATTTATTACAGGGACTCTACGGGGATTACAACAGTGAATTTCATTAAGGTTTCTATGTGACTGTTTCTGAGTTAAGAGATTACAAAACCCAAATAAAGATCACCCTTAGTTCATTTTATACATTTCAATAGGACATTTCAAAGAGTTATATTTACTTGTTCAAAATTCTCAATGCAGGAGATGAACTGAGGTTTTAACTTTGAACCATCAGACTTCAACATCTATATCAAGGTGTAGGATAGAAACTAGAGATATGCATTTAGAGTCTGCTTTGCCTGTTGCTGAATGTCCTAACAGAGACTTTGCATTCAGTTAGAACAGAAAGGAAATATGGAACCGTTTGTTAAATAAACACTAACTTGCGGGTGGAAAACCCCTAAAGACAGACTTCAGTTCAATAAATAATTACATGTAATAGTCAAATGGGTGGTGACGTTGCTATGGAGGAACAGGGAGTGAAGACAATGGATAGAAATGCTGGGGTCGGTGGGATAATTGGCTTCTGTACTTCTAAGTAGAAGAAAAGTAATTTCTCCATAGGAAAAATTGATGAGATTGCATAATTTACCCTGGAGTCTTTATGACATATGATTTCTCAAATGAAGACACTCAGAAAAGGATGTCGACGTCAGCCCATGATCCTGAGCCCTGACCTCAGACGTCTGCCAGACATCCTGAGTCTATAGTTTGCCTGTTTGGGAGAAAATGGGTTGGGTTGACTATTTCCTATGATCTAGTGGGAGAACACTGAGCGGACCTTCAGACTGTCATCTAGAACCAATAAATAGTACAAAGTTTGCTTTCTGTCACCAAAGGGATGGGCATCACTTTGTCTTGTGGTATTCTGATAACTAAAGTATTCAAAATTCACTCTCCATGGGAGGTAGCAATTAGGAGACAATGATAATAAAATGCTTTGCTTTGTGTAATTATACCTGTTGTTTCTTACAGAACCAGAGACATGGTGGCTGCAATGCCTGTTTTCTGTGACTTGCCCTCAGCGTGGTATGCACTGTGACAGTGAGGACCTTTATGGGAATGGAATGGAAAGGGTTATAACTGATAACATTTTGAAAGGTTTTTTCTAGTTCTTTTTCTAGTTTGTGATGGTTCATAGCTAACTATTACTGTGTCTCACCATGTGTCAGACAATTTATGCTGAGTATTTTAGCTGTATCCACAACCAGTATTATCTTCATTTTCATAGAGAAGAAACCATGCCTTAGGAAGAAGCATGAAAGCATCAAAGTCTGTTAAGCAGGAGAGTGGCAAAGGCCAACTTCTATGTCTCCAAACCCTGTGCTCATAACCTATTCAGTTGCTGGTTAAATTCACTGTGTTCTGTGACCACAGACAGAACTCTTAATACAGTTGGCACTCTGGAAAAAAGTCACATCATTAGTGACAGGAAGAACTGAGTAAGAATGTACGTGAGACTACGTTAACAATACCCCTATTGATTGGGGTGAGGGAAAAAAGAAACAACTGATAAAGTTCCAATAATTAATGTATATTATATATAATAGGCAATATGTAGTATACAATATACTACAATATACAATATATATACACATATATATATGTATATATATGTATGCTAAAATAAATCATCCGTGTATTGAAACAATAAGCTGTGTATGCCTGTGAGAAAATTGAGAATAAAATATGTTTAACTATAAAAATTCTAGAAGAGGCGGAGCAGTGGTGGTGCATGCCTTTAATCCCAGCACTTGGGAGGCAGAGGCAGGTGGATTTCTGAGTTAGAGGCCAGCCTGGTCTACAGAGTGAGTTCCAGGAAAGCTAGGACTGCACAGAGAAATCCTGTCTCAAAAACAAAAACCACAAAAACAAAAAAAAGTTCTAGAAGAGTATCATTAATATTGAAAGGAAAATGAAGGAATATAAAACTACAAAGGCAGTTTAGAATACACTGCTTCTAAAGGAGGGTTCATCAATATTACAGCTAATTACTTGTTAAGCCTTATGTGAAATACTTGATTAAAAAATGAGTATACATATTATTGCAACTTTATTTTTATTATAATTTAAAGTTTAATAATTTAAACAACATATACAGTTTAATTATATAGGAGAACAGTTTCCATTATCATTAAAATTCTAAATATTCTAAGAAAATGTCTTCCCGCCTATGAAATCACACAGCCTCCTTTGAGTTCCTTGAAGGGGTTTTTGTCCTCTGGAACCCCCTTCACTAGAGGGTCTTCTCCAGATCTTTCTTCAATATAATCTCTTACTTCTTCACAACATTTGGAAACCTTAAAAGAAAGGAGGCAGAGATAACGCAGAGATAAGAACAGAATTCTGCAGATGATAGAAATGTATTTATTACAATATATTTCTGTGTCACAGCTTTTGAAGTGATTCCATCTGTTTTCTGCCATTGCACATGTCTTTTCCAGGGTGGAAAAAAATCATTCCCACACTTCCCTTTTAGATGTCTCCGGAGGATAGAAAGCTGACCCTTCAGCTAACATTTCCTAACAGGCCCTTCCTCTAGCGTTGTCAAGGAAACACAAGTGTGAGATTTCTCCAAAGTATGTCTCTCTTCTCTTCCTAAACCTTTAGTGTGAAGATGGACGAGAGTGAACAGTTGCTAAATTCCTGGCTTATTCTCAGTGTCAGATTCTCAGAAGTGCAGACTTGCAGCTTTAAACTCAGTGACTGTTCATAACAGTGTACTGCATATGCTCTAAGAGGTCACTGTCTTTGGCTATTTTGTTTAGTATAGCCCAGACATCTAGAACTGATGCTCAACAAGCTAATGTATGATGATACGGGCATTCATTTATAGCCTTATAATTATGATTTAGAAAACAACCAGGCTTCAGTGCTGTATCTACATAGGTAATATGAACATGTATGTACTCAAAAGAGTTCAAATTATTCATGGCTTTTAGCTTCAATTCATTTTTATATTCAATTGATGCCTTTTATGATAGAAAAATAGATCTGTATTTTTGACAATGCAGTGACCAATTTGTAAGTTATGTAAATAATTTAGTGACCTTTTTACATAAAATTGCATACCATATACACATACATGTACAATTGCATATATGCATAAATATATATGTGCATTTTAAATTCTATATTTGGAAATAGTCCCAATCTAATGGTACCAGGAGATGAAACCTTTGACAACAGCTTTCACCCTGAGGGTTAGCTCATGATCAGCGTTAGCACTGAGAGGACAGGTCACCAGAACATTCACTCCCTCATCTTTTTGAACCATGTAAGAACTCACTGAGCAGACACGACCTGGGAATGAGGGCACAGGCACTGGACTTGGATGAGCACAGTTCCAGAACTGTAGAGAATGTTTATCACTTATGCAAAGGCATGCAATGTGTTCTAATCTCTTACAGCAGCAAGAATAGACTAAAACAAAGTGTGTGTGTGTGTGTGTGTGTGTGTGTACATGCGAACATGCACATGTGTTCTAAATATACAGCAAAATATCTGTATAGGAGGAGGTGGGAGAAGAAAAGGAAGAAATAAACAGTAGTAGCAAGACAACATAGGACTGAAAAGAGAGTGAGGTTTAAAGTATAATATTGTTACTTAAACTTGCAAAAGCAAGAATATTCTGAATAGTGGGAGAGATGGGTGATAGTGTATGTCATGTTTACCCTAAATAAATAACTCCAAGGTGATTAACAAATCTTAAAATATTTACATTACTGACCAAAGGACACTCAGGAGCTCATTAATATAATAAGGTCTTTAGCCTGTCAGTTTTGTGTTCTGTTGTGCTGATTGAAGATTTGAGTTTATCTTTATATCGAAACAGGTTTTGTCTCTATGGAAGGAATAACATGACAGTTGGAGGCAATTATAAAAAAATAAAAAACCTAAAATCTTAAATGTATTTGTTTAGAAGTAAGGTTTGAGCAATGCATGACAAGAATATAAACTCTTTTCACTCTGTTCTATTAAGGATGTGTATACATACATATATGCGCTCGCGCACACACACATATTCATGAAGAAGTTTTTGTTTTGCTAATTTTTCTAAAGTGAAGTGAACTTACCCAACACACATATCTACACTCCTTGAGATTCAGTTACTGTTTGGTGAAAGTTTTTTATTCCCTTTTCTTTTATATTACATTTAATGCAGAGACTCTGGTTCACACTATTCTCAAGAGCTATCAGGTGGTTTTTTTTTTTAGGAGAAACTCGTGAGGTGTTGTGGCTGAAATCATCTTTATTTGTAAAGGAAGACTAAGGTGGACTTATTTGTGACTAACCATGGGCAGGGCTGGAGAGAGTAAGGTTGTACTTTTAAATACACCATCAACATCAATATATTATATAAAATGAAGAATATCTCATCAACTTATAAGGAAGAAAACCAAAATGTCTCCATGCCTTGTTTCATTTTAGTACTTAGGTAAAACACCATCTGTTTCAAATTTTCCCCTATTTTCTTCTACTTGGTCTTTCTGTAAAGGTATAAAACATCTCTTAGCTCATTGGTCGTATACCGAGACAGGCAAAGAGGCACACTTGGATTGGGAAAACTAGCTTTCTAACACTTGGGCTCATAAAATAAATTTAATTATTATCTTTCTTCAACACTGATTGTTTTCCACTAATAATTTATTTTTAGATACATTGATCTGTTCCAGTATATGCTAAAGGAATTGAGAGGCTTGAATATTTGCCAAACTGTCTCTTCCAGTGAATTCCAGAGGTCACCCGCTTACCATCATTCTTTCCAGTGTCACTTCCTTCTTAAGCTGGTCTACCTCCATCTTCAACTTGTCCTTTTCTGTCAGGTCCTCGATGTTGATCACTGGCATCTTCTGTCTGTGATAAAGATAGAGTGTAATCATGCACACCTGAACTGTGCACACACACACACACACACACACACACACACACACACACAGCCCATAGGCAGCCCATGCCTCTGCTCTGCACTTACCAGGGAAGCTGTTTTTTGGGTTTCTTTCAGATTGCCTATGATAACCAGCTCTCATGAACAAGCTCTCTAAACACTGCTCATACTGCATACCAGGCTTAGGATTTTAAAGCTTCTTCATAATCTCCCCTAATATGATTAAACTAAGCATTTCTCTTCCAACACATGCCAGAAGATTTGAGGGGAGGGGACTGTTTAGTCAGCGTGTAATACGAAGTAGTAGCGTCCTTCCTTTCTTCTGGCCTTTTGCAGTCTGAACTTCTGGGTTTTCAACACTCCTCTCTTGCATCAAAGCCATCCGCCAAGGAATCGATGCCATTTAGTTGAGTCAGAGGTTATTTGGAGGACTGCCCATTAATCCCCAAATTGCTTGAGTATTTAATCTGGTATTAAAAGAGAACTATTTATAAAGAGTACCATTATTAAATGTATCCTAGAGAATGGATTGAAATGTGAACCAGTGAAGCTGAATATAGTAAATAAACTTCAGAAACAAGCTATTATACAATTTAGAAATGTCGTTCAACAATACCTAGGATTTATGGGTTAACTGCTGCAGCACATTGAACAAAGGGTGTCGAGCAGCTCTAACTTGTTAAAGGGAACATGCTGGTTCTGATCTACCAATGTAACTTTGGTGAGAGGAATAAACTCTTCTACCATCTTCCTCTTATTTAGACTCATGGGTAATAGAGAAGATGGCTTGTTGGCTGTTGGCATAGCTGAAATTACTTGAAAGACATATTGTTATACTTAAATGACACCGTGTCTGTCCCCTGCTCCTCTCCTTTTCTGCTTTACATCTGCAATTTCATTTTCATATGGAAATATTTTTATGCAACGTGAACTATTCAGATCACACACTATTTCGAGCAATGTGACATTGTACATTTCCAGGAGACTACTTGGCTAAGCAGCATCACAACAACTCCTGATTAAGTGTGTGTTGTTTTCATTCCCAAAACATTTAGGGAAATATTGTATGCCTCCTAGTCTTAAGATATCCTATGCTTCCCGAGGAAGAGGTACTTCATGTATTTTTTTTCTTTTTTTTTTTAATTACGTATTTTCCTCAATTACATTTCCAATGCTCTCCCAAAAGTCCTCCATACGCCCCCCCCCCCCACTTCCCTACCCACCCATTCCCATTTTTGGCCCTGGCGTTCCCCTGTACTGGGGCATATAAAGTTTGTGTGTCCAATGGGCCTCTCTTTCCAGTGATGGCCTGTATTTTTTTTTAAATAAAAACTCTGCATATGCAACACAGCCCTAGAATGGAGCTGCCAATGCTGGCGACAGGAGCCTACTGTCACCTGCTAGTTTCACTTTCCCCACTCTTCTCTGTAAGAAATGATGCAACAGTACAGAGTCAGTTCTACCAGACCTTTGTCAGGTGGAAGCGCAGTCTCTGTCTTATTCTCATCTTCCCTCTGACTCCTCTGTAAAAGGAATAACTGTAGAACTTCACACATGTTCCTTTGACTTCTTACCCACTGATGCTACCATTTACACAAACTTCCCCATACTGGCTGTAGCACCACAGTATGTCTGAGAAACACTTCCGTGTGTATTGTTATCACAGTTGACTGTTAAGGTTTATACACAGTAGACTGCCTTTTATAAGGGTGACAATGAAAAGAATTTTGACTTAAGGAGATCTGAGATAGATCCACCAGTTGATTTTTCTGCTCCAGAATATTCTAGTCAATTACCAAAAGCAAATGACCATCCTCATGTACTTGACAACTGAATGATTTCGACCAATTATTAAGCCTGTGACTTATTTACCTGAAATATAGATGATGGTAGAACAAGCCTTTATTAATTGTTATCCATGCATCTCCAATTTCTTAGACTGTACTTTCTTATGTGGCATTATCTGAGACCTCTTTACACACTCTAAATATATCATGTGCACATAATTTGGCTCCTTTGAGAATATATGTTGCTGTAGTCTACCGAGATCTCCTTTCCTAGGGTCAGGTATTCATCCACCATGTCCTGAGGTTACTGACTCTTACAGACAAATCTTGGTCCCAAGTTGGTTGTTGATTGTAGAACACACTTTGCCTGGACATGCCTGGAAGATTATGTTCTTATCTAGGCCTAAGGATATAGCAGACAACTTGCTAGGGTGGCGCCGTAATAACATAACTTTTCTTGTCTTGGCAGAAATCTTTGCTGGAACTGAAACTTTTCTAGTGCTCCAGGAAGGTCAGGATGAGGCTAGAATTCTTGTTACTAACATCTTCTGCCGATCCTACTTCCTCACTCAATTAGAGCTTCTCCGTGAGTGTTCTCCTGGATGACTCAGTGATCTGAACCACAACCTGCATCTGGAATCTGCTTCAAGGAAGTCTAATACTTGTCAGATGTTTCAGTCCTCACAGCTGCCCATTGCTCTGCACAGTATTCACTCGAATAAAATCAAACATGCAGATGCAGTTACCACCCTAGGTCATATTCACTTGCTATAGGAAAGCATGACATCTATCCAACATCATTTTTAATAAGTGATTTCTCAATTGAGGTTTAAAATTAAATATGTTATATTTAATACATGTTATATACATTTTTTTTTTATTTTAGAGAACAGTCTTAGAAAATTCTAGAAAGCTTGCAAATTGAAAGCCCTAGGTCTGTGTGAAAAAAGTCCAAGAGACTTCACATACCAAAAGCAGGGAACACAAATTTCAACCTCCTCAAAGATACTGAGACAGATAAGAAAGAGCTTACGTGTGTGGGGAGGGGATTTTAAATGTTTAGAGTTAAATAGCAATTAAGGGTTCAAGGAATCCAGATACAGCTAGTGAGACATTTCTGTGGATAGAGGTATTAGTCACACTAAGCCTAACAACACGATTTCAATCCCTTGGGCCATAAATGTTAGAAAGAGAGAATCTCTACACTTATGCTAATACCCTCCCACCCCCTAGTAAATAAATGTAAAAAATTAAATTATACATATAGGTGTGTGTGTGTATATATATATGTATACATATATATATTTCACACACAATTTTTCTTCTTTGTTGTCTGACCATCTTACAGTGACACAACGCTTGTCCAGAGTGCAAACACCCAGAATCATACAATGATGGGATGCTTCCAATATAAAAGCTCATCTTCTGGTCTGATGTGAATTCTACTCCCACATACTTCTTTTAAATCAATATAAATGGCTTAGTTGTTTCTTCATACTCAAGAATATAGATGAAAATTGAAAACAGACAACACTAAATTTTTCTTCATCCCTCATAGTCTAAGCTTTCAGGTTAGGCCAAAGCCCAGTAAGATAAGGTAATGGCTGGTGCTCATTAGGATGAGGATAGAGGACCACACTCCAGTTAAGAAGATGCTCGCTCCTTTTCTTCATCCTCTGCCATATGCCATCAAAGACTGCAAGAAACAAAGGCAAAGCAGAGAGCAGCAAGGGGAGAGAGAAGCCCATGAGATGTACCCCATATGAAGACTGGTTCCCACCCAATGGAAGAAATCAAGACCCCTAGGGTAGAAGTTTACATTTCACCAGTTTCGTGGCCTTAATACATAAGACAAACTTTCCTAATTCTAGACTGACGACCAGTAAAAGACAAACATTTGCATGACAAACATATGCATAATTATTTCAAACTTGGGCTTAACTTCACTTTACAACTAAATACAAAAATATATCCTGAGCCGGGCGTGGTGGCGCACGTCTTTAATCCCAGAACTTGGGAGGCAGAGGCAGGCAAATTTCTGAGTTCAAGGCCAGCCTGGTCTACAAAGTGAGTTCCAGGACAGCCAGGGCTATACAGAGAAACCCTGTCTCGAAAAACCAAAAAAAAAAAAACAAAAAAAAATATATCCTGGTTATTAGTTACAGTATATTTTATAATAACAAAATATATTTTTTTAAGAAAATAAGGCCATGGTACAAGAGTATTCTACTCCTTTTAGAAAATTGTATGACCTGTTATAGCCACGAGATTGTATTTAGCACCATGTCTTCAGGGATGCTGAACATTAACAGCTTGTGGCTGTATCACAATACAACAGCTCAATGAATGTTCTTGGTTTTTGTCTTTTTCCAAAACCCATCTTCTTGCTTTAAAATGAGCCTCTGTTTTTATATTCTACAAATACAATCCTAGTACTATAGTGATGATTTTACATAGGCCCCTATAAAATATTTCCTATATGAATAAGACTGTGAGTTATAGAAACTTCATGCCCATAAATCTAAGAAAAGAGAAGGAAGCACTGGTCCCCTTGACTTTTTTAGTTCTTAAGTGCTAAGCTAAAGTAAAAACCAAATATGCCCAATAGTAATGCCATCTATCTAAAGGGTATTAAAGAGAATCTACACATTGGAAAATAGGAGTTAAACATAGCTGTTGGTAAGAAATTTCTATTAAGATATTTTCTATGCTTGTATCTTAATACATTGAGAATTCTTCTAAAAATGGTTTGTATTTACTCTCACTGAAGCAAGCAAACATATTTCACAGTGGGGTCAGTGCTGGACAGTCAAAGGCCACTGTTTCCTTATCTACACCGTAAGTGAGGGGAGTTTTTAAAACATGAAACTATGCAAGTGTGAACTCCATTTCTCCTCCTTGATATCTGTCATAATTTCCAATGAGTTTTTCCTAGAATTAACATGAGCTAGTGCAAGCGAACTTGCTTTCTGTTTGTTTCCATATATTAGACACATGTGTGTTTCAAGCAAGAATTCCAGATAAATAAAGTATTTGTTACGAAGAATTAGAAGAGGGAGAAATTATTCAAATTCTTGCTTAGAATCCCTTTGATCTGCATGGCATACAGCACTGCGAATGCTCTAGTTATCTCTTGCTTTAGAAACACACAGTGTGCATGGTTTTGTAGAAATTATATTATGCTTAATAAACTTAAAATCATACAGACATAAACTTTTCTCTAGTACCATTTCTTATCATATTTGGGGTTGTAGAACAAATAAGACCTAGCACCTTTCTATTTGTCCAATAATAAATCTAGAGATGTACTGAGATCCTACTTTCTGTGGAACTTATTCTAAAATCTTAAGTGTAAATCAGAGATAAAAGAGAAAAAAATCACTTCACCCTCTAGAAACTTGCACTCCAGGAAGATAGGTAGATGATAGTATTTAAAAGTACATTATCCACATTTACCTGGGAATCAAATAAACCAGGAAAAGAAGAAGAACACGAGCCAAGCAAACAGGTATGAAGAAAGTTCCTGAGAAAACCAGAGCAAACCAAACCAAAGAAATGAACCAAAATGAGCAAACCAAACCAAAGAAATGAACCAAAATCCAAACACTAACCAACCAAACAACAACAACAACAAAAAAAAACACAAAACAAACAACTCCCCACCCCCACCCCCACCCCAATACATTGGCTGAAACCTCTGTCTATAGCTGAAAGTCTCACTAGTGATTTTCTGGTAGCTGGCGATCAGAGCCTAATTTTCATCTACCCTAGGTTAATCTTTAGCCATGTAAAGAGCCACCTTTGTTCTCCTTTGTGTTTGACCTAGTTAGTGTCCCTGTAACAGGTGAAGCCCTTTGCTGACTTGCCAGACCACTGTCTTCCACCAGTCAAATGGCTAACAGTGTTATCAGACAAGCATCTGAACCATGTCCTAGAGAATTTTCTGCTTAGCTGACATCTTTTCTCCTGCTGCTATCACAGGTATATCTGAAATGTAGTCTTGCTTAGTGACTCTTTTTGTTTTGTTCTGATAAGAATTTCATGGAACTGTAATCATGGTTGGGAAAATTTTGTTTCTTTCTGAGATGTGACTATCCCCGGGTTTGGTTTAAAGATCATTTGCTGTATGTTCTGAGGTGGCTATTTAGGATACTGTTAGATTTTCATTTTCTGTTTGTTTTCAATGTATCTGGTTTAAAATACCACTTTCCTTTCTTAGCTTTGTCCTGATATTCAATTCTGGATTTTGTTTTGGGTTGGCTTTCAGACCTCTAAAGGCATGATTTCTGACCTTTCAGTTTATTAAATCACTAAATTCATTCTGTCCCTCTGTTTATCCTCCCTATTTGATTTAACAAGGGGAGAACATGATTGAAGAAAGCCAGATTTAGCACAATGGGTTTCATATACGAAAGGTATATTAATTCACCTTGCATGTTTTTATAAATTGTTTGTTTGTTTGATTTTGTTTTGGTTTTCTTGTTTGTTTGTTTGTTTAGGTTTAGTTTTGGGGTTTTGTTCTTGAGCTTTGGACTTGGGGTTGTGGTTTTTGTGACAGGGATTCTCTGTATAACTCTGGCTATCCTGGAATTTGATCTGTAGACCAGGCAGGCCTCAAACTTACAGATCCAGCCTGCCTCCGCTTTCTGAGATTAAAGGCGTACACCACCACTGTCTGAATACATTTTTTTTTAAAGAGAGAAAGCTGTATTAAAAGTATCTTGCCTTTACATTGACTCGACGGTGGACATCTACTATCTCTACATTGATTGGTTTTGTGTCCTTAACTAAAGGTACTAGATAGGAAAATCAAAGAAAATCATACATACCTGAGTATTTCAATTAAAATTCAAAATTACCAAAAGTGATAAGATTGGTAATTTACAAAAATTAGTAGGAGCTCTAAAAACTACCTGTAAGCTTACAATGTTAAAAAGGTAAATGTTAATATTTAAAAGTTATATAAAGCCTAGAAATACATTTTAAATTAACCCTTATTTTTCTCTCTGAACATTCCTCTTCATTTTGTAACAGAATAAAAATCAGGATCACATAAAACATTATGGCCTGTTTTAGGATTAAAATGTGGGAAAGAGAGATGCCATTTCACACTAAGAATTTCCCATTTAAAAGCTACTTTCCTTTAAAAAATATCATCACACTCGAGTATGTCTTATTTTCTCCTTGAGTGACTTTCTCTTAACCCTAATGCTTAAGATTATATTAAAATATAATTATTATACAACTAGCCCTAAAATTTTTCTGTGTCAAAGCAAAACTTTTGGTTTGGCCATAGTAGACGTCCTTAAAGTTGGAGAAAGCTCCCCAGGTTGCTAAGATATGGAATGATTTCTGTACCTTTAGCACCGGCATTTCTGGTTGCCCATATCCATCATTGTGATATAAGGAACCAGGAATGCCTGTGCTACATTGAGATTTTGCCAGACTCTCCTTAAAAACATGGCGTATATAATACCTCAGGTTGATCTGCTTCTGTCTTTGTTGTTGATATTATTTGTTTTCTCTTTATTTGTGGCCAAAACTCTGCTTAACTTATATTAAGTGCATGGATATTGATGATAAAAATTTTTAGACTCATTTATACTCTGTCCTGGGTCAAATAGGACAATACATGGTTTTTCCAAGGGACATTGTCATAAGGGCTGACCTCTCAGATGTCCCAAACGAACATCTTGCCTCTGAGGTAGTAGGCTAAGACACAATAACATAATTATTGTAAAATGAACATATTTTGTATCCAAAACACATTAAAAGTGATTGTTTCTCTCGGCTTATAATCGTTTTAAAAATATTATTAATTCTTTGAGAATTCCACTCAAATGTATTTGATCAGGTTTACATCTCCCAATTCCTCCCAGACCCACCCTACTTTCCTTCCTACTCAATTTTGAATTTTCCTTTTTATATGTTTTCCAAGTTGAATCAGCTCTTAGCTTAAAATCTTAAAGTTGTTCTGCTTCCTTCCTTTCCTGTCTCCTTTCCTGTCTCCTTTACTCTCTCTAAAAATAGAAACAGAAGTAAGGTTGACTTTTTCTGGTTTTTGTTTGTTTTCGAAACAGTGTTTCTCTGTACAGCCCTGGCTGTCCTGGAACTCATTCTGTAGACCAGGCTGGCCTCGAACTCAGAAATCTGCCTGCCTCTGCCTCCCGAGTGCTGGGATTAAAGGTGTGTGCCACCATGCCCGTCTTGAAATTTTTTATTACATATTTTCTTTATTTACATTTCAAATGTTATCCTTTTTCTTGGTTTCCTCTCCGAAACCCCTTTATCACATCCCCCATCCCCCCCCCCTCAACCCATGCTCACCAACCCACCCTGTTTCTTGGCATTCCCATACACTGGGCATCAAGCCTTCACAGGACGGACCAACGGCGTCTCCTCCCATTAATGTCCAACAAGGCCATCCTCTTCTACATATGCAGTTGGAGCCATGGGTCCTTCCATGTGTACTCTGGTTGGTGGTTTAGTCCTTGGGAGCTCTGGGTTTTCTGATTGTTTCGTGTTGTTGTTCCTCATATGGGGCTGCAAATCTCTTTAGCTTCTTCAGTTCTCTAGTTCCTCCACTGGGGACCCTGTGCTCTGTCCAATGGTTGGCTGAGAGCATCCACCTCTGTATTTGTCAGGCACTGGCCAATCCTCTCAGGAGACAGCTAAATCAGACTTCTGCCAGCAAGCACTTGTTGGAATCCACAATATTGTCTGGATTTGGTAACTGTATATGGCATGGATCCCCAATCTCTGGATGGACTTTACTTCAGTCTCTGCTCCACACTTTGTATCTCCTCCTATCGGTATTTTGTTCCTCCTTCTAAGAAGAACCAAAGTATTCACACTTAGGTCTAACTTCTTCTTGAGCTTCATATGGTCTGTGAATTGTATCTTGGGTATTCCGAGCTTTGGGGCTAATATCTACTTATCAGTGAGTGCATACCATGTGTGCTCTTTTATGATTGGGTTACCTCACTCAGGGTGATATTTTCTAGTTTCATCCATTTGCCTAAGAATTCCATAAATTCACCATTTTTAATAGCTGATTAGTCTCCATTGTGTAAATGTACACATTTTTTCTGTATCCATTCCTCTGTTGAGGGACATCTAGATTCTTTCCACCTTCTGGCTATTGTAAAGAAGGCTGCTAAGAACATAACAGAGCATGCATCCTTATTACATGTTCAAGCATCTTCTGAGTATATGCCCAGGAGTGGTATAGCTGAGCCCTCAGGTAGTACTACTATGTCCAATTTTCTGAGGAACCGCCAGACTGATATCCAGAGTGGTTAAACCAGCTTGCAATCCTACCAACAATGGAGGAATGTTCCTCTTTCTCCACATCCTCACCAGCTTCTGCTGTCAACTGAATTTTTTGATCATAGCCATTCTGACTGGTGTGAGGTGGGATCTCAGGGTTGTTTTGATTTGCATTTCCCTGATGGCTAAGATTGATGAACATTTCTTTAGGTGCTTCTCAGCCATTCAGTATTCCTCAGTTGATAATTCTTTGTTTAGCTCTGTACACCATTTTAAAATAGGGTTATTTGGTTCTCTGGAGCCTTTGGTTCTTGAGTTCTTAGTATATATTGGATATTATCCTCTATGAGATGTAGGATTGGTAAAGATCTTTTCCCAATCTGTTGGTTGCCATTTTGTTCTATTGACAGTGTCCTTTGCCTTACAGAAGCTTTACAATTTTATGAGGTCCCATTTGTCAATTTTTTATCTTAGAGCATAAGCCATTGGTGTTATGTTCAGAAAATTTCCCCCTGTGCCCATGTGCTCAAGGCTCTTCCCCACTCTCTTTTCTACTAGTTTCATTGTGTCTGCTTTTATGTGGAGGTCCTTGATCCACTTGGACTTGAGCTTTGTACAAGGAGATAAGAATGGATCTATTTGTATTCTTCTACATGCTAACCACCAGTTGAACCAGCACCATTTGTTGAAAATGCTGTCTTTTTTCCACTAGATGGTTTTAGCTCCTTTGCCAAAGATCAAGTGACCATAGGTGTGTGGGTTCATTTCTGGGTCTTCAATTCTATTCCATTGATCTACCTGCCTGTCTCTGTACCAATACCATACAATTTTTTATCACAATTGCTCTGTAATTCAGCTTGAGGTCAGGAATAGTGAGTCCCTCAGAAGTTCTTTTATTGTTGAGAATAATTCTTGCTATCCTTGGATTTTTGTTACTCCAGATTAATTTGCAAATTCCTCTTTCTTTCTTTTTCAATGTTTTACAGTCTCAATTAAGAGTAACTTCCATAACCAGTTCCTCTATACTGGAGGAAGGACCAAGCTTCCTCCTTTGAGTCTCTAATGTCCTTCTTAATTCTAGACATTCACTTGACAACGTTTGAAGAAGAGACTTCCTCTGTGTAGCCCTGGCTGTTCTGGAACTCACTCTGTAGACCAGGCTGGCCTAGAACTCAGAAATTCACCTGCCTCTGCCTCCCAAGTGCTGGGATTAAAGGCGTGTGCCACCACACCCAGCTTGAATCTTTTGTTAATAAACTTCTTAATGCTTTGTTAATAAACTTATATATTCAGACTTTATTATATATATATATATTCAAACTTTATACTAGTTATACATTCTTCCCAGTGAAAAGTTAGGGAACTTATGCATCATTCAGGTCAAGAATTCGGCATAATTTCCCTAGCTTTTCATTGGGAAGAATGATTTATGGTCCAGGGGCCCTTAGAGATGCCCAGAGTGAAAATTAGACATTGAACATCTGTGATGACCAAATGCTAAGGGTTGCTTAATCCAGGCTGAGGTTGCCAGAGCTAGAAAGAGAAGTATATCCCAGTACAGTTCTAGGTTGGTTAATGATGTCTAATCTGATATCTGTATTTTTTTTCATCTCTGACTGTCTGCCTGTCTCTTTCTCCTTTAGATACAAAAGGAAACATAAAATATAAGTTAGCATCACTATAAATTAAAACAACAAAAAGCATTGGCTCACATTGAGGAAGACATTTCCATCTTTCCCTCAATAAAGGCACCTGCTGTCTCCTATTTATCTCTCAGATAGAGACAGATATTACTTAACTAGGTATGACTAGGTTGACTTTGTACTTTTATTGGGCATCTACTTAAGTCTTAAGCCTTTTCAATTATCATGATAGGTGCATCTTTATGCTGTAAGACTCAGACTATGCCTTATGTCTTTAACATGCTCATTTTCTGCCAAGAAAGTATGTATTTGGGCTTATTCATTGTTTTGGTTCTATTGGAACAACAATTGACTACTAGCCTAAAGGAGACAACAAAATCCTGGGTTGTAAAATCTACAGTATGTAGAACTGTGTCTGCACATGCATATATTTCATATTGTTTATGTGGCAAGATATTAGTTGGTAAGTGTTCAATAAATTCAATTTGTTGAATTAAAGCCAATTCTTTTTCTTTCATAGTGTGTCTGGGACTTGAAGGGGAGAAGACCTGACTTCAGTAGGCTAACTCACTAAGTTTGGCTAGGTGTCTCAATAAGCAAATTAAAGAGACAGTATGAAGACAGACAAGAGAAAGAATAGTTTATCTGTGAGAGAAAAAAAATAATAACGGGGTGTGTTGATCCAAAAATTATTTTTTACAGTATAAACATGAGTTTTTAAATGTAAATTATAAAATTAAAGGGGAAACATATTCATAATGTTCCGGCAGCAATGCAAATCTGCTTGACCCTGGTCTCAGTTCAGGTTTTACAAGTTTACTCCTAAGCTCTTTATTGCTTGAGGGATGGCCTTGGTTTTTGTTTTTAAGATAATTATCCTGCTCCCAGATACAGCCTTCCCCTGGCAGATAATTTCTGTCACCTGCTGTTATAAGCAGTTTAGCAGAAATGTCAAACTTTCTTCTGCTTTGGATGTTCTGTAAGTTCAAATAAAAAGAGAATGCTAAAATACAAGCAATTTTAAAGTACCTACTATATGACTTCAATTATTAACTGAGGATTTATTCATTAGAAAATATACACACACACACACACATATGTATGCTTTTTTTGATTTAGCTACAGACTCCTGGGTTTTCAAGATTATCTTAATAATAATTGTCCTATTTTTAAAAGTACATTCTATTTAAATTTTATAAAAATAAAATAACAAATAATGAGAAGACAAAATGAAATTACTAAATAAAGAGATAAAAAGGCTAAACATATAAGATATAATTTTATTGAAAGGGTTAAGAAAAGAAAAATGCTTTTAGATGAGAAGGGCTCACAGAATAAAATAAAGGTTATTCCAGTATAAAAATAGATTAAAATAAAAATGGTAGTGTGTTCTAAAACATTGTAAAAAACATAAACCTTAAAAGAGTGAATGTGGTTACAACTACATTGATTAGAATTAAGGGTTATTAAATTTCTATGATAACCAGGTCTTATTGAGAACTGATCCATTCTTACTGATGTTTGCAGAGGTAAAATAAAAGATAAAAAATAAAAAATAAAAACTGGGATGAATTGATGCTCAGCAGTTCAGATCATGTGGGGCTGAGTTTCTATGCCCAACACCCACTTCAAGGAACCACACATGCCTGTAGCCAGCTTCAGGGAGATCTGATGTCTGTACCCTCCAATGACAGTCATGTGCGTACACACACACACAGACACACACACACCACATTCGCATCGTTTTAAATATGGCTTTCAAAACCAAGGACTTCATATGATCCTTACTTCCCCTGCCCCAAAATAAAATTTGCAATTAGATTCTGTTTTTGTATGTTTTATACAATCTCCCTTGAGTAACACTGTCAATTAATGGGTAGCCACTGTCTCAACATTGGGGAAAAAAACTACTTTGGGATATTTCTACCAAGTTATCTAGTTGTTGTGGAGTTCATTTTCAAATTGGACAACTATTTTAAATCATTTATAAAATTTTCCCTATTTGATAAATAAATCATACTAAGAGCATCAAGATTAACTAACAATTTGGTTTTCTTCTATGATCTTCACCAACTTTAAGAGATAGATACTATCTCTCCACAAAATTAAATTTTTTCCCTCCTTTAAAAAAATAGGTAAAAAACTATAGTTCATCTGCATTGAAACAGCATGCATTACAAGAGGTATTAAAATGTGGTACAAAAATTCAAAATTAGTTATAGAGCCCTTCTCTAAACCTGCCCTGCAGCAGTCTGTGCCAGCTTTTGAGAACACAAGTCATCAGCTTTAAAATCACCGTGACACCCGTCAACCACAGTGGAAAGCAAGCATCTTGAGCAACTGAGCTTTCTCAGTGTTTATGCTTCTTGAAGCCATTTATAACCACAACTATGTGTGTTTTCTAATGCTTAGTATACTTAATACTTCAAAGGATATATTCCTAAGCAATCAAAATAAGGCTAACTCTGGTTTTAAAATGGTCTAAATAGGAATGATATCATCTCTTCATTAATCATGCTGCTGTTATGACTGTTTGCTTACCAAAACTTTATAAGTTATGATCTAGTTTTCATGTTTCAAAAGATTCAAGTGTTTGCACTGACTTTGTAGAACAAGAAAAATATTTCATTAATAGTATAATTTCAATTTTAAAGTGTATTTAAAATTAACAAAATATTACTCTAACTCTTTCCTCCAAATCTCTGTGTAGAGTACAGCTGGATTTAAAAAAAACAAAAACAAATTAAAAATATGAGGGAAATAGTGCTTTCTGGACCAGCAGAGCGGTTGAACATGTGAACGCACAGTTATTACGACAGTATGCATAAGACCTGAGCTAACTCAAGCCAGACAAATTCCCAGCATACATGGGAAGGGCAGGAAGAAAATCCCTCTCCCCGACTAGGTGCGGAGCTAGTACTGGTTGATAGCTGCTGAGAGGGAGAGTCTGGTTTGTTTGTTTGTTTTGTTGTTGTTGTTGTTTGGTTTTTTTAAAATGATGTTCTAGCTAAGGTAAGTTAGCTAAAACATCCTGACATTTGGTTCCTAAAGGAAGAAGAGAGCTGGGTGATTTTCTATGGGATCATGGTATTCTTCATCAAGGAGATCAAATTCTAGTTAAACCTGACATGGATTCAGCAAGAAGACAAGATGAAATGCTGCAACTGTCTTTTTTTTAGCTTTGCCGAAACTGTCTTAGCCCCGTCACAGTGCGTGTGCATGCATGCATGCTGTTGTTTTAATTTGTGTAAGGAAGTGTGTGAGTCTGCATTTGGGTATGTACAGGTATAGGTGCCCTCCGAGGCCAGAGGCACCAGATGCATGGCAGCTGGAGTTACAGAAGGTTGTGAGCCCCTGACATTGGTTCTGGAAACTAAATACTCTGGAAGAACAAATTTAATCTCTCTTCAGTAGTGAGCTGAGCCGTATCTCCAGCTAAGACGCCAATTTCTAATAATCACAACAATCTTAATATTCTATACCTTAAAAGTTAGAATTCCTTCACTGAGTATTTAAGATATCCTATACTTCAATTTGCCAGGATTTTAAAAACTAATTAAACAATATTCATATTTTACTAATAAAAAAAGAAAGTAGACAATAGCGTAGTAACTTCTGGAGTCTCATTTTCTTTTCTATAGAGAATTAAAAGAATAAGATGGATTATTATGTCTATAAAGTCTATAAAATTCTGATCTTAACAGGTTTAATCACGAGTGAATCACTATTATTAATAATATTCAATATAGAAAACCTTGTTAAATTTTGATCTGTTTTGTTATTCAATTTCTTCAGTGTTTTTTCGTTTAGTTTCTCAAACTAAAAATCTGGTACAAGTGAAGTAAATGAGATTAGTATCCACAGGTAACAATTAATAAACTAATCTGAATATCAAAGGCCAATCTTTCTTAAGCATAGAGGTTGCCACTCAATATGAAATTATAGATATAAAATCAGATTGGAATAAATACCCTAAAATATAACAAATATGAATTAAACTAAAATAAGTTATGTGGTTCGAATAATTATAAATATAGCATGAGTAAGTTTTAAACCACTGTAACTTGATTGGTTACATCGTGCTTCTCTCCTCTAGTCCCTTCACTGTGTTAAGCCAGACCGTATTATATGGCCCATGTTATGTCAAATATAAAATAAGATAAAACAAGTAAGACTTGGATCACAGCAGCTCATAGGTTTTTATTCAATCTCTCCTTTAATGACTTCATTCAGTCAGAGAAGCTCTTCTTCTTTCAGGTCTTTACAGGCTCTTCTTCTTGCCTAACAGCTGCTTTGCTCTCTACTACTCATTCTTATCTACATCAGACCTTAGGATTGAGCCTTCCAAAAACCAGGGGCAATTAACATTTGTCCCTGAATGCACAAACTGGGATGCCTGGCCAACATGGGGAAACATGAACTAAGGTTCTGAAAAACCCACACCTTAAGCTGAACTTTCTACAAGGATCAGTGGCTGATGACAGTTTCAGTGACCATGGAGAGGTTGAAATGTTGCTGGGCTAGAGCTAATACAATTATCTTGAGCTATCTTTAGTTCCCTTAATGGCCATCCCTTGTCCACATCAAAAACAAAACAAAGCAAAGCAAAACAAAACAAAACAAAAAACATGCTAAATAACACAAAAACAAACAAACAAAAAACTGAGCTTTGATTTGTGTTGGTAACTATTGAGCATGGAGCCTGTCTTCTGTGTGGTTGACATATTGTGTCTGTTGTAGGATATTTGGTCATGCTATGACCCTGAGATTGTGTCATTTACCGAACAAAACAACAACAAAAACAAAACAATAAAATCCCTGCTTCCAGTTGTGGTGTGGCTCAACCCTTAGCTCACACCTTTAATCCCTTTGGCAGGAACATAGACACTTCCTTAGTACACACCTTTAATCCCAAACAATGAAGGTAAAGATAGTTTGATGAAGGAAGCACCCATGTTTGAAAGTGATGTTTAATTGAGTGGCAGAAAAAGAGAAAGATCTGATAGAATACAATCTGCCCAACTCTTACAAGAAGAGAGAGCGAAGAGAGATAACATATGAGAAAGCAACATAGAGAGAGAAGGAGGCAGTTTTACCAGCACAGTTGTACACAGACAGGTTGCAAAGAGCTAGAACAGGTGAAGACAGAATGAGCCAGAGAATTAGGAGGAGCCAAAAGATTTGACTGCATTGCCAAAGTAAGTGTAAGTCAAGCAAAGCAATTCAGGAGAGCCTGAGAGAGAAACTAGATCAAATCAGTCAGCTTAGAGAGGTTCTTCTTCTTCTTCTTTATTATTATTATTATTATTATTATTATTATTATTATTATTATTATTATTATTGTTGTTGTTGTTGTTATTATTATTATTGGATATTTCTTTATATACATTTCAAATCTTATCCCGAAAGTTCCCTATACCCCCAGCCCTGCTCCCCTACCCACCCATTGCCTCTTCTTGGCCCTGGCGTTCCCCTTACTGAGGCATATAAAGTTTGCAATACTAAGGAGCCTCTTTTCCCAGTGATGGCTGACTAGGCCATCTTCTGCTACATATGCAGCTAGAGAAACGAGCTCTGGGGGTACTGGTTAGTTCATATTGTTGTTCCACCTATAGGGTTGCAGACCCCTTCAAGTCCTTGGGTGCTTTCAGCTTCGAGAGTTTTGACCTAGAAAAAACTGAGTTGAATCAGCCAGCCAAGTTTGGAAAGAACTAGAAAGGGGCTAGCTTATTCAGCAGCAAGTCTCAGAGGCTGAAAACATTGTAGGCCTAGATTAGATTGTGCGAAGGCTTCCGGGACTAAGCTAGGTTAGCAGAGAGAGGCTGTAAGCAGGAAGCCGCCAAGACAATCACATCAGCCGAATACAAGATACTTTTACAAATGCCTCTTCAGTAAAGAAAACTCTTTTTCTTTTCCCTGGCGGCTATCACTTTCAAATAGCTTCTTGACTAGAGGTAGGAGGTTATGCCTGTTTTCCCTCCTCCATGCTGGAATGTTGTCTGCCCCGAGCTTGTTGTGTTTCCACATACTGTCAAAGTCTCTGTGAGTTCATATGTGCATCTGTTCTGTTGTGTCTTAAAAATGCTGTTTACTTAAATAAAGAGTATCCACAAAGATTGGTTAGCAAGTAAGGGGCTGACTGTGTGATCTCCTGAGGAAAAGGAAATAGACTATAGTGTTGTAAGGTCTACAAAGTGAGTGCCAGGACAGCCAGGGCTACACAGAGAAACCCTGTCTCGAAAAACCAAAAAAAAAAAAAAAAAAGAACTAAGTGGGGCCGGGAAGCGGTGGCGCACGCCTCTAATCACAGCACTTGGGAGGCCGAGGCAGGCAGATTTCTGAGTTCGAGGCCAGCCTGGTTTATAAGGGTGAGTTCCAGGACAGCCAGAGCTACACAGAGAAACCCTGTCTGGGAAAAAAGGGGAAAAAATGGAAAAAGGAAAAAAAAATTAAGTGGGGTATAAAAAGGGGGATTAAACATGGGAGGGATGTGCGGTCAGGGTAGAGGACAGAGGACACAGAAGACAGACTACAGTGAGGACTAGCTAATACTGAAAGCCTTTTGAAAAGCCATATGGAAATGTATTTAGAGACAATGCCTTAAGATACTTCACCAAAGTGTCATTTATTTATTTTTAAAAATTGGAGATACACAAATAAAAGATCAGTTAAGATTGTCTGCTGGAGAGCTAAGTGGTGATGTTAAGTAGTCAATGTTAATGATTCAAAGGATGGATAAAAGGTATATGCAATCATACGTTGATGTAGGCATGTATATTCATGCAAGTGTACAAAGTTTTTAGAATGTGAAGTGTGAAGGCAAAAAGAAGCCTTGGCTTGCTGTGTTCTTGCAACCTTTACTGCTTAGCCAGGGGAAAGGAACAGATCCACTGAGAGGAAGGAGGTGACTAAGTAGGTGAAAGGCAGAAAAATGTGAGATGAAGACTAAGAAAAACATTTCAAATATGAGAAAGGACGAACAATTGTCAAGCAGTGGTAAAAAGGTGGACAAAATAGAAATAGAAATGTAATCTTGGCTACAACTGCTTGGGGTATTACCTGTACCAAGAAGTCCTGTAAAATGTGACAACTGTTGTCTTTGATAAAAGCATCTCCTATTATTTCTGCCCATAATATGGAATGTTGTTTGGAAGATAATGCAGAGGAAGAGAAAAGCAGGAGATGAGGAAGTGGAGGCAGATAGAACCATAAGCACTTCGGGTAAATTTGGCTGAAAATTTAAGCAATGAAATGGAGTCCTATTAGGACATTGAGTTATAGAGAAATGCCTTTGAAAGGTCAAGAGAGGAAAAGACTTCAAGCAGCAGTCAAAATTTTTATTTCAAATTGATCCAGAGTGGTTCTTCCATTAAGAGTATTTTTTGATATTATGATATAATTAAACCATTTTCCACTTCCCTTTCTTCCTTCCAAAACCTCTCCTGCATCTTCATCACTCTCTTTTAAATTCATGACATCTTTTCTTTCCTTAACTGTTATTGCACAATTACATGTACATACATATATATTCATAAATACCTAAAGGCATTTTTGGTCTGTATAATGTGATTTGTATATATGTTGTCAGGGCTGACTATTTGGTATTGGATAATCAATAGGTATATTCTTTCCTGTAGAAACATGAGCTAAACAAGAATAACCACAATTGGTATGCTTACACGGATGTGGGGAGGAAGGCATGAGTCCTCAGCCATACACAGGGAACTATAGCGATTTCGTTGTAAGAGATTGGAAGATAGGGTGCTTAGTAGGTTCATTTGGATGACAGGAGCATTCTGTGCTTCCCTGCTGATGTAGTGCAAGCAGTGCAGGCTGGCATCCTCATCTCTTCCCAATGCACAAGTTCTTTCAACTCAGTCTCTCCATAGCTAATAATCATCTGAGAAAGGCCCTGGCAGTCCTGGGAGATGCATATCCCTTTCAAACTGCATCTAGAGTCTGCCAGTTGCACAGATGCTAGATTATCTCCTGTGTATACTTTAAGATATAAAATCTTTCAAATATAAGCTAAAACAAATGAAAATTTAGAGGGCATATAGCATTTATAATTAATACATAGCCAACACAGACTTTGTCTAAATTCTCAAATGTCCATTGTTTTGCTAGAAAAACTGTCTAGGTCTGAAAGGTCAAGGTCTATTGCATTATGCTAAATATAACATTGAAAACTAGGGCTTTGGTGATTACCTCTCTCAATCCTCTAATCTGATTATCAGTTTGGGCAGATGTTCTTCTAGAGCATTATGGCAATATATTTACTATGTTTCTATCTGTTTGCTCTCAGGTGAATTATGAACTTCATGGTTGGGTAAAAGACATCTGAGTTACAGCTATCCCGGTACTGAACAGTGTCAATAAGCAAATGTCTTACTGATTGAGTATCCCTAATCCTAAAATCCTAAATGAAAAATACCCCCAAATATGAAACTTTCTGTGCACCAATAAAACTCCACCAGTGTGGAAAATCCCATACCTGACTCATCCACACATATTCAAAGAGCTACATAGGACACTCTAAAGAAATGTCACTAAGGTCACACAAAACTACTTTTTAAAATCTATGCAATTTCTAACTTTTTAAAAAAACTGGTGTGTGATAATATTAAGTTCTTCTCATTGTTGAATCATCTCTCTTATTTTTCTTGATGCCACATTCTCATATTTGTCCTTGCTTAGTTGACAGCTCTTTCTTAATCAGTCGGTTCAATTTCCTCTGGCCAAAGAATAAAAGTTGGAATGACTTAACACTCAGCCTTGAGAACTCTTTTACATGATTTCAACTAAGCAAAAAAGTCTTCACACACACACACACACACACAGACACACACACTAAAATAGTGTATAAAATTACCTTCTTACTCTGTATACAAATTACATATGAAAAAAATTAATTTGGGTTTTACATGTGAGTTCAATCCCCAAGACGTTTCATTATATACTCAGATAAAGCCCTTGAAACAAACAACAAAATCAAATGATGAGGGAACCTAGAATACATTAATAGTCTTAAATTTTCATTAAGATAACTCTACTGAACTTGCTTATATAGTTATCACCACTGTGCCCTGCTATGCTCTGGTATCTCTAAAGTGCTTCTTAAATCATCAATCCAACCCCTTAAAATGAAGTTATAAAATGTAGCTCAAGTCACATAGTTCAACTGATTCCAGTTATTTGCTAGAGATCTAGAAACAATACTTTTCTCCTCAGAGGTTAACAAAGATGGAAACCGTTTGTTTCACTTCTTTCTATAAGTTCTCAATCAAATATAAAGCCTGTGGACGGGGACTGGGCAATACACTGAAGGATTGGAAACTGTAGGTGTCAATACAGTGCAGATTTCCTCCAGATTCATTTGTTATGGCCAACGTAGATATGAGAGGAACCAGGAATAAATATCAGGTACGTCTCGAGGGGCTCAGGGCTCACCAGAGCTTTTGGATTGAATTTCAGTACATAAATCTTGGCACCCAGTTCAGACCTGAAAGTTGGAAAGAGTGCAGATCTGGGACTCCAGCGTGTTAGGTTTTAATCTCAGCTCTGCAAGCAATGACAGTTTATTGACATGGCCAGGTACTTTTGGATTCTAGAGCTTACTTTTGACCTCTGTAAAACCCACATACTTCTGGTTTTGTGTCGTATTAAAAACCTAAGAACCCAGTAACCTATATTTTACAGGACGCTAATTATTTTGAGTGTCTCTTTGGCACAGACACTGTAACTGTCATTTGTTGTGGTAAGGATGAGTCAATCAGGAAGACTTTTTTTGTCAGTTTCCTCATAGTATTCCTCTTCCTGTTGACTTTGGACAAAGGAACAGCCCTTAGGCTTGTGGAAACCTTTTGACCTAAGATACAGCTTTAGGGACAAGGACATGCCAGGCCATGTGGCCGTGAAGTCACATTTCTCCTTCCACATGCCTCAAATTGTATGTCCTGTGATATCAGAATCTCTCTCAGAAATTAAATTCCCTTATGTTAGAACACTCAAGTCTTTTTCAATTAGAAGGAGTCGGTTCCTCCCTGACAGGAGATCCCCCACAGCCTGGCTTGGTGCTCTCAAGCTTGCTACTGTTCCTCTTATTCAACTTTCTTCCCTCAGCCAAAGGTCACAGAAGCCTTCAAGATGCACCCCATTTGGCAGAGTAAGGAGGACAGAAACTAACACACTCAATGGTGTATCTATAGCCTGTGTCTAAAGGATGCTACACCACAGAAAAAGAGGCTATACTCAACAAAACCAGAAAACATGGAGCAATTCGATAACAAAAGGACATCAAGGAGATACAATCTGGAAAGGAAGAAGTCAAAATATCAGTATTTGCAGATGATATGATAGTATACATAAGTGACCCCAAAAATTCCACCAGAGAACTCCTAAACCTGATAAACAGCTTCAGTGCAGTAGCTGAATATAAAACTAACTCAAACAAGTCAATGGCCTTTCTTTACACAAAGAATAAACAGGCTGAGAAAGAAATCATGGAAACAACACCCTTCACAATAATCATAAATAATATAAAATACTTTTGTGTGACTAAGGAAGTGAAAGGTCTGTATGATAAGAATTTCAAGTCTCTGAAGAAAGAAATTAAAGAAGATCTCAGAAGATGGAAAGATCTCCCATGCTCATGGATTGGCATTATTAATATAGTAAAAATGGCTACCTTGCCGAAAGCAATCTACAGATTCAATGCAATCCCCATCAAAATTCCAACTCAATTCTTTACTGAGTTAGAAAGGGCAATTTGCAAATTCATCTGGAATAATAAAAAACTGAGGATAGCAAAAACTACTCTCAACAATAAAAGAACCTCCGGTGGAATCACCATGCCTGATATTAAGCTGTACTAAATTAAGCAGTTGTGATAAAAAACTGCATGGTACTGGTACAATGACAGACAGGTAGATCAATGGAATAGAATTGAAGTCCCAGATATGAATCCACACACCTATGGTCACTTGATCTTTGACAAGGGAGCTAAAACCATCCAGTGAGAAAAAGACAGTATTTTCAACAAATGGTGCTGGCACAAACTGGTGGTTATCATCTAGAACAATACAAATTGATCCATTCTTATCTCCTTGCACGGATCTCAAGTCTAAGTGGATCCAGAAGAGGTCTCTTAAGTTCTACCCTGAGCCTGAGAGTTGCTCTGAGGTCCTGACTGTTGGAGTCAGCTTCCCTGGGATTATTCCCTGAGATCCACTGCACAGTAAAGCCTCACCAGTGTGACTTCTCCTATGCAAGGAGGTGCCCTCTTTAACTCCAAGGAGAGAGCTGATGAGAAGAAAACTACCTTTGAGTCCCACAAGGCCATTCCCTACTGCTGCTTCCTGACCCAGGCTAAAGTAGTCTGCCAAGGTTGTCAGTGGGATCCTGGCTAGGTCCGATGTGAGTGGTCTCTGTGCAAGAAGTTGACAACCTCTTCCTGCACTCAGACCCTTTCTGTCTAACCTGCATCACACATCAGGGCCCAGCAGTGAACTTTCTTACTGAATTAGTCTTTGAGGTTTGGAGCCTTTAAGAAAATGAGAAATAAAGTTCTAATTTCTGATTTTTCCAAGTCTATCTCCTCAGCAAAGCAGCCAACTTCCATTAAAAAAAAACAAAAACAAAAAAAACAAAGCTGCCCCCCTTTCAAAAGGCTCCTTATTTATGCCAGGAGCAGCAGGCTAAAACATATCCAAAATAGGGCCACGAAATAACAGTCTTCAGCACTGAGGCAAAACTCGATTCAGTATCTGTCTTTGAAATCTATCTTAATTCGGTTTGGAGATATATTTCATTGCATTCCAGAAGGGGATCCGTAAATATGTAAATTTGGAGCTAACTTTTCTTCTGAACATGACCCTGGTGAAATATCTCTAAAACCCCCCTTCTCTGATACTGCATGGAATGGACTAGGAGGACCTAATCCCGTTCTCCCAAGAATGTGGGAAGAAGTTGATTGTCTTCTAGAATCTGCTGGCTATCTCAGTGATTTCTACGCTAAGCTGGCTCTGGCTTATGGATAATATTCACCTCTGCCCAACTTTTCATTAGATGAAGCTTAAGGCCTGGCTGGAAACTGGCCACCTTCAAAGTATGGCACCTGTAAATCAGGGAGACAACTGCCTCTCACCCATTCTTTCTCCTCATCTCCCCCACCCAGTTGGTGGTTAAGCTTTCAGGGCTCTGACTGTCCTTTTTCATTGTTATCTAGTAATGCTAGCAGCACTTTCAGACCAGGCAAGTCTCCAAAGGCATCTGACTCTACCCTTTGACTTGAAAACAGGACAAGTTGTTATGTACAAACCTACCCAGAGTACTGGACTTGTGGGAACCAATCTGCTGTACCCCTCAGAATCTTCCAGAAGCTTGAAAGAGATCTTCTTTAAATTCCTAGTATTTTCAGGAAAAATCAAGGATAGTTACTCATTAAAAGAATGTCAGATAAACAAGAGGAAATAAGAAAGAAGTAAAGACATGTTTATCAAGAGAGTCCTTTAAAGTTCCCCTTGATTTTCCCTAAAATTCTTATGTAAAATTTCAATGTTGATTTTGATGCCATGTAAACAAAAGGTTGGCCATAATCTAATCTATATCAGCGTAGTGGACTTTATTAGCTGTGCTGACTAGGATATGTGGGAAGGGGTTGACCGTTTGCCAGGCAGGTCTCTCTGGACTTTTATGTCCCATTTGCAAAGGTTATCATTGCTCTCAGGATGGAAACCATCCCAGATAACCATGCGGCAGCTTCTTATACTCCCTTATGCTGAACCGTAAAAGTCACATTCCACACCTTCATTCATACGTACAAGCTAGAGACTTCATGGTATTTGTATGTTGTATTTCAAATTTGAACTACCGACAACACAACATAGGCATATTACCAAAAAAGTAGTTGAGAAAAATCACAAATCCTCAGGCAGTCAGCATGACATGGGCTTCTAGTATCAGCATTTAGGAGGTGGTAGAGTAAGGGGCAGCAGTCGTTTGTTAATGTTTATCCTTTGCTACACAGCCAATTGGAAGTCAGCCTGGCCTACATTAGATCTTTTTTTCAAAGAGCAAAATTAACAAATAAATAATTAGTAAATAAATAAAACTAAATTTAAAAAACCTAGCAAAAATATAAACCTAAAGAGTACTTCATTTAAAATCTCATGCATATGAAATTTAAGAATGGCCAAAGCTTCTGTATGGGCACAGAAATCAGCTGCCCTGCCTTATATAGGCTTGTATCTCAAAGGAAGCTTTTGGAATGATGGAAACTCTCTAGTTCTTCAACAACCAGGAGGAGGTGAAGGCAGGAGGATAAAATTTCAAGGTCATCCTTGACTACATAATAAATTCAAAGCCAGCCTAGAATCCATGGGACTGTCTCAAAAGAAAAAAAGGAAAATAAGAAAAGAAAGAAAAAAAAGGAAAAAAACTGTGCTGCGATTCTTGATTATGGTGTTGACTTTTTATAGGGAGATTCCATCAGCATTAACCTAAAAATTCTACTGCGTGGAATCCGTTTGGAATAGATTTCTGATCTCAGAGTCCATAGAGATGATCAAAAGTCCATAAGAACCGTGGATCTGTCTTTTCCCTATCTCTCTCAAACTCCTGCTCTGGGATTCAGGTTTCTTTTAGGTGAAGGTGCAAATTGGCAACTGGTGCCTTGAGCAATCCTCCACTGGTAATTTCCCTCTGGCTAGCCCACTTCCCATCATCACTGACACACATGCACGCCACAGGCATCACCCCTTGGCTGCAAGCAAAACTTTGGGAATCAGGCTCAACTTCTCAACTCCCAGGAAATTCCTCTTGGAACACATTGAACGCGGGGGCGGGATGAGCTCTGCCTCAGGCATGAATCAGCCACGTTTTGCGCTCCGCCCCGTCGGGGGTCCAGGGGTGGCTTAAAGGCCGCTCTTCTGCTAGCAGGCGACTAGCACTCTCCTCCCCGGCGTCCAGCGAGCCGCAGCACCATCCAGCACTATGGACCCCGCTATGCCCCTGCGACTGTGGAATTTGCCGCTGCTCCTGGTGGGCTCCGTTCTTGGTCTCGCTTCAGTGTCTGCCCAAGGTATCTGCCCAGGATCCCCCTTGCCGCATCCGCTTCCTTGTTTTTAGGTCCCTGCCGCCACCGAGGGGAAGTCGTGCCCTAGTTGGTTCAGAAACTTCTGTGGTGAACTCCGAGTCAGATCTTCCAGGCACCAAATCTGACCGCCTCCCTTGTTTCGTTCCTTCTGACCCTCTTACAGGGAATAATTTAGAGATCTGCCTCTTGCCCTTGGACGCAGGACCTTGTCAAACCCCTATCCCCAAGTTCTACTATGACAGGGACCAGCAAAAGTGCCGCAGATTCAACTATGGAGGCTGCTTGGGCAATGCCAACAATTTCCACAATCGGGATCGCTGCGAACACACTTGCAGAAGTATCAAGAGTAAGTGTTTGGGGGTGCACAGAACATAGCGGGACTCTGCACAAAAGGGGCGGGACAGAGTTTATGCCCACCTCCCACATGATTGCTTTGAAGCTTCTCCAAAAGAACGCCCAATCTACAACCACTAACAGAGTTTATCTCACTACCAGATTCCATTGCAACTCTGTCTGGGAAAGCCGCAATGAGCCCATATCAAGTCATAATAAATGCAAGGGGAAAACAGGAGTGCTCTTCTGCATCAGACAGGACATTGGTTGAAGAAATACGGTCTTTGAGACCACTGTTGCCTCTTGTTGATTACCCATCCATAGGGAATATTTTTTATTGGTTCTTATTTTTTGAAGTGTGATTTAGCTCATTATCTGACTTTACTTTTTTTTTGCCTTACACTTGGGTTAGTGTAGAGGTATCCACAGCCAAGCTTCTGTTTGGAAGAGTCTGTTTTCTTTTACTTTGTCATTTTATACAAGGATGGTCTATTAAGGATGGTGTGGGGCTTTGGTCACCAAGGAACTCAGCCAGGAAGAAATATGTACTGGTGGGAATAACAGGGGTCTTTCTACGGAACTTGAAACCTGTATCACAACCAAGTCAAACCTGCTCACTTTGTCTATCAAAAGCTTACCTTCAGACGAGTGGGCAAACTTTTGGAGTTTCCTATTCCAGTATGAAATAAGGTTATATCCCCCAGTAGTTTCAGAAATGACGGCAATGTTTTGGAAGTACGACTAAGAAGGCCGCTTTGGCTTTTATTAGCATCTTATTAGTTTCTTGGATTAGCATACAAAATGCTGGGCTTTATTAGGCTCATTCCTACATACATACATACATATATACATACATACATACATACATACATACATACATACATACATACCACTGTTTGTTCTTGCCTTCCCTCTGAACCTTCCTCATCCTCTGTCCCATTTTGCTGGCCCTTCTCCCCAAGTAGTCACACCTCCAGCTCTCATGGCACATGCTCCCAGGTAGCCACACCTTCAGCTCTTATGGCACATGTGCTCTGTACACTCTTTGCCCCTCTTCCCACATCTATTTCCTCCCGTGCCTCACTCATCCACCTTTTTACTTCCATCATACATACACTTCAAGCTAGAGTGTTTACGGGATGATATGCGTGCTGTTGTCTTTCTGAGTGTTGTGTGTTTTGCATTTCCCTAGAAACATTGTGACTTCATCCTTACCTTCATCTGAAAAACATTCCATTGTAATTCAACCACATTTATTTTAAAATCCATCTGTTACTAAACAACTAGGGTGTCTCTGCTCTTCAGCTCTTAAGTACAGGGAGAAAGAAGCATATGCAGATGTTTCTGTGATGTGTACACTCAGGACTCCTTATCTACATCTTTGACTTTGATAGAATTAGGTTATATGATAGCACTATTCTACTTTTGGAAGACCTCCCCTGATGACTACCATAGTTGCTATGCCCATTGACATTTTTTTTTTTTTTTGCATAGTGGAGCATGTGTCCTTATTTTTTTTTCTTTTTTTAAAATTAGGTATTTTCTTCATCTACATTTCCAATGCTATCCCAAAAGTCCCCATACCCCCCAACTCCCCCACCCACCCACTCCCACTTCTTGGCCCTGACGTTCCCCTGTACTGAGGCAGATAAAGTTTGCACGACCACAATCACAAAGGAACTCACACAATATGTACTTACTGATAAGTGGTTATTAGCCCAGAAACTTAGAATACCCAAGGTATAAGATACAATTTGTGAAACACTTGAAACTCAAGAAGAACAAAGACCAAAGTGTGGACACTGTGCCCCTTCTTAGAATTGGGAACAACACACCCATTGGAAGGAGTTACAGAGACAACGTTTGGAGCTGAGACAAAAGGATGGACCATCTAGAGACTGCCATATCCGGAGATCCATCCTATAATCAGCTTCCAAACGCTGACACCATTGCACACACTAGCAAGATTTTGCTGAAAGGACCCTGATATAGCTGTCTCTCGTGAGGCTATGCCGGGGCCTAGCAAACACAGAAGTGGATGCTCAAGTCAGCTATTGGATGGATCACAGGGCCCCCAATGGAGGAGTTAGAGAAAGTACCCAAGGAGCTGGGGGGATCTGCAACCCTATGGGTGGAACAACAATATGAACTAACCAGTACCCCCCGGAGCTTGTGTCTCTAGCTGCATATGAATTAGAAGATGGCCTTGTAGGCCATCAGTGGAAAGAGAGGCCCATTGACATTCTTATTGAAAGTGAACAAAGTTTATTCTTCTTGCCCCAATTCCTCACTGACTTATTGCTGTTCTTCATAAAACTGAAAGATTACTTTGAATAACATGTTTTATTGCTTTCCCGTCTCCCAGAAGTTCCTCCAGTTTGTCGATTAGAGCTCAAAACATATCCATGCGATAAGCCCAATAAACGGTTTTTCTTCAACGTGAATACCATGACATGTGAGCCCCTTAGGCCTGGTCTGTGTAGCAGGACTATGAATGTATTCTCTGAGGAAGCTACATGTAAGGGCTTGTGTGAACCAAAGAAACATAGTAAGTACTTTAATTGTGGTACTTCTATTTCAAGTCTTCCTATAAAATTTTTATATGAAGATCAATAATTTGATTTGAAATTAATATTGTTTGTATGCTGGTGATTATACAATTATGTGTGCACCTGCGTGACTGCATCTCTCTCTCTCTCTCTCTCTCTCTCTCGTGTGTGTGTCTGTGTATGTGTGTGTGTTGACTTTAACAACTTCTGCCCTGTAGGAAACATTATGTCCTTATTTTTCCATGTGTGGGTACAAGCTGAAGGTTAATAATGCGCAAAACTCTCAAGTTTGGACTGTGACAAGGCTATTAGCAAAAAGTTGCTACTTTTTCTCTTGTCCCTGGAGAACATCAATTGAGCTTCTCTAATTAGAAACACTGTAATATAAAAACTGGAGATCAGAAATTTTCTAGCACTGGCCTTGTTTCCAAAATGGAGGTTTCCACACTTGACCTCAGCTGATGGATAACAGTAAAAAAGCAGGTGCACTAATATTATTGAGTTACATTATCTTCAAATCCTGCATAGAGGGTGGATATGAAGCACTATGAAATTCTTTTTTAGAACTGCATCCCAGTACCCCATCTGCAAGATATCTCATTGCACATATGCAGATGTTCCAGAATTTGGAAAACCCTGAAATGTGAAACACTGTGGCTTCCAAGTATTGTTAGATCAGTGATATTCATATTGTATTATCCATGTCTTCAATTGATATATAAAATATAGAGGAGGGAATCTATCAGATAGAGACATAATGCTTCTCATATTTTCGTGTGTGTGTGTATGAGTGTGTGTGTGTGTATGAGTGTGTGTGTGTGTATGTATGTGTGTGTATGTGTGTATATGTGTGTGTGTGTGTGTGTGTGTGAGAGAGAGAGAGAGAGAGAGAGAGAGGAAGTAAATGTATAAGTAGCTTTGGGAATGAGAGATACAGAATGTAATGGGGAGGGGTTATGCACAATGATAAATGAAAATATCATAATGGAACTCGTTTTTATAGCAATTAAAATAACTGATAAAAATATAGCATACACCAATAAATGCCGAGACTTCAGAAATGTATGAAAGTAGCTTTGTTTGTGAGTTATTGAAATATGTAGTGTTAAGACCTTGGTTAAATTTCTGTTTTTTTTTTGGTAATTATATCACAAAAAGTATTCTGTTCTTGTAGCAGAGACACACAGATTTAAAATAATTAAATCAGGACCTCTTCTTTGGCCAAGAGTTTGGTAGAGCTGTGTTGCTGTACTGTGTTGAGTACTGAATAATCAAGTACTGAATGCATGTAAATATTTCAGGTGATGGCACTCGCCCAAGAATGTCAAATTATGCCATGTACTGAAACAAGCCCATTTTAGGATGTCTAGTTGGAGGCTTAATTACTCTTTACATTGAAATGTATGTAAGTACACAGGTTTAGAAGGCATTATTTTAGCTTATAAAATTGAGAAAGATGGGTATGGGAGGTGTTGACTGGAGAGCAGAATGATATAAACATAGAACACAGGACACACACACATGCACACACACATGAACACATATTTACACACATGTACACATATGTGCACACACATGTACATGCACACACATACACACACACAAAGTTTAAATTCTGAATTCATAAAAAATAGAACAATCAAAATAGAGCAGGTAAGCTTCCCTTCCCAGTGACTCGAGACAGACCTATTTTGAATGGTTCAGTATTTTGGATTCAGCATGAGTTGTCTGTGGGATTTTCGCCAGCTAGACTCCACTGAGCATCACTGTCTCTTAGTCTGGTATTACAGTATTTCTAATTTCTTTTTCTTTTTCATACAGTTCCATCATTTTGCTCCAGTCCAAAGGATGAAGGTCTGTGTTCTGCCAATGTGACACGCTTTTATTTTAATTCAAGAAACAAAACATGTGAGACTTTCACCTATACTGGCTGTGGTGGGAACGAGAACAACTTTTATTACCTGGATGCTTGCCACCGTGCCTGCGTTAAAGGTAGTAAAGCTTCTCTTATCCAGTCATCAAGCAAAGAAAATGAATAGTTCCAACGTCAAATACAGCATTCCGTATTCATTTTATTAGTGCCAAACGGCCACGTCTATGATAATCCTACCAGTGTAGTGCCTCGGCGTGTGCTGCCTTGGTTTCTGGGACAGTAGGCATATACTGTCTAGCCACAGGAGACAGTAGTCAGAGCTTCAGTTTCACATGTAGAGCAGGAGCAACTGCGTGACTAATGACTTTATGATCAAGTTAGATGAAATGAGGTGAGATCAAAAGTATGTTAGAAAGGTTGATTTGAGGTGGAGGTCAGACTGAAGCCACATGATAATTGTTATTTTGTTGTCTTTAGGCTGGAAGAAGCCCAAGAGATGGAAGATAGGTGATTTCCTGCCCAGATTTTGGAAGCATCTTTCTTAAGCATTTTCTCATACTGAAGGAAACAACTCATTAGTAATTTGCTCCTCTGATTTTACCGATGTTACTTTTTTTTAACCTGTGTGTTTTTATTCATACCAAGCTGCCTTCCAAATGTGAAATTATCATTTTCGATGTACTGTTACAATGTCTAAGAGACTGAATCCTTGTGGTGTATCCGATATGAATGTGAACATGACTTGCCCAACTTCTTGGGATAGCTATACTAATTTCAAAAGACAATCATTACTAAAATACCAGAAGACAATTTAGATGTGCAATTTTAACCTACATGGGCATCATTAGGAATGGCGAAACCACTTCATTATGAACTTAAGTGTTTAGATTGCATTTTAGGCTCCAGGAGACCAGTAACCAAGTCATGAACACTTATTCAATCATTCCACTGAGGTATTACTTATTCCTTGCCAAGTGTCCTTGAATACCTTTCTTGCCATATTGCAATATTATGAAGAAGAGCTATTACAAAAAAGAGTTATAATTGTTATTGGATGAATTTAAAATGTTGGTGATTTATGAAAAGAAAAACATTTTTCCTAGAAAAAAAGCATTATATATTTAATTCTGTGTCTCTTTATTTTTCCACATTTGACAAGTGAATCTTCTTTGACCATATGTGCTACAGTATTCCCTCAGACAAAATGTTTGAGAGAATAGAAATTTCTGGATCTTTTGTACTATGTAAGATGTATCCTGACCAAAATGCATGTATGCTTTGACTTGAATTTCACAAATAAATTATTTTTAAAAGTGGTTATTAGCCGGGCGTGGTGGCGCACGCCTTTAATCCCAGCACTCGGGAGGCAGAGGCAGGCGGATTTCTGAGTTCGAGGCCAGCCTGGTCTACAAAGTGAGTTCCAGGACAGCCAAGGCTACACAGAGAAACCCTGTCTCGAAAAACCAAAAAAAAAAAAAAAAAAAAAAAAAAAAGTGGTTATTACAATAAGATAGTGTTTTTCTTTCTTTGTAAAAGGAAAAATGAAAAAAACTATACATATCATTTTAGTAAATTTAACATTTAAAATTAACTCTTTAACAAAATTACAAGTATATCCACTCTTTGCCTGAAAAGACACTCATCTGAAACCTATCATGGTTATTTCATGCTTGAGGATATTGTCTGATGCAGAATACTGTAAACAAACTGGATGTCAGAATGAGAATGGCCAAGGAAGTGACACGTGGGGCGTGAGCAGAGTGTGTGTGTGTGTGTATGATCACACCCAGGAAGACAGTGAGGAAATGGGACTAGGGCAACAAGAATAAACAGGCACACTCTCGAAGAATACGGAAGATGTTGACATACTTCATTGATATAAACTTGGAACAGGATGGAGGCAAAAAAGAGTTAATGGATATGCAGTGAGTTTAGATAAATGATTCTTTTGTAGTTTTGACTTTGAATGTGTTTTTATATTTTACATAAGTTTAAACAAGTTAAAGAAAACCAAAACAAATGGAATTGGAGATCCAAGAAGCTGTTGAATAGTAGAATATGTACACAAATATAGAGTTTTAATTTCAGTTGCTTTCAGAAACAATATGTGACCATAAATCTTCAGCAATATACAACCTAGGGGTCTAAAAATTCTAAAGAAATCAGAGAAAGTATTTAGAAGTACTCTAACTTTGTCTCTGTAACTCCTTCCATGGGTGTTTTGTTCCCAATTCTAAGAAGGGGCGAAGTGCCCACACTTTGTTCTTTGTTTTTCTTGAGTTTCCTGTGTTCTGCAAATTGTAACTTGAGTATTCTAAGTTTCTGGGATAATATCCACTTATCAATGAGAGCATATCATGTGTGTTCTTTTGTGATTGGGTTACATCACTCAGGATGATACCCTCCAGATCCATCCATTTGCCTAGGAATTTCATAAATTCATTGTTTTTGATAGTATTCTATTGTGTAAATGTATCACATTTTCTGTATCCATTCCTCTGTTGAGGGACATCTGGGTTCTTTCCAGCTTCTGGCTATTATAAATAAGGCTGCTATGAACATAGTGGAGCATGTGTTCTTATTATCAGTTGGAACATCTTCTGGATATATGCCCAGGAAAGGTATTGCTGATGAGACGAAAGGATCGACCATCCAGAAATTGCCCCACCTGGGGGTCCATCCCATAATCAGCCACCAAACACAGACACTATTGCATACGCCAGCAGGATTTTGCAGAAAGGAACCTGATATAGCTGTCTCTTGTGAAGCTATGCCAGTGTCTGGCAAACACAGAAGTGGATGCTCACAGTCAGCTATTAGATGGAACACAGGGCCCCCAATGGAGGAGCTAGAGAAAGTACCCAAGGATCTGAAGAGGTCTGCAACCCTATAGGTGGAACAACTAACCAGTACCCCCAGAGCTCGTGTCTCTAACTGCATATGTAGCAGAAGATGGCCTAGTCTGCCATCATTGGGAAGAGAGGCCCCTTGGTCTTGTAAACTTTATATGCTCCAGTACAGGGGAAACATCACGGCCAAGAAGTGGGAGTGGGTGGGTAGGGGAGCAGTTGGGGGGGGGGGTATAGGGAACTTTCGGGATAGCATTTGAAATGTAAATGAAGTAAATCCCTAATAAAAATTGGGAATATATATATATAAAGAAGTACTCTAACTAGGATTGGTTGTTGCTCAGCCATTGCTACTACTCTGAATGTACAATGTATAGGATATTTTATGGCACGATAGGATTTTAGTTTCAAGAGAAATAATACACAGAAGCATGTATTCTTTGAAAAAACATAGAAATCTTCAAAACCTTAAGCTTGGATTAGAAATGTTAATATGAGCACAGACCATGTGTTTCTTAGGGTATATGCTATTCCCCTTCTTCCACTAAAACTACTTACAACCATGACAACTACATTGCACTAAGTACGATTGATCTTTCCTCATATTCTCATATATGTTACTAACAAGAATCAGCTCCCTTCCAAGTCCCCAAACCCAAGTCTGATCCAAGAGCTATTCAGAGGAACCTGGGACACATTATTCTAAAGTTCAGGAAGCAATCAAGGGCTGATGAATTGTGGAAGATAGACAGGAGAGTGGCACTAAGTGGCTCACACTGACATAAAAGGGAGCAGCATGAGCATCAAAATAATTAAGGACCTCAGTACATAGATATATATAAATGTATAAGACCCGCACATCTGTCATACACACACATGCACATACACACAATCACTCATGTGCACACACAATCACACACTCAGTCACATACACACATATATACACAAACTCTCTCTCTCTCTCTCTCTCTCTCTCTCTCTCACACACACACACACACAAACACACACACACACACACACACACACACAAACAAACACAAACACACACAATGAATCCTTTAGCCAAGATTCTAAACCTTGCAATCAAATTTCCATATTGGAAGGAAATACAATGAGTAAGTCGTCAGAAACCAGGGAAAGTGTTCAACCAAATCCAGGGTTTTATGAAATGGTTTCATCTGTTGGTCACATTTGTTTTCCAGGGCTAGGAAATACAATCTGTTCCATAGCAACAAGAGAAAGTAACATGCTCTTAAAAAGTTTTGTTTGAATAAAAAGCCTGTGTTTGGAACTCCTCAGTGGCTATAGACAATGAAGATAAACAGAGTTGTTTGTGCTTTGGGATTACAGACTGAATAATGCAAAGCCTTTAGGAATTCTGGAAGCTCCTAGATTCTCCACAGGAAATTAATATATTTGCTGTCATTGCTACCTGGGGCTGTTTGAATATGCTTGGTACAGAGAGTGGCACTATTTGGAGGTGTGACCCTGTTGGAGTAGGTGTGACCTTGTGGAGGAAGTGTGTGACTATCGAGGGGCTTTGAGAGCTTGCTCCTGCCTGGTTGAAGATGGTAGTCTTCTCCTGACAGCCTTCAGATGAAGATGTAGAACTCTCAGCTCCTCCAGCACCATGTGTGCCTAGACACTGCCATGCTCCCACCTAGATAGAAGGGACTGAACGTCTTTAAACTGTAATTCAGCCCCAATTAAAAATTTTCCTTTGTAGGAGTTGCTTTGATCCTGGTGTCACTTCACAGCAATGAAAACTCTAACTAAGACACCACCCTATAATCAAAAGTCTTAGGAAATCATGGCCCAACTCAGCCTGTGTTCATACCATCTGTTTAGCACTGGTCAGAAGTAGAACTTCCACAGACAGTCATTCTAAAAGCTCAGGCTCCTGCCATTTCATTAAAAACATGTCAAGCACAACCACTGTTTGCCAATTAAATACCAAAAGTAAAGTAATTTTAAATTTGAAAACAAGAAAAAAATAATTAAATTAGTCATGGAACATCTTCCAGAAAAAGGGAAATTCCTTCTTACCACTGACTGTCAGTCTGAAAAAAATCCCGTTTGTGTTTTCATCAGACAGATGGGATAGATGACTGTCTCCTTCAGTAACACAAAACACACACACACACACACATGTACATGCACCCAGGCACACATAAACAGAAGGCATAGGGTATTTATTTAAAGTATTCTGGGATAGGACTACTATCTCCCTTATCACAAGCATTGTAACAACCATGGAAACTGAAATGGGGGTTCAAAATCCCTGTGCTGTGCTATCTCCAGGTCTCCATCTTGCCTTGAAGCCTTGTAGAGCATTAGCTAATGATCTTATCCAGTAAGAGAATATCTTTTCATGTCGGTTCTTGGGTTGTAAAAGTCCCTGAGATGGTGCAACGGGGTTAATTCTATAGAATGACCCTGAAGAGTAGATATAAAAAAATATTACCTGAATGGTGTCTGTTAATCCTCTTTCAACTGGATGAACCCCATTATGGCAACAAGACTTGATCTTTACAAGCTTCTGCTTCTTTGAAAATGTGCCCTTTGAAAATAAAAATGGGAAAATGTACAGAAGTGTCAAATTCTACAGTATCTGTGCATTAGATTATTCTAGAGTACATAGAGAGAAGCAGACATGAGAGTCAAAATCATACAGAATAATTCCTGCTCCCTTCAGTCTCATAGCCACTCATAACTATTTATCAAGTATATATCTGTAAGTTTGTTATGACCATTCTTTATGTTTTCAAAACAATTTTGTTCCCATACTGCTGAGACCTGCTCCAAATCTAATTATCCATACTAATGTTATGGTGCTTTCAACAGGCAAAACTCTGTAATGTTTTGTAATTATATTAAATCATTGTATGTGTGTGTGTGGCATGCATGTGCTGTACATATAAGTTCAGGTGAGTACTTACATGGCTGCATGCAAATGTATTGTAGGACTTCACACATCTTTCTTGACCACTCTCCACTTTACTTTTTGAGAGAAGATCTTTTACTTTGGTGTATCAACTGAGATAGGCTGTCTGGCCAATGAGCTCCAGAGATCAACTTGTCTCTGCATACACACACACACACACACACACACACACACACACACACACACACACGTTCTGTTTTTACCCACGTCTGCTACTTCACAGAGCTTTAGCATAGCTGCTGGGGACCTGAATTCAAATCTTTATGCTTGTCCAGCCAGCACATGACCCACCAGCCATCTCCTCAGCCTCGTTTCCCTCTTGAGTTTTTATTCTAGTGTCCAAGTCATTACTGTGTTGCTTATAAACAGAGTATTCTGTATCCTATACATATTCTTCTCAATTCTGGCTTCACCTCCAACCATACATAATTCAGCACTGAATTATCTGAAAATTGAAAGCATGCCATAGAGCTTAGACTTTATAGGATGTGATTCTCAAATTCTATATATGGTTATGTGCTGCATGTCCAGGGGTTTTGATCTGGGGGAGGTGCAATGATATTTACAGATGGACATTAATCCTGACAGTTAGCTCAGTCTGTTACATGATGGTGCCAGTAAATACACACATGGTGATCCAGGGCTCTGAAAGGTTAGGAAGAATCCATGATAAAGCTTTGAGAAATACTCTTCTGTTCTACTCAACATTTTATCTTTCAAGAGTTATCCTCTTTTCCTGTAAACGTCTCATAAACTGACTCTCCTCTCAATTGCCAAAAAGTCCTAGACCTCTTCAAGCAGGTTTAATCATAGCTCCCAAGCACTTGGGTAATGGCAAATTTCTAGTTACACTAATACTCCTTTGAATTATTTTCCTAACAGAATAGGAAATTAATAGAATTTTAAAGTATTCAAATGTATTATTGTATTCATTTTATAGTATGTTGAAAATAAAGGACAAAGATAATAATGAAGCAATACAGAATCTGACCAAATGATTAAGATGTACACTCTGTTTGCTTGAGGTAAAAATCACTGGGTGAAGAGCTACTTCATTTTGTCTGAGAGCACTGATAAATTACATTGGTTTGTTTCCAACTACAGTTGTTCAGATATGAAAAATACTGTGGCTATAAGAAAAATCCATCATTCACCTGTGATAAAAATGTCTTTTTGATCTGTGTTTAGTTGCTGTTTCCAAAATTATTACAGAGGTCAAACTTGTTTTTGTATAAATTTATGCTGTACAGCCTAATTTTTTTATATAGATGTCCTTAAATAGTTATCACAGGTAATCAACTTAGCTGTCACCTTCCATTGTGAACTTCTTTTTCTGGTAAAAAAACCAAAATCAGTTGTCTTAGCCTATTTTCAATGCACAAAGTTAATGACTGTAATCCCTTTGCCATATATTAGATCCCTCCTGGGTTTGTTTATCTCACCTAACTGCACTCTCTGTTTAATGTCTTCCATTTCCTTTCCTTTATCCCTACTAATCATGGTTTGGATTCTGCTTATATTGCAATCTGCCAATATGCATGCATTTATAGTATTTTTCTTTCTATGTTTTCCTGACTTATGTCCTCTAAGACACTCCATAGTGTTACCAATAGAAACATCTCCATTTCTAGAGCTGAATATTGTACTAGGTAGATAAATAGATTATAGATAATAGGTAGATAATAGACAATAGATTATAAATAGCCAGATGATACACAGACAGACAGACAGACAGATAGACATTCATAATTTCATTGCTCATCAACTGACATTTAGTAGACATGTGTATAATCCATGGATTTGCTGCTGTGTATAATGTTTCAGTGGATAGGGCCATCCAGATGTGTATATGGGAGAACATGACCAGAAGAAAGATCGTTGGAGTTATATTTTCAGATTTTTTGAAGAGCCTCCCTCCATCCTTTTCTCCACAATGATTTCACCAACACACATTCCCAGTGTGTGTTAGGGTTCCCTTTTCCTTGCCCTTTCCACAAATTTATCATTTCTGGACATTTAGGTAATAGACAGAAGATGAGAACATGGTGATATTTCACTGTGGTTTTCATCGTCTTGTCCTCCTTAAAAAGTGATTGGAATATCTTTTTCATTTTACTGTTGACTGTTTTAAAGCTCATTGGGAGAATATCTGTCCAGGGTTCTTGCCTATTTTAGTTTTGCTATTGAGTTGTATGTTCTTCTATGTGGTTTGGAGAGTGAACCATAGCAGACATGTGATACACATTCATTCTCTTCCATCTTACATGATGGCGTTTCATTTGCCCATTGTTTCCTTTGCTGTGCATAAATGTTTCAGTTTGGTCTATTCCTGATTGAGCTTGTGGGGTGGCATCCAAGAAATCATTGCTGAATCCAACTCCAAGGAGATCACCCAAACCCCGTGTTTCTCCTCAGATTTTATAGCTTTGTATATGTGTGTGTGTGTGTGTGTGTGTGTGTGTGTGCCTGTGTGCGTGTACCAATGCATAAGCATGTATGTATGTATGTTGGTCATACGTGTCTTCCTTACTCTGTGTCTATCATATTTTTTTGAGGCAGATTCTTTCACTGAACCTGGAGTTCCCCTTCTTCCCCTCACTCTTCTCAGCAGCCCTCCACCCCACCCAGGGCTGCTACACCTGACATTGAAATGTTTAAACCTCTCCCCTCCTGAAGTTCTCCAATAGCTGTCTTTCTGACCCATCAGACTGAAGACTTCACAGTAAAACCCTTATTACTTTGAAAGAGTATGGTTATGTGTGTTTCTACAACTCCTTTTCACACACTTTTCACCTTTATTCTCCAGTTAAGTGCAAATTGAGGTTTATGGTTTTTCTCTTCTCGATTTTCATCTAAGTTTAAGATACGCGTGGCTTCATTAGATCTCATTATGGATCTTGTTACTACTACAGGGACATGAAGAGATTATTATTTATATGTAAACTGATTATCACCCTAGGGAAAATGGGTGTCTCATACAATTTGTTAAAGTTAAAATAATCTTTATTTTAAAGACCACATGTGAATCAATTTTTCTTTTATCTTTTTTAGGTTAATCTCATTTTTATATTCACACCTCTGAATGCATACAGAATAGAAAAGGTATCTCCACACTGCCTTTAGAGCCTAAGCTCCTTAGCCCATGCATGCGTTTGTAACCTTAGCTTCCCTAGCATTTGACGTTAATAGATTCTTTAGCAAAGGCACAAATTGATATGACCCTGGAAAAGAGGTCTGCAGCAGAGCCCAGCTGCTCCCCTCTGGGTCTGAAATGAATGCTAATCTTATATTAATCTTATGCCATTGGCTTAGAAGTCTTTTTTTCTTGTTTGATACTGGAGAGGTCTGCCCTCTGTTCTTTCCCTCTTTTGGGAATATTTCATTCGCATCACAGCACTATAATTATCCCAACAAATTCATATTCTACCATGTGTTTTAAAGTTAATCTTCTAGGTAACTTTACTTACTTTTTTTTTACACAGAGAAGTGACTCATTCCTAATTTTTAATTTCAAGAATATCTTTGCAGCCCATTGTTTCTCAAGCATATTAGGGGAACAAGAATACTGTTATAATACCAGTTTAATCCTTACCTGCTGAAAACAACTCTGCTTCAAAGTGTCTACACTTTAGATGAACCTATCAACAAATCTATGTTTCCTTAGTCATTCTCATGGCCCTTTTGCTCAGTCACTGGCACATACAAACTGTCTTTCAATGGGACATAGGTCTATATAGAACATAATATTTGTTTGTAGTACAGGAGGCAAGATACATATGTAATTCTAATACAGCTATGTCTTTTTAATTCACCCATGACCAGATTATTCAGAGATGATTCTGGGAGGCCTATCTAAAAGAAATCTGATATATTTTAGCCACAGATCCTATTGTGCTTGCTCTCTTGCCAGTGTTAGTAGATTTCTGGGACCCACATTTTATTAAAAAAAAAAACCTCATAGGAATAAAATGTTGGCTGAATTCTTTCCATGTGTTGAGCTTCAGTACTATATCCTAAGGATGGACTCCAAATCCATGCTCTGTTTGCAGAGTTTTCAACATTGAAGCCTTTTTGCTGTTCTCAAAGATGAGATCCATTCTGTTTAAAAGGAAAGAAATAGATGACACAAACATTCTTCTCTGTAGGACATGACAGCAAAATCACAGAAAAAAAAATGCTTCTTAGGAACATCATCATTAACTCAAATGTATTGAACAATTTTTAAAATGTTATTGTTTCTGTTACTGGTCAGTGTCACAAACCTTACTACCCTGCTCCCAAACACTAATTGGCAGAATGGGAACACTTTTGGTGTCCTTATTTTCTGTCAAGCAAGCAATAATTTTTCAATTAGCTATAGTAGTATTTCAGCTGCTTCCATAAAATTGCAATTAGTGATATGTCCTTGCATTGTCAATATGAAACTTCTCATTTTTCTCCTTTCTTGTTCTATTGCCTAGACCTCCCAGATAAAACACCACAAATTTAATGAAGATTAGTAATTTTATTTTATCCTAGCTTTTATAAAGTTTTTTTCTCTTTCTCATATTCCAGGAGGTCTCTTGAACATAGGTTTGAGGTGAGTATTGCTTATCAAATTAATGCAGTATAAAAAAAATCTTTCTAATTTAGTAGGAAGCTTACTCCAAATCAAATATATATTATGGGTTTAGTTAGAAATCTGAGTGCATAATGATCATATTTTATTCTCTTTTTTAACCCTTTGGAATAAAAGGATCAGATAACTCAAAATGAATACATATGCAAATTTTGAAACTGTAAAACTTACACAAATATTAGAACTTTTAATATAATTGATGTACGGATCAGTTTTTTTTTGTCAGTTTCAGTAGAACTGGGGTCACCTTAGGACAAGGCTACCCGCACTGAGAAAACATCTCTATCATATTGGCCTGCAGGGTCAATACAATGATTTCAGTTTGAGCTGCACGGTGAGTACAGGTCTTGATGTTGGAGGATTCAGCCCACAGCGGTCCACAAAATGCCAGCAAAGATGGTCCTGGGCAGTATAAGAAAGATACTGAATGTGAGCTTGAGAAGCAGGCCATTCATCAGAATCCTCCATGGGCTCTGTTTCTACATCTGTGCCTGCATTCCTGCCTTGGTTTTTCTGCTCTGACTGCCCTTCACAATTTTAAATGGCATACCTTTTTTAAACTAACTAACATTTAATATTAAGACATTTACTTTATTAGACATTAATATAAACATTCAATTAGATGTGATCCCACTGTGCCTTTTTGCATTTTAATAAATTTCTTAATATTTTTATACATGTAAATTTTTTCTGACCTTGATAACTGGATTTTAGCAACTTTAAAATTCAGTGTCATTATGGTTTTCTTTATTTTTTTAATGTACTTGTGGATACTTTTGTTACTCTTTGAAGAAATCCTCAACATGAGCAAGTAATTAGACTCGAATTATATCCACAGTTCCTACAGAGAATTGTGTACAATAACTATTGTTTTGAATAAATAGGTGTTTGCTTTGTGGATTGTGTTATAGTGTTGTGTGAACACCTTCCAAATGTGAGCTGGACTTTCTCCTCTCCTTCCATGGGGTACCATGTTCTTCGCCATGAACGGCAGGAATCTGCTGTGCACACTTTTAATCTGATTGCATGTCCCTGAAAGATTCTTCCTCCTGTTACCATGTTGTCTCTTTGTTCTGAAGTCTACTTACCACACACCAGTGCAGCTGTTTATTCCTCTTTAAGAAAATCACTATTTGACATAACTTTCCTGTTTGTATTTTCAACTGACCTTGTGAGGTTTGCACTGAATTTCCTATAACCAATATATTGCTGGGATTTTCTTTTTCTCTTAAACCAATACGTGTCCTTCAGTTAGTCTGTTTAGACCACTTGCCTATGAGATACCTATAAACACAATCATATCTTCTATTTTCTTCCTCTATCTCTCTATTGTCTTCATGCCCTCCTTACTTGTCTAAGGGACTTGGGAGTGCATCAAAGCATTTGCTCCGTGTGTTACAATGTAAACATGTGAGTTGTTATAGCTAAGTAATGCCAACATTTTGCAACTTTAAGTGAAGTGTGGGAGGCGCTTATCCTATTTAGCATAGCTTTATTTTCTCCACCTTCAGATACAAATGCTTTAATAGATATAAATTTTAATTTTTCTCTTCAAGCATAATTTTAAAAAGCAAAAATAAATATTATTGTGTTCTACATACAGTACTTCTTTTCTCTTGCTACTCCTTCATGGCTGATACTATGAAATTCTTTATCTTATATTCCCTTTCTATAAGAAATACTTGCTTTAACCAATCTTCAAAGGTAGGTGTATTAGAAAAAAATAATTATTTAATCCTAGCTAAAGGAAAATTTCTCTGGATAGAAAAAACATAATTGAAAAGTATAATTTTAATACTTAAAATATGACCCATTTCACCTTTCCTCTATGGTTTTAGATAAGAAACTTTGTCCCATAAACTGATGTCTTTGTGGCAATGCATCTTGTTTGTCTGGCTGTTTTCCTGGTCTTTTCTTTCCCTTTGATTACAGTGATGTTAACTGCTTGGTAACAATCCTGTTTGGGGAATGTTTTTTATTCCAGATTCTTAGCTTTTCTTCAATTTGGGGACCTTCCAATCATTGCTCCATCACAAAATCTTCATAGAACTGCTTCCATTATTTCCTTCTGAGCATCCAGTGATATAAAATTTGAGTATTTTCTTATGAGTGGAAAATTTCCAGGTTCTGCTTATATTATTGAACAAATTCATTTACCTTGTCCCCAGTTTATACATCTGCACTTCACGGCTCCTGTTTTTCTACCCAATCCACTTAGCAGTATATTTATTTATGTCGTTATCATTTTATTAGAACTTTCCTAGAAGTTTTGGAAACTATTTGACCAAGATGCCTGACCTGGCCTCATTGGCTGGGCAGTCTGGATGTATCACACATCTACTCATGAGCTAAACTTGACCTCAACTTGACCTCTCATGTCACCATTCAGAAGTCCCTCTAGTTGCCTCTAATGCCATTCCCAGAGCTTCCATTTGTACTTAGTAGAGGGGAGGAGCAGAAAAGGGTTCCATGCTGTGTTTGCTGAACTGCTAGTCTCCTTCATTTACTCTCGATTGCTCACAGACTGCCTTTGACATGCTACCTGATGTAATCAGCGTTCAGGTTATTCTAAACTAGTCATTTTAGAACAATAAGTTCTAAATGTGTCTGTTTCTCTCTCTCTCTCTCTCTCTCTCTCTCTCTCTCTCTGAGTGTGTGTGTGTGTGTGTGTGTGTACATGCATGTGTGTGTGCATGAATGTGAAAGGCATGCACATGAATGTAAGAAGAAAACATCAGGCCTCAGTTCCAGGATCCCACTATATTTCAAACAGGTTCTCTTATTATTTTGCTCCAGTATATGACAGGATAACTGACCTGTGATTTTCTGGGATTCATCTATCTCTGCCTCTCATATTTGCTTGGGAGCGTTGGGGATACTAACACATGCAACCACAGCCAGCTTTACAGGTGCTCTGAGAACTCAGATGCAGGCCCTAATGGCTGCATAACGATTTTTCACCCACTGAGGCATTTCCCCAACTATGAAAACATTTTCAATGTGTGGGAAGCCACATGTGCCGTTGCAAAGTGGCACAGGCTTCTGCTGGCCACCACGCATACATAGGCAGGAAAGTTCTTTGCCAAGATGAGGTTTTGAGAATTGACCAAAATTGACCAATCAGAAGAGAGAGATATTGACCAATCAGAAGAGAGAGAAATTGACCAATCAGAAGAGAGAAATTGACCAATCAGAGAAGAGAGAAAGTAACCAATCAGATGTAGGAATGCAAATGAGGTTGTAAGCATCAACCAAACACAACACAATCCGGGTGTGAGACACGCCTCTCCTAGGCCTATATAAAGCAGCACCAGGGCTGGGCTGAGGGTCTTTTCGCCTCTGCAATCAAGCTCTCCCAATAAACGCGTGCAGAAGGATCCTGTTGCAGCGTCGTTCTTGCTGGTCGAGTCGGACGCGTGCAAGAAGTGGTGCCGAGAACCCGGGACGAAACATCTCCAGGCACGAGCGAAGACCCCCTGCTACAGGGAGGATTCAGAACTGCATCGTGGGGAAGGAGTGGTTAATAAAGGTTCCCGTAAAACAGGCTGCTGAGAAGGATCCAGCGTGGATTCAGAACTCTTCAGCTGGGGAGCGGTGTTAATAAAGTGTTCCTGCAAAACAGACTGCTGAGAAGGATTCAACTGCGTGGATTCAGAACTCTTCAGCTGAGGAACGGTGGTACCGGTAAGTATAAAGAAATTAAGGTAAGTCTCTGAGAGGTATGCTTTCTTACGCAGTAGGTGTAGGAGTACCAGGAAGGCATATCAGAAACAGAGAGAAAGGAAAAAGAAGACGCGCGTAGAAAAATAAGTAACTTAAGAAAAAAAAAAAAGAGAAAAAGAAAGGAAGCTAAAAATAAAGATACAAAGGATAATATAAAGATACAAAGGATAATATAAAGATACAAAGGATAATATAAAGGATAATATAAAAAATGAAGAACAAAAAATTAAGTCAATTTACCCTCCTCTCGAGGACTTTGACTAAAGAGGCAGCCTTCATCAAAGGCTTAACGATAGCTCTCAGGGAAAGAGGAGTAACTATTAGAAGCAGCCACTGTGCAGAATTCCCAGAAGAAAGAGAAAAAATGAAAATAAGCTATTTCAGAGCCCTCCTAGGGACAGAAGGAAAACGGGAGACGTCCTGCTTCCTCTCTGACTCCTATGGAGAGATTCTTAGCTCTGGTTAGGATATCTGTGTCCCTTTGAGCTGTCTATTGTCTGTTTTTGGTGCACCAAATTGTCTATATGTTTGTCAATTCATGCTTGGATGATTGAATGATTATTGTTCTGTGTTTCATGTTGAAAAAAAAATAAAAAGCAGTCTCAGTCTGCACAGCAAAAATTGAAAAGTTAGCTGCAAGGTGGATGGGAGTCAAGTACAGCTGAAAAAGCCCTGTTGAGGGCCGATTGCAAATGGAGTTTTTAAAGGGGCAGGCAGCCTTTTGCTTGTAACAGAAAGTTAGCTTAAAATTGGAAATTCAAGTTTAGAGTTATTCTAAACAACATAAGAAAACAGGTGATATGCAAAAGTAGTGTACAAAGGGTGGAAAGAGTAGGTTTGAAAGAGAGTACACATCTTTACAAATAAAAGGAAAAACCTTTCAAGGTATAATGGATACAGGAGCAGATAAAAGCATTATATCCAGTAATTGGTGGCCTGCTTCTTGGCCTGTTAATCAATCATCACATAGCTTACAAGGATTAGGATATGAGGCTACCCCAACTATAAGTGCAAAATCCTTACAATGGAAAGATAAAGAAGGAAGGACAGGGCTTTTTCAACCTTATGTACTCCCTTTACCTGTAAACTTATGGGGAAGAGATGTGATGTCAGCCATGAACTTTATACTGACTAATGATTATTCTCAGAAAAGCAAGGAAATGATGAAAGGAATGGGATATATACCTGGACTAGGTCTAGGAAAAAATTTACAAGGTAGAATTTCACCAGTTAAAGCCACAGTAAAAGCAGATAAGAAAGGGCTGGGTTTTTTCTAGGGGCCGCTGAGGAGCCTTTGCCCATTCCGTGGTGTACAGAGGACACGGTGTGGGTGCCTCAGTGGTCTTTATCCTCTGAGAAATTAAAAGCAGCTAAAGAATTAGTACAAGAACAATTAGACTTGGGACATGTAGAACCCACACAATCACCCTGGAACACCCCTATTTTTGTTGTAAAGAAAAAGTCAGGTAAATGGAGATTGTTACATGACCTCAGAGCCATTAATGCACAAATGCAAGTTATGGGTCCTGTACAAAGAGGACTCCCCCTACTTTCAGCTCTACCTAAGGATTGGAAAATTATAGTAGTAGATATTAAGGATTGTTTCTTTTCCATTCCATTAAACGAGAAAGATAAACCTAGATTTGCATTTACCCTACCTTCTGTTAATCATATGGAGCCTGATAAAAGGTATCAATGGCGAGTGTTACCCCAAGGAATGGCAAATAGCCCTACCATATGTCAATTATATGTAGGAAAAGCTTTACAACCAGTCAGAGATGGTTTCCCTTCCTTAAAAATTTGTCATTATATAGACGACATTGTGATTTGTGGACCTGAAGAAGAAAGTATACAGCGAGCTTATGGCTTTCTTAATGAAATTTTAAAAAATAATGGCTTGATTATTGCACCAGAAAAGGTACAGCAGTCTAATGTTAGTCAATTTTTAGGAGCCACTATTACTTTACGGTGTGTTACCCCACAAAAGATTAGTATAAGAAAAGATCATCTAAAGACATTAAATGATTTTCAAAAATTATTAGGAGATATAAATTGGATTCGACCTTATTTAAGGATCCCTACTTCGGAATTAAAACCTCTATTTCAAATTTTAGAAGGTGAATCACATATTACCTCATTGAGACAATTAACACCTGAGGCTTCTGATGTTCTTAGGAAGGTAGAAGAAGCAATCCAAACAGCACAGCTAAATCGTATAAATGAGCAAAAACCTTTTTGCCTATGCATATTACGAACCATAAACTTGCCAACTGCTGTATTATGGCAAGATGGTCCTCTAGTATGGATACATCCACATATATCCCCTAATAAGACTATAGAGCATTATCCCACCATGGTGGCAAATATGGCCCATAAAGGCATAAAAAGTTCAATTACTCACTTTGGAAAAATGCCGGATAGCATAATTGTCCCCTATACTGCTGCACAAATGCAAACATTGTGTGCGACTATAGATGAATGGGCTATTCTTAGATGCAGTTATTCTGGTTTAATTGATAATCATTATCCTAAACATCCTTTATTACATTTTCTGTTATTACATCCAGTGATATTTCCAAAGGTAACGGCTAACACTCCTATAAAGAGAGCCATTGATATTTATACAGATGGATCCAAAACAGGAATTGGAAGTTATGTGATTAATGAAAAGGCTGTAAGGTTGCAATTTACACCAGGAGCCCCTCAATTGGTAGAATGTTTGGTGGTTTTAGAAGTCTTTAAAAGATTTCTTATGCCCATAAATATTATCTCTGATTCTGTTTATGTGGTTAATGCTGTACTAATGTTAGAGACTGTTGGAAATTTTAAGCAGTCTAGTCCAGTAACTGAAACTTTAATGAAAATACAAAATTGTATTTTGATGCATGAGCATCCCTTTTATATTCAACATACATCATTACCTGGACCTATGGTTAAGGGTAATGCAATTGCTGATTCAGCCACCAGAGATATGGTTTTCCTATCACAAAATTCTATAGAAAGTGCAAAAAATTTTCATCAACTTTATCATGTCCCTGCTTCTACATTACGACAAAAGTTTAAGCTCACACGAACAGAAGCTCGAGATATTGTCCTACAGTGTGGTAGGTGTGTAGAATTTATTAATGCACCTTCCGTGGGCGTTAATCCTCGCGGATTGCGACCCCTAGATGTTTGGCAAATGGATGTCACGCATATCCCAGCTTTTGGGAAATTACAATATGTACATGTGTCCATCGATACCAGTTCTGGTGTCCTACATGCCTCTCCCTTGTCAGGGGAAAAAGCAGTTCATGTCATATCTCACTGCTTAGAGGCTTGGGCTGCATGGGGTAAGCCCCTAGTGCTAAAGACAGATAATGGTCCTGCATATACTTCTTCTAAATTTAGCCAATTTTGCAAACAAATGCAAGTGAAACATATTACTGGGCTGCCCTATAATCCACAGGGCCAAGGCATCATTGAGAGAGCTCATCGTACTTTGAAACAATATTTGCAAAAACAGAAAGGGGGAATGGAGGCTATGATGCCAAAGATGGCTCTATCCCTTACAATATTCACTCTTAATTTTTTAAAATTGGATGATGCTGGAAGATCACCAGCTGAAAGGCACGGACAATGGCCTCAATCGCCCAATGAAATGGTCAAATGGAAAAATGTCCTTGATAATAAATGGTATGGCCCGGATCCTATCTTAATCAGATCCCGGGGAGCTATTTGTGTTTTTCCACAGGGTGAAGAAAATCCACTTTGGGTCCCGACGCGACTGACAAGGACCGTGAAAGAGCAAGATGAATCCCAAGATGATCCTGCTATTCCTGCTCCTGATGATTGAGACCGGGATAAGTATACCTTTGTGGGCCATAGTAAGATCATGGCCAGTACCTTTACCGGTACATTCCAATTCTTCCACCTTGCCTTTGTTTTATGCAACAGAATGTTTTCTGGATGCGCCTTGTGCACGACAAACTCCTCAAGAGCCACGGATGTATAATAGTACGAGTTTTCATTTAAATTATACACTATGCTTTGTGCATGATGTGGATAGACCTTTTACACCCTGTATATTTTTAAAGAAAAAGATTATCTCTAATTGGGCAGACCCCATTATCCAAAATAAAGTGAGCTCTGGAGTATTACTTAATGCTTTAACGCAAGTCGTCCAAGGAGAGCAATTAGGCACAGGTGATGTTGGAAATAATATAACTTCACCTATAAACATCACCACTATTATGATAAAGGGAAAGGTGACTATTCCCAAAAGATCACGATGGCCTGTTGGCAATGCTACTGCTAAACGCAGCGTGCCCTGGTGACATCCGGACCTCACATTTCCTATAGTTTTTTCACCTTGTCAATCAAAAATTTTTCCTCGAAAAGAAATAGCAAAGGGTTTGGCTTTGTCACCTCCTTTAGATTTTTCTGTAATGAATGATAAGGAAGATGCTACAGGAAAAGAAAATATTTGGCCATATTACCAATGGATTTTAAGTAATGAGGCAGGTGCTAGTACCAGTCTGTCAGCCTTTGCACTGCTGACTGGAACCTTTCATGAGATATTAAATGTTTCTGCCACACTTTCCAATACCTCTGCTCATTTAGATAATGTGACAACTAATAGAGTTATCAGAAATATGACTACCTCTCCAGTAGAAGTTTGTGTTAGTCCTCCATTTTTCTTTATATTGGCTGAATTTCAAAATGATACAGAATGGTTAGATTGTACAAATATCACTTGTTTTTTGACGCAATGCTGGAATGGAACCAAATCCTTAGCCTTAGTGGTACAGCTACCAATCTTGGTCCCTGTACCTGTTGAGGCAGATCCAGAGAAGTTCCCAATAATGAGTCTAATTAGGCAGAAGAGAGATTTTGGAATCACAGCTGCCATTGTCACTGCCATTGTAGTGTCTGCAGTGTCAGTGGTTACCGCAGGAATTGCTATGGCCAATCAAGTTAATACTGCTGACACCATAAGTCAGATAGCAGAAAAAACGTCTGAGGCATTGCTTACCCTGCAAAGGGTGGATTCTCATATCGCCTCAGGATTAATGTTAGTGAATCAGAGAGGGGATATTTTACAACATAACATGGAACAGATGATGGATGTCATTCAAATGAGTTGTGTGGCATCCACTCCACATGTATGCATTACTCCCAATAGGTATATTAATAATTCTTTTATTAAAAGTACAGACCTATCGAATTATCTGAAGGGAAACTGGTCGCAGGAGCTGGACAGGCTGCAGAAGAGGCTGCAGATACAGATCCTGAACCTTAATGGAACCAGAGTGGAACCTGTGACCTTTGGAGACTTTACCTCTTGGCTTTCCTCTGCTTTCTCTTACTTTAAGGAATGGGTGGGAGTGATTTTGTTTGGTGCTGCCATATGCTGTGGACTGGCGCTCATGCTCTGGTTGGTATGCAAATTTAGAACCCAACAAAAACGTGACAAGGTGATTATATCTCAGGCACTATTGGCTATTGAAAACGGCGCCTCCCCCAAAGTTTGGTTATCTATGCTCAAGAATTAGTCGGCATCTGAGTTCTCTGCTCTTGCGCATGTGAGAGACTCAACAATCATTGATCAGCCCTTGCACATTGATGCATACGACAAGGTGATCATGATTTTCCCACTAATTCATTTTTTGGCTGGCCTCTTTTGCAGAGTTCGCCCTAGGTCATTTAGCAGTTACTGTCACACAGCACTGGGGTATCCAGAGACGGGCAACTTTCCTCATGCACAGGCCAACCTAAGACACGGGGCCCGGTGGCGATAGGGTTACCCTACGACGGGAAAAGATTGTGACATTGGAGGAACGACCTAAAACAGGAGCCACAGCAGATGGACATAATTGCACAGGCCTAGTCCAGCCTCATTTTATTAAAACAGAAAGGGGGAGATGTGGGAAGCCACATGTGCCGTTGCAAAGTGGCACAGGCTTCTGCTGGCCACCACGCATACATAGGCAGGAAAGTTCTTTGCCAAGATGAGGTTTTGAGAATTGACCAAAATTGACCAATCAGAAGAGAGAGATATTGACCAATCAGAAGAGAGAGAAATTGACCAATCAGAAGAGAGAAATTGACCAATCAGAGAAGAGAGAAAGTAACCAATCAGATGTAGGAATGCAAATGAGGTTGTAAGCATCAACCAAACACAACACAATCCGGGTGTGAGACACGCCTCTCCTAGGATTGACCAATCAGAAGAGAGAGAAATTGACCAATCAGAAGAGAGAAATTGACCAATCAGAGAAGAGAGAAAGTAACCAATCAGATGTAGGAATGCAAATGAGGTTGTAAGCATCAACCAAACACAACACAATCCGGGTGTGAGACACGCCTCTCCTAGGCCTATATAAAGCAGCACCAGGGCTGGGCTGAGGGTCTTTTCGCCTCTGCAATCAAGCTCTCCCAATAAACGCGTGCAGAAGGATCCTGTTGCAGCGTCGTTCTTGCTGGTCGAGTCGGACGCGTGCAAGATCGATGTTTCTACTTTTCTCTGTGTGTTTTAAATGATTAGCAAACTATGGTCACTGATAACTATTTTTTAATGAAATTTAAAATATCACATTTTAAGGGTCTTCATATGTTTGTGTTATCATTTTGGTATTTCAGACTTGACTTGTTTGTTTAAAGACTCAAAATCACACTTGTATGCGTGTAATAATTGCCTGGTTGTACAAGTGCACAGATTGTTTTTGCTTGGGAATAAAATAACAGGAGTTAATTATGGTAGACCAAGTGGTTTCTTGATCATTCACTACAGCTATTGATTTTTAAACAAACCAGTCAGTGTGGCTTTTTTTTTTAATAACCAACATGCCATCTTTGTGTTCTTACCTGAGGACTGCTAACAACCAGAGCATTGCTGCATGTACTGACAGTTCTTTTTTTTTTTTTTTTTTTTTTGACATGCTGAATTTCCTTATTTATTTTTTTGGTTATAGATATAGATGCATGTATATTATATTTTCTTGGATATGTTCTTTATTTACATTTCAAATGTTATCCCCTTTCCCAGTTTCCCTCCCTCTGAGAAACAACCTGTTACATCCTCCCTCCCCCTGTTTCTATGAGGGTGTTCCTCCACCCACCCACCCATCCACTCCTACCTCCCCGCCCTCAATTCCCTTACACTAGGGCATCTATCAAGTCTTCACAGGACCAAGGGCTTCCATTGATGCCTGATAAGGCCATCCTCTGCTATATATGCAGCTGGAGCCATGTGTAGTCCTTTGTGAGAGGCCCTGCCAGAGCCTTACAAATACAGAGGCAAATGTTAGCAGCCAACCATTGGACTGAGTGTGGGGTCCCTAATAGAGGAGTTAGAGAAAAGACTGGAGGAGTTGAAGGGGTTTGCAACCCAATAGGAAGAACAACAATATCAACCAACCAGAATCCCCCCCCCCTCCCAGGTCTCCCAGGGACTAAGCCATCAACAAAGGAGTACAGGGAGCTCTTGACAACTCTGAAAGTACAAACTAGGCCTGGCACACATTCTTTCTGCCAGGGAATTCAGGAATAGGAAATGTTAAGTTCACACCCTTCAGGCATGATTGAGAGACATCGTCTGAAATTCCATTGGGCTTCCAGAATAGGAGTCAAGACATACAAGATAGCATGTAAATGGGATTATGTTTTTGATTTTTCTTTTCATATTGAAGTTTCTCCTTGACTGTGAATAGTGGGTGATTACAAATAGATACTGCAAATTTCTATACAAGTTGCAAAGTTACATTTATTAGGAGGAAAACAACTTTGTTTCTGCAGAATAATGTCCACATTTTTTTCTAACACCATAAGAAAAAAAAGACACCTTTTTTTTTCTTCTGTAACTCTAGACTAATTAGTTTTGTGTTGCTCCTCAGCACCGAGTCATAGCTACTCAAGTGTAACACACATGGTTTAGATTAGTGAAATCTGCATTACTAATAATGAGATAGCATAATCATGCACCATTTGCTCAGAGTGCAGCCTTTGGGCTCAGTGTGTTCAGATGCCAGAGGGTGGTTAACTTCTCTCACTTGCAAAACTTATTTGCAATTTCAAATTGGCAGGTTTCAGGAGGGTGATAGATGGATTAATTCTACCAAGAAGACCCGGTGAGAGGGGGATTGACAAGGGACATTGTAAGCAAGAGTATTGTAAGAGCAGGAAGTAACATTCTCCAGTGCTCTGGGGTGATGGGTGTCGGAAAGTGGATGTCCTCCGGTTAAATGTGAGGCTCTGGAAACAAATGCACCAGGATACTGAAGATATGTTGGCTCAAGACTTGGCAGATGGACAAATAAATGCATGTAAGTGAGAATATGCATGAATTAATTTCCTCAGCCAGCTCCTGAGTTGATTTTTAAAATAACTAATGGAACAATGGGGGTTGAGGATGACATATGCTTCCATACAAAGAAGGAAAAGACTTTAATGCTTGAAGGAAGCACTACTTGAGTAGTATAAACATCACAAATGAGACCAAATATCCAGTGACCACGGTGACCTTTAGGTTCTTAGGCAAACTAGTACATTTGATCATATAGCATATGGGTAGCTAATAGAAAGTCACCCTGGGCAGGGTAGTGAGCGGGAGAACATGCCATCTATCCTGAGAACATGTCTGGAAACACAGAGAACTGCAGGACATGCTTCACTTGCTTCAGGTTGACCCTACCCAAGATTTTCTTCTTTATCCAAAGCTTTCAATGAGTGGTCCATGGTCCACACACACTCAGCTGTGGATGAGACCAGAAGTCACTGTTAAAGAACAGAAGAGAAAATAGACCAGCAAAGAAACAGACCTATGAAGCATCAGTGGACCAGACGAACATGTCTATGTCCCTTGCTCATTGAAGATCTAGTTCAGGAGGGAATCTTATTACATCCACATGTCTGGAGAATGCAGAGACTGAGCATCCAACAGAGAAAAGTAGTCACTCTCCCAATATTTCACATGGGAAATCTCCCCAGAGACAGGTTGTTAGCAGAGTGGATACAGAGAGGTTGAGCTGTCATTAAAGATGACTGCAAGCTTGTGGTACTTCTAGAAGGTTCAGGATTATTTTCATGTTGAAGAAGGCCTGGAACAAATAAGTATGTAGAGATGTTAGCAAGACTTTTTTAAACTAATATTTCATGAAATAGTTTTTCAAACTATTCATGTCTACAAAATTATTGTTTTGATAGGAATCTACATAGAATTTTATGGAGTTAATTGTGTTTGTTCATTTTCAAGTCCAGATTGATATAAAGTAATCGCAAAGCTTATTACATATTTTATCAAAAGTACAAGTGCACACAGAGACTGGTTTCATTCATTCTATAGATACATAGTTCCTATCTCCCAGGGTAAGACCTGCTCCAGAATCTGTTCATTTCTTCCTTTGGTCTTGGGATATTTATTAGCATATATTAAAATGCAAAGTAATATTTTATTTTGATGTTTTCATACCTATGCATAATGTACTTGATGGTATTCATTCTTTATTAGTTCATCTTATACACTTCACTTTGCTCTTTCACACCTCACAGTAAGTGTGCGATTTTGCAGTGAAATACGCAAACAATAAAATGGATTAGTAAAATAAAGACAACTATTGCTATCACCAAAAAAATGTTCCTTCATTTTCATACTTACTCCTTCATTTTCATACTTACATCTACATATCTTCCAATAGAGGCACTGATGCTCTGTTTAAGTTCTCCTCTATCCGAAATGCAAAGTATCCTTCTTTCACTTAACTCCTTTGTTGTTACTGTTGTTGTTGCTGCTGCTGCTCTTGTGTTTGTTTTGGGCTGTCATTTATGTCATTTGGCATTTTTTTTAAAGCCACCATGGCAGTAATGTCTCACAGTGCTTATAGCTTACATTCCTTTGGTAATTAATGTACTGTGAAGTTGTTCATGTGCTTAGTTCATGCTATTTTTCTTTCTGAAGTATTTACTGAAAACCACTGTTAGTTTATATTATTTTCTTTCTATTGCTGAATTAAAGAAATTTCTGTGTCTTCTGGATGTAAGTTAGTTGCACATACAAAAAAATTCGGGGTTATTTCTTAGTCCTTGGCTGACTGTTCATTTCCACATAGGGTCCGGTGGTGAATTAGTGTCACATTAAGTCTAATTTATCACTTTTCCTCTATTCTATACTTTTTCTTTCTATCTACAGATTAAGAAACTTTTATGTGCTCATTGATGGGAAAGAAAAAAATCTATATATTTTCTTGAGAATTTATGGTTAAATTTCTTGATAAGTTTTTGGTAAAGAGTATATCCAAAAAATTCATACTATAAAGGATTAAATTTTCCACCCTATAAATTTTCAATCTTGGACATGCTAAATACATTTGTGTTTATTCTGGTTTTGTTGTTGTTGTTGTTGTTGTTTAATAAAATTGATCTTGGTATGGATTTATCACTTTTATAAATATTCGTAAAGTGAATTTAACACTATTTATTTTTATTTTTGTCTATGAGTATTCTTGTGTGTGTGTGTGTGTGTGTGTGTGTGTATGTGCATACGGATGTTTGCACACATTGCATGAATATGAACAGGTTGTCATTGTGTGTCTTCTTTAACTCTCCACCTTATTTTATTTTTTTTTTTAATTTTTAATATTTTTATTACATATTTTCCTCAATTACATTTCCAATGCTATCCCAAAAGTCCCCCATACCGCCCCCCACTTCCATACCCACCCATTCCCATTCTTTTGGCCCTGGCATTCCCCTATATTGGGGCATATAAAGTTTGCAAGTCCAATGGGCCTCTCTTTCCAGTGATGGCCGACTAGGCCATCTTTCCATACATATGCAGCTAGAGACAAGAGCTCCGGGGTACTGGTTAGTTCATCATGTTGTTCCAACTATAGGGTTGCAGATCTCTTTAGCTCCTTAGGTACTTTCTCTAGATTCTCCATTGGGAGCCCTGTGATACATCCAATAGCTGACTGTGAGCATCCACTCCTGTGTTTGCTAGGCCCCGGCATAGTCTCACAAGAGACAGCTATATTTGGATCCTTTCAGCAAAATCTTGCTAGTGTATGCAATGGTGTCAGCGTTTAGAAGCTGATTATGGGATGGATCCCTGGATACGGCAGTCTGTAGATGGTCCATCCTTTCATCACAGCTCGAAACTTTGTCTCTGTAACTCCTTCCCTGGGTGTTTTGTTCCCAATTCTAAGAAGGGGCATATTGTCCACATTTTGGTCTTCATTCTTCTTGAGTTTCATGCGTTTAGCAAATTGTATATCTTGGGTATCCTAAGTTTTGGGCTAATATCCACTTATCAGTGAGTACATATTGTGTGAGTTCCTTTGTGATTGTGTTACCTCACTCAAGATGATGCCCTCCAGGTCCATCCATTTGGCTAGGAATTTCATAAGTTCATAGTTTTTAATAAATAGCTGAGTAGTACTCCATTGTGTAAATGTACCATAATTTCTGTATCCATTCCTCTGTTGAGGGAAATCTGGGTTCTTTCCAGCTTCTGGCTATTATAAATAGGGCTGCTATGAACATAGTGGAGCATGTGTCCTTCTTACCGGTTGGGACATTTTCTGGATATATGCCCAGGAGAGGTATTGCTGGATCCTCCGGTAGTACTATGTCCAATTTTCTGGGGAACCGCCAAACTGATTTCCAGAGTGGTTGTACAAGCTTGAAATCCCACCAACAATGGAGGAGTGTTCCTCTTTCTCCACATCCTCGCCAGCATCTGCTGTCACCTAAATTTTTGATCTTAGCCATTCTGACTGGTGTTAGGTGGAATCTCAGGGTTGTTTTGATTTGCATTTCCCTGATGATTAAGGATGTTGAACATTTTTTCAGGTGCTTCTCTGCCATTCAGTATTCCTCAGGTGAGAATTCTTTGTTCAGTTCTGAGCCCCATTTTTAATGGGGTTATTTGACTTTCTGGAGTCCACCTTCTTGAGTTCTTTACATATATTGGATATTAGTCCCTTATCTGATTTAGGATAGGTAAAGATCCTTTCCCAATCTGTTGGTGGTTTTTTTGTCTTATTGATGGTGTCTTTTGCCTTGCAGAAGCTTTGCAGTTTCATGAGGTCCCACTTGTCAATTCTCGATCTTACAGCACAAGCCATTGCTATTCTATTCAAGAATTTTTCCCCTGTGCCCATATCTTCAAGGCTTTCCCCCACTTTCTCCTCTATAAGTTTCAGTGTCTCTGGTTTTATGTGAAGTTCCTTGATCCACTTAGACTTGACCTTAGTACAAGGAGATAGGAATGGATCGATTCACATTCTTCTACATGTTAACAACCAGTTGTGCCAGCACCATTTGTTGAAAATGCTGTCTTTCTTCCACTGGATGTTTTTAGCTCCCTTATCGAAGATCAAGTGACCGTAGGTGTGTGGGTTCATTTCTGGGTCTTCAATTCTATTCCATTGGTCTACTTGTCTGTCACTATACCAGTACCAGGAGTTCTTATCACAATTGCTCTGTAGTAAAGCTTTAGGTCGGGCATGGTGATTCCACCAGAGGTTCTTTTATCCTTGAGAAGAGTTTTTGCTATCCTAGGCTTTTTGTTATTCCAGATGAATTTGCAGATTGCACTTTCTAATTCTTTGAAGAATTGAGTTGGAATTTTGATGGGGATTGCATTGAATCTGTAGATTGCTTTTGGCAAGATAGCCATTTTTACAATGTTGATCCTGCCAATCCATGAGCATGGGAGATCTTTCCATCTTCTGAGATCTTCTAGAATTTCTTTCTTCAGAAACTTGAAGTTTTTATTATACAGATCTTTCACTTCCTTAGTTAGAGTCACGCCAAGATATTTTATATTATTTGTGACTATTGAGAAGGGTGTTGTTTCCCTAATTTCTTTCTCAGCCTGTTTATTCTTTGTGTAGAGAAAGGCCATTGATTTGTTTGAGTTAATTTTATATTCAGCTACTTCACCGAAGCTGTTTATCAGGTTTAGGAGTTCTCTGGTGGAATTTTTAGGGTCACTTATATATACTATCATATCATCTGCAAAAACTGATATTTTGACTTCATCTTTTCCAATTTGTATCCTTTGATCTCCTTTTGTTGTCGAATTGCTCTGGCTAGGACTTCAAGTACAATGTTGGATAGGTATGGAGAAAGTGGACAGCCTTGTCTAGTCCCTGATTTTAGAGGGATTGCTTCAAGCTTCTCACCATTTACTTTGATGTTGGCTACTGATTTGCTGTAGATTGCTTTTATCATGTTTAGGTATGGGCCTTGAATTCCTGATCTTTCCAAGACTTTTATCATAAATGGGTGTTGGATCTTGTCAAATGCTTTTTCCGCATCTAACAAGATGACCATGTGGTTTTTGTCTTTGAGTTTGTTTATATACTGGATTACATTGATGGATTTCTGTATATTGAACCATCCCTGCATCCCTGGGATGAAACCTACTTGGTCAGGATGGATGATTGTTTTGATGTGTTCTTGGATTCGGTTAGCAAGAACTTTATTGAGGATTTTTGCATCAATATTCATAAGGGATATTGGTCTGAAATTCTCTATCTTTGTGGGGTCTTTGTGTGGTTTAGGTATCAGAGTAATTGTGGCTTCATAGGATGAGTTGGGTAGAGTACCTTCTGTTTCTATTTTGTGGAATATTTTGTGAAGAACTGGGATTAGATCTTCTTTGAAGGTCTGATAGAACTCTGCACTAAACCCATCTGGTCCTGGGCTTTTTTTTTAGTTTGGAGACTATTAATGACTGCTTCTATTTCTTTGGGGGATATAGGGCTGTTTAGATCATTAACCTGATCTTGGTTCAACTTTGGTACCTGGTATCTGTCTAGGAACTTCTCCATTTCATCCAGGTTCTCCAGTTTTGTTGAGTATAGCCTTTGGTAGAAGGATCTGATGGTGTTTTGGATGTCTTCAGGATCTGTTGTTATGTCTCCTTTTTCATTTCTGATTTTGTTAATTAGGATGCTTTCCCTGTGCCCTCTAGTGAGTCTGGCTAAGGGTTTATCTATCTTGTTGATTTTCTCAAAGAACCAGCTCCTTGATTGGTTGATTCTTTGAATAGTTCTTCTTGTTTCCACTTGGTTGATTTCGCCCCTGAGTTTGATTATTTCCTGACGTCTACTCCTCTTGGGTGAATTTGCTTCCTTTTGTTCTAGTGCTTTTAGGTGTGTTGTCAAGCTGCTAATGTGTGCTCTCTCTAGTTTCCTTTTGGAGGCACTCAGAGCTATGAGTTTTCCTCTTAGAAATGCTTTCATTGCGTCCCATAAGTTTGGGTATGTTGTGGCTTCATTTTCATTGAACTCTAAAAAGTCCTTAATTTCTTTCTTTATTCCTTCCTTGACCAAGGTATCATTGAGAAGAGTGTTGTTCAGTTTCCACGTGAAGGTTGGCTTTCTATTATTTATATTGTTATTGAAGATCAGCCTTAGTCCATGGTGATCTGATAGGATGCATGGGACAATTTCAATATTTTTGTATCTGTTGAGGTCTGTTTTGTGACCAATTATGTGGTCAATTTTGGAGAAGGTACCATGAGGTGCTGAGAAGAATGTATATCCTTTTGTTTTAGGATAGAATGTTTTGTAGATATCTGCCAGATCCATTTGATTCATAACTTCTGTTAGTTTCACTGTGTCCCTGTTTAGTTTCTGTTTCCATGATCTGTCCATTGGTGAAAGTGGTGTGTTGAAGTCTCCCACTATTATTGTATGAGGTGCAATGTGTGCTTTGAGATTTACTAAAGTTTCTTTAATGAATGAGGCTGCCTTTGTATTTGGAGCATAGATATTCAGGATTGATAGTTCCTCTTGGAGGATTTTACCTTTGATGAGTATGAAGTGCCCCTCCCTGTCTTTTTTGATGACTTTGGGTTGGAAGTCAATCTTATCAGATATTAGAATGGCTACTCCAGCTTGTTTCTTCATACCATTTGCTTGGAAAATTGTTTTCCAGCCTTTCATTCTGAGGTAGTGTCTATCTTTTTCTCTGAGATGAGTTTCCTGTAAGCAGCAAAATGTTGGGTCTTGTTTGTGTAGCCAGTTTGTTAGTCTATGTCTTTTTATCGGGGAGTTGAGTCCATTGATATTAAGAGATATTAAGGAAAAGTAATTGTTGTTTCCTGTTATTTTTGTTGTTAAAGTTGGCATTCTGTTCTTGTGGCTGTCTTCTTTTAGGTTTGTTGAGGGATTACCTTCTTGTTGTTTCTAGGGCGTGGTTCCCGTCCTTGTATTGTTTTTTTTCTGTTATTATCCTTTGAAGGGCTGGATTCGTGGAGAGATAATATGTGAATTTGGTTTTGTCATGGAATACTTTGGTTTCTCCATCTATGTTAATTGAGAGTTTGGCTGGGTATAGTAGCCTGGGCTGGAATTTGTGTTCTTTTAGTGTCTGTATAACATCTGTCCAGGATATTCTGGCTTTCATAGTCTCTGGTGAAAAATCTGGTGTAATTCTGATAGGCTTGCCTTTATATGTTACTTGGCCTTTTTCTCTTACTGCTTTTAGTATTCTATCTTTATTTAGTGCATTTGTTGTTCTGATTATTATGTGTCGGGAGGTATTTCTTTTCTGGTCCAGTCTATTTGGAGTTCTGTAGGCTTCTTGTATGTTCATGGGCATCTCTTTCTTTAGATTTGGGAAGTTTTCTTCTATAATTTTGTTGAAGATGTTTGCTGGTCCTTTGAGTTGAAAATCTTCATTCTCATCCACTCCTATTATCCATAGGTTTGGTCTTCTCATTGTGTCCTGTATTTCTTGGATGTTTTGAGTTAGGATCTTTTTGCGTTTTACATTTTCCTTGATTGTTGTGCCAATGTTCACTATGGAATCTTCTGCACCTGAGATTCTCTCTTCCATCTCTTGTATTCTGTTGCTGATGCTCGTATCTATGGTTCCAGATTTCTTTCCTAGGGTTTTTATCTCCAGTGTTGCCTCATTTTGGGTTTTCTTTATTGTGTCTACTTCCCTTTATAGGTCTAGTATGGTTTTGTTCATTTCCATCATCTGTTTGGATGTGTTTTCCTGTTTTTCTTTAAGGACTTCTACCTGTTTGATTGTGTTATCCTGTTTTTCTTTAAGGACTTGTAACTCTTTAGCCATGTTCTCCTGTAATTCTTTAAGTGAGTTATTAAAGTCCTTCTTGGTGTCCTCTACCATCATCATGAGATATGCTTTTAGATCCGTATCTAGCTTTTCTGGTGTGTTGGGGTGCCCTGGACTGGGCGAAGTGGGAGTGCTGGGTTCTGATGATGGTGAGTGGTCTTGTTTTCTGTTAGTAAGATTATTACATTTACCTTTCGCCATCTGGTAATCTCTGGGGTTAGTTGTTATCGTTGTTACTGTTTAAAGATTGGAGCAGACTCTGTGTTCCACTCACCAGAAGTCTCAAAATCCTGTGGCGGGTGTCGTGGGTAGCTGGTGGGTGTCAGCCAACCCTGAGCTCTAGCTACCCTGATGCTGGTCAGACCGGATGAGCCTTGTGGCCCTACTCAGGCTGGATTTCTTCCTCCCCTCCACCTTATTTTAGAGACAAAGTCTCTCACTGAACTTAACCTTATGCTTGAATGGCTGAGAGTAAATCATGGGGACCTTTCCCTCTCCACTTCCCCAACACTGAGATTACAGCAGCATGGGGCTTTTACCTTCCTCCATTGTTTTGCATGTATCACTACCACATGGGAAGAATCAGGAGAAGCAATAAGGAACATGCCAGTGCTGACCTGGAACAGTTTCTATACATTTCAGATATGTTATTTGTCATTGTTTCCTTTGCATGTCCTTGAAATTGATTTTCATCCTTGCAACTCTAGTCGGTTCTAAGTTGGAGTATGTTTTCATGAAAGCAAAGAGAAAATGAAGGCACAAACTGCAGAACACGAAGGCTGCAGAACACGAGGACCCCAGCTTGATCCTGGAACTGACACCATAGCAAAAAAGAGATAAGTCTCTCAAATCCTCTTCCTACTTCTACAAGAACAAACAGGATAAATTACAAAGTTAATAAGTAAATACACTAAAAAAAAAAATAATAATGGAGGGGCAGTGCTGGCTCACGCCTTTAATCCCAACACTTGGGATACAAAGGCAGGTGGATTTCTGAGTTCGAGGCCAGCCTAGTCTACAGAATGAGTTCCAGGACCGCCAGAGCTATGCAGAGAAATCATGTCTTGAAAAACCAAATAATAACTATAATAATAACAACAACAATAATAATAATAAATGGATAGGCAAAATTTATCATCTACAAATTTTTTTCTGTTTAGTAAATTTTTATTCTTGATTATGGGGCACAATATACTGGATGGAATGATCAATTTTTTGGGTCAACAGATCTTCTATTATCTTTGATGTGTAATGAATGACTTTTTTTGAAGACAGCTTTGACTGAAGTTGGTTAGTGTGTAATAATGTCAGTGCTCATATCTCCTGTCTTAGTTGCTACTAGAGGAAGAACAAGGAGGTGGGCAAATGGTAACATTTGTACTTCAGTCTTCATAATTTGTAGCCTTCCAAAGCATTCCAGTGTAACTTTTTCATACACACCCCTATGTTACTTTGTCTCTCTATGTACATTTGGGGAAAGAAACTGATAGGATGTTCAGTTAGCATATTTTATCCATCAGATATTACATTTCATTGGCTTTTGGGGGATTTAAATTGTTTAAATCCATTATTTCAAGCTGGGCGTGGTGGCGCATGCCTTTAATCCCAGCACTCGGGAGGCAGAGGCAGGCAGATTTCTGAGTTCGAGGCCAGCCTGGTCTACAAAGTGAGTTCCAGGACAGCCAGGGCTACACAGAGAAACCCTGTCTCGAAAAACCAAAAAAAAAAAAAAAATCCATTATTTCTTAGAAACAAGTGTCTGAGGTAAAATTTTAGTCAGAATTCCCCTTCTTTCTGGACTCAAAAGTATATAATTGCAAAATATCTTAAATGTAAAGAGGTGTCAATCATCTCCTTTGTAGGGTTGAACTTTAGAATCTGTCAAGCTGTTGACACTTTTTGTCAATGCAAGTTTTAAATAACACATAATTGTTCTCTTTATAAAATTTTCTACTCTATACAATATTTTCTGATCATTTCCTCCTCCCATAGACTTGTGTTTCAAGAGATTTTTCTCTATACTAAGCTATATTTGCTAGAGAGTGACTGGTATTGTCTTGAACTAATAAACATAAGGTTTTGTTTTGTTTTGTTCTGGGGGCCTTTGAAATTGTAGAATATAACTTAGGAGTCAATATGAATTTTGTTCAGTGAGTCAAAGCTGCAGGGGCTTTGAAACGGATACAGTGGGAAAGAGATCTAAAATGTAAGGCTCTCTTCAACCACAGCATCTGTATCACTAGACACATGAGTAAGTCATGTTTTAAATGAAACCAAAATTTTTATCTCTGATAGGAACAATAATATCTGCTGGTATCCTATAATAATTCTATCGAGTGGCATGTATTTAGTATTTAATTTGGTGATCTTTGAGGAATTAAGGAAGGTAAAAGTCCAGAGGACACTCAATATTTATTCTCAACATTGTTATTTTCTCCATTATTTCCTTTTGATCAAGTAAAAGGTTTCAAGTTTCATGGGTCTTTGGTAAAGCCTCTCTTCCTGTTTAGAGACCTTCAGGAGTCACTCTGCGCAGATGTTCCTCTACTTTCAGTTACAAGCATTTTATTTACACTCTATCCAAGTCTAATGAAATTATGAAGTTTATATCTTCATGCCTTTGCTTCATTTCCAGTGTTTCTGCAAGTTTCCAGATTTTCCTATCATAGTCTTCATGTCTGTAGTATGACTTTTTCTGGGGACAATAAGAATGAACAACCATTCACTCCAGATGGGTTGCTGACGGCAGACTAAAGAAATAGTCCAAATCACCCTCATCTTAGTGAATGAGTTCATTGGGGTAATTTACAGGAGCTAGGTGAAGAGCTACTTACACGAATGTGGGTGGCTTAAAGTGGGTGCATCAGCATGAATCCCACTTCAGCATGAGTTACAACGGATGAAAGGTGCTTCCCCGAAACTTCTTAAATGGCTTGAAGGCAGCTAAGTTGCTCAAAGACTCTTATCTTTAGCAAGAGCTTCTGCTCCTGTAACCTTAAGCAGTGGTTTCCTTCACAGCCATGCTGGAATTTGGGAACCCAGCTAGTTTCCTTCACCTTCTGAATCTTAACACACATCCCTCCTACCTCCAGAAGGGAATGTTTTAATTTGGAAGAAAGAACTGTATAGAAACAAGCCCAACACAGTCTGTGGTACCTGTGCATGCCAGCTATGCTGAATATATATATATATATATATATATATATATATATATATATATATATATATGTTGAATGAGACACATAGTATATAAATAGATACTCATATGACAGGGTAAATGCCATGCAGGTTCAGATTGTTAGTCATCATAGCCAGATGACATAGGACAAGCAGCAGGGAAATATGAGACTCAGATGCATATATTTCAATGGTAAATCTGTTCTAAAGACCCGGTCATGATATGGCTTTCCACAGTCGTCTATCATGTAAACTTTACACAACACTCATGCACACACACATGGAAAATTAGCAATTTTGTATCAGTTAAAAATCGATATCCATGAATACTCTTTAAAGGGTGTTGTAGTTATTCACAGTGCTGCCATTACATCTACTCATTCTTAATCTGTGATTACTTGTTTAATAGTTAAATGTTTTGATCTATTTGAATTCATTAAGCTGCTGATTTAAGTTAATTAGGAAGAATGAAATGCCAAAGCAGGAACTAGATCTTCTCCAAAACTAAATGTATTAGGTAGATTTTTCAGTTGCTGAAACACTGAGTGTTTAACACTTCAGAAAAGAAGAGTTCACATTTGGATGTGATATAGAATTTGCAGAGACATATGATGAGTGGTTATATGATTAATGAGACACATGGGAGTTGCTAAATGAATCCATAGGAGCTCTCTGGTAAATTTGAAACTTATAAAACATCATGAAATTTACTGGTCAAAAAAAAAAAAAGACCCGCTATCTAATTTCTAATTTTAACTATGCTAAAATAGTTAAGAAGGGGAAATTAATTAACACCTGAGACACTTACTGCTTAACTTACTCTAAATCACTTGTTTGCCTACTATATAATTTGGGGAGATAGAAAATTTGAAATGTTGGTGTTGTTTGTTTGTTTGTTTGTTTTCTTGGTGAATTTTTTGCTGTGAGCATCCCTGAAAAATACTCAATACCTAAATTCTTTCTATAGCTGCATAAAATTCTGATTCTGTTTATTTAGCAAAGCAGAGGAAAGCCGAGTAGCTTCTTCACAGAATCCCAATCTCCAGCACTGCAGACACAGGCACCACAGACTCTGATTCCACTGCTAGCAAGGAGGGTGCCATGCAGCATGCAAACCAACGACTAAGTAGCTGTGGCTGCTCTTCACTCTCAAGCACATCCTTCTTATAATCAGTACCCCCTCCTTAAAGCGGCTCAGGTGCTTGCTTATGATAAAAATGTAATTCTCTATAGCAGAGGAAGGAAGGCAAGCTTTCTTCCTTCCTCCTTTCTTCCCTTTCCCACCTTCCTTGCTTCCTCCCTCCCTCCTCCCTTTCTCCTTCCTTGCTTTCTTCCCTTTTCTTTCTTTCCTTTTTTTCTTTCTTTCCTTTTTTTTCTTTCAGCAGAAGGAAATTCTTCTACTTTCATCTCGAAGATGAAAATTATAAAGAAATCAGAAGCCACTTTAGGAATTATTGGGCAAGCAAAATATGAAAAATAAAAAAGAACAACATCATATCTTAATAGGAAAGTACAGGGAAGTTTCTAGAGGCATCACAAAGGAGGAAACTGCCTTCTTTTGAATATTTTCACAGCACACTGAGAATCTCTGTGATGACTACACAGACAAACCTGATAGGTTGATAGGTTTACGGGACTTACATAGAATCATGGAACTGTACCTTTGTTTCATATTCCCAGCCACTAGGAATAGCTATGCCATGCTGACTAAAACTTCAACTTAGAATAGATAGCATTGCTGCTGAATAAATTTCTAGAGACCTCAAAATCTTCCTGCTGTATATCTTCTGCCCTGAAGACAATGCTCATTGAAATTCTGAATATCTGGATATAAGAGAGTTGATTGCATTTAGGGTTCAGTCTTTTTTACTCATTAAATAGAAAATTATTTAAAGACTGGATCAAATGCAATATTTAAGATAAACTCAAGACTAAAATAATGAACATGACAGAAAACAAACAAACAAAAAAAAGCCTGAATGTTTTGTGTCCATTTATTGTCAAGGGGCAGTGACCTTAAATGCGGAAAGAAAAATTCTAAATACATAGGAAGTTTATACTAATCTGTGACATTATCATAATTATAGGTGTCAGCTTACATCAACATCCCCAACTTTAAAAGAGAGGAAAAATAAGCAAACAAAACAGAACAAAGGAATATAAAAGCCTATTATATGAGACCAATAAAATCACACAGATAGCTTGTAAGTCATAGTTCCAATGGAAACGACACAGTCCTATCAAAGCCAAGAGAAATGGTTACAAGGTGCCAGAGGGGTAATATCCTCTGAAGAGGTCATTGTCCCCTGCAAAAGACAAATGGAGCTGCTTCTTGTCCAGCCTTCTGTAAAGCGATATTTTTGGTGTATTTCTGATAAAGGAGTAAGTGCCTTGCAAGCACACACATAGAGTTGTGCATATTGAACCTCCTGGGTCTGACTACAGCGTTGCTTCTACAAGAATTGAACATATACTCAGACAAAATCCACCACAGATATGAGGGAAGACAAACAGAATATTGTTGATATTTATTTCTTTATTATTTATTTATTTTGATAAAAATAGAGTATGGACCATACCGCCCCCCCATTACTCATGGCAGGATGCCTTCTAAGAAATCTAGCTGTCAAGATCAAGCAAGAAGGGTAAAGGAACCTTATATTTTGCTAAACAATATAGCTCTCCATTCATATGTGTTTCCGATGCAATAACAAAGTATCTCTCGTGTCCTTTTTACATTAAATGTTGTAAACCTGGAGTATAAACAGATAAGAATTTCCTTTCTTAAAGAGTATAAGATGAAAGGAGGTTAAAATTGCTGCATTTACTGTTAAAGAGGGACAAAGAGATACCCAACTTAAGAGTAGACATTGGTGCCTTCGGAGTTGGCAGAGTCCACCATCTGCGCTGAGGGCCTGAGTTTCAGTGCCCAGGACCCATGTAAGAACTGGTAATGGTACACATGTCTATATCCCTGGTGTCAGGATAGGAATGGAGACAGGCAGACCCAGAAGTCAGTGGATAGCCAGGTTAGACAAATCTGTAAATTCCAGGTTCAATGAAATATTCTGCCTCACAAATATAATATGAAGGAGGAAAAATAAGATTTAAATATGTTATATGAAAAGTTAAATAAAAATGAGGTGAAGGGTGACTTAGGAAGGCATATTGTGGCCTCCATGCACACACAAACAGGCACACACACACAAACACACACAAAAACATGCACACACATATATATGAACCTGCACTGGCACACACCACACACACACACACACACACACACACACGCACACGCACACGCACACGTACACGCACACGCACATGCACTGGCACACACGCATATGCACACATGCATACACACGCATGCACACACACACATACAAACATGTGCATGCACACATGCACACACAAACAGGCACACACACGTAAACACACACACACACATGAACCTACACTGGCACACGCGCACATGCATACATGCACACATACGCATACACACATGCCACTTCATGACATTGCAGTAAATGGCACCCACTTTACAAGCATCAGAATGCCATGGGAAGGCAGAAGGTGTAGAACCCAAGGTAGGGAAAAGAAAAGATAAACGACAAGGCTTCAAACCTGTCTAGGAGTCACGAAAGGAATGAAAAGTTTGACAGGAAAATAACACCTGTTAGAATTTGCCATTAATAGAGTGAGAGAGAGTCTCAGCAGATTCCTTGTAAGCAGAAAAATCACAAGCAAGATTGGCAGACCCTGTTTCTTAATAAAGTCTGACAGCAGCATTTCACAGTGTATGTATCTGTGCAGTACTGTGCTTCCTTCTGAAAGGCCAGGAGCCATGCCTGGGTGAAGAGGAGAAGGGAAAGGAAGGTGTCTGTTAGGCACCTAAGAGTCTGCTGCGGGTTTTTCTGTCTGTTCTGGCAGCTATTAACTGCCCATTGCTTGGGTGGTTGTGGGTTTGGAACCCCTTCAGTCTCGGGCAGCACACGTTATACTCTTCCTGCGTAGGGCTTTGTTTTCATTTTCTCTAGGATTTTAAAAATGAAAGATTATTCTTCTCATTTGCTTAATTTCCGTCTTTCCTGCAGATCTGTACCAGTGAAACAAGGTTGCCAAGAGATGTGAGCTATGTGGCATTGGATTGACAAAATGCATTGGGTCTGTTCACCCTAGAGAAACATCCTCACTAATAAGTATAAATAAATCACTGGGGTGGGAGACAGGAATCAGACAAGACAATATTTTCCCAGATGTCCTTAGATCAATCTAAGAGCACTAGGCATCTTGGAGATTAAATTTGCCCCATAACAGCGTAGGCTCCAGACCTTTATTGTTGTAAGCAAACTTTAGGCATAGTTTAGGCTCAATAATGTTTGAATCATTAGCCTCACTCAAAATCATCTGGCAAAGTGCTGGTCTTTTGAAGGACAGGTACATCCGAGGCAAAGGGCTTCGGCTCCGAAAGAGCAGGATGCACTGTGTATAAACGTTGGGAGAATCTAGGTGATAAGCAAGTGTAGGTTCCATCATGCTGGCCATCTTATGTTCTGATCAGAGCACAACACTGTTCATTTTAGGGAATGATAATGTAATAAGTCACTGCCTTCTCTTAAGCTCTGGTCTCAGACTGGTAGTTAATAACACAAGCACTGCCTTTTCTGGTGAATTCATAGCTACAGTATCTAGAATTCCTTTTTTTCCATATAGAATCCTAGACAGTCTGTCCTTTCATTCAGACAAAGGGTAGACTATTTATGTGTTTGCTTGTTTGTTTTATGTTCTACATTTCATGGAATTTTTTGAAGTTTCCAGTGTGTTTCCTGATGGATTCCCTCATTTTACATTTGGTCAAGGTGGCCTCAATGTTTCTCCATGCTGACCCCTCTAACCTGATGGGCACACTGGTGGAGACATCTTTCCAAATAGTTTCTTTTAAATGATGAGAGGGCTTTCAAAAAACAATCTTGTCAACAAATCCCAAGCTTGCTTTCAGAGACAGAGCACTCTTTTTTTTTTTTTTTTTTTTTTTTTTTTCCCGAGACAGGGTTTCTCTGTGTAGCCCTGGCTGTCCTGGAACTCACTTTGTAGACCAGGCTGGCCTCTAACTCAGAAATCTGCCTGCCTCTGCCTCCCGAGTGCTGGGATTAAAGGCGTGCGCCACCATGTCCGGCTGAGACAGAGCACTCTTTTTTTTTTTTTCTTTTATAACTTTATTATTTGTAACATTGTATACTTAGCAACAGAAAATGGCTGATGACACAGATAACACCCATTGACTCACTGCAATGAAAGTATTGCAGGTCTGAGCAGCTCCAATGCCTTATCAAAAATCTCTCAGCCAAGTCCAACCTGAATCTATACAGGGAATCTGATAGTGTTGGCTGTAGTCCGTGGAGGAGGAGGGTGAATCTTTACCAGGACACATGGCCAGTAAGGGACAGAGTCGAGGTTGGAACACAGTCAAAGTGTGAAACCCACTCCAGATACAACCCCACACCTCCCACTCCAGCATACCACCACAAGGAACCACCCTGTATCTCTCATCTGTTGACACTTTGCATTCTTTGAAGATGTAGGACTTGGGGAACATCATGGAAGAGGGAGCAGAGAGATTGAAAGAATCAGGGTTCTGTGAAATGCTGACCTCTCAACCTGGTGCAGCTGTTGCACAATGAGCTCACAGAGGCTGTGTTCCCCCCCCCCCCCCCCGACAGAAGACCTGCACAAGACCAAGCCTGTTAAGAGTCACACAATAAGGGCTGGAGAATGGCTCAGCAGTTAGTGTGCACTGCTAATGGAGAAGACCCAAGTCCCATGTCCGGAGGCTTGCTACAACTCCTGCTCTAGGGATTCTAATGTCTCTGGCTTCTTCAGGCACAGGTTCATGCTCACGCATGTGTGTGTGTGTCTGTATGTGTCTGTGTGTCTGTGTGTGTCTGTGTGTCTGTGTGTGTGTCTGTGTGTGTGTCTGTGTGTGTCTGTGTGTTTGTGTGTCTGTGTGTGTCTGTGTGTTTGTGTGTATGTCTGTGTGTGTGTGTCTGTGTGTGTGTGTGTCTGTGTGTGTGTCTGTGTGTCTGTGTGTGTGTACACACGTGCACACATACATACATAGCATATAAGCACACATGCACATGCACACAAACATACACATTTTTTTTTTCAGTTCCAGCACTGGCAGGGGAGGCCCTACCCTGTGCTGAGGGCTATCAGCAGCAATGGCTGCTCAGGGAAGAGCCACTTCCTTAAGAAATAATGGGTTCCCTGTGGCCTCAGGGATGACCACGGGTTGCGTATTGGACTGCATGGATTATCAACAAAGAAACAAATAAATCAATAAATTGTAAAGGAACATGACGTTGAGGGTAAAGTGAAATGGAGAATCTTAAGGGGAGATGGATGGGGGAGCGAGGGGTGGATATACCATATAGGCCATTTTTCATGTCGAGACAGAGCACTCTTAAAACACCACTTTTCATAAAGTTAAACAAAATAATTTCATGGCTGAAACAATATCACACCCATATTTTTATTGGATATTTTCTTTATTTATATTTTGAATGTTACCCCCTTTCCCAGTTCTCCCCTCCCAGAAACCCCCCTATCGCATTCACGTCCCCCTGCTTCTATGAGGGTGTTCCTCCACCCACCCACCCATTCCCATCTTCCTGCCCTCTATTCCCCTACACTGGGGCATCTATCAAGCCTTCATAGGACCAAGGACTTCTCCAATTGATGCCTGACAAGGCCATGCTCTGCTACATATGCAGCTGGAGCCATGTCTACTCCTTGGATGGTATGCCCATATATTAAAAGAAAAAAATATGCATATAATTGAAATAATGCAGAAGATACAGATGTTGTTTAAAGACCTGGTCTTATTTTAATTGATTTTTAATAAGTCTACATATTCATGCATTGTGGAGTGTGAACTAAGTCTAAAGTTTGCTTCTAAGGATACAATACTGGAGCCCATTCTGTTATGGGGCAAATTTAATCTCCAAGATGCCTAGTGCATCAATTTGGCCCTTAGAGTGATCTAAAGAGAATTGGGGAAATATTGACTTATCGGATTTTCCCCAGTCAAATACTTCATACTTATTTGTAAAGAATCTGAGTCAGCTTCTCTTTCAGTGTCATCTGCTGCCATGGATGGCACCAACACCCCAGTGCTTTATTGCTTATTAGCAGTCCCTGTAGCCTCACTCCCATTTCCCCAGGCAAGAGATTTCTTTATGTTTTCCTTGTCTTCTTCCAATTTCTCTTCCTCCATCTCTTACCTCCCCCTTACTCGTGACTCACTCTCCTCTTTTCTCATTAAATAAAGTTATTTCACTTTTGAAGAGCTTCCCATGATGTAATCTTGGTTTCAGCAACTCCTTCTCCAATTCTCTTGAAACCTCTTTTAAATCAAGCTGATTAATGGTGTGTAAAAAAAAAAGTCAAAGAAACTAATTTGTGTATCATGTTCAATAAAATTTTATACCACATGCTTTGCATTTTAAAATATTAAATCAATGTAATAAAAATAGGTAAAAATGGAAAATACATAAAAATTAAAACTAAATTAAATTAGCCTAATTATATAAGATAAAATATTATTTATCTTTAAATAAAACCTGCATAATGAGCATACCAGTTGACATCCAATGTAGATGCATCAAGTTTTACAAGGCGCCAACCTTAGATAACAAGCTATAGACACTTAATGGATGCAGAGCAAGGATCAGCTTTCCTCGGAATGGAGACCCCTGATAGGTTATTTAGTGCCAGTCGTTAGCCCTAAACACGAGTACCTACAAGGAACATTAAATGGATTCAGTAGGTTGTGAAGAATTAGCCTGCCTTCATCTTATGCTTGAAAGCCATCTTACAGTAAAGACACACTATATTCATTTCTATTTGTGATTAAATATGTTCTTCAAGGACTGGGTTATGCCCCATCTGTAACCTTAACTACAAATGTTTCTGTACTGCCTGTTTCAGGCAATAGCAAGCATGCCTTTGTTTCAAAAGGTTATAATGGCCACGTTGTTGTGACCACCTCAAAACTCTGCTTTGGATTAAGAGGTTGCTGTGACCATCTGTTGCTATGACTATCCTGTTATGACCACCTTGCAACCATGTCTTTGTTTCAGGGAGTCATGACCAACTTGGTATGCTCGTGTTCTGTTTTGGTAACCCTGCCTGTTTGTCAAGTCGGCATTTGGATCCCCGTTGCTGATCTCTTAAAGCCTATCTTTAGGTAGAGGCAGATCATGTACACAATTATAAAAAGTTGGCTTTAATTGCTTGTTGGAATTGATTTGGACATGATCTGGGTTTATGGTCTTTCTCTTTGCTCTCTGTGTGATTAACAGTTGTACATGGCGTGTGTGTGTGTGTGTGACAATAATTACTATGAAGGAAAAGGTCATGAATATGAGCTGGAGTAAAGAGGTAGAAAGGAATTGGAATGGAGAGAAGGATGGGTATAGAAGTAATGCAAATCAGTGATATTCATGTATTAAATTCTTCAACCATTTACAAAAATACTTAAAAAGTGAAAAAAAAGAGAGTCACATAAAGTTATACTCCTTGACTTTTCTATGTAAACAATGTAGCCAATTAGACTTGGTTGATGAAAAATACTCATTATAGAATTCTGTTGATACATATGAATTATGGATAAGCATAATTACAGAACTGTAAAAATGGCATTTGCTAACACCAAATAAAGTCAATAATTAGGCAAGAAATAAAAGAGAATTAATAAATGATTGATGGAAAAACTTAATAGAATGTTCTCATTGCCCCTAGTGCTCAGTAAACATTACTGAGGTCAGAAGCCTGCTGTCTGTGGATGTGTAACAAACTTGACATTCTCAGCATTGCTTCTGTCGTTCCTCTCCCTTCTGCAGTACTTTCCTTTCAACATTCAAGTTGTCAACGACTGCACATGCCTAGCTGTTTACCATTCGTGGTCAAGATGGAAATCATCCCTACTTGAACTTGAAGCCTGCCTTGTCCTGATGAGTACAATATGAAAATCATTATCTTATGAATACAATCTATAATAACCATTAAGAAATTCAGAACAGCTTTGGGATTGCAGGGTTCATTTAAAAGCTCTTGTAATGGTGTTAGTAGACATGGACTATAAACCCATTTTCTGGCTGTTGCTCATGCTTATACTTTGGTGTTAGCCAACTGTCTTCTATAAGTGAGTCAAAATCAAATGTCAGACATTTACTTAACTTTTCAATAACAAAAGGCTGGTTAAGAATACTTGCTGCTCTTAAAAAGAACCTAAGTTTGGATGCCTGCACTCACATGGTGCTCACACATCTGTAATCCAGTTCCAGGGCATCTGATTTGCCTTCTCTGACTTGTGGGGGCACCAGGTGTGCACATTTTGCATAAACATATATGCAGACAAAACACAGAAACAAAATAAATATGTATAAAATATGTTTTTAAGCCTCTGCTTTTAGTTGTTTTGTTGTTTTTCACCAATAAGATAAAGAGCATTGTGGATTCTCATTTAAACCTAGAAGGAAAATGTTCTCCATCTATCAAATGTCTGCAGTTTTAATTGTCCTACCAGGATTGAAGACACTAGAGACCTTGTGACCTTCCCTTTGGCTATCAGACTATGGGCCCCAGGGCATTGGAATTTTCCCAGGAATTTCATTCTGGTAGTATGAAAAATCTGAAGCCTGATACGTACCGGCTGGAGGAGAAATTTGTCTAAGGAAGGAGATTTCACACATCTACAACTTTTCAGACCACTTAATAAGAGAAACCTAGATAATGATGAGTGATGGACCGAATCTCACTATGTGTTATGAATATTTTTTTGCCATATCCTTAAAACTATACCTCATATCAAGGCCCTGATGCTACAAGTGGAGAGAATCAGTGAAGCTCTGTGTTCCTCTTCCCTATATAGCTGTACTGAATAAATATTCTTTTACTTTTTATTACTACTTTGTGTCTTTAGTTAACTCTTGAGGAGAGTTAGCTATGCTTAGCTTGTTAAGTCAGCCAGGGTCATGTTCTGACCCTAACACTGACCACAGTTAAATGAAGGGACAAACTCAATCAACACTCTAAGTCAAATGTGTTCTTCTGGTCAGTTGTTTCTGAGACATCATTTGAGACAGATTATTCTGAATCAAAACCAAGCAAGCCTTGGAAAAAGCATTCATCCCATGTGCTTTCTTATGGAGGAGAAAGCTGGAGTTCAGAATTACAGGAATATGTGTAAACCTCCAGGCATGTTGATGAAGACATTAAAAATGTTCTCTCCTTTGTTGGGCATGGGATCCTTTTTTGCTTGCTTTGAAAACGACCAACCCCATTCCACCCCAATTTTGAATTAACTAGAGAGGTGACTGAGGACCAGAACTGAGGAAATTAAATCATCTTACCTGATTGTAGCTCTCTCAGAAGCCAGGTTCCTTCTCATGCCTGAGACGTAGTATGCTACTGTAAGCAACTAACTGAAACTTGCATGATATTTAGATCTGAAAGAACCTTAAGAACCATATTCATCCATCAGGTCATCCGTTACAAAGAATTCAGGCCTCCAGATTCAGTTTCCCAAGTATTACAAGGAGAGAAATCCTAGAGCAAGAACACCATGTAACACTCTTTCCAGTGGAAATACAAATGGAAGTATTTATAAAAATCAAAATTACTAGTTTTGCAAACCTGAAGACAATCTCTTTCCTCAGAGCTGGATTTCTTTCCATATGTACTGTAAGCTGTGACCATGTCATGATCTATAGCAGTGGGTGAGAGCCCTCTGGAAGAAGGGCTGGGGATCCGGGAAAACAGGAGAGGCCAGTGCAGGAAGGGAAGAGAACAAACTACAGCTGTGCCCTGTGTTAAATGTTGACAAGTTAGCCTTTATTCTATGTTCAGACTATTAACTTCTTCATCTTCTTCTACACCACAATATAGCAAATTATAAGGGACAACAGACTATTTTGGAGGAAATATTTGAGCCTAAGTCAAGCTAAAAGATATGAATGAGTATTCCATAAATAAAAAGCATTCATGGAAGGAAGTTGGCTCTGCAGAGACTGGCAGATTGATTATAACTGCAGTTCTTTGCAGAGATTGGAATGTTGCTGATCCAGAGGCTAATTAGCTTATATCTTGGGTTATTTCTAGCACTTAGGAAAAGCCACTCCTTGCCCACCTCTGTGTTGGAACTCATCACTAATAGATAAAAACCTTTTAGAACGTATTAATTTAAAAGATTAAGTTCTGTCAAGCCAAAAGCTCAGATAGCATTCTTCTCAAAAGATCCTCTCTGACTCCTTACCACAGAGCCTTTCAAAGGAAATTTTACTTGATGTTAAATGTTTTTAAAGCATAGCTATTATTGTTTATTGGAATCTGAACGTCTAATAGTTAAACCTCTACTATTTGACGCTTGTGGGTAAACTTTGCTAAGCTAAGGAGTTTATGAATAGATCCCCAAAATAGACTTACAAACTTATCTTTGGAATTAAGTAGATATGGATAAAGTTATTTTAAGACATAAACTTCAAATAATGTACATGAATTAGTATATAACTCTTGGTTTTGATTTACATTAGGTGGTTTCAATTTAGATAAAAGAATTGTTATTATTATTATTATTATTACTACTACTACTACTACTACTACTTTTATTTGCCCAGCTGAACTACAGGGACATTGAAAAATAAGTGATTAAGGAAAAAAGATACAGGACTTGGTAAGGAATGAAAATACCCATAACATGACTGTTTAAAGATGAATGAATGATATGAGGCTATGCCAGTGCCTGGCAAATACAGAAGTGGATGCTCACAGTCATCTCTAAGATGGAACACAGGGCCCCCCAATGGAGAAGCTAGAGAAACCACCCAAGGAGCTAAAGGGGTCTGCAACTCTATAGGTGGAACAACAATATGAACTAACCAGTACCTCCAGAGCTCGTGTCCGTAGCTGTATTTGTAGCAGAAGATGGCCTAGTTGGCCATCACTGGGAAGAGAGGCCCCTTGGTTTTGCAAACTTTATATGCCGCAGTACAGGGGAATGCCAGGGCCAAGAAGCAGGAGTGGGTGGGTAGGGGAGCAGGGCAGGGGCAGGGTATAGGGAACTTTCTGGATAGCATTTGAAAGTTGAAATGTATATAAAGAAAATATCTAATAAAAAAAAGAAAAGAAAAGAAAAGGAAAGGAAAGGAAAGGAAAGGAAAGAAAAGAAAAGAAAAGAAAAGAAAAGAAAAGAAAAGAAAAGAAAAGAAAAGAAAAGAAAAGAAAAGAAAAAAGAAAAGAAAAGGCTCAGGTGTAGCAGGATTCCAAATGGGTGATATGGCACTCAAAATAGGTGAGGTTACAGGAGCAGAGCATCATAACAAGTTAGAATTAGTGACTTCTGAAAGATAGACATGGTTGTAAGGTGGGCATAACAAGGTAGTCATAACAACGGCTAGTCACAACAAGGTAGTCATATGTGGTCATATACCCTTTTGAAACAAAGGTATGTTTGCAAGACTGTTATAAACAACTTTTTAAAACAAAGACATATTTGCCATTACTGGGATAGGCAGTACAGACCATTTGTAGTTAAAGTTTTAGGTGGGACATAGCTCAATCCTAGAGAAAGAGAGGTTTCATCATACACACAAAGGAACCTAGTTTGTCCTTACTATAACATGGCTTTTAAGCCTCAGATGGAGGGAGGCTGATTCTCCACCCCTTCTAGACAAACTGAAACTGCATGCTGTTGAGAGCTGAGAAAATGGAAATTTTGAATTTTCAATTTGGGAGTCTCTAAACCAGGAGGGAAGTTCTGACATTTGTTATTAAGACAAATATACAGAATAATAAAAAATGGAAAATACACATCTCCAAGTGAACAACAAAACAAACAACATCCAAGTAAATATATGAACAGTGCCACTAATGTTACATGATTGTTAAAAATTGTCTAGTCTGCTTTTGTTAGTCCTTAGATAATTGTTTATTATTTTAAATACAAGATAATAGTCTTAGATAATAAGCTATTATTTTAAAGTCCAAAACATTAAATAAAACACTTTATATAAATACCACACTTTATAAAGAGTAAACTAAAGTCAAAATTTTAGAAATCTTGTTGATAAGGAAGACTAAAGAAATGACTTGATTTTAAGGTTAAAGGAAGCAACTAATGAATTTTTTAAAATGTCCTTCTGGCATATCAGATATGAAATAGTCGGTGAAGCAAAATGTTAAAAACTGCATTTTTCTACAAATAAATCAATAACCCATTGTCTCTGCATAAAACTGGGCTTTTAAGGAAGAAATGTTAAAAACTGTAATTATATGTTACCGAAGCAATATATATATATATGCATATATATATATCGAGAAATAAAGGTCAAAAAGCAATGTCTGTTCAGCTAAATGGTATTTTTTATTGACCCAACATAGCATAAGGGGAATGTTTTTGTCTTTTTAACTAGGCTGCTCCCATAATGCAAGTCTGCTGGTTCAAAACCATCAACACATCATATGTGCACTTCCTTACACTTCCTTACACTCAAACTCTCAAATAACTGAGTTGTACACAAAAGGCTGAAGGAATGTCTGGAGTTGGGATAGACAGGCAGTTCCTGGGAATACATGAGATCTCTCTGAAAAGTGAGACATAAAACCACCTTCTCCATCCCAATGACTCGGCATTTGGTTGTGCAAAAACCACCATTTTATTCAACTGATTCGTTTGTCTCACTTGAACAAATGGGCTGTTTAAAGTGTGCTTTAATACAGAGAGAGTCACAGTACTTTGAGAAATTCCCTTTACAGAGTTATACCATATTGTTTTAGTTGTTATGTGTCTTACCTGCTGCACTTATATAATATTATAATATCATAAAACACATCATGGATCTGTTAATATTCTAACCAAAGTTAGAAAATGAGATAAGTATTTAAAATAACCTCTGAAGCATCATCTTTAATACAGTATTAACAATAAGGTAAGAGTAGAATTTATCAGAGGAATAATTCAGAAATCTTGAGTTTCTGGGATCCTGCTATTTCTCATTCTTTGCCAAATTAGGCAATGTTTCTGAATTCCATTAATATCTCATATTATGAGAACAAGAAATGGTCTCCCACTTGAATAAATAATTACCAAACTTCAATGTCCTAGGTGGCAATGAAGAGAAAAATGACAATTCAATGAGAAATAAAAATGCACAACCGTTTAGAGCATTTCAAAAATGTCTGTATCCTTCACAGTGCTGAACCAGGAAACTGAGTTCCTTCCATCTTGTCTCAATGCCATCTGAAAACATGGCCTTTGTGGTCATCTCAGAAAGAAGAGTGTGCCACGAGCACTGGAGATTTTTGTGGCATACATACTTCAAAGATGGGTTCATTACTTTCACCCAGTAGCCTCGGTCCTTGGCAGAGCCAGGTACACACTTGAGTTCAGAATCACTGTCTTTTTGTCTGTTTGAAAAAGGGACAGAAGAATTGTGAGGAATGTTGAGGGTATAGTTATTTCTGTGAAATCAGTAAAAAACACGTGTGCAAGTCCTGACTATGACCTCATGGCACAGGAATCTTGGGAACTGGTTGTTGGACATGGACAAGGAGTTTCCATTGGCAGATAATTATGACAGGCAGAATACATGGAAATAGTAAACAAATGAACAGCTCTCAATTTTTGTTCTCGGACATCTCTTCTTTCACTTTTACCTACTCTACCTTGCATGTCTTTTTTTTTCTTAGTGTTTTCTTGTGTCTTTTTGGGCTAAATAAGTTTTATCTGCTCTGTAGAGATCCAAAATTTTTCCAAGGTTTTACAAAAAATTCCCAATTTTTACTTCATAAAAAAAAAATTGATCATAGCAGTAAAGGTGGCAGGAGGGTAAGCAAACTATGGTCAGAATTTTAGTTTTTGATAGAAATGTGTTCTTATGTATGGAGATTCCAATGTGGAATGTGTACTTTTAAGAAGGCCTGTGTTGTTCAATCTGAGTCCCCCTGAGAATCCGGTGAGCTGATGGATTGATATCTCCGACAGGAGAAATGAAAATTAAATTAGAAATAAAAATTAACAACAACTGAGAACATCTCAAAACGAAATCTCCATCTTATCAGCTCCTTTCAAAGACTCCAATGATGGGTATTGTTGTGAATGGAAGAAGTGATTTTCTTTTCAAAGTTTCCCATTCAGTAAGATGACAAAGGTATCTGAAATTACAGATCTGAACTCACTGAGAATCAATGCTTTTCCTGCTGGCAACTTAGCAGCTTTTGTAATTGATGTGACAGTTTCATTTCCCCACTGCCACAGATAATCGACGTGTTACTCTATCTCTCAAGCAAATCTTAAAAGAGGGAAGGTTTTCACTTTTACTTTTTAGCAGATATTAACATCCCCCAAACAAGGTATGGTGCAATGACGGGCAGTAGATTTAAGGCTTTGATAACGACCCTTTTTGGGCAGTACAAAGCAAAAAGTTGTCAGTGCTATGTCATCAACATGCCTAATGGCTGTTTCAATGGGACAACTGAAAAATTTTAAATCTTTATCTGTGGCCTTTTTAAAAAGGGGGCCATCTTAGCACAGGATCAGGCAGACAAGAACAGAGAGAGATATCTAAGGCATTACACCTTATCTATCTCTGCTCCCAAATTATCTTTTGTGTGTTCTTATAGAATAATATAGAAAAGCTTTAACATAGCAGGAAGGGCCTTTTGCCCTCTCTCTTGTTTAACTACATCTCTCTCCTGCCCTTCTATTAGAAGATTTGTGTAAGGATATTGTACCATGACCTCTCTAACCTCTAGGTCATTTGGCATGAACTATTCTCTAGGTTTAAGATTCTATATCTCAGAATGAAGTAGGTTTTATTACAGTAATAGCTACACATAAACATGTCTTAAAACTATCAAAACTTACTTTTCATGTATATGATGCAAGATGGTGAAGACTCTCTTATCATCAGGATCTGTATACCAAGCTTCATCTCAGTGAGTGCTTCTCAGCTTCATTACTAGGTAACAACACAGCATAACTATTGACCCTTCTTCCTTATCCCACACTGATCTTCCTAGCCTCAGCTAAGCACCATTCTCCCAAGCCTGAAGTAGCCACCAGTCACTAGTACATATTATAGGCAGAGCACAGTAGTGTTGGAACACTTGCTAGGTGCCTGTTAAGTTTTTCTGAGGGAAATCTGTTTGTCTTGTTTCCTCATTAGACCATAACTTTACTGTAAGCATTGAGTACATCTATTTGTGACAACAAAACTCTACAATCAAAAAATCCTTCATAGTAATGGATGCTCACTGCCTGTTAGATGCATGAATGAATGAATGAATGAATGAATGAATGAATGAATGAATGAACTATCTCTGATATATATGTTGTATTAGAAGAGTGGACTAGGTTATGATGCACAATAGATCCACAATATTAAATTCAGGTGTTTATGACTTATTTGTTTTACGTATTTGGAGTAGGTAGACAAAGGGCATTCTCCCTTCTTTTTAGAGAACTATGCAATCTAGAGTCTAATTTTTCATAGTTACATCATCTCTACTTTAACACCCATTTTAATTACTGTGTCCTAGGTGTTAGGAGCTGAATAATCATGATAATAAATGTGGCTTTCTGGTTATTTTGAAGAGAAATGAATCATCTCAATTCCACTCACATTTTACTTCCCTGGACCAGAGCAATCGCATGGCCTCATGGCTATAGGAAGTAGAATGGAAGACTTAGTGTTTTTGTTACATACTTGGAAAAAATATTCTCATAATAGAAAATAAAATGTCTATAATATGAAAACCATAATGTTGACAAGTTCTATAAACACATTTCCTTAGCACTTTCTAACTGAGATGACTAAACTCAGTAGCTGGAATAAAGAAGAAGAGAAGGGGATAACAAGACTTCTGTGTTTGGGACACACTTCTTGCACAGATAATCAGCTAAGCTCAAGTTACTCTGGCTCTGCCTTCTAACATCCTGTGATATTTCTAACAATAAAAACTATGCAGTAACATTCAAAGCTAAGAGTACTATTTAGATACATGCTAGAGACTGCAAGGCATTTATAATAGCAGAGTTGTCAATATGTTTAGACATATAAAGTACTACATATATAGATCTGCAAATACTATGAATGTAGAGTGTGCTTCAGATTTTATATTTTCTCTCTCAATTATGTATCTTACTGAGAATTCTTCTATTTTAAAGCCTACAAAAGATCCTCTGCAGGGCTTCTCATGATTTCACCCAGAGCTTTATTTTTATTTTCTCATACTCAAACATAAGTATCTCTGCAATATTTAATATATGACTAAATTAAACTATTATAAATATTTTAGCTTTATATTGATATATAAAACAATTACAGAACTTAAAATACAACTTGATTCTTTCTTAAGTTTTCTAATCTGAACTGGAATCAACCAAGAGATTCTTCCATCTCTAAAAGTATCCTCTGGGACTGTAGTCTGATGCCTCAATTGGGATGAGATGGGATATCTGGGTAACTTGGTATCTCTGTCCAAATTGCCTCTCTACCAGCCTGTCTTGACGTTCTTCACATCATACTGTTCTCAAAATGATCTGGAAGTGATAAAAAGGAAAGCTGTCATTACACTTAAAGATTAAGCCAGACTCAACATAATACAATAGATGCCACACCTTATTGGTAAAAATGAGTTACAGTGTAGCCTATATTCAAAAGGAGGAGAGATAGACACCATTTCTGGAAGGAATAAAGTGGCATGGCCATATGCTAGGTGCTTGCCAAGTGTTCCTGAGGGAGAGCTGTTTGACTTGTTTCCTGTATTGTCTCTATTTATATCAGCCAAACTCTACAGCCTGAAAAAAAAAATTTCATAGTAATGGATGCACATTGCATGTTAGATGTATAAATGAATGAATGAGTGAATGGCAGCTACCTTGGGAAACTATTTACAATGGGAGGCAGGAGGAGTTGGAATAAACTTTTAGAAGCAAATCCAAATGACTCTTGGTAAGTATTGAGCTTACTTAGGGTGATCTGCTGTGCATGGGCACTCACAGAAGTGCCTTCTCGCCCGTCACACATTTAGCACATAACAATAGCAATCTGATTATTTTGCAAAGATTCTTAGTTATTCCAGTGCTTAGCCTGATACAATTTAGTTAATAACACTTCTCTATATTAATATAATGATTAACAATAAAGCTGTTGGTAAAATAAATGATAAAAATGAAGTTTAAATTCTCCTCAGAGAGGTAATTATCTCCCAACAGAAAGTAATACATCTTGTGATAGAAAGAAAATACGATGAAGACTGTGTCATCTTAATGGATTGGTGGGGTGACTTTTTGTCAGAAGATGTTACTCATAGACAAAAGGATGAAAATGTGGGCACTCTCTGTGGGACCAGATCAGTGACATTCACACCTAACACTTCAGACCACTGGCAAGGATGCAACACTCCCACATAAAGAAACTCCAGAAGCCCTGAGCTGAATGAGAAAATTTTCTCTGAGTCTACATGCCTGTGATCATTGTAATAATATGTGTTTCATCTAATGGAGTAAAATATGAAAGCCCGTGGCGATATGAATAGCAACACCTCCTCAGCATGGAGTCGTTCCAGAATGAACCTTATTTCTGGGCTGTCTGCAGAACGCTGAATCACTTCTGTAAGGAAAAGTGGCCCAAAGAGCTTTCAGATATCTTTGCAACTTGCCATAACTAAATGTTCTTTCCTCAAATAGCCTCTAATTACATCCTCCTGGCTCAGCTGTGGTTAGCTAATTTAACTAAATATTATTCTGTCTCCGTCTTATTCTGGACATATTTGTTCAAAATAATCTGTCATCAATACTATTGCAAATGAAAACTAAGTGGAAGAAATAGCTTCAAGCTTTACTAAATGTACACCATTTATCTTTGATAAATATTATAAAAAGGAATATGAGAGACATTTGTGCTTTTCACTACTTGACTAATGAATAGCAACCTTGAAAAGAAATTACTGTTCTTATACTTTATTTTAATTCAAGCTTATTATCAAGTTGTTCTGGTTGAAATAAAATTGTTTTTAATAATGTTGTGAAAAAATTTAAAGAATACTTACTTTACAATTTTTCTCAAGGTTCCATTTTGAATCTTTAAAATGGATCTAACAGACCAAATGGCTTTGTCTTTCTCCTTTGCCAGAAGGGAAGCTATATGGAAAACAAACAAACAAACAAAAACAACAACAACAAAAACCAACCTATTCGTTTTGTCCTAAAATTGGGTAATCAGAAGGACTATACGTTTATACATTTCCCTTTGGATTTTTAGGACAATTGAGCAAATAGTTACACAGCTGGTATGAACCTCTTGCATTAAATACAATGTAGGAAGGGATATGATAGCAATAACTCTTGAGTTTAAGAAATTTCCAGGAAATAATGGCACAGAATACACTTTTAATAACCACATGAAATGGTTGTGAATATATTCAGTGATGCAGAGCTTGTCAAGCATATATGATGAGGTCCTGAGTTCAATCTCTAGTACTGGGGCAAGGGGGAAGAAAACATAAAAACAATCACTGCAAATTACAATGTTCAATATGTCACAATGTGACATAAGAATTATACAGCACATACCTTTTGTTTGTAGAATAGGAGCACATACAGGGGTTTCAGAGAATACAGTGAAAATATTTCTATCAATAACTTGTGCTCAAAGAGGAAATGCTAGCACAGATGAAAAATAGGAAATCAAATAAAGGATTACAAGCAAGACAGTGTTCACTAAACTGAGTTTTTAATAAGGCTAGTAGAAGTGATTTTGAACTTTAAGGTTTGATATGATAGCTGATGGAACAGAAAGCTGAAGAGTCAAGATGAAACCACAGGTGGCTTCTATATTTTAAGATTTGAATTCACTGGACAGAAAAAAAGGGTTCTCAAAAGCTTCATAGTGGGACCCTTATGTTTTTCTTAGACATAAACACTCTGTGATTAAAATATGTACATGAATAGAATTGGAAACAGCAGCAAGAAATTGTCTTGGAACCTAACAGATTAGCTTTAGGTGACAGAATATAAAAGTGAGACCAAGTGTTCTGCATCACAGACTGGTGACAGTCATGTGGACAAACTTGATATACCACTGGGTTGGATCTAGCTGTGTATGAAAACTGGGATTATGGAACCTGGACAGAAACAGGATAAGAACAATGACCTATGGTATCAAAGCCATTTTACATGTATTTTCCTTCTTGGTGACTATGATACAAACTTGTCCATCCAATAGATGTTCCAACACAGGACTTAATGTCATTTGAGGACACAGATTAATGACATTCATGGAGAAGACAGTTCTAGGATTCCGAAAGAAAAACAAAGAGACATATGATGAAGGTGGAAGGTCTCAAAGAATGCTGTACATTCCCTCAGCAACAACTTCCCAGAGTACCTTGTTTGATAATAATAATAATAATAATAATAATAATAATAATAATAATAAATGACAATGCAGCAACTGAACAAAAACAAGAAAAACAAAATCAGTAAATTACTAAACATCGCAAGGAAGCCATAAAACAGTAGAAAATTATTAAAGTATTTGTACACAGTTGGTCACATTGGAAAACATCCACCCTACATAGTGAAAAAGCAGTGTGCACTGGTATCAAGACAGAAACCATTAACACAGGGAGCAAATCTTTTTAAGTTCCAGTTATCATCATATGAAACTCTTTGATTTAAAATGGAAAATTTTAACACAGGAAAATCAATACCCACACACTTTTAATTGCTTAAGACTTTTATGTAGTAGATGTAAAACAAGAAGAAATAACTGTTATTTTTAAATTCAATGCAATCAACATTTACCAAGTAGAAAGCTTAGCAGTACTACTGCAAACACTGAATAAAGTGTATGCTTTAATCTAAGTAATTAAGGAAGGAATCAGAGTACAATGTATTTATGTTTATAAACATACACACAGATCACTGATTATAGATTATAAATATAATTATAGTTAGAGATTTAGTTATAAAAGAGGATGTATTAGGTTAGCTTACTCAATCAAATTCTGGATAGTCTTGCAACTGCCTATGACATAGAGAGCCAGAGAAACCAATAACATCTGTCCAAGAAGCTGGGAATTTCTGAGACCATAGAAATCATTGAAACATCCTCATATGGGTCTTAAGACCAGAAGTTCCCAAGCACAAATTCAAAGGCTAACAGAAGCTACACATAATAAAACAATCAAATAAAAGCAGAACAGACATGGAAGGAGTTAGACAGACAAAGTTCAGATCAGAGACTGAAGGTACGACCATTCAGAGACTGGCCCACTTGGGGAATCCATCCCATAAACAACCACCAAACCCAGACACTACGGCAGATGCCAACAAGAGCCTGCTGACAGGAGCCTGATATAGCTGTCTCCTGAGGGCATCTGCCAGTGCTTGGCAAATACAGACGTGGATGCTCACAATCATCCATTGGACAGAGCACAAGGTCCCTAATGAAGGAGCTAAAGAAAGTACCCAAGGAGCTGAAGGGGTCTGAAGCCCCATAAGAGGAACATCAATATGAACTAACCAGTACCCCCAGAGCTCTTTGGAACTAAACCATCAATCAAAGAAAACACATGGTGGAACTTGTGGTTCTAGCTGTATATGTAGCAGAGGATGACTGACAAGGTCATCAATGGGAGGAGAGGCCCTAGGTCCTGTGAAGGATCCATGCCCCAGTATAGGAGAATGCCAAAACTGGGAATGGGAGTAGGTGGGTTGGGGAGCAGGGGGAGAGAGAGGGAATAGGGAATTTGGGGAAGGGAAACTAGGAAAGGGGATAACATTGAAATGTAAATAAAGGAACTATCTAATAAAAAAAATTACTGTTAAAAAAAACAAAGCAAAACAGAAAGAGAAAGAAAAAGCATACACCCAGGAATTAGGTTGCACACAAGGGTGACATTCTCCCCTGCATATTGAACAATGTGTCTACATCAGAACAGGTCTTTCCCTTCAGTTCACTGGCTCACATGTCAATCATCTTTCAAGACCCTTAGACACAGAGAGAAGTGTGTTTTATTAGCTTTTTAGAGGTCTCCAAATCCAAAGAAGTTGACAGTTCAAAAGAACCATTGCAGTAACTAAGAAGATAAAAGGGATACAAATAGGAAAGGAAGAAGTCAAAGAACTCTTATTTGGAGATGAAATGATTCTGTATATAAAATACCCCAAAGACTCTATCCTACAGCTGATTAGAACATGAGCAAAATAGAAAGATACAAAATTAACACTGAAAAATCAGCAGCCTTCATACATGCAAAGAACAAGTATAAGGAAAAACAAGGGAACAATCCCGTGCCCAACAGTCGAAACCAAACAACAAGAATCTTGGAATAAATATAACCAAGGAAGTGAAAGATTTGTTCAGTAAAAAATTTTAAGACATTGAAGAAAGGAAGGAAGGAAGGGAGGGAGGGAGGAAGGAAGGAAGAAAAGAAGGAAAGAAGGAAAGAGGGAAGGAAAATGGCATGAATTTATCAAGAATTGGAAACCTATGTTCATTGACTAATATTAATTATTAAATATTAATTAATATTGTAAACGTTGCGATCCTAACTACCAATCAACAGAGTTAATGAAAACCCCATTAAAAAAACAATGCATTTCTTCACAGAAATTGAGTAAATTTCATATGCAAATACAACATATCCAGGATAACCAAAGAAATACGGAACAATAAAAACTTCTGGTGGTTTCACCATTTCAAATTTTAACGTATACTATGCAGATACACTAATAAAGTGTCATTGTATCAGGTTAAAAATAGACCTTGATCAATGGCATAGAATGAGGACATAAATAAACCCACACTTCTGGAGCCACCTGATTTTTGACAAAAGAGCCAACAAACATATTGAAGAAAAGTCATCTTCAAGAAATGGTGCTAGACAAACTAAATAGATGGCTGTATATCTAACCCTACACAAATGAGAACTCAAAATGGGTGTCGGACATAAATCAATGCTGAATCTGATAGAACAGAAGATAAGAAACATGATCCAGCACAGAAAAGAGCTTTATGAACAGGACCCCTTGTACTGCAGGCATGAAAGCCAACAATTTTAATAAATATAGCTTCATGAAAATAAAAAAAAAGCTACTGTTTGGTAAAGAATAAGTAATCATCTGATAGAATAAGAAAAACTCTATCAACTACATATGTGATAGTGAGTGCATATCCACTATATACAGAAGGAAGAAAGGAAGGAAGGAAGGAAGGAAGGAAGGAAGGAAGGAAGGAAGGAAGGAAGGAAGGAAGGAAGGAAGGAAGGAAGAAAGGAAGGAAGGAAGGAAGGAAGGAAGGAAGGAAGGAAGGAAGGAAGAAAGGAAGAAAGGAAGAAAGGAAGAAAGGAAGAAAGGAAGAAAGGAAGAAAGGAAGAAAGGAAGAAAGGAAGAAAGGAAGAAAGGAAGAAAGGAAGAAAGGAAGAAAGGAAGAAAGGAAGAAAGGAAGAAAGGAAGAAAGGAAGAAAGAAAGAAAGAAAGAAAGAAAGAAAAAAAGAAAGAAAGAAAGAAAGAAAGAAAGAAAGAAAGACTCTAGATATCAGAAAGTTAGCAACCTAACTTAAAGGGGGCATGTTCCTATTGTTGCAAACCCCTTTAGCTCCTTGGGTACTTTCTCTATCTCCTCCATTGGGGGCCCTGTGTTCCATCCAATAGCTGACTGTGAGCATCCACTTCTGTGTTTGCTGGGCCCCAGCATAGCGTCACAAGAGACAACAACAATATGAACTAAAACCAGTATCCCTTGAACTCGTGTCTCTAGCTGCATATATATCAGAAGATGGTCTTGTCGGCCATCATTAGGAAATGAGGCCCCTTGGTCTTGCAAACTTTATATGCCTCAGTACAGGGGAATGCCAGGGCCAAGAAGTGGGAGTGGGTGGGTAGGGAAGGGGGGTCTGGGGGACTTTTGGGATAGCATTTGAAATGTAAATGAATAAAATACCTAATTAAAAAGATAACAAAAAAAGAAATGCCTGAGAATCATTTTTTAATATTTTTGTAGTTATCAGGAAAATGCAAATTAAAACATACCTCACAGTCAGAATGGCTAAGATTAAAAAAGAAGAAGAAATTAAAGAATGACAAATGATGGCAGAATGTGGGGAAAGTGGAACAGTCACAGTTGATAGTAGTGTCACCTGATGCAGCTGCTATGAAGTCAGCTCAAATTGCTATAAATAGATCTACCACAAGATCCAGCTATTCCACCATTGGTAATGTCCCAAAGAATTTTATAGCCTACTATAAAGCCATCTACTCATTCATGTTTATTACTATTCTATTGACAACATTCAGGAAATGGAAACAACCTAGATATTCATCAACTGGTGAATACACAAGTATGATACATTTGGACAATAACAGGTGGAATGATATTCACCTGTTAAGAAAAATGAAGTAGTGGCGCATGCCTTTAATCCCAGCACTTGGAAGGCAGAGGCAGGTGGATTTCTGAGTTTAAGGCCAGCTTGATCTACAGAGTGAGTTCCAAGACAGCCAGGGCTGTACAGAGAAACCCTGTCTCAAATCCCGTCCCCCCAAAAGAAAAATGAAATAGTTAAATTCATGGTAAATTGATGGAGCTGGAAATAAATTAGAAATAACATTGTCCCCATTCTATGATGAAGTCATAGAATGATTTTGAGCTTTGTACTGACACATGTATGAAAACCTACCTGCCAAAGAAGGCAAATTATCACCTCTTTGGGTGTTTCAAATAAAACACAGATATATAAAGATTCAAAGATAACATCAACAAATGAGAAAAACCATCCAACATTTGTCTTCCTGTGTCTGGGTTACCTCACTCAGAGTGGGGACAATGTTTTGTCTAATTTATTTTTATAAGTAGAAGATTTCAAGACCAGTGCTTACTTGAGGATGTGAGACTAGATGAGGTTAAAAGTACTGGGGGGCTGGGAGACTGGTTCAATGACTGCTAATCTAGAAAATAAAAGTGTACTTACTAAATGTAAAAAATACATTTGTCTTGCCTAAACAATATCTACCTCCAAGGTTACTAAGATACTACAATGTTCACATAAACTGGCTTAATGCCTGCCACGCTGAACTTGTTTCAGTGACAGCAATTGTAAGTGGAATAGATTGTAAGATCTCACAAAGTCCCTCCAATAAGATCCATTAAAACGTGAAAACTTACTGAGCATTACAGAACACAGTCAGGCAGACTGGGGTCTCTGTTCTTTTAATATGACCTTAAAGTTGAAAAACTATGAATCATTTTTCCAAATCTACCTTGCTCAAGGACTCTTCTCTACCATTTTATAGTCTTCAATTTGCCATGTTTTATTTAACAGAATGTGTTGTGAGAAGGAACAGCTGGCTTTGAGACTGACAGACTATGCAGTTGTAATATCATTTTTTTCATTTTTAAAGTCACTCCAACAGTGCCTGCTTAAAATGAGTGTGGGAAAGAAGAGTGAGGCAGAGCAGGCTCAGCAGGTGCTTGCCTATGCATAGATTATCAGAAAGAGGAAGTTAAATGATCAAGGGAAGGAAAAATGAATTGCCAATGTCCATTTAGTTAACAAGCCCGGAGCTGTTATTTACTGCCTGTTCCATTACTGACATTTTCCTTCACACCATGGGTTGCCATGACCCCTCATTTTGCAGCATTTTGCGATCAGAATTCTGCCACATGACATTTCACTAACCACATCCCATTGAACATCTCTTAACCTTCGACATCAGAGTGCAGATGATATATTTGAACCTGCAATCAGAAACCGTTTCCCAAGAAGTAAGTGCTTGCATGTTAGCATAAATGCAAGAAATGTGGATCACCTCTTTCTGTTTAACCAGACACTTCCCAGATGTGCTTGCATGTTAGCATAAATGCAGGAAATGTGGATCACCTCTTTCTGTTTAACCAGACACTTCCCAGATGCAAAGCTTCCTGATGTGCTCTAGGTCTAAGTTAAAAACTTAATTTCCCTTCAAATATAATTTCCATGGTGTGTTCTTTAATTTAATGACTGCTGGAAGCTGTTCACAAGACATACCTTTTCTTTCAGGGACTACAATCAACTCACATATTTCTAATTGTTCTTTTAATGAACCAGCCTGCCTGCATCTTAGCCACAAAAGTCATCTTATAGAAAAGCAAACTAGGTTCATTTTTGCTTTAAATTTAACCTCTATTTCTGCTGGACTGTGTTTTTTTCTTAGTGACCTAGTACTTGTAAAAAGGCAGAACACTGAGTTCCTGTAGATACAGCCAATGAATCTCTAGGCTCCATTAGTCTCCTTCCAGTCAGAAAACATATTTATATTTTATTCTGATTTTCCAAATATCAGACTCCTTCATGATTTACAGAATCTATGAGAAATACCACAAGACAAATGTGATCAATTTAAACAAAATAACTCCTATAAGGTTAAACCTTCTACAAATTGAAATATCTTTATTAACAACCTAGTTCTGCAAATTGTAAATTACTCCAAGAATTCACAGGTCTCAATCAATAATCTTTACAATGCTAGGAATGCTGCCATGGCTTTGATACAAATATCTTAGAAAGCTGCAAACAAGGATATGGCCAATGTGGCTTCATCTTACTGCTTGATGACCAAGCACACTCATGTGGCAATGCCAAAACTCTGCGGTAGAAAGGATAGATTCATAAACAGAAAAGCATGGATCAGTATACTCTAGAGGACCAAGGAAGCCTTGAGAACCTGTATCAAGAGCAATTCCAGTCTTGGATGAATTAAGTACTATTGACACAGGCGCCACCATGTCAAGGATCCAAAGCCCGTGATCCACAAGAACGGCAAAACCATCCCAGTGCAGTCAGGCTCACAATGGCACAGCCTTTCTCTGGTCTAAATATGAATATTTGGGAACAATTGACCAGCATGTATAAATATTGGTCTCTTCCTTCTGGATGTTTACAACCTGAGACTGCTCACCTACAGACACGCCCGACCAAGACTAGCTAACTCTTCCTTGTGGGCTGGACATCATAAACAGCAGAGGTTCCTAGTTGTGTAGTTAGTACCTTCTATCAGAGCAAACACAGCCCACCTGGTCCCCACTTTTCTGTACATTTGTTATGTCCTTTCTTCCTGCCTATTGAAGGTACTAGGACCCTAGTTGTGGGAACATTGGTAGTATATACTTGTTTATACTTACGTTAATGACTGTTAGGGCCAAAAAATTCAAGCTGAATATCAGGCTTTAACCCCTCCCAATTTTTTATTTTTAAAATTATAACTGAACTATTAAATGACCAAAGAAGACCAAAGAAATATGAATACTATGACTATTGTACTGAGGAAACAATACAGATTTTGAGAGATGGTTCTTGGAAAGAAACAAGTTAAAGGTGAATTTGAGACTGTATAGCTACTTTTCTTATCAACATGATGAGTAAAAAGTGCAAGAGATGGAATCTCAGGGTTGTTTTGCTTTGCATTTCCCTGATGTTTAAGGATGTTGAACATTTTTTCAGGTGCTTCTCTGCCATTCGGTATTCCTCAGGTGAGAATTCTTTGTTCAGCTCTGAGCCCCATTTTTAATGGGGTTATTTGATTTTCTGGAGCCCATACCTCTCCTGGGCATATATACAGAAGATATCCCAACCGGTAAGAAGGACACATGCTCCACTATGTTCATAGCAGCCTTATTTATAATAGCCAGAAGCTGGAAAGAACCCAGATACCCCTCAACAGAGGAATGGATACAGAAAATGTGGTACATTTACACAATGAAGTACTACTCAGCTATTAAAAACAATGAACTTATGAAATTCCTAGCCAAATGGATGGACCTGGAGGGCATCATCCTGAGTGAGGTAACCCAATCACAAAGGAACGCACACAATATGTACTCACTGATAAGTGGATATTAGCCCAGAAACTTAGGATACCCAAGATATACGATACAATTTGCTAAACGCATGAAACTCAAGAAGAACAAAGACCAAAGTGTGGACACTTTGTCCTTTCTTAGAATTGGGAACAAAACACCCATGGAAGGAGTTACAGAGACAAAGTTTGGAGCTGTGATGAAAGGATGGACCATCTAGAGACTGCCATATCCGGGGATCCATCCCATAATCAGCTTCCAAACGCTGACACCATTGCACACACTAGCAAGATTTTGCTGAAAGGACCCTGATAAAGCTCTCTCTTGTGAGACTATGCCAGGGCCTAGCAAACACAGAAGTGGATGCTCACAGTCAGCTATTGGATGGATCACAAGGCCCCCAATGGAGGAGCTAGAGAAAGTACCCAAGGAGCTAAAGGGATCAGCAACCCTATAGGTGGAACAACATTATGAACTAACCAGTACCCTGGAGCTCTTGGCTCTAGCTGCATATGTATCAAAAGATGGCCTAGTCGGCCATCACTGGAAAGAGAGGCCCCTTGGTCTTGCAAACTTTATATCCCCCAGTACAGGGGAATGCCAGGGCCAAAAAGTGGGAGTGGGTGGGTAGGGTAGTTGCAGGGATGCTATGGGGGACTTTTTGGATAGCATTGGAAATGTAAATGAGGAAAATACCTAATAAAAATATTTTTTAAAAAAAGTGCAAGAGAGAGTAAACACAGAAAGTGTCAGGATGTATACTGGATCCATTGGCCCACTTGCTCTAAATACACCACCTCCAACATTGAACCACACTCCAGTAACATCCTCATAGTGTGACTTTATATTAACAGACTTATTAGGTCTTGACCTAGCTGTTTCTGAAAAGAGCATCACATGAGCACTTTCAGAAGTATGCTTTAATAATCTTCTAAGTATTTCTTAATCCCAAAACAGCCAACAGATAAGATTAACTACTGTAGGGCTGCAGAGATTGCTCAGTAGATAAGAGTACCAGCTGCACTTCCAGGGGACATAGGTTCAATCCCTAGCACCCACTTAATGGCTCAAATCCATCTTTAACACAAGTCCAAGAGGATTTGATGTCTTCTCCTATCCTCTCTGGTTACTAGCCATGCAAAATATACAGACATATATGCAGACAAAATACTCATACACATAAAATAAAAAAATAAAATAAAATAAAATATCCGTCCATCATAAAAGGTAATGCAAAATTCCTCAAATGCTGAAGTTACCTTTGAGAAAAAGCACTATTCAACATAAGAAGGGAAATGTTAATAGATACTAGTATTGCTTAAGTATTTAATGGAGTATTAGAAACATGGATAACTACATACAACTATCTAGCTACATAACTGTACATGATATTCTCTTCACATATAGTGGCTAAAGTCAAGGTATATATTTGCCATTTAATATTATAATCAAAAAGTATATATAAAGCTGGATGTTAGTGGTGTATGCCTTTAATCCAGCACGTGGGAAGCAGAGGCAGGTGGATCTCTATAAGTTTGAATCCAGCCTAGTTAATAGAGTGAGTTCCAGGACAGCCCAGACTAGACAGAGAAACCCTATATCAAAACACAAGCAAACAAAAATGTAGTATATATATTTGTACAAAAATGCATCAATATTTATTTATTTATTAAAAATGTCATACAAGTACACAATGTGTCTCGGACATGTCCTTTCATTCCTTTGTTCCACCTTACCCTGTGCTCCCGACATACCTCTCATCTCCTTCACAATCTCATAGCTTTGTTATTCTGTTAACACCAATTAGTACTGTGCATATGTCTTCGTGTGTATGGTCATCTATTGAAGCATGGGCAATCTACCAATGGCCATTTCAGCCAAAGAAAAGTGTTTCTTTCTCCCTCAGCAGTCATCAACTGTCAGTAGTTCCTCCACTAGGCTGGGGCAAGAGGAATCGCCCTTCTTTGCTGGGCTGTTTTCCTTAATAATTTTTACTTAATTGAAATATAATTATAGTGTGTCTCCTCTTCCTTTACCTCCTTCAAAACCCTCCCATATCTTCTCTGTGCAAGTCCAACCTCTCCCTCCACACCAGTTTCATCTCTCTCTCAAATATATGCCGTGTGTGTGTGTGTGTGTGTGTGTAATGTAAGAGCATGTGACATTTATTTTTTGGGACCTAAGTGACTTCACTATAGATCCTTTTCCAGTGTCATTCATTTACCTGCAAATTCCATGATTTCATTCCTCCTAACAGTTGAGTAATATTCCACTGTGTGCATATACCAGATTTTCATTACCCATTCATCAACCAACTGGTGTATTAATTCCATTCCCTGGATATTGTAAATGGAGCATCAATAAACATAGATGTGCAATTATCTCTGTACGAAACACTGGGCACATGCTCAGGAGTGGTATAGCAGACTCTATGACAATTCTACTTTTAGTTTTTAAAACTAGCTTTGCTCTATGACTCAGGTTCTGATATATTCTGTTTAGACTTTTGTTGGATCATGGAATTTTTGCATTATCTCCTCAAATTTTCAGTGACCTGCTATTTATTTATTTATTTATTTATGATCTATTGTTTAGTCTCCAAACTTTGTTTTCTTATCAAGTCCAAGAGTTATTAGAAGTTACAGAAACTTTCCTCAGTTTGCTTCAACACCGATTATTCTTTCTTTTACTTTGCCTTTATTATGGGTGAGGACTTCCTCGTGTATGTTGTTGTTGTTGTTGGTTTGCTTTGGCTTTTCATCTCTAGTATCTCTACTGGAAAGAGAAGAAAAGAAAAATGGGAGAAAAAATAAAACAACATTAACACCCTGGCTCAATTTTCAGGCATGCTGCTGACTTTCTTACCAGTTTCCCAATTGACTTCCATAGTCTTTCAGTCCCAGAACCATTTTTATTTTTATATTTCATTCCTAGCTGTTTTCTAAGCACACTGCAAATGTGGAAAAAGTAAAAGTATGGCCTTGAGCACTTCAAAGCTTTTAATTAAAAAATGTTTTATAAATATTACTAATTTGATTGCATATCCTGACAACAGAAATAGAGACAAAACCCATCAGTATGAAATCTTTGAGTCAGATGCTGTTCTTCTCTTCATGAGAGATACAAGTAGTGCATAAAATTGGACAGTTTTATTTATTAGGATTTAAAGACATGATTGACAGATATTTTTGGCTTTCTAGGTGCATATCACAGATTGTGATAAGTTGCAGTCCTACTATTGTTAAAATAAAAATACTTTCTAATATTTATAGATAAAACTCACAGGTTATTAAAATGTGTTAATGTTTAAATATTTTCAGATTATTCAAGTTATATATTGCTATTGATATATAATTTAATCACATTTTTCAGAGAATATAATTTAATATGTACATTTACTAGTAAATTAAGAAAAAACACATTCTTTTAGAATGAATAAACTGCTATTTCTAGTGTAAATTCTTTTCATGGAGATTTGTTTGTTTCTTTTTTTGTTTAATCTGGTATAGTTTCCTTTTATACTTAAAAAGTGCTCTCATGTCTGTGAAGGGTTACTAGATAAAACTTCTTTTTGTCATATTTTATCCAGGAAAGTCTAATTCATATTGATTACTGAGGTTTGGAGATTTAGGGTCAGTTTTATTTCTCTTTCAGCACCTTAAGGATATTGATCCACTGTTTTTTAGCTCTAATTATGTTTATTGAGAAATATATAGTCATTCAAATAAAATTCTCTACAGAATGCTTTCTGCTTTATTTCTGTTTAGCAAATTGTTTGCCATGTCTTTAGGAACAGTCATATCTATATCTCTATTCCTACTTACTGCTTTGTATTTTTATATTTGTAAATTTATGCCTTTCATCAAACTCAGGTTTTCCACCATTATATCTTCAATTATTTTTGTTCTATTATCTCAGCTCTATAAGGACTAACTGCATTTTTCTACAAATGTCCCTGATAACTTTTAGATACTTCTCCCCCTCTACCTTTTCTTTTATTAATTTCTTTGAATTTTACTCAATTCCATCATTTTATTATTTTCATTTTAAAAATATTTTTCTTATAACTATTTAGAGCACAAAAATGTGCATATTATAAGATGCCTCTTTCTGATTCTTATACTTTCTACTTTTGGTAAAATATTCTACATTCTCAGTCATAAAGTTCTCATAAAAATCCTTTTGAGCATACTACAGTAGGTTTTTAGTCCTCAAAAAATATTGCAAAGTCTATGTTGCCTTTGACTTAATGCATCAATTATAACCTGAAATATAATTCCCTATATGTCAAATCAGCTCGAATTGTACCTCATACCTGGGGAATGTTACTACATATATACTAAATTCTGTTACAGTTCTCTGAAGATTGTTGGTATTTTTTCTAGGCTGGCTCAAACTCCACAGTCAACAACTTAAGAGTAGAGAGTTTTAAGTCTTAAAGCAGGTCTTAGAGCCTGAAAGACATGGAGGTGCTTCTTATCCAACTATGAACAATTTATGGGAAAAGTAAGGTTTCAGATGAGTACATTCTTAGAATATGAGTTTGAGACTTGTGTTTTCTCCTCCACTGTTTCCCATGTTCTTCAAAGACCCTTTAAGTGCATTCTGAGAATTGTTCTTTCTTAATCCACTCATGAGGTTGTCTGTGGGATGAACTGTACGAATGACAACAGATGATTCTAAGTGGAGGAGGCTTGTAAATAGTTGTAGCGTTTACAACATTGCCTCCTAATATTTACTAAATGTTTACTTCACTGGCTCCCTCTTCTGTTTCTACAACAAAGTACAAGACCTCTAGTGAGAGGTCTGCTGTCCTCTCTTTTCTTCCTCTCATAAGGCATCTTTGAGGATACTTTTTTTCTTGGAACCTTTCTGTCTATCGTTGCATTTTCACCTCTTGTCAGTGTGCCTCCAAAGAAGGCCTCTCTTTCCAAGGTGTGCTCTTCCCAGAAGCACATTTTCCCAAGAATGGTGTGCCGGGAGTACATACTTCCCATACTTAATGGACCAATCATTGTCTGGAAGCCAAGTTGTCTGGTTGACCTTGGACTGTCTTCTTTGTTTCCTCTTCATTGGGATCATCTCTGGAACGGAACCCTGCTGCACTCTGTTCTATTGCTAACTTTGTCCCTGATCCTTTTCTGCTTATTACTTGCCCTAACCTCTATTTTTAATTAACTTCTAGGTGTGATTTGAAAGATTTCAGATATTAATTTAAGTAGGTAAACTGATGGTGAGAACAGGAAATAAAAACTAGCCAGACAGTCTTAAGGCAGAGAATCCCAAGAAAAAATGGCTTTTCTTTGGTTCAAAACTAGACATGTTCCACATTCGCAATTGCATCCTTGCCAAAGGTCACAGGTACTGAGAAGGAACATAGCTCAAATGTCTTCAGTTCTCAGACCAGAGTGCAGGTCCACTTTCTCCTTATCTCTCCTTTTACGGATACTTCCTATTCACCCTAGGAATGTCTTCCAAGGGTACTCAACTCCATTGCACATATGCACACATATACACATAAAAATTAAAACTCTTTAAAAAACAAATTAAAATAATTAGAAGAAAAGCATAAGTCTCTTTGGTCCCCAAATTTCATAGGCATGAACTCAGAGACCATAAACACTGTGGGAGTTTTGTGTCAGCATCTAGGACACTAACTCTTGAATTTTCTCACACCAAAGGTATGAAAGAAAATCTCTGCCACACTCAAAATCACTGCAGTTTTTCTCCAGCAATAGATTTGCATTATACCCGAATTCAAAGTAAAACATAATATAATGTAGGGACAGTCTACAAGTAATATTTTTAAAAACTCTTTGGCTTTATTTGGAAAGATATACAGAAGTATATGAAATGGATGTGTGGGATTTAAATGATTTTTTTATGGTTTGAACTCCAAGTATACTATCTTTATTTGACTGTTGAAATGTACTTTGTGCACATCTGCATGCATGTGTGTGCACACACACACACCTTTATAAACTGAGGGCTATACAGTATTTTACTTATTAGAAGTTTTTAATATTAGATTAAATATCCTAGGTAAATTCCATACCATGTATTGCATTTCACTTGAATTATATGTGGTTGTTGGTGTATTCAAGTGTCTCCATCTTGAATGGATTTGAAAACTGATTTGACAGAAAAACACATAAAGTAGTTGATTGTAGATTTGTTCAGATCAAATTCCAAAGGAATTCCAACTTGATAATGCCTAAATCTACAATAACCAATATTGTTTTAGAATTCCTCCGACATAATCTTGCAAATAGTTCCCAGCTTTGACAGTTTAATTGCATTCTAACCAGAGCAGGATACTACCACAACCCTTTATTCAGGGGATCTGGTCCCTAAAGTGTCTTTATACAGTCACCTAGATGCCAAAGCCTTTCACAGTCTCTAAAAGATAGCTGAATTATAAGTTGTGGTTAAAGGTGATAATGTGGAGGAAAAGAATTAAAAATTTAGATAGCATAGAAATGTAGTTGGGGGGAAAGAAATGTAGTTGAAGAAAAAGTCCCCAAAAGAAGCTAAAACACACATTTTAGTGAAGATGACCAATAATAAAATTTTCATGACAGAGGCACTGCTGCTAAGAGAAAATAATTCCTGTTTTATTTATGTATTTATGACTTTCGAACTGAATCCAAGTAACCGAAAATACACACACTTATATACACTATATTTGTATTACTGTTGCCTAAATCATTGTAAGCAAAGTTATTACACAGTAGTTTTAATATGAGTGGCTACTGGGTCCAGTGGATAACTATAAAGGGTTCTAGACCACTATGTTCCAGAACAAGGGACTGGAAACAGACACATGGACATTAGCATAAGCAAGGGCAGATTATTAGAAGAAGCTACACTTCTGAGGGAGGAAGCACTGGAGCATAGAAAAGTTTTGGGACTTCACTGTAGAAGATCTTGGGTTCTAATGTCAGCAGAAGTTGGTGTTGATTGTTTGAAAGCTGTTTTCCCTCCTAGGTTAATCTTGCAGCCATTGCACCAGGCCTTCTGAAGTGCCCATGACACTGCCCCTGAGTATCCCTGGGGCTTCCACACCAGATTATTTTGTTGCATAGTTACTGTAACTGTCCCTGAGATGACGGCTATGACGTGGCCTAAGACATAATAGGCCAGGTCTGGAGAAAGGCATCCAATCATCACATATGGGTGTTGAAAGAAAAGTTAAAAAGGCATTTTTAAAATCATGAAATTGAGCCAAGTACTCCCTGGTCTTTTGTTCTGAGTTTCTATACTTTTATATGATCTTTAATTAATTCTATTTTGAAATGGAATCTCTGGCATGGAACTTCATCATCTGACTGCCTCTGCCTCAAAAGTACACGAATGGCTGCTACACACAGACGAGACTGTTAGCCTTAATATTAGCTCATGTTCACTTTACAGATGTTGCGAGTGTAGCAGAAAAGACTTGAATCTTTTATTAGATGACACAATGGCCATATTTATGAGGTTACCAAATGTAAAACAATTCTGAGTATTATGAAGTAAAGAATTATTGACCACCCAAGGCAATAATAGGATTACTGGACTTATTTTCTGGGATACTCAGTGTATGATTCTTAAACTAATAATGGCTACTTCATTGTGAATCAGAGACAAGGTACTTACTCAACTTCAGATTCAGTGTATTAAATTGAGTGTACTAAATTCCATCAGCAAATTAAATTGCTTTCTATGTCCTTCCAGTTCATGAATATACTTTTGGATTGTTTAGGCAATTGCTTGAATTTATGAACAATTGTTAATAATTACAGCTCTATGTATTACTGTCTCTGCTTAACTATTCTCTAATTCTTCTTCTTTTCTGTGATCTATATTTAGGATACCTATATATTAAAAACAACAACTTGTCATTGTATGCCACCCTAAAATAAAGAGTAGGAATGGACAACTGTAGGTTCATTTTAGTTAGTCTTTTTTATACAACTGGTCTAAATAGGAAAGGGGGGAGAGGGAGAGGAGAGAGAGAGAGAGAGAGAGAGAGAGAGAGAGAGAGAGAGAGAGAGAGAGAGAGAGAGAACTAAGTGAAACAAGAGGGCTGAAATCAATACAGCACTGGAAGCTCTCCTCCCTGCACACCCTATGCATAAGAACACAGCTGCCGCTTGCTCATGCATCTCCTCTGCAGTTCAGAATTATCTAGACTATCAGAGCTGGAAGCAAACTTTGTAACACATACTTTAGAAGTTCCATACGAGGCAAATGAGAGTGGTGAGAGATGACAGAAGAGAGGATATGGAACATGAGGAAACATGACCGTATGCTCAATGTTAAATGCATATCTTTATAAGATACTTAAGGTGATAACATAAATAAGAGATTTTCCTTAGAACCCACACAGAGGTTGCTGCCATGTCATGAGTATCAAGAACCACTTCCACAGTGACTTGACCTGATTGATTCATCACACACAATTCTAAAGCCAGTGCATATCATGGAAATTCAGTTTGGTGGAGATGGTAATTGATTTATTGCTAATGTGTTAAAATAGTTCAAAGTACAATATGCTTCTGAATAGTAAAATTTCAAAAATATATGACCCGGGAGTCATTCATTCCTAAAGCCGGGTGTTCTTAAACCTTATCTAAATCCAACCATATGTTTAGTGCTGTTAGATAAACTCTAAAGACAGAGGAGAGGTGTGACTGGAATTGCTTTGTATTATTTGTAGCACAGTTATTATATGGATAATGTTACAGCGTTTAATTTTTAATCATACTAATTTAGGTCTAATTCTTTCTTTAAATAGCAATTAGATGCCTAAAATTAAGTTATAGGTGATGTTTCACAGTTAAATTTGTTAATGTATATATACCCATATGAAATAGTATGTGTTTTTCATGTGTATACAGTGATATAAACCTGTGCTTAAGATTATCTGATGTTAATGACACTAAGAAACAGCACTGAGTGAGACAGGCAGATGAAGGGCAATATCGCATGCTAACAAGAAGAAAAGAGTAACTATGCTAACTTTAAAAAGAGCAGAGGTTAAATAAGAAAATTTACAAGTAGTTCTATATTGACTTCCTATCTCTTGGTGGTGTGGTAGCAAAGTGGGACTTCCATTTCTCTGAGAAAAAAGGGAGGAGGTAATGGGAAAGGGATTTGTGAGTGAGGAATGGGAGGAGAGAAGAGAGGGGGAACCTACAGTCAGGATGTTAAAAGAATAAATTAATAAATTAATGAAACCAATTATTATTATAATACTTATTAATAAAACAATGACTCCTTAAAAAGATAATTTATAAGAGATACAAAGAAATATTATATGGTGATATGGGAACTATTTCTCCAAGAAGACACAACACTTTTTGGTGTGAATATAATGATGGTTGTCATTAAAATATAAAGCACTATGTGCCTTAAACAAGTAGAACATTCAGAGGATATAACTATTACACTGAAATAACTATTACATTCCTTGAGATATGGAGAGATCCAATCTACAGAAAATCAATAAAGACATAGTTGCAATCATCAATATCAATTACTTGACCAAAAACAGTTGAATTCACTAAACTACTTGACCAAACACCAAAGAATATATTATTTTCAAGCTTGTGTGTGAGTCATCCACCCAGATAGATCACATTCTAATCTTTGAAGTACAACTTAAGTGAAAAACATCACACAGTGTCTGTTGGCAAGTCATAATAAAATTAAACTAAAAAAATAGCAGAAAGATAATTGAAAAATGCCCCAATAGTTGGAGATTAAACAAGACATTTGTAACTTAAACATGGGTCAAAAAGTAACTCTCAGAAGAAATGAATTAAATAAAACAACATCTGAAATTCTAGGATGTAACAAACTGTATGTAGAGGAAAGTTTATAATTTTCAGTGATTATAGTATAAAAACTAAAAATCTGAAAACCAACAATCAAATACTATACCAAGCACAGTGGAAACAAAAGAGAAAATTAAATCTAAAAGGTATGTATATATATATATATATGTGTGTGTGTGTGTGTATACATATATATATGCAAACATATATACATATATGTATATATGTGTGGGTCATAGTACAACATATAAATAATATATACTCCTAAAATAAATACAAACATATGCATCGTTTGCTTTAAACAATTTTTAAAAGTAATAAAAGTTGTAAGAGCAAAGGACCAGGGAGTTTGCTGTGAGAATGTGTTTCTTAGAAATACATCAATTTCTAGGAATCTGCATCAATAAATTTCGACCAATGTGGTTGCTCAAGCTGAACAAAGGCAATCAGAGACAGGATACTGGGAAGAAAGAAATTCTATGAGGCTTCAACCCTACACAAATGACTACAGGAAACTAAGGATGCTGGAAAAAAAGGAGTAATTATTCCTGGTGAGAGCACACCATCTGGTTATCCAATAGTGAATGGGCAGCCCTGATAACGTACATAAAATAACATACAGACTGAGCAAGTTGTAGGTAGGTACTTAGGAATATGTGCATCTGTAAAAACAAGAGATGGGAAAAGAGACCACAAATTTGAGAAATAGCAAGGTAAGTTATGTAGGAGTGTTTGGAGGGAGGGAAGGAAGGAGGTAAATAAGTAATTTTAATTTCCAAAAATAAAATTAAGAACTATATCTACAAACTATAGCAATTTGAAAACCACTTTTGCTTGCCACTAAAATTTTTGAAAATAGTGTTGTCATTATTTATTTAAACTTATATCAGCAATATTAAACAAGGTTACATGGTGAAATGTCAATTCCAATTTTATGTATAATGTATTAATACAAAGTTAATATCATAGTTTTAAAATATTAATGTGCAAAATTGGGAAAGAAATCAGCTAAATTGAGAAGAGAAATTAAATAGAGATAATCAATAAAATGAACACTAGGTTTTTGTAAAAAAATCAAGAAAATTAATAAACCTCTATCTAGGATAACTACATAAAACTGAATGACACAAATTCCTAATATAAGGAACCAGATAGGGATTTCTGTGACTCCAGTAGACATTAGAATGATGGTGAAGGATGTTGTGAATAATGTCATGGTTACACATTCAGTGACAACTGAAATGAGACAATTCCTTGAAAGAGTCAATAATCCAAATCTCAAAAAAGAATATAAATACTCTAATTAGATATACATGTGATAAAAAAAAATTAGTCCATGATTAGCAACATTCTACCACTGAAAGCATCAGGCTCAGATATATGCGGGAAGCTGGTGTGACTGCATGGGCCAAGATGTTTACTGCCTTGCCTGAGCATGTGCAGTGAGGCTGCATGCATGGGCTGCCTACCAGGCTGGACAGTTCCTCATGTTCCAGACCTGTCAGCCTATATGTGAACGACCTAAACTCGTGCCTGGAGCGTGTGTGTGTGTGTGTGTGTGTGAATTCTGATTGGATGAGGTGGGGTGGAGCTAGAAGGAGGTCAGCGCAAGTATAGGAGGTTTGTTGTTTATCCCTTGCCCTAAGTAGAAGCTAGTTGTAGTAAGAGAAGTTGTTGTTGCTGGGAGTTAGCTAGGAGTTTAGCCCTTGCTGCAAGAAGGACAGAGGAAGAAGAAGCTGCTGGGGAAGAGAGCTGTAGGGAAAAAGCCACAAGTAAAGAAGTTGCTGCATGAACCCACCTTGGTGTCCATGTCGTTCGTGTCTCTCCAGCTCGAAGGACCTGTAGCAAGTGGTGGCCTGTACAGGGAACTCATCGTGTTGGCCAGCAACAGTAAGTAAAGAAAGTATAGGCCTTTGAAAATTTTAGTAAACAGCAGTAGGAAAAATTTTGTTAAACAGAGGTAAGGAAATTTTAGTAAGCAGCAGTAAGGAAAGTTTAGTAAGCAGCGGAAAGGAAATTTAGGTAAGTGGCCAGTTTAGAACCTCTTTAGTTAATTAATTTTCTCATAAGTTCTTCGTTGTGTTTAGTTCTGTTTGACACTTGGGATGAGAGATCAGAGTGATGCCATCTTGTAAAGGGCGAAGGAAAATGCAGTTTCCAAATGGAGGGCATTCAGATTTTAGTAGAAAAGTCAAGGCCAGACAGGAGAGGCAGAGCAGAGCAGAGGTAAACGTCCAAAGTGATCTAAATTATAGACCAGGCAGTTTTACATTTTTAAAATAGGACTTGCATAGATAATACGGACAGGTATAGAGACGAAGATAAGGTTCCCCGGGAAAAAAAGGAACGAAGCATTAGGTTCTCAGGTATAGAGACGAAGGTAAGGTTCCCAGGGAAAAAAAGAGACGAAGCACTAAGGTTCTCAGGAATAGAGACAAAGGGAATTTCAGCAACATGGGTTCAACTGCAACTAAAATGATAGTAAAAATGTTAGCCATCTGGAACTTGGTCAGGGCGTGCTTGAGGGATGCCAGTGGAAAGTACAATGCTGAGATAGAGGAAGGAGCAGCAGTGCTTGAGGAGGCTAAGGAGATTGCTTCTCAGGCTAGTGGCCGAAAACCTAAACAGCTTAGACAACAAACCAAAGATAAGAAAGAGAAGAAGGAATCTAGCTCTGAAGCGTCTACTAGTGACAGTGACATCTGTAGTCGGATGTCCCACTGGAGTTTGAGGCATGGTGGGCCGCCCAAACCATCAGCCCCTCCGTTGCCTTCTCCTCCCCCCTATAAAGATGAGGGAGACAAAAGGGGAAAGCGTACTCTTCATGCAAAAGTCTGGAAAAATGTGCCCGCCATTGCAGGGACCTTCCCAGTATTTCAGGACCAACAGGGGCAATGGTATCATGAACCCCTGGAGTGGAAGGTTGTACAAAGATTGAAGGAGTCAGTTTCGACTTATGGGGTCCAGGCTGCCTTTATAAAATCTTGAACACACGTTTAAACTCTGATAAAGGCAGTAAGAGTTAAGGTTAGGTACTTTTTGAGCAATTTCCTCAAAGATAAAACATTGCATCCTGCAGGAAAGCTCCTGAAGACTCAGTAGTAGAAACTTGAGCCACTAAAGGAGAATGCTTTAAATGAAAGAAAAAAAGAAAAGATGTTCTAATATAGTGAATGGGAAGACTAGCCAATAGTATTAGAAGGAAAACAACACTATGAAAGGGACCATTGTTTTGTGTAAGATAAAAAGCACTTTAAGTTCTTAGGTGTGCATATGTATGCTCTATGTAAATATGTTACAAATTTATGTCTATAAAATCTGTATTTCAGTAAGCATTGAAAAGACATGGAAAAGACATTTAGTGAACAGGAAGGGAATAGAAGGCAGCATGGTATGGGGGTATAGAACAGAATATAGCCAAGTTTGAATAAAAGGTTTTTCTTTATGTACTTCTGTGTTTTGAAAGTAATAAGGTGTTCACAAAAATAAGATCTTGGTTTTGTCCCCCAGAGGGGTGTCTGCCATTTCCCCTGGAGATAGAATTGCTCAAATTTTGCTTTTGCCTAGTCAACATGCTAGCTTCCCTTCAAGGGGACTGAAAAGAGTAAATTGGGGCTTTGGCTCCACTGGAATACAAATTTGAAAGCTGGCATCCTTATGGTTAACCAAAGAATGGATTGGTTGCAGGAACAGATGAATATTTTTGAGCAGTTAGTATTTGCTTCCTGAATTACTCATATGGCAGGAATGTGTGTAACCTCTGTTCAGTATCAGAATTTTTCCACAGCTGCAAATCTGTCACGTGCAATTGGTATGATGCTGCTAAGAAATTGGAGTCATGATCTCGACACAAAGATGAAGGAATTGCGAGCATCGATTGTTGCCATGAACAACACCCATGTGGAGATTACAACTTCAAAGCAATGGCTGGAGATCATCCAGGGAGCTGTGGGATTCTTAAAAAATTGGGGAGGTAGGGAGAAAGTGGGCAGCCTTGTCTAGTCCCTGATTTTAGTGGGATTGCTTCCAGCTTCGCATTTACTTTGATGTTGGCTACTGGTTTACTGTAGATTGCTTTTATCATGTTTAGGTATGGGCCTTATTTATAATAGCCAGAAGCTGGAAAGAACCCAGATGCCCCTCAACAGAGGAATGGATACAAAAAAATGTGGTACATTTACACAATGCTCAGCTATTAAAAGGAATGAATTTATGAAATTCCTAGGCAAATGAATGGACCTGGAGGGCATCATCCTGAGTGAGGTAACACAATCACACAAGAACTCAAATGATATGTACTCACTGATAAGTGGATATTAGCCCAGAAACTTAGTATACCCGAGATATAAGATACAATTTGCAAAATACATGAAACTCAAGAAGAACAAAGACAAAAGTGTGGACACTTTGCCCCTTCTTAGAATTGGAAACAATCACCCATGGAAGGAGTTACAGAGACAAAGTTTGGAGCTGAGACAAAAGGATGGACCATCTAGAGACTGCCATATCCAGGGATCCATCCCATAATTAGCCTCCAAATGATGACACCATTGCATACACTAGCAAGATTTTGCTGAAAGGACCCTGATATAGCTGTATCTTGGGAGACTAGACCGGGGCCTAGCAAACACATAAGTGGATGCTCACAGTCAGCTATTGGATGGATCACAGGTCCCCCAATGGAGGAGCTAGAGAAAGTATCCAAGGAGCTAAAGAGATCTGCAACCCTGTAGGTGCAACAACATTATGAACTAACCAGTACCCTGGAGATCTTGACTCTAGCTGCATATGTCCCATTGGACACGCAAACTTTTTATGCCCCAGTACAGGGGAACGCCAGGGCCAAAAAGTGGGAATGGGTGGGAAGGGGAGTGTTGGGGAGGGTATGGAGGACTTTTGGGATAGCATTGGAAATGTAATTGAGGAAAATACATAATAAAAAATATTTTTAAAAAATTGGGAAGGGATGGCCTTTTGAGTGCTCCTGCTGACTGTTGTGTGTGGAGGAATGCTTTGGTGGATGGCACGTATGTGAAGGCAGCACAGGACTGATAAATGAACCTTAGTGCAGGCTATGGCAGCATTGGAAGCAGGAACATCCCCCCAATGTTGGCTCAACATGCTGGATTAGTAATCAATGACGGATAAGACCCTCACATGCGCATACCAACCTAAGACAGGATGGTAAAAGTGAGTTGTCACTCCCATCACGGGTAAGGATGTGGCCCAGATGGGCGCAACCTAAGACAGATGTTGATCCCAGAGCTACTAATACAACAAAAAGGGGGAGATGCGGGAAGCAGGTGTGGCTGCATGGGCCAAGATGTTTACCGCCTTGCCCAAGCATACGCAGTGAGGCTGCATGTGTGGGCTGCCTGTCAGGCTGGACAGTTCCTTGTGATCCGGAGCTGTCAGCCTATCAATGACCGACCTGAGCTCGTGCCTGTGAAATCTGATTGGATGAGGTTGGGTGGAGCTAGAAGAAGGTCAGCACGAGTATAGGAGGTTTGTTGTTTAGCCTTTGCCCTAAGTAGAAGCTAGTTGTAGTAAGAGGAGTTGTTGTTGCTGGGAGTTAGTTAGGAGTTTAGCCCTTGCTGCAAGAAGGACAGAGGAAGAAGAAGCTGCTGGGGAAGAAAGCTATAGGGGAAAAAGCCACAAGTAAAGAAGTTGCTGCGTGAACCCACCTTGGTGTCCATGTCGTTCCTGTCTCCGCAGGCGGTGAGGACAGTGACAGATATGCTCATTGGCAAATTATACAAAATTTTCAAATACATGATTATAATACTTCTCTACAAAGACTTTTAGAAGACTAAAACTGTAAAGTGCTTCTCAGCTCATTGGATAAGATCAATGTCACTCTACAACCAGGTGAAAAACATTTCAAGAAAAAGAAATATAAATCAGCATAAGTCATAAACATAAAACGCCAAACAAATTAACAAAATTTTTATAAATCAAATCCAACAACATGTAAAAAGCATTGTAAATCGTGATAACAATGTACTTCTAGTTGGCATGAAAGGCTGGCTCAAATTTAAATATTAATTACTCTATCAAATTTTAACAAGCTATACGGGAAAAACACATGTTGATATGAACAAGTGACATGAATGAAGCATTTGACAAGAAATTAACACTCATTTAACTACTGAAGAAAGAAAACCTCTTAGTGTCCTAGAAGCTGAGTGTGTACTCCCTCAAATTGATAGTTAATATCAATAATAGGCATATGATGAACAATTAGATCACTTAAATCTTTATAACAAGGCTCTGGAGTCAGACAAGCCTGATCCCTCTTATTACTCTTGACAAATGTGTGAAAGTCAACACAAAGAGAAATAATTTATACTCTATCATGTATAGAACCATATCATTTCAAAATTAGATACTATGACTTCTTTCTTTTCCATGTGTGTCTCCCTTACCTCCTTTTCTTGTCTCCTGTTAAGGAGGAGTAGTGCCCTCTTGGAGACAAGGGAGGAGGAGGAATGAGATGAGGAACTGTAGGAGGGGGACTGGGAAGAGGAGCAATGACTAGAGTATAAATAAATAAAATAATATTTAAAAAAAATAATCAGGAAATGTTAAAATAAAAAAAGACTTTAAGCATTGCATAACAATGGAAAGGATGGACCTGCTTGTCTTGTTACTAATTTTAGTGGGAATGGTCCAAGTTTTTCTCTATTTAGCATGACATCGCTCTTAGGATATTGAAGAAACCCCTACATATGTAATCTCTCCTGGCCTTTACCATGAAGGCATGTTTGATTCTGTCAAAGGAGTTATCTGTATATATTGAGATGATCCTATGATTTCTGTCCTTGAGATCATTTGAATGACCAATTATATTTATTGATTTACATATGTTAAACCAATCGTGTCTATTTGGTCAGGGTGAATGGTCTTTTTGATGTGTTCTTAAATTTGGCTTGTAATCATCTGATTTAAATGTTCATCCCTCATTTATCTCAACACTTGTAGTTCCTGACATGACACAATGCTTGGCAAAGCAGAGGTACAACAATTGCCAGAATTAATGGCTTACAAGTTCCTGTTCTGAAAATTATTCAATGTAAAGAATTCTTTAAGCTATGGTTACTGTGAGATACTATAAAATCCTCAGTTGTCCCTCAGGCTTGTGCAGGACGTCTGTGAAAAGATTTGTTCTGTTCAGCAGACTTATCCTTCAAAGAAACGGTGTGTGATTGTTGGATTGATTGGTGCACTCCTCTACTTCTTGTCTTATAGCTGAGAAAAACCTTTCTGTATGCTTGAGGTCTCAAGGTTGCCTAGTAACGGAATATAACCTATAGTATTGCTCACGTCTCTTCAACATATTGGAAGATCTTCTCCTCTGGCCAAAAATGTCTGTTTGGTATCTAAATAGTCTCAAATTGTAAAACTCTTACACAAAAAATGCTAAATACTTTTAAAATTTTCTAGCTGCAAAGTAGTATCAAGTTCCAGGATTTCTCTGAGTAGAAATCTTCTCCACAATAGTCACCAAATATAAGAGAAAATTATTCTTTCTAGTCAATTAGTATATTGCAAGGAAAAAAGTTAAGCCTAATTAGAAAAGAAAACTCCAGGGTAGGTTTTGTAGAATTTTTGTAGTAATACATTTCTCTTAAAATAAAAAAGAAAAAAATTGACATAGGATTATACTATTAAATTAATTAGTTCTATTAATGTAATTAAAATAAAATTTCAAAGAAATAAACTAATGCTAGGAACTGGCTTAGTGATTTTATGTGAATAAAAACCCAAATAGACATGTATCTAGCACCTTTCCTTTGTCTAATGGAAAACTTCAGGGCTTGTAATATTAAATAAATACTGGAATATTTAGGCAACCAATACCCTCAGAGAACTGGACAATGACTAACAGTGTATAATATCACATTTATTTTATTTTTAAAGTTTTTTTTTTTACAAATTCTTTGAGAATTTCATACAACTTCGTGTCCTTTTCTTCTTTGGTTTTTAACCCACTGAGTTCAATTTGTACAGTTCTAATACTCTTGGTATCCCTTGGAGGAGTACTCACTTATTTTACTTGAATATTCTTCCATTCATTTGACAACTACTATCTATTCTAGGTATTGCATTAGACTCCAGGAACACAATGAGAAAACTAGGCAAGTCTGTGTTTTTCTGTGACCACTAACTCTTCTCTGAAAACCTACTTAATTCTTTTATACTCTACAACTAATATATATCTTCCTGAGTTCTATTCCTAAGCTATACTTCCTCTGTTCAAAATTCTACACATAGAATACTATCTTGAGTATTAATTATAATTCTTTAGGCATCTGATCAATGAATGGCCAGTCACCAATGAGAAATGAAAGGGCATCGTAATGTAAGTTAACTACTGAAGGAGCTCACCTGTATGTGAGTAGTTCAATCAAGGAGTCTGCTTTTGTTAGACAGCTTTAAATATACCTCTCACAAGCATGTAAAATAAAGGGATAGTTCATTTATGAACTGATAGGTCCCAAATAAGTGCTTAGAGGAATGGCTTCCCAAATATCAGAAGGGGAGATTCAGGTTCTGCTGCCAATAAATCCTTTGTTCTTCCTGTCTGTGGCATAAAAAGGCAAGTGATACCTCACTTTCTTGGTGGGCCCTGACCTTGTAAGAATTAGAGAAAGAGGAGAGAGAGAGAGAGAGAGAGAGAAAGAGAGAGAGAGAGAGAGAGAGAGAGAGAGAGATAGAGAGAGAGAGAGAGAGAGAGAGACTACATAAATATTTGAAAGTTCTCTAGTCTTCTCCATGTCAGTAAAAATATTCTTTGGCTCCATATTCAAGTTGTAAATGTAGTTGTCTTCTGAAAAGCTAAGTCTACAACATGATGGTTCCCCTCTCAATGACTCTTCAAACCACTCTATTTATTTTTGCTTTCTAAGACTTCCCTTAAATTAGCTTAATAAAATATATTATTACTCATTATGATGAAACAGTAAAGACATTTTGTCCTTATATATTTAATTTCTCTTGATTATTATCTTTTCTCACTATATCTTCCACAAATCAATTACTTTCTCAATTCCTATAGTAATAACATTCTATTTTACAGCAGGCATATCTCTCTCTCTCTCTATCTCTCTCTCTCTCTCTCTCTCTCTCTCTCTCTCTATCTATCTATCTATCTATCTATCTATCTCTATCTCTATCTCTATCTCTATCTCTATCTCTATCTCTATCTCTATCTCTATCTCTATCTCTATCTCTATCTCTATCTCTATCTCTATCTCTATCTCTATGCACACTCTAGGTTGCAGAGTGAAGACTGGAAGAAGATAGAGCAGAAGAACCGCCACCTCTACCCTGCGAAGAGCAGATGTAGAAGAAAGACCACAGTACCTCAGGAAGGTCTATCACTTCCTTAGGATCACAGTGCAAAGTGGAAAATACTTATTCCCTAATCATCTTTGAATGTGAAGAGATTCTGTATTCACATCATTTTGTTCCTATAGGTAGCCAATTTTGCGGAAGATAGATAAAAATGCCAAGTCTGTGATGAACTGGTATGATTACAATCCACAGGTTAAGGAAAACAGCTTCATATGATAATGCAAATTATCCAAACATATGACTTTGATGCTTTGGCTTATATAAAAGTATAATAACACAATATTATTGCTTTCAATGTTTTTTTAGAACTTTGATATTTTAAAATACAGCTTTAGGTGGCACAGTGAAAATAAAAGTGTTATATTTGGGGCATTTATATTAGCAGGGATTTTGTTTTTGCAATGTGTTAAAAATTCTTTTCTATGGTGTGTTTCCAGTAGGGAAAAAAAAGCATAAAATTTAAGGTCCTTAAAAGCTGTTGCTGGTATTAGAACCAGTAAACTGCTAAGGCATAGCCAAGAGCCATGTTTAATGAAACTAAATATGTCTTCTAATAAAATACTTTAAAGAAAAGCAGTCTTCCACTATATTTCCTAAAAGTATTTTTTGTTTATAATGCAGATATATTGTTGAAATAGGGAAACCTTATACCTTTACCTATTCTATTGATCAGTTGATATTTATCACAATTGTAAAGGCTGAGTGTTTCCAGTTATAGTGTTAGTGTCGATGTGTCTTCGACATTAGGATTAAATAATTTCTAGACTTTCCAAAAATACAATTTGAATGCTTAAGTGCTTATACTAGTCTGTGTTGACTATGATACAAAGCCCATCCCTTCTTTTTCACCTTTTATTGAAAATAGATATTTTTTCTCATACAATATATCCAGATTTTAGTTACCTCCCCTTCAATTCCTCTAAGTTCTTTCTCATCTTCCTTCCCTTCCTCTCTGGATCTGTGTCTCATTAGAACAAAAAACAAAAAACAAAAACAACCAACCAGACAAACATACAAAACATGGGTTTCCGAGAGACATAACAAAATAAAAAGTAATAAGATCAAGCAAAAACTATCATATCATTTTGGGCATGGCAACCCAAAAGGAACAAAAGACTCTCAATAACAGGCATAAGAATCAGGGGCCCATGTGTTCTCACAGTCAACAGTTCCATAAAAATGCTAAGCTAATAGCTATAATATATACATAAAGGACCTAGTGCAGACCAATGTAGATCCTCTGCCTGCTACTTCAGTCTTTGTGAGCTCATATGTACCTTGGTTAGTTGAGTAGCATTGGGTCATATTAAATTGAGCGCTAGGAACAATGTACTAATCACTATTTAGACCTAAAAAACAATTTAGTCAGTGATTTGCTTTAGTTCCTAAAAGTGTAAATTTCACAAACTGATCTGCCACCATTCATACTGTTGCTTCCCCCATCCCAGTTCCCATTTGCCTCAGCTGTCTGTAGCTTGGGAAAAGATTTGAGTAGAACATTGCCCCCTCATTAGTATGCTAATGTTCATGCTCCAAATACTGTGCTACAGTTTCATTCTGGGAGGAAACTAGAAAACCAAACCAAACCAAAAACAACAACAATTAAAAAATAAAAAGCTTCAATCTTAGTTCATAGACAGCATTCTACCATTTCAGAAAGTTTCTGAAATAATTCTATACAGTCCATATTCTGTATTATGTATGACCACTAAAATGGCCTTCATCAGCTCATCTAGTAATTGGACAAAGGTGTGCTTAAAAACCTGAAAGGACTCTTTCAGAGTTTCTTGTTATGTTCTCTGTGTGTGTCTCTGGCTGGCTCTCTGTATGAGCATGTGTCTCATTGTCTCCTTTCATCTTTATCTCTCTGTCTCTATTTCTCTGTCTCTCTATCTCTGTCTCTCTCATGTGTGGTGTGGTGTGTGTGTGTGTGTGTGTGTGTGTGTGTGTGTGTGTGTGTGTGTGTGAAGTGTTCTTAAATACCTGAAAGTATTCTTTCAGAGTTTCTTGTTAGATTCTGTGTTTCTCTTTCTGTCTCTCTATCTCTTTGTGTATGCATTAGTCCAAGTGTCTCTTTCTATCTCTGTCTGTCTCTCTGTCTCTCTCTGTTTCTATCTCTGTCTCTCTGCCTCTGTCTTTTTCTGTGTCCCTTTTTGTCTCTGTCTCTCTCTCATGTGTGCATGTGTGTGTGTGTGTGTGTGTACTCACGTGCATGCATATATGGCCCTGCAGTCAGGCAAACCTTAAACACTCAATTAATAAGTGAAAAACTCTGCCTTAGCCTCATTTCCTTTTTGTACATAGCATTGGAATAAGTCTATAATATGGTAAGATTTATTAATACTTTTATAAGTAGACTCTGCTTTATACATACACATTTCTCACCAGTTTTCCAGGAATACATGGTTTCCTTCCATAGACCTTATAGGTCTTATCTCCAATTCTCCTTCTAAGCTTCTTGGCTACCCTAACATTTTGCAAAACTTTATCTACCAAGCCAGGCGTGGTGGAGCACGCCTTTAATCCCAGCACTCAGGAGGCAGAGGCAGGCAGATTTCTGAGTTTGAGACCAGCCTGATCTACAAAGTGAGTTCCAGGACAGCCAGGGCTACACAGAGAAACCCTGTTTCGAAAAAACAAAAAAAACAACAACAACAACAAAAAAAAATCTACTGCTTCAGGATTAGGATGCTGTTATGTGGCAAGCAGCTCTACAAATGAGGTTGTAGCAGACTTTTCGCCCGAACACATAAAGACAGACTTGTAAATGGATTCTACTGAATCACCAAATGCATCAGCAAGAACAATCATCTGCTATTGGGGCTGTAAAGGACCTTCGGCGTTCTTCCCCCTCTTTCAGTGTCTTACAGGAAATCATTTTCACAAAGATTTAGGCTATTGGTTTAGAAAGCTATTGTGAAATTGAATAATTGAAGGGAAAAATAGAACAAACTAAGGTGCTCAGCAGCTTACTCTTTTGGAAGGGACTCATCTGTGCTGTGTTTTGTTTTGTCTTGTTTTTAATAACTTCCCCTGGATTGCTACAAGCCTTTGACCAATTCTTAATGTTCTGAAAAAATCAATTGTGACATATTTTGCTGTCATTCTTATTGCTTTTATGGATGAGAGAAGTTTTGAAGGTCCTCATTTCTTTGTCTTCATCCAAGTTTCAATTGGTTGCTATTTTAGGCTAAAATTTAATTTTGTTGTAATTTTTCTAATTATTTATCAGAACCCAATTAAAATATGATAATTGAACTTTTCCTCAAGATTTTTGATAAAGTTCTTCTTCAGAAATCAAAAGAGATGTATGTAAATGCACAGGCTGCTTTTCAACCATACTGGCTGAGGGGTCTTAACCTCACCCTAGAGTATGGCAATGTCCTGTGAAATAAACTCATAATTCATCAGCATCTCTTGGACTGTGGAATCTTAACACAGTTGTTCAAGACATATAAAAGCCCTATCAATAGACATGCTGCAATGATCCAGCTGATACTAGTATAGATTATAGTCTCTTTCAGCACTGGCTGTGCTTCCCAACCTGTGAGTCGTAACTCCTTTGGGGATTGAAAGAGCCTTTCAGAGATCATCAGAAAACATAGATATTTACATTACACTTATAACAGTAGCAAAATTACAGTTATAGTGTAACATTGAAAATAACTTTATGGCTGGGGGCTCACTACAACATAAAAAACTGTATTAAAGGATCTCAGAATTCGGAAGGTTGAGAATAGCTGATCGCTATGAAAATATAAGCAAGATTGTAATTTTCCCAGGTTATTTATAATTCTGTTGTATTCTTCAATTTGCTATGTCAATTGGATACTGAGAGAAAATTTAGCTAGGATCCCCCCCCCCAACACACACCCACTGAGAGCACTAAACCCCCTTATAACAGACCATATTCCGTGCAGGATGGAGAGATTATCCAGGAAAAGTACAGACAGTGGAGCCAGTCTGCTCAGGGCTGAATTCTTGCTCCACCATTGTTTTGCTGTACTTTTGAGAAATTCTACATGCAGAGTCATAGGACTGTTTTATTATAGCCTGTTCATGGCATGCTTCATCTCTTCTTTTAATTTTTAAGATTAAACAATTTTAAACTTGCTGGTATCTCTTTTGTACAGCATATGGAAAAGATTGGAAGAGACATCTTTCTCAGTACTGTTTACAATAAACATAATTTAAAATCAATCAAATTCATGCCTACCAATGAGTGACTCCAATGTGCGTGTAAGGTGCGTGTGCGTGAGTGAGTGTGCATATGTGCATGCACATTCATTCACATATATACAATGGCATGTGAACTGACATTGGCATATTATCGATAAACCTCAAGGATATTAATTAAGTGATATAAGCCAGGAACAGAAAGACAAGTACATGACTAGTCAATGGATTGAGTTCTTTTTTATTTTGTTATTTTTTTTTAATTGGATATTTTCTTTATTTACATTTCAAATGTTATTCCTTTTCCAGGTCTCTCTTCCAAAACCCCCTATCCCATCTCTCCTCCCCCCTGCCTCTATGAGGGTGGTCCCCACCCACACACCCACTCCTGCCTTCCTGTCTTGGCATTCGCCTACACTGGGGCATTGAACCTCCTCAGGCCCAAGGGCCACTCCTCCCACTGATGTCCAACAAAGCCATTCTCTGCCACATATGCATCCAGAGCCATGGGTCAGTCCCTCCATGTGTTTACTCTTTTTAGTTGATGGTTTAGTCCCTGGGAGCTCTGGGGGTTCTGGCTGGTTGACACTGTTGCTCTCCCCATGGGGCTGCAAATCCCCTCAGCTCCTTCAGTCCCTTCTCCAACTCTTCCATCAGGGACCCCCCACACTCAGTCTTTCTCTTACTGTTCTTTGTATTATTCTATATGGTTCTGAGGAGAGCTGAATGAGTTTTTTTGCAGGGGTAGCCCAAGATCATCAGAAAACACAGATATTTACATTACCATTAATAACAGTAGCAGTTATGAAGGGCAGAATTCTCTTGAATTAGAAATACTACTAGCAGTAAATCAATAGATTCAGAGCTAATTTTCTAGAAATAAAAATTCAGAATAATTTGTTTTGTTTTGTTTCTTCTTAGGGTAACCCAGAAAGCCTTGAACATGCACTGTAGTGTGAATGTGAACTCCTGATCCTCCTCTCCTGCCTCTTCCTCCCCAGGGTTCCTAGTATTCTTCACCACACCTGGCTTCAGAGTACGTTTTAATGGAACAAAACAGGAGTAGAGCATCTACTTTGAAATATTAACAGTTTGCCGTTTTGTCTCTGCTGTTAATTGATTTTCTTATCATGGGGCACTCAAGTGGTGCTTTGCTTTTGTTCTGAAGATGGTGTAACACGCCACAGAAAATCTAAAGAGAACTCAATAATCACTGTGGCTTGAAAGTGTGAATATACAATTCTGTGCAGACAAGCTAAGCATTAGTAATGAATGCTGAAAGAGTTTCTTTTAAAAACAGCCATCTGAACACTATGTCCTAAGGAACAGAACCAAGTCTGACTCTCATTTTAAATTGTAATCAATGAGAGGATGGTTGAAGCATGAGGAATTTTGTACTCATTATAAAGAATCTCTGTCAATAACATCTTGACAAGATCTTCTTACAAACCAATTTGTAAAACCTGGCTAATTTATATTGATCAGTTCCTGGGAACATCAGTCCCAATGAAAAAAAAAACAACTTCTAATTTGAATAAAATTTATTAAAAGAGGAGTTAGTACCTGTGATGTTATATTCATTGTATAATTCTCTGTTTGCTCACTTGGTTGCCTAAAACCTTAACATGAAAAGGGGGTACCCTAAGTGGAGCTCAAAAGAGAGAAACCCTTTGGACATGTTGAAAGTAGAAGTAAACTCACAAAAATAGTAAGTTTGAACAATTTTTACCAATGGGGCTTGCTTACTCATGTTGAACCACAGACAACTAAGAACCTACGGATGTTTTATTTCATGATGAGATTCCTAAGAATACTCTATATCTTCCTGCAGACACTCTTGTTTCAAGGTGAGAATAAACATGAGAATGCTGATCACCAATGCTCTGTTGGAAAGAAAGAGATTCTGAATTGACAAAGGCCAAAGTGTACCATTCACCACTAGGAATTTGGTATTCCTAGGTTACTCTGCCAGTGGCAGGACCAGAAAGAAAAATAAAGAAAATATCTTCTCCAGAGAGCTACTTTTGTGTCTTGTTTGTGGAGATCTGTCATGAACTTTTATTTATCTTACCTGATCTAGGTTTTACCTATCCACATGTAACCTCGAACTCTGAAATACTCTTCCCAGTGAACTGCATCACCATGCAATTGATTTACTGCAGGAAAAGGTATTCAGGGAAGAAGGAAGGGAAGAAGTTGAAACATTTATTTCTTCTAGCTCCACCTCTGCTTACCCATGGATAGCTAGGCCTAGAATATCTCTATGTGAGACCACTTTCTGCAGAGAGCAGATTGTCCTCATCACCATGATTCTCACTAAACTCTGGTTAGAGCTCTTAATCCTCATCTCTTCATTTGCTGTCTGTTTCTCTGATTAATTTCATCTTGCTGACTCATTTAAGCTCTGTAACTATATTCTCTGAAGTCTTCATCTCACTTGACCTTACTGTTCCTGACACATAAAGAATTAACAGTAGCAGGTTTCCTAAAACCTGACCTTAGTACAGAAGTGTTGCTGACATGGGGACAGTCCCTACTGGCTGGAAGGTGTCAGGCATGCTGCTGAAGGAGAAAAGTCAATCTACCTGTGAACCATGCAAAATATAATAACCACAGGTCTTTCTGGAAGTACCCACTGATGCAATACTTGTATGAACATCATGAAAGTAAGCACTTTTGGGTTGAAGTATCATACTACATAATGAAAGGTATACATGGTACCACTGTCAGACCAAGAACTTGTGACTAAGGCAAAGGCCCAAGAGAAGAGTCTACTACTATTTCATTACATGGCTATAGTATTCAACCAAATCTTAATGACTTTCCATTCTACCTAAAGATTAATACATCCCTCAACTATCATTATAGAAACTTCCATCTTCTGTAAAGCATGATTAACACAAAACCTCACAACTGGTCATGGTGCAAAGAATAAGAGAGTATAAAATGTGGAGTCCTAAATGGAACAAATATATCAAATTCCCTCCTCCCTAGGCTCAGGGACCACTGTGGAAATAGAAGTGGAAAGAGAAGAGTCAGAGGTAGTGGATAACTGCAAGGTATTGGTATCTTCTGGATATAGCAGGGCAACTGCAACTGTACATTTACAGCAATTATGACAGGGTACACAGTATCTGAACAAACCAGGTCAAATGTCAGTATGGAGAGGTGAGGTAGGCTCAAAGTCCCAGTCTAAGCCAAGAAGTATTGGCAATTAATAGATCCCAGAAGAGGGAAGGCCAACCACTGTAAATCAACCACAACACAGATCACACATACATAGATGTAACAAATTGGACTTGATGGATATAAACTATGAAAGGGCAGAAACACTGATGATTGGGTAAGGAATAAGGATCTAGGGAGAAGTGAGCACACTACATAAAATAATAAAAAATATTTTTAACTTAAAGAAGAAATATTGGATGGAATTGCTTATTTTTTGGGTAAGCTATAAACAATATTAAGACTGGAGGAAAAGGAGGGGTATTAGCAATATGCATCATCAGATGTTTGTCATCATATGTTATCATCATAGACAACAAGAGGTAGAATTAAAATAAAAACAGCTTACTAGAAAATTTAGTATCCTTAGGATGTGCCAAGCATGACAGTAATGTTTTCAGCCTGACAGATAATACGACTACTTTATTATTGGCCTGGAGATAATTCAAAGAGAGAGAAAATGGAACATCTAATTTCTCAGTCCAAGACTTGAGAATGGAAATCAGAAAGGTTCTAAAGAATCTTTAATGCAAATTATTGTTTGCAATAGTCAGGAAATTTATACCTGTTAATTAGTCACAGTAGCTTATGATACTGCAGTAATTTTTCTGTCCCTACATTACTGATTTCAACACTTCCTAGTCTCTTATGCTAAGATAATGCATTGCTCAGGGGGGCTTAGAAACTTGGTGGGGAAGGGGGGGTCACACACAGAGTAAATAAATGAGGATGAGAATATTCTCAATATTCCTTGTGCTTTCCCTCTTTTTTTTTTTTAGTGAACTGTAATTTCTATTATAAACTTAACAGGGAGAGATAATCACTATTTATGGAACAATATGAATCATTAGTTGATTTCTAATTACTGACACTATTCCTAGGAATGGAACTGGTAAGCAGCTGTGAGTGGCAACATAAAATTAAAAATTCCAGCTCTAATTTCAAAAGAAGCTCACTCTTATTCTGTTCACAGAAGCAACTAAAACAATGCCCGAACTGGAAATCCCCGATGGAGATGAACCCTGCAAAATCAATCTTCCAGTTTTTCTCTCGGGACCCTGTGTCTTTATATTTCATTGTTTCTGATCACTGAAGAAAGAGACATGCCTAGATCTTTTAAAGACAACTAGATAGTAACTGTTTTAATATTAATCTCTGGCATTCTGACACATAAATGAGATGCCTCAGTTAAGGTTGGGGGTTTATGCTGTTCAGATGACAAATTGATTTGATGAAAAATATTATATATACACGGGAGTAAAAATAACCCTATGAAAATTAATCTTAAAATTCCTATGTACTTTGCAATATTTAAAGGCTTAATATAGACACCTTCCCAGTGGCATATTAGTAAGAATCTGATGTAAATATTTACATATAAATCACTTTTCTTACCCTATTCGTTTTTTTAAAAAATCAAACAGTATAGGAACAGTGTATCATTCCTGTTTTCACATGTTGTACCATTTCTATTGTTGTTATATGGTGTTATTTATTCCAGGAAATATTGATCTTGTAGAGGCTGAAAGTGTATGGTATCCCTATCCAGTCTGTCTGCTGCTCCTCTGTCAATGGCAGGACACGTGTCCAATGTATTATTTTGTATTAACACTATTTCTTTGCAACTCTGATGATTTGGTAAACATTTAAATGCTCTGTAATAAATCTAATTTTGTTCTAATTTGTTTCAGAGCATTCTACTTTCTGCAAGTGAACCCTGACTAAAATGGCAATGTGTTTTTGATTTATGGGATCACAATATAAAATATTCCATGATTATAAAGCAGTGCAGTTAAATAACTCATATAAAGAAAAAAACCAGTTGTGCTGCTTTTGTTTGAAATTTGTAATATATATGTATGTATACATACATATATACGCTAAAGCCATTCCACTTCTGACAGAATAATGAAGCCATTATATTTTGGCTGAACAGGTTATTGTTTCTTAATTCTCCAGGTCTAAGAATAAATGGTGACTTTGACAAGGGAGAATGTCTTCATGCTGAGGACGACAAGAGGTTAAATGCTTTCTTTTTGTTAATAAGTCAACCGCTCCGAGTGCTTGGGATCTTAAAATGTCTAAACCACAATGTGTTGGGAATTTTAAAATGCAGGTTTACATAACCTGAGTGAATGACTGAAATGTTGATGTGGGCATTACTGTGGAAAGAACATTAACTGCCTTTCTTAATTTTGAAAATCAGTCTTGAGCTCTGTCAAGCTGGTATGATGAATAAACTATCCCTGATGAAGTAACAGAAACGGAAACACAGCTGATTTGACAAAAAAAAAAGCAGAGACTATAAAACAAATAATGTGCAAATCTTATTTTCTGGGGACCTTCAGGCCAAGTATGCCTCCTTTGGAAATGTCAGAACAAAACATATAAATGGTGACATTTAATCTATTTAAAAAAAAAACAATAAAAATAACTCTCCTCTACAAAGGTTGAGGAATTTTTTTCCTTGACTATACACAGTAACAATGCTGGAATTGGTAGTCTCCATTAAATTTCTTCAAGGCTATGATGGGTAAAACTGATAATAATACACACTAACCTGTGGATCTGTTAGGCCCCTGAAATATTTTAAATATCCCCGATAAGTTAGAGAGGTCTGGCTGTCCAGCTCTGATATTTGCAAGCACTCCCGAATGCCACTGACATAAATAGAGATTGAAATTTGCATTTGAAAAGACATCTGCCCATCTGGGCTAGCATTTACACTTCTTCAGTAGCTCTGCAGTGATTAGGCGATATATCTCATTGAAAAGGTAAGAATCTATTGTTTTATTCTATCCTAGATCACTGCCTTTTTAAATGCACACGCTCAGCAGAGAATCTCAGAGTCTGTTTTAAAAGCTGACTCATATTGGACTGAACAGCTGAGATCTTCTGACTTCATGCCCTCATTTGGACAATGGATTCATTAATGTAATAGCCATAGGAGCCAGGGGAAAGGCAACAGAAATACACAACAGCGCATGCTGTGTCTTATGTAAAATGACAATATCCTTCATATGAGGATCTCCTTATGAGCATTACTAGCGACTTGAGTCAGTCAACTGAATGGTCTCCCTCTTCTTCCCTGGGGAAACAGTAACTTTATTTTGTAGTAAGAGTGCTGCGTATTTCAGTTATGTCTTTCTTTTTCTACCTGTGAAGTCTTGGTTAGCTAAATTTAACTATCAGAGAATGCCTTAATAATCATATAATCCTGCAGTAACATAACAACATCCTACAGGATCAACTGTCCCATCAAAATTTGTATTAGGTAGTTGTCTCTGAAATGACAGAGGTTGGTATACTTCAGAGAGAGCCAGCTAAACATTCCCAATGGAGGTGACTTGCAGAGGTGAGTATAGCCAGGGGAAACACAATGCTACCTGGAATCCAGAAAGTGTCAACAAGAGTAATTGTTTTCCTACATATACGTTTTATTGTCTATCCAAATGAACTTAAGATACTCCTCTGATGCTGCTATGCTCCTTAAGGAAGCAGAAGGAGGAACGGATCCTTTACCAGGTCTTGTATTAAGCTGTGATTTGCTACTTTGTCATTTGATGTTCCTTGAAACCTCTATCTAATACAGGGAAAGAAGTATATAGTAAACTTTAAGGGGTTCCTGGGATAGAAAATACAGCTTGAAACTTGTATGGCAACCAAGTACATTGTGTCTTTTGAGTTCTAAGTCTCTGTCTTTCCATCAGCCCGACTAAGGCACTGGCTGAGTTTGAAAGAAATCTAGGTGATGTTGAGGAAGAAGAGGGTGGGTATCAATTATAGATTCAGAAAGAGCTGTAACCTATCCTTTGCTCAACTATTTTAGCCACTTACTAGCTATTGCTTTAGACAAGTTAAAAAAAAAGTGCAGAAGCACCAGAACACATAATGTGATTGAATCTGTATCAAAGTATGGATGAATTACCTAGTTCTGCTTTATCATTTCAGTGGATTCCAGCTCATGCCCAGATCTTTCCCTTTGCAAATCCTACTTATGAAAATTATGTCGATTCTCTTCCCTCTGTTCTACAATCTGCTTCTTCAGCCCTGGATAATTTGGTAGCCCTCAATTGCTTTTACTTTGGAGAAGTTTCGAACGTAATGACTCTTCTACTGGCTTAAGTCTGCTCCAGATGATTCTAGCCTTAGCAGCCACGGCATTCCTTAGGAAGGATACTCTAAGACTTGATTTTGGGAAGTTCTACCTTACACCAGAGAGTCTAATTAACTTTCTAAATGCTGAAGTTGAATGTTTCACATACAAGTGAACATCAGAAGATATAACACAACAGCCAGAAAAGCTTCAGTAAGCATTTGATTAACAATGAACTTTTGGAGAATGTATCTTATATTTGATTTGATGTTGAGGTCTCCTGGAAATAGGAAATAATAACAGCAAAATTCACTGCATTTTTTTTTTGTCAAGATATCTATGGAAATCCCCTTTTCTCATATTTTCTCTTGTAATCATTATTTAGTAAGTTAAGAATAGAGAACTGGACAAAATTGCATATGTAAAAGGTTGGAGAATAAATTATAGCAATGGGAGGGTGAAGGCTGAACTTTTAACCTTCAAATTGGTCCATTAACAATTTGCCCTCCAGTAATACCGATCAACACCTTCTGCAGAGGGTGGATTTTCCTGGGAATTGGCTAGAGCAAACTTTACTTCTGAAAAGCAACAGGTATTGAACATAACACAAATCACATTGTCTTTGCTGATAAAATACTCCAAGGTGTTATCTAGTTTGTTCTATTGGAATCTGTACTGTTTGACATTTTGATACTTTTGTTTCATTTTGATTTGTTTACTTTTTGTGGCATTTGTTGTATTTCAATGTAATTTTTATACAACATTGTAATTTATAACAAATGCATCTATAAACAAATATATCCCCAGTATTATTATGGAAAAGTTCCCTATAGTACATAGATGTCTACCTTACTATATCCTAAATTTGGGGTAAGCATTACTTTTGCTTTCTGCTACAGTTGAACTTAAAACATTTTCTACATGCTCATATATTGATGTTTATTCCGAAGTAGGTGGTGATTGGCTAAGGGACCTTCAGGGGTGGGGCATAGGCATGCAGATATAGTTAATCTCTAAGAGATGAACTTTGAAGGTTTTACTTGTCGCTGGTTCCAAAATTTTTCTCTTTGCTTTCTGATCTGCCAGAATACTGCTCTGGCATATGATGCAGCCACTATAGAATAGACTGAATCTCCATGCCTTGTCACATTAAATGAAATTACCAGCACAGTTAAATCTTTCCTCCACAAACTTGTATGTATCAAGTATTTTTTACCACAGTGATACAAAATAACCCAAACAACGCTTTATAGCTTAAACATCAAGAAAAAATAGTATTAATAATGCTTATATCTTATTCTCAAATAACTTAATATTATAGTATAGTTTTATTTTTTCCTAGCAAAACTTGCCCATCCTGCAAAGAATATAGTCAATAAGACAAATCAGCAAATTACAGATTGGTTAAAAAAAAAAAAAAAAAAAACTTCACTAACTCCACAAAAAGAACTCAAGAATTTAATCACCAAAAAAACAAACAACCCAATCAAAAAATGGGGTATAGAACTAAACTGAGAATTCAAAACTGAAGAGTCTTGAATGGCTGAGAAGCACCTAAAGAAATGTTCAAAGTCCTCAGTGATCAGAGAAATGCAAATCAAAACGGCCCTGAGATTCCACCTTACACCAATCACAATTGCTAAGATCAAAACCTCAGGTGAGAACACATGTTGGAGAGGATGTGGAGAAAGAGGAACACTCCTCCATTGCTGTTGGGATTGCAAACTGGTACAAGCACTCTGGAAATCAATGTGGAGGTTCTTCAGAAAATTGGAAATAGATCTACATTAAGACCCAGATATATCATTTTTGAGAATATACCCAAATATATACCCAAATATACCAATGAAAGAACTGAAGCCATGAGAGCCAACAGAAAGAATGGAAACAGGCAACCTCAAGAAATAGGAGGCAAGAAGACCCTTCAGAATACACCAGAGACTTGGGAGGTAAGAGACTTTCAGGAATCAAAGGGAGGGACCTTAGATGAAATTCCTGACAGTAGGGAGAGGAAACTTATAGAGCCCACCTCCAGCAGGAATACAGGGCATCAAGTGAGGGATGGGGTTGTCATCCCACAGTCACCACTCTGGCCCATAATTGCTCCTGACTGAAAGAATTACAGGGATGGAAATGGAGAGGAGCCTGAGGAAAAAATGGTCCAGTGACAGGCCCAAAGTGGGATTCAGCTCAAGGGTAAGTTCTAACGCCTGACACTATTATTGAGGCTATGGAGCACTCACAAAAAGGGACCTAGCATGATTGCCCCTGAAAGACCCAACAAGCAGCTGAAAGAGTCAGATGCAGATATTTGCACCCAACCAATGGACAGAAGCAGCTGACCTCTGTTGTTGAAATGGGGAAGGCTGAAAGAAGTTGAGGAGAAGGGTGATCCTACAAGAGGACCAGCAGTCTCAATTACTGAGATCTTTGTATTGTTTTTTTTTTTTTTTTTCCTTCTGTTATTATCCTTTGAAGGGCTGGATTCCTGGAAAGCTATTGTGTGAATTTGGTTTTGTCATGGAATACTTTGGTTTTTCCATCTATCGTCGTTGAAAGTTTGGCTGGTTATAGTAGCCTGGGCTGGCATTTTCGTTCTCTTAGTGTCTGTATAACATCTGTCCAGGCTCTTCTGGCTTTCATAGTCGCTGGTGAGAAGTCTGGTGTAATTCTAATAGGCCTGCCTTTATATGTTACTTGACCTTTTTCCCTTACTGCTTTTAATATTCTATCTTTATTTAGTGCATTTGTTGTTCTGATTATTATGTGTCTGGAGGAATTTCTTTTCTGGTCCAGTCTATTTGGAGTTCTGTAGGCTGCATGTATGTTCATGGGCATCTCTTTCGTTAGGTTTGGGAAGGTTTTTTTCTATAATTTTTTTGAAGATATTTGCTGGCCCTTTAAGTTGAAAATCTTCATTCTCATCTACTCCTATTATCTGTAAGTTTGGTCTTCTCATTGTGTCCTGGATTTCCTGGATGTTTTGACTTAGGATCTTTTTGCATTTTGCATTTTCTTTGATTGTTGTGTTGATGTTCTCTATGGAATCTTCTGCACCTGAGATTCTCTCTTCCATCTCTTGTATTCTGTTGCTAATGCTCCCATCTATGGTTCCAGATTCCTTTCCTAGGGTTTCTATCTCTAGCATTGCCTCACTTTTGATTTTCTTTATTGTTTCTACTTCCCTTTTTAGGTCTTGGATGGTTATGTTCAATTCCATCACCTGTTTGGTTATGTTTTCCTGGTTTTTTTTTTTAAGGACTTATACCTCGTTAGCAGTGTTCTCTTGTATTTGTTTAAGTAAGTTATTAAAGTCCTTCTTGATGTTCTCTACCATCATCATGAGATATGCTTTTAACTCCAGGTCTAGCTTTTCAGATGTGTTGGGTTATCCAAGCCTGGCTGAGATGGGAGTCTGGGTTCTGATGATGGTGAGTGGTCTTGGTTTCTGTTAGTAAGACTCTTACATTTGCCTTTAGGCATCTGGTAATCTCTGGAGTTAGTTGTTATAGTTGTCTCTGGTTAGAGCTTGTTTCTCCAATGATTCTGTTAGCCTCTATCAGCAAACTTGGGAGACTAGCTCTCTCCTGAGTTTCAGTGGTCAGAGTACTCTCTGCAGGCAAGCTCTCCTCTTGCAGGGAAAGTGCACAGATATCTAGTGTTCAGAACTGCCTCCTGGCAGAAGATGAAGGCCTGAAACAAGCCCTGTCCCAGAAGCTGTGTCACTTCAGCCTGTCCCAGAAGCTGTTAGCTTCTGTAGTACACACTCTCACCTGCACAGACTAGTCTCTGAGGTGTCTAGTAACCAAGATGGCTCTCCAAGGTGCTCTGGCAAAGCCCTCGCAAGCGGGGTAGACACCTCTACTCTGGCAGGAAAGGTGCCTGGATGTATGGAGCCTGAGACAGGGTCTGCCCCAGAAGCTGTGTGGTTTCTGCCTGTCCCAGAAGCTGTTAGCTTCTGTAGTCCACTCTCTCACCTGCATAGACTAGTCTCTGAGGAGTCCAGGAACCAAGATGGCTTCCCCAGGTGCTCCAGGAAAGCCCTCCCAGGCGGGCCACTTAGATCTATTTAAAGTTTTGGTTCTTCATTTTTTTCCCCATTTTTATTAGGTATTTAGCTCATTTACATTTCCAATGCTATACCAAAAGTCCCCCATACCCCACCCACTCCCCTACCCACCCACTCCCCCTTTTTGGCCCTGGCGTTCCCCTGTGCAAGTCCAGTGGGCCTCTCTTTCAAGTGATGGCCTATTAGGCCATCTTTTGATACATATGAATCTAGAGACAAGAGCTCCGGGGTACTGGTTAGTTCATATTGTTGTTCCACCTATAGGGTTGCAGTTCCCTTTAGTTCCTTGGGTGCTTTCTCTAGCTCCTCCATTGGGGACCCTGTGATCCATTCAATAGCTGAATGTGAGCATCCACTTCTGTGTTTGCTAGGCCCTGGCATAGTCTCACAAGAGACAGCTATATCTGGGTCCTTTCAGCAAAATTTTGCTAGTGTATGCAATGGTGCCAGCGTTTGGAAGTTGATCATGGGATGGATCTCTGGATATGGCAGTCTCTAGATGGTCCATCCTTTCATCACACTTCCAAATTTTGTCTCTGTAACTCCTTCCATGGGTGTTTTGTTCCCTATTCTAAGAAGGGGCAAAGTGTCCACACTTTGGTCTTTGTTCTCTTGAGTTTAATGTGTTTAGCAAATTGTATCTTATATCTTGCGTATCCTAAGTTTCTGGGCTAATATCCACTTATCAGTGAGTACATATTGTGAGAGTTCCTTTGTGATTTGGTTACCTCACTCAGGATGATGCCCTCCAGGTCCATCCATTTGCCTAGGAATTTCATAAATTCATTCTTTTTAATAGCTGAGTAGTACTCCATTGTGTAAATGTACCACATTTTCTGTATCCATTCCTCTGTTGAGGGGCATCTGGGTTCTTTCCAGCTTCTGGCTATTATAAATAAGGCTGCTATGAACATAGTGGAGCATGTGTCCTTCTTACCGGATGGGACATCTTTGGATATATGCCCAGGAGAGGTATTGCTGGATCCTCCAGTAGTACTATGTCCAATTTTCTGAGGAACCACCAGACTGATTTCCAGAGTGGTTGTACCAGCTTGCAATCCCACCAGAAATGGAGGAGTGTTTCTCTTTCTCCACATCCTCGCTAGCATCTGCTGTCACCTGAATTTTTGATCTTAGCCATTCTGACTGGTGTGAGGTGGAATCTCAGGGTTGTTTTGATTTGCATTTCCCTGATGATTAAGGATGTTGAACTTTTTTCAGGTACTTCTCTGCCATTCGGTATTCCTTGGGTGAGAATTCTTTGTTCAGTTCTGAGCCCCATTTTTTAATGGGGTTATTTGCTTTTATGGAGTCCACCCTCTTGAGTTCTTTATATATATTGGATATTAGTCCCCTATCTGATTTGGGATAGGTAAAGATCCTTTCCCAATCTGTTGGTGGTCTTTTTGTCTTATTGACGGTGTCTTTTGCCTTGCAGAAGCTTTGCAATTTTATGAGGTCCCATTTATCGATTCTCGATCTTACAGCACAAGCCATTGATGTTCTATTCAGGAATTTTCCCCCTGTACCCATATCTTCAAGGCGATTCTACTTTCTCCTCTTTAAGTTTCAGTGTCTCTGGTTTTATGTGGAGTTTCTTAATCCACTTAAATTTGACCTTAGTACAAGGAGATAGTAGGCACAGTGGTGATAGGTCAGCTTTTATTAAAAAGAATAATGCTTAATAATGAATGAATAGTTGGTTAGTAAGTGAACCAAACCAGTATAACTTTCAAAGAAGACTAAAAGCATACGTAATGTGTTACAAGTTAAATAATGAGTTATATTATTTATGAAAAAGTCATCAAGAAAATATCTCTGTGAGCTGTGACTAATTTAATATTGAATTGGTAACTTTTCAACAAGTATGTTACTAATTTTTAGAGAATTAAAACTTATCTTGGGCATGGAGAAAACTTGATGCCTAAATCTCACTATATACAAAATTAAACCAAACACGTTAATGAAAGACTTGAAACTTTGACTCTACTAGGAATAAGTCTAGAACTCAGTGTTGGCAAGGAGCTTTGAAAAGGTGCTATAAGCTCGAGATATAATCCTAGAAACTAGCAAATATGATAGAATCAACCTAAAGGCCTTTTACATCGCACAGGAAGCAGTAATGATATAGCCTTCAGAGCAGTACAAAATCATTTCTAACTATTCATCCAACTTTGTGTTAATGTCAAAAATACACAAATAGCTTAAAAACTTTACCATCAATAGGACAAATAATCAAATCAATAAGTAGAAAACAGAAAAGACACTTTGAATGAAGAAATACAATGTCCAATGACTGCATGGAGAAAATGTTCAGTATTTTTAGGCCCTGGGGAAATGTAAATCAATATTACATTGAGACTGAATAGCATTCTGGTCAGAATGATTATAATAATGAAGGCAAACAAATGCTGACAGGGATGCAGGGGTGAGGTGAAGGAAGCAGTTACTAAGCACAGGTGGTGGGAACATAAATTTATGCAACCACTTTTGTAGTTCTTCAAAATACAAACAAACAAAAAACCAAATGTCATATGATTGTCCAGGTATAACTCTTCTGAGTATGTGCCTGAAGTAATAGAAATTACTGTAGTTATATATGCATACAAATGTTTATTACAGGGACATTTTTAGTAACCAGTTTATAAATTCAGAATACTTGTTTACTGTCACAGTTTATCCTGCTTGTCAACTTGAAGGGGCATAGCATCACCTTGGAAAGAAACACCTGAGCACATCTGTAAAGGAGATTCTAGATTAGATTTGGTGAGATAGGGATATCCACCCCTCAAAATAAATGGTGCCATTCTGTGTACTATGATACAGACTAAATGAAAGGGAAGAGAGAGATAAGCATGAGCTCTTACATCTCTGCTTCCCAACTATGGGTTCAATGTAAGTAATGCACCATATCCCTGCCACACATCCTATGCCTCTCAGTATATTCATTGCTGTGATGGGGTTGCCTTCAATGTATGTACCCTCAAACTGTGACCCAGTATAATTGTGCCTTAAGTTGTATTTAATAATTTTATTTATTTACAATTTAATGTGGATGAATGCATTGCCTCTGTGTTTGTATCTATGTGTTGAGTATGCATGTTGGTGCCTATTGGAGGCCAAAAAGGCTTCAGATCCCCTGAGAATTGGAGTTAAGACAGTTGTAAGCTGCCATGAAAGTGCTTGGAATTGAACCCAGGTCCTTTGGAAGAGTAATCAGCATTCTTAACCACCAAGTAGTTACTCCAGCTATCCTTAAGGTACTTTGTTAGGGAAAGACATACCTTTCTTAGTCATAGTGACAAGAAAAATAAGTAATACAGAAATTTCATATCAAGAAATGGGGCAATGGTTTTCATAAACCTGAGTATGTGTTTCATAGTCATTAGAATCAGTTTTGTGTGGAGAATATGAAAGACTTTAAAATTTGAGTAAGAAAATCTGCTACACACACTCCAGTGAAGTCCACTTGGCAGGCCCAAAGGCCTGGAAGCACTCACAAGGCAAAGAGTTTCAAGGAAACTCAACCTCCTGGAACCTTGGTATTCTCATAACTTGTATACTCATACCCAATCCCCATGTTAGTCTGGTGTATGGATCCATGTGCTCTCTTTTAGTATTATTTTCTTATAAGTGCCTTTTAATATTGAATTCTGACATAAGTAAGCCTCCACCAGTGTTCCAACATCCTAGAAAATCCTCGAAGCTGGAAAAACTTGGAATTCAGTAAGCTTATCTATTCAGTAACTTTCAAATTTACTTCTAGTAGAGACTGTGAAGCTAATTAGGCATTACAAAGAACGGAGCTGGGATAGCTCAGGGCTCATCTGCAGTTTACTTGTGACAATAGCTAGTCTTACCCAGACAAGGGAATTAACAATGGCCTAGTGAATAGGTGGGTTTACCATGAAAGAATTAGGGAATCCCCCTGAGACAAGTTTCTTCACTAGGCCCAAAGAAACAGTATAAACCAGGCATTTACTAAGAACCCCTGGTGGTGGTCTTAACAATAGACTAGCATTACACCTGGCTCCCTTCTTAGTGGCAGTGGTGTTGTATGCCAGCCCGGGTACACCTGGGAGGCAGGCTGGGGCTGAAAGAGACTTAGACTTCGAGAGAAATTAATGGAGACCAAAACACGTTTTCTGTTCAAGGCCCTCCAGTTTACTAAGAGACCATGCTTATAAGGGGAAAGGACCATCTCCCCCCTACCCCCCCCCCCACCCCGCCACCGCGGCCAGTCCACACTCTTGGTGCCTGGAGCCATTCTGTCAGCACTTGGTCACCAGGCTGGTTGCTTATTCAGAAATCTCTCAGGAAGACAGGTTTAGTCTCTCAGCAGGTAGCAGAATCTCAGGGCAGTCTTCACTTCAAAAAGGAGCCAGCCAAGTCAGAAAGCTGCACCGCAGGTGCCCCACCTCAGTGGCGACAAGGTTTGTACCAGCCCGCTTCAGGCTGGAGGAGGCTACAATTCCTCCCTAAATATATAATGAAAATAGCTGGACTGAGACTTAAGATTTATTTATGCTCCATAGTCCTGCCTGGGAGTTATGGTGGCTGGTGGCCACGCCTATTTTAGGATCTCAGATTTTTCCAAGGCATTCTTATCCATCAAGGAGAATATATGCAGCTTGTTTGTGTTTATTTTGCACAAACATGGCTCTGTGGTGTATTATTAACAAACCACAGCACCTCAGCATATACCTCTGTCTTAGATTGATATGACTCTGAAATCTGGTTGCCATCATTGACAAACCAGCCCTCATAGCACACCTTATTCCCAAATCAGACCAAAGCCACAATATATACTGAATATGCTTCTTCATAATGATGAATTTCTGCCACCCATGCTTGCAGTAGTTGAGGCTGCACACTTGCTGGAATCAGACTGTAAGGTGCTGACTGACCTGCTTGAAAAACAAAGCCTAGACAGTGAAAAGCAACAGGATAAAAGTTTCTTTGTGGAAGCCCAGGTACTTTATTCAGTTGCAAATTAGCAACGATCAAGCTCAGACTCTGACCTCCCAGTGTGGGAAAGCTGGCTTTGAGAATTAGCAGAAAGGCCAGAGATTCTCTGAAAGTGGAGGCTGTGCTCCAAATTAACTTTGCTAGGTAATTAAGATTTTTAGCTATCTTCAATAGGAATCTCTAATATTGGAATTATTACTAGACCAGTCCAAGATTGAGTTAGAATAACTGGTCACATTGAAGGAAAGAGAAGAATCATTATAATTCTTTCTTATGACTAATCTTTCTAAGTCAGATTCCACAGTCTCTAATGTTCTATGTTCCATAAGATTAAAAAGCTTGAAGCAAAGCACCTTAGCTTGTCCAATCTGGGACAAAGGCAAACAAAGGTGGGTCAAAAAATATATACTCAATTCAGCTTTCTTGTCACCACAGTCAGAGCACTCAGCGAACTCACAAGTCAGCTTGTCACATGAATCATTCTGACAGTTGTCATGCTTCTGCAGCATTCTGTGGAGAGAACCTAAGCTTACCACTTTCCCCAATAGGGTAGCTGTTCAGGATCAAGCCATATGCCAATAAGTAGATCCTTTTCATCTCACCTAGACATGATTATGTATAGTTTTAATATACTATAATGCATTTATTAAGTTCTTTGACATCCAAATTTCAAAATTCTTAAAATAAAAATATGATTTAAATAATGTGCATGGGGAAATGATTTCTCCCCTTCTTTGTTTTTTAAGAAGCTATAGTTTAATACCTTGTCTCTGAGAATTATCAAGTTGTTGACAAAGCATCTCAAATATTTTACTGTTACAGTCAGTTTTAATATAACATGGGCAGTGACTAATTACACTTTTAGTTGTTTCTCTTGAAGAGTGGTTGTAACTAGAAGGCTTGAAAGGTTATTAATAGTCAAATGTGCATAATTTATTTATTTATTAATCAGAAATAAGAGCATTCATTTGCAGAAATTGATTAAGTATAAGTCCTCAAGAATTAATACCATTATGTGGACACAGGTAGAATCTGAGGACACGAAGAACAAATTATTTTCAATTTGACATGCACATTCTCTAAAAATACCAAAATATTATCTTAAGCTATTATTGTTTTGATTATATAAAGAACGAGATTATTCTTATGTAAGGCCTGTAATCTGCCCGAGATATAAATCTAGCATGGCATTGCCTTAAGGGGTCTTGTCCAGGCAATCCAGGACAAATTCTTAAATGTCCAAAAACAGCCTTCTTAAAAGAACAGCATTTTTTCTTATGAGTTGTATATGCATAAACCATTGCAAATTTGAGAATTTATATTATCTAAGGAATGAACAATTTTAAGCAATTGCATATTGATAAATATAGAGATTAAAGCTTGATTAGTCAACATTTTAAAACACAATCTATAGCACACAATTTAATTATCTCTGCTGAAGCAGGAGGAAACTCAAAAGAATGTGATCCAATTCACATATACTTTTCTCCCATAGAAGGGCTATTTTTAAACCCAGTAAATGGGATGCATGCATGAATGAACTTATAGAAGATAGAAAAGCATACATAAAAACAATTTTTAACTTATCTTTAAGATAATGATTATCAATTTTATTTTAAAATGATGGTATGCAATAGGCCAAATATCAATATTCTGCAATAGCCAAATTAATTTTCATTTGGAACAAGGAACAGACACTTTGTCAGGTTCTTAAGACACAATTTTTTGTTTTAAGTTTTCTAAAATATATTGAAGAATGGAAAATTCCTGGTAACCTGCTAAGGTCATAAACACTTGAGTCATAGGCATCTGGTCCCCAGGCCTCAGCCACTCCCGGGACATACCTTACCTTTCCTGGAACAATCATAATGTTCCAACGACCTCTGTAGAATGTCTCAACGCCCCAGAGGCATTGCCTAAGGTAGCGCATGATCGATGATCTAATTGTTGAAAATATTTATGATTTCCCCTCCCTTCCCCTGGTTTGTGGTTTTTTCCTTTAAAAGCTCTGCATGAGTCTCGACCCCAGCATGCTGGCCTGAGCTCTCGTCCTGTCTTGTTCTGTCTCACTTTCAATAAACTTCCTCGTGTGATCACAAGAACCGGTCTCAGTGTCCTACTGGGTGCGCGGCGGTCCCGAGACTTGAGTGAGGGTCTCCCTACGGGGGTCTTTCATTTGGGGGCTCGTCCGGGATTTGCGCGACCACCCAGGGGTCCTAGACCCACTTAGAGGTAAGATTCTCTGTTTTTGTCACAGTGCTGTGTCTGTATTCTGTGCGATCGCGGTTTCGGTTTTTGCGGACGCTCAGTGAGACTACGCTCTGGGAGAGAGAGTGGTGTGGATAGAGGGTAGACGTACCCAGGTGTCCACCGTCCGTTCGCCCTGGGAGACGTCCCAGGAGGACAGGGGGAGGACCAGGGACGCTTGGTGGACCCCCGTGGGAAAAGTCAGGAGATAGTCCTTCTCCTTGACGATCTGTGTCAGCGTTCTGATTCTAGGCCGACTGACTCTTTTCAGTGCCTTTGGTCGACACAAGGTCGACGTCGGTTTTGGTTTCTCTTTCCTCTTGTGTTTGTGTCTGCTTTTATTGTGTGTGTTGTCGAGCTCGAAATGGGACAGACAGTGACGACCCCTTTGACTTTGACTCTTGATCACTGGACTGAAGTAAGGACTAGGGCCCACAATCTGTCAGTAGAAGTTAAGAAGGGACCTTGGCAGACTTTTTGTTCCTCCGAATGGCCGACCTTCGGAGTAGGTTGGCCACCGGAGGGAGCCTTTAACTTACCTCTTATTTTTGCTGTCAGGCGCATTGTTTTCCAGGAAGTAGGAGGACATCCTGACCAAGTCCCCTATGTCATCGTCTGGCAGGACCTGGTCCACAATCCACCACCTTGGGTTAAGCCTTGGGCCGTGGGGCCCTCCGGAATGACGGTGGCAGTCGCAGAAACTAAACCCAAGCAGGCCCGACCCTCGGCTGGTCCTCCGACACCCCCGAAGATCTACCCTGAGATCGAGGACCTTCCGTGGGCAGAATCGCAGCCGCCCCCTTACCCTCTGCCACGGCCGTCTGCACCCCCTGCCCAGGCCCCGCCACAGGCCCCTATTGAGAGAGACGGAGCGGTAGGGCCTGCGGCTGGGACACGGAGCCGGAGAGGTCGTAGTCCGGAGGGGGGACATGGACCTGATTCCACTGTCACTTTACCCCTCCGTGCCTATGTTGGTGGCCCCCCACCAGGCCCCGACGAACTTGCCCCATTGCAGTACTGGCCTTTTTCATCAGCTGATCTGTACAACTGGAAAACTAATCACCCTTCCTTTTCAGAGAATCCCTCGGGCTTGACTGGGCTTCTCGAGTCCCTCATGTTTTCCCACCAGCCCACTTGGGATGATTGCCAGCAACTTTTGCAGGTTCTCTTCACCACGGAGGAGAGAGAAAGGATCCTGCTGGAAGCCAGGAAGAATGTCCCAGGACAAGATGGGACCCCCACTAATCTCCCCAATCTTATAAATGAAGCCTTCCCCTTGACCCGTCCTAACTGGGATTACAACACTGCGGAAGGTAGGGAGCGTCTCACGGTCTACCGCCGGACTCTAGTGGCGGGGCTCAAAGGGGCCGCACGGCGACCCACCAATTTGGCCAAGGTAAGAGAGGTTCTTCAGGGTCCAGTGGAGCCGCCCTCTGTTTTCTTAGAACGACTAATGGAGGCTTACAGGAGGTATACACCGTTTGATCCCTCCTCAGAGGGACAACAAGCAGCCGTGGCTATGGCTTTCATTGGTCAATCAGCCTCTGATATCAAGAAAAAATTACAAAGATTGGAGGGGCTCCAAGATTATACTTTACAGGATTTAGTGAAGGAAGCTGAGAAGGTGTATCACAAGAGAGAGACAGAGGAAGAGAAACAAGAGAGGGAGAAGAAAGAGATAGAAGAGAGAGAGAATCGGCGTGATCGCCGCCAGGAGAGAAACTTAACTAGGATTTTGGCCGCAGTAGTAGGTGAAAGAAAGTCAGAGAAAGGACAGTCAGGGTACCTGGGCAACAGGGCAAGAAGACCTCCAGGAGAACGGAGACTTCCACTTGAAAAAGACCAGTGTGCTTACTGTAAAGAGAAAGGACATTGGGCCAGAGATTGCCCCAAAAAGAAGCCAAGAGGACCCAAGGTGTTGACTTTGGGAGAAGACTAGGGGAGTCGGGGCTCGGGTCCCCTCCCCGAGCCTAGGGTAACACTCTCTGTGGAGGGGACTCCCGTTAATTTTTTAATAGACACAGGAGCAGAACATTCAGTCTTGACTAAACCGTTAGGACAATTAGGAAATAAGAAGACTATGGTAATAGGAGCTACTGGCAGTAAATTTTACCCCTGGACCACTAAGAGAGTTTTGGAAATAGGAAAAAATCAAGTAACTCATTCTTTTCTCGTGATTCCTGAGTGCCCTGCGCCCCTTCTGGGACGGGACTTGTTAACCAAACTAAAGGCTCAGGTTCAGTTCACCTCAAAGGGGCCAGAAGTCACCTGGGGAGAGACCCCTATAGCGTGTTTAGTTTTAAATTTAGAAGAAGAGTATCGCCTCCATGAACCGGGTCCTAAGCAATTGCCAGACCCTGAATGGCTATCTGCTTTTTCTGGAGTCTGGGCTGAGCAAGCAGGAATGGGATTAGCTAAGCAAGTACCACCGGTCGTGGTAGAGTTAAAAGCCGATGCCTCCCCCGTCTCGGTCAGACAATACCCTATGAGTAGGGAAGCCAAAGAAGGCATCCGGCCGCATATTCAGAGACTGATAGAGCAAGGAATTCTAGTGCCTTGCCAATCCCCTTGGAACACTCCTCTCCTGCCAGTGCGAAAGCCTGGGACTAATGATTACCGACCAGTGCAAGATTTGAGAGAAGTTAACAAGAGGGTGCAGGACATTCACCCTACCGTCCCAAATCCTTACAACCTACTAAGTTCCCTCCCGCCAGAGCGGACTTGGTACACTGTTCTAGACTTAAAAGATGCCTTTTTCTGCCTTCGATTACACCCTAACAGTCAGCCATTGTTCGCTTTTGAGTGGAGGGACCCAGAAGGAGGACACACGGGCCAGCTAACCTGGACAAGGTTGCCCCAAGGATTCAAGAACTCCCCTACTCTTTTTGATGAAGCACTCCACCGTGATCTTGCGCCTTTTAGGGCGCAGAACCCTCAGATTTCTCTCTTACAGTATGTAGATGACTTACTGGTTGCAGCCTCAACTCAGGAACTGTGCCTTGATGGAACCAAGAAGCTCCTGAATGAATTGGGTGAGTTGGGGTACCGGGTATCGGCTAAGAAAGCTCAGCTATGTCGCACCGAGGTGACCTACCTAGGATACACCCTCCGAGAAGGAAAGCGATGGCTCACCGAGGCCCGGAAAAAGACTGTGATGCTGATCCCAACCCCCACCACCCCGCGCCAAGTACGTGAGTTTCTGGGGACGGCAGGCTTTTGCAGACTCTGGATACCGGGGTTCGCAACACTGGCAGCCCCTCTATATCCACTTACTAAAGAGAAAGTCCCATTCACCTGGACTGAGGAACACCAAAAAGCCTTTGACAGCATAAAGGCAGCCTTACTTGCAGCCCCCGCTTTGGCCTTGCCAGATCTGACTAAGCCTTTTACCCTATATGTTGATGAGCGGGCTGGAGTAGCCCGCGGGGTTTTGACTCAGACTCTGGGGCCCTGGAAGCGGCCAGTGGCCTACCTATCTAAAAAGCTCGACCCAGTTGCCAGCGGCTGGCCCTCCTGCCTGAAAGCCATCGCGGCAGTAGCCCTGCTTGTCAAAGACGCTGACAAGCTTACTCTGGGTCAGCATGTGACTGTAATCGCACCCCATACTCTGGAGAGTATTGTACGACAGCCCCCTGACCGGTGGATGACTAATGCCCGGATGACCCACTACCAGAGCTTGTTGCTAAATGATCGAGTGACTTTTGCTCCACCTGCCATCCTCAATCCTGCCACCCTCCTCCCCTTGGTGGATGACTCTGTTCCTGTACATCGGTGTGCCGATGTGTTGGCTGAAGAAGCTGGAACAAGAAAAGATCTGACTGACCAACCATGGCCGGGTGTGCCAAATTGGTACACAGATGGCAGCAGCTTCGTGGTGGAGGGAAAAAGGAGAGCAGGAGCGGCAGTGGTAGACGGAAAGAAGGTAATTTGGGCAAGTAGCCTTCCGGAAGGGACTTCAGCTCAGAAGGCTGAGCTTCTGGCGTTGACCCAGGCACTGCAGATGGCTGAAGGTAAGGCAATCAATATTTACACTGACAGCCGCTATGCATTTGCCACAGCCCACATTCATGGGGCCATCTACAAGCAAAGGGGACTGCTCACCTCAGCTGGTAAAGATATTAAAAACAAAGAGGAAATCCTAGCCTTGCTAGAGGCTATCCACCTGCCAAAAAAGGTGGCTATTATCCATTGTCCAGGCCACCAAAAAGGGCAGGACCCTGTGGCCCAAGGAAATCAGATGGCTGATATAGCAGCAAAGCAGGCAGCCCAGGGGGTGATGGCTTTGGCAGGAAAGAGTGGGCCCTCATCAGGACCCTCACCAGTGACTCACCCTAATTGTATATTCTGCCAAAAGGAAGCAGTCTTGGTGGGGGGAGGCGAGCCCCAGCCCGGACCTCATCAAGCAGCTCGCCAGGACCAAAAAGAAGAATATGATATCAGGGAGCTCATCTGGACTGCGGACCGGCTTCCTTATTTTTCTCAAGAGCATATCGAGCTGTCTGCCAAACAAGGGAGAGAGTTTGTCCAGAAACTGCATCAATTCACCCATCTAGGGGTTGACAAACTCTTGAAACTTATTAAAAATTCCAGGTATCAGATCCAAGGATTAAATGCGGTGGTACAACAGGTAGTGGAGTCCTGTCGGGCTTGTACGCTCACTAACGCTGCCCGACCTTATAAAGAACAAGGAAAAAGGCAACGAGGAAACCGTCCTGGAGCTTACTGGGAAGTTGATTTTACTGAGATCAGGCCAGGAAAATATGGTAATAAATATTTGCTAGTATTTATAGACACTTTCTCAGGATGGGTTGAAGCGTTCCCTACAAAATCTGAGACGGCGCAGGTGGTTGCCAAGAAGATTCTGGAAGAGATTCTGCCTCGGTTTGGGATTCCCAAGGTAATTGGCTCGGACAACGGGCCCGCATTTGTTGCCCAGGTAAGTCAGGGATTGGCCTCACAGTTGGGGACTGATTGGAAGTTACATTGTGCTTATAGACCCCAGAGCTCAGGACAGGTAGAAAGAATGAATAGGACTCTAAAAGAGACCCTAACTAAATTAGCCATTGAGACCGGTGGTAAAGACTGGGTGACCCTCCTTCCCTTTGCGCTCCTTAGAGTCCGAAACACACCTGGACGTTTCGGCCTCACCCCTTATGAAATCCTGCATGGGGGACCGCCCCCCTTGACCGAGTCTGGCGGGATATTGGATCCCTGTGCTGACTCTTCCTCACCCTCTGCTCTGTTTACTCATTTAAAGGCCTTAGAAGTTGTCAGGACACAGATCTGGGACCAGATCAAAGAAGCATATGCACCAGGGACTACAGCAGTACCCCACGGGTTCCAGGTTGGAGATTTGGTCCTTGTCAGACGACATCGAGCCGGTACTCTTGAGCCTCGGTGGAAAGGACCATACCTGGTGCTGTTAACAACCCCCACGGCAGTAAAAGTAGACGGAATCGCCGCCTGGATTCACGCCTCCCACGTCAAGAAGGCTCCTAGCCAGGATGAAGACAGCTGGACGGTGGCAGCTACTGACAATCCTCTTAAGCTTCGCTTGCGTCGCAAGGATCACCCTAGGCCTGAAGGACCACAACCCACACCAGTCTCTGACCTTAACTTGGCAGGTTCTCGGTCCTGATTCGGATCAGGTCTTGTATACCGCTTCCAAACCGGCACCCCCAGGGACGTGGTGGCCAGACCTAGCCTTTTGCCTCAAACAGATTATTCCAGCTGCTAGAAGCACTCCCCATAATTTAGTAAGAAGTTATGGGTTCTATTGCTGCCCAGAGCACGGTAAGCGGTCCGAGTGTGGAGGGCTAGCCTCCTCTTATTGTGGCCAATGGAGTTGTGTTACTTCCAATGACGGTGATTGGAAATGGGCTAGTAGTCATGCCCCTGATAAGGCTGAGTTCTCTTTCCAGAACACAGGGCCTGGACCGCATGCCATAATGGAACTGTATGGAAGAACTGACTGTCGCTCTGATGATCTAGATAGAATACTGATCAAATTTACAGACACAGGGAAAAATCAGGACTCCAAGGCATGGATAAGGGGCATGCGATGGGGAGTAGTTTTTTATGACTATAACGGGGAGCCTGGATCGTCAGTCATAGTTCGTTTGAGCATCAGTAGCCCCCCAGCCCAACCAGTAGGACCTAACTCTGTTCTAGCTGAAAAGCCCTCAGTACCACTTCCTAAACCTACTCCACCAGACAATTTGGCCAAGACTCACACTCCTTCCTTAGATCGGGTTACTCCCAGGCCCCCAGACACTGAGAATCGCTTGTTTAGCCTAGTACAGGGGGCATTCCTGGTCCTCAATCGCACTAATCCCAACATTACTCGGTCTTGCTGGTTGTGCTATGCCTCAAGCCCCCCTTATTATGAAGGAATTGCTCAGATCAGGACTTATAATAAAACTTCAGACCACTCTCTATGCCCTTGGGGGGAGAACAGAAAGTTGACTCTGGCAGCAGTCTCAGGAAGTGGACTTTGTTTAGGTCAGGTACCTCGTAACAGACGGCACCTCTGTAACCAGACCCAGGACGTCCAGTCTAGTGAAGGTGGTCAATATCTAGTGCCCCCCAGGGACACAGTATGGGCTTGCAACACAGGTCTCACTCCTTGTGTGTCTACTTCTGTTTTTGATGGTTCCAAAGATTTCTGCATTCTGGTTCAACTTGTTCCTAGACTCCTGTATCATGATGACCGCTCCTTTGTAGATGAGTTTGATCACCGAGTCCGCTGGAAGAGGGAACCTATCACCTTAACCTTGGCCGTACTTTTTGGACTAGGAATAGCCGCTGGAGTAGGTACAGGTACCGCTGCCTTAATTCAGACCCCCCAGTATTATGAAGAATTACGTGCGGCTATGGATATTGATCTTGGAGCTATAGAACAGTCTATAACCAAATTAGAAGAATCTTTAACTTCCCTGTCCGAAGTAGTTTTACAGAACAGGAGGGGACTGGACTTGTTATTCCTTAAAGAAGGAGGACTCTGTGCTGCCCTAAAAGAAGAATGTTGCTTTTATGTTGATCATTCAGGAGTAATCAGGGATTCTATGGCCAAGCTCAGAGAACGCTTAGATATGCGTAGAAGAGAAAGAGAAGACAGACAAGGATGGTTTGAAAGTTGGTTTAATAGGTCTCCATGGTTCGCTACCCTTCTCTCTACTATAGCTGGGCCCTTAATAATTCTTATGCTCTTACTTACTTTTGGACCGTGTATTCTCAACAGACTAGTGACCTTTGTAAAGGAAAGAGTAAGTGCTGTTCAGGTAATGGTCCTGCGGCAGCAATACCAGTTTTGGCAAGAAGATAGCATCTAGCTCTAAGATTAGAGCTTTTCACAAAAAGGAGTGGGGAATGAAGAATGGAAAATTCCTGGTAACCTGCTAAGGTCATAAACACTTGAGTCATAGGCATCTGGTCCCCAGGCCTCAGCCACTCCCGGGACATACCTTACCTTTCCTGGAACAATCATAATGTTCCAACGACCTCTGTAGAATGTCTCAACGCCCCAGAGGCATTGCCTAAGGTAGCGCATGATCGATGATCTAATTGTTGAAAATATTTATGATTTCCCCTCCCTTCCCCTGGTTTGTGGTTTTTTCCTTTAAAAGCTCTGTAAAACTTCAGGCCGGGGTCGAAACTCCTCTACTCCCGCCTGGAGCATGAGTCTCGACCCCAGCATGCTGGCCTGAGCTCTCGTCCTGTCTTGTTCTGTCTCACTTTCAATAAACTTCCTCGTGTGATCACAAGAACCGGTCTCAGTGTCCTACTGGGTGCGCGGCGGTCCCGAGACTTGAGTGAGGGTCTCCCTACGGGGGTCTTTCAATATGAATTTATCTTACAATTCTTTATTAGCACCACAGCAGCCTTAATAGGATGTCAAAACTTTGCTTTGAGGTGAACGCCACCTCGACCTCGCCTGCCTCCGGCCCGCTGCCCAGGCCGAAGAGGCTGAAGCAGCCAGCTAAGAAGCGTGGGTAATGGTGGAGCACCCCGAGCCCCAGCAGGAAAAATACGGCCACCCTCAGTGGGGACAGGTGGATGCCAATGGGGGCCACAGGTGCTTCAGGCCCAATCACAAAAGAACTCACATGATATGTACTCACTGCTAAGTGGATATTAGCCCAGAAACTTAGAATACCCAAGATACAAGATACAATTTGCAAAACACATGAAACTCAAGAAGAATGAAGACCAACGTGTGGACACTTTGCCCCTTCTTAGAATTGGGAACAAAACACCCATGGAAGGAGTTAAAGAGACAAAGTTTGGAGCTGAGACAAAAGGATGGACCATCTAGAGACTGCCATACCCAGGGATCCATCCCATAATCAGCCTCCAAACGCTGACACCATTGCATACACTAGCAAGTGTTTGCTGAAAGGACCATGATATAGCTGTCTCTTGTGAAACAATGCCGGGGCCTAGCAAACACAGAAGTGGATGCTTACAGTCAGCTATTGGATGGATCACAGGGCCCCCAATGGAGGAGCTAGAGAAAGTACTCAAGGAGCTAAAGGGATCTGCAACCCTATAGGTGGAACAACATTCTGAACTAACCAGTACCCTGGAGCTCGTGTCTCTAGCTACATATGTATCAAAAGATACATATGTCAGCCATCAGTGGAAAAAGAGGCCCATTGGTCTTGCAAACTTTATATGCCTCAGCACAGGGGAATGCCAGGGCCAAGCAGTGTGAATGGGTGGTTAGGGGAGTGGGGGGGAGGGTATGGGGGACTTTTGGGGTAGCATTGGAAATGTAAATGAAGAAAATAACTAACTAAAATAAAAAAGAATATAAAACAACAACAACAACAAAAACCATGACCTCTTCACTCCAATGTCTGTCTATCAGACACATTGACTTACTGTGGACTTCTCCAATTCTAGTTTAGGTCTCAAACTGGCCTTATATTCTTCATCTTCTTTCAGACAAATAGTTTCTCAGAAATAGTAGTAAGAACAATATGTACAGTAAAACACAAACAAGATAGAGATAAAGAGAGAGAGAGAGAGAGAGAGAGAGAGAGAGAGAGAGAGAGAGAGAGGCAGATAGATGATTGAGAGACAAACAGGCAGTTAGTAAATAGATAGGTTTTTCCTTCACAAGTATTAAAATAATTAAACCATTTAAGAAAGAAAGCACTGGGAGTTAAAAGAAAAAAATCTTACTGTGTGGGTATGAGAGAGAGGGAGGGAGAGAAAGACAGATAGACAGGCAGACAGACAAAGTTTGGAATGTAAGAACTGGGGTGGAAAGGAGGAGAAGGAGGGCAGCAAGTTTGGAATAGGAAGCTAATATCAACCCTACTGAGAAGAGCATTACACTCCCCATGAAGGACAGTTCCCCTTTCTTTAGTGAGACAGAAAATTTCTGTATGAAGCAAGATATGCACTTGTATGTCTACTTCCTGTATCAGGAAAACTAAAGCATCAAGAGGATAAACATTGTATTCTTTTGGTTTATAACTACTATTATAAGAATTTTAAATTGTACTTATAGAACCCAAAAGATAGATTTTGAAATACATTCATTCTTTAAAACAAAGGCATAACTTTAAGAATACTTGATGAATTAATTGGAAATATCTTATGGAGATCTGTATATACATATACTTTTTACATTGCAGAGCTACTTAAAGCCTAGGAGAAACAATAAATTCCTCTAACCACATTTCCTTAAACCAGAGCTGTTATGCTTACAATCATATTTGAACAAGTCTATTTTCAAATAAGGCATGACACAAAACACTGCTTTTCAAATAAGTGATTGCTTTGAATTCTGTAACCTGCCAGTACATTCTCTTCACGGTAGAAAGTGAACTACTTATATAATTAATTTAGTTGGTGTTTTTACTGACAGCCTAGTACTTGGCTCATTAAACACATATTCACTGCATATCTATTGTTCTTGTCACTAGGGAGATATAGATGGATGGGGTAGATGCCGGAGTTATGGCCTCTGTGAATTTTACAATCACAACAATGGTTACAAGAAAAAAAAAATAGCAACTGTGGGATTTGTGATGAACAAATTAGATCAGGGATTGGATATCAGAAAATAAATTACATCCACAGGGAAATGATCTTTAGGCAAAGACAAAGACTAAACAAAATTTATGTAGGCTTTGCACAAAAGGTTGGGGGACACCTGGGAAAAAGCAACAAAAAAAGAGGTTGTAAATAGAAGTAAGGAGAGCTATACAGAGAAGCCCTGTCTCGAAAAACCAAAAAGAAGAAGAAGGAGAAGGAGGAGGAAGAGGAGGAGGAGGAGGAGGAGGAATTATTGAGAATTTAGGGAATTTAAGTATGATAAGCTTTATATATCAGAAGTACAAAATATTGACTAATGCAGGAAGTTATAGAACAAGATAAATATTTAGAAATGTAGAAGAATGGCATGTGATGTTTCAGGAGGATGGTACCATGATGAACTATTAGTGTTGGTTACTTTATATTTGAGTGGTGGTGACTATGGTTTCATGCCCTATTTGCTGTATGGAGACTGTATCAGAGGAAAAGAATTCATTGATCCAGGGATGAGAGGATGGCCATTTATGTTTAAATGATGACAAGTAATTGGAAAGTGTGAACAGATTCTAAACACACTTAAGAGATAGAATTCTAATATAGTATGTAATTGGATATAGAAGAAACTGGAAAGCAAATATGTGGTCTGGATATTTAAAAAGTAGATGGGAAAAGGGAAGTTTTGAAATTGTACATATCAGTGTGGCAGTGAAACATGGGAAGGGAGGTGTGGGAGACTGCGAACACATCAGGCATTTGGCTTTCTTAAGGAGAAATAATTCCTCCAGTAGGCAAGTAGAGAGGAATAAGGCCTCAGTGGAAATAGAAGAAAGTAGACAGCTTCAGCATTGAGAAGTTTCATTTGTCCTGTATGGGATTCCCATCAGCTCTTTCTCTGCAACTTGTAAACTGAAGAAAAAGCATGCATACACAAAAAGGATGTCAAGGTTTCAGTTGGAACTAAGAATTGTGTAAATGCTTTGTGTGGGAATTGAGAGATGAGTGAGCAGAACACATTGTTTTGCCAAGTGTTCAAATATCTGTTTAAATTGGAAAACCGAAGTTCAAAATAGCATAATTTTCAAGAAACAGAAGAGCAAGAACCCTAAATGCTCAGGTTTTTGGAAATACTGCACAATTATTTTTTGAATATCAAGTACACAGGGTTGTGAAGAGAAGATTTGCATGCATTTATTTATATACATATGTGTATGCAATGCATATCTCTTAGAAATTTTGATCCAAGTAATTGTTACCAACTGGAACAGTGATGCTGGCTGGCCACTGGACATCTTATTTCACAAGAACAAGTGGTGGTTTAACTCTAGTTTACCTTGAAATCTCAAATAAGGGAAAGAGTTCTGGCCTTTTCTCAACATCATAAACAGCATTCTTAGATGTTTTGGGAGTGATCACTATGGCATAGAATTATGTTGTGATGAAAACACCTAATTCTCCTCTGGGCCACTTATTCTGAGTTGTAGGAATGACTAATAAATGAGAGTGTGGAAGAAATGACTATTTGATGAGGGTGGGTGAACTCTAGCATGCCTCTCCTTACAAGCATAGCATGAAGCCCTTGTTGTATGTGTCATTTTGTCATCTCTTGAAAATAAGAATGAGGATGGTTATCTTCCAGGAGCCACAGGATTTTCAGTTATTTACTGGGAGTTCTCGTTCCTTTGAACTTTTCAAATATATGATTTTAAACTCTGTTTAAATAAGCTGCATTGTCATTAAATTGGTTCTTTATGTGAGAGTCCTCTGTCACACTCAAAATTGGTTCTTTACTTATGAATCCTCTGGTACACTTCTATATAGAATAACAACTTCTATATATTATATTTTCAATATAAAATAGTGCCACATTTAGTAACAAAGTTTAAATGATTCATTAAACAATTGTTATTGATGATTTATTGTTCACCAAATACTGTGTTACACTGACTTCACAGAGTTGAGAAAAACAGAGAGAATGTGTAGGTTAGTGGAGGAAATGAGCATCAACAAATAGATACAGAACTGCATTAATAACTGAAAGTTTAAATGATATTCCAAGGGAAAATAGAGGGTGGTGACAGAGAGAGGAATTCATTTGATGTTAATAAAAACTTTGGGATAATAAGAAATAATCAAAGTTTCAATCCCAGGATTGTTGTTACCATTGGGTGGACAGTTCTTGACCTCAGGCAGATATCTTAGTATCGGTGAATGTTTGACCATCTCCTGATTTCTACCTTTTATATATCAGGTGCCTAATTCCTGTTTAAAACCCACTAATTTATAAAATATTTTCAAATCATCCTTGCTGAAATAACTCTAATTTAAATTGAGATAGAATGTTTCAGAAAGACCTAGACAGGAGAAAAGTAACAGCAGAAGACTATGATCTCAGAAAGATAAACTTCATCAGAGAAGTTTATGGGGAAAAATAGTGTTTGAACAAAAGAAGAGCAACATTAAACACAAGTAGTGAGGGAGCAGGCAGTGCCAGAATGTAAGGCCAGAAACAAGGTCCAAGGAACTTTAAAGACAGTGTTGTAATTATTGCCAAGAACAAAGAATGTCTCTGAAGTGGGAACGTACAAGATAGTTACCAGTGGGTATGTGGCAAGATCAAAGATGCAAATATTGCTTGAAGCTGGCGGATTACTCCGAAAACAGTGGATAGGAGAGAATATGAGCAAACAGAGAGGCAATGCTGAGGGGCTAGTGGAATTTTCCAACTACTGTCTTGAGCTAGGATGCAGGATAAAGAGAGAGTAATAACTAGAAAGAAAAAGCTTAATTTTTGGAAAAATAAAAAAATTGGAATTAGCAGAGGAATATTGTTCAATGAAAAAGATAAGAAGTAACTGGCCTACCCATACCACCAAATGGTTTTTAAATCCTTAGACTGGATTTGGGTTCACTTCATTTGTTTAATAAAATTTTTAGCTGTTCTTAATCCTATATGATATTTAAAAGAAACTAAATTTCACAACCTTTCATATGAGCATCCTAAAAATAAAACATTATACATCATTTGGACCACTATAATCTCTAGACAAAGAAGCTCGCCTAATCTCTAGACAAAATTAAAAAAAACCATTTTAAATAGTTCACTTCATGGCATAACTTGCTATTTTCCTAGACTATGCCACGTGACTTTTAAGTAGTATACAAATTAGAAAGGTTTTCACCAGGTGCTTCTGCTTAGAAGAATAGTCAAAGGTAAGTATATTTCTAATAAATACTTTACACTATTCATCTCAAATTTATTTTTAAAAAAATGGTTTATTCAAATATATTGTTAAGCTGTGTCTTTCTCAGCATACACACTTCTAATTGTAACACTTCATACTTACCATCTTTATAATATATTTTATCTGTCAGGGTTTAATTAGCTAAGACGAGATCAGTCTCTGTATCCTAAGAATAAGTCCCCGTGGTAAAGAGAATTATTGATGTATCAAAATTAGAGGGTTGAAAGGTGAGAAAAGTCACGACAAACAAGCCACTCTATAGCTTGCCCTCTAGAGGAAAAAATGGAATTGCATCACTATGCCTACCTAATTAGAGCATCCTCTGAATTAGAGGATGTCAGGGAACATGCACATTAAACTCGCTATTTCATAACCTGTTTGTCCTGAGAAGGCTGCTTACAGAATTGATAGAGAATCTAGGCACGTACCTAGATTAGCATCTCTAACATAGCCAACATTTGCCTACATTCTTGATCATGCTTCTCCCAATTTCTTCCTTGTAAGAAATGTCCTAAAAGTCAGTATAGAGTCTCATCTACAATTTCTTTACTGTTACACAATGTAATGAATGAAGGGACTTAGTCGGCCTGTTTTGTAAATGTCCTTTTGCCCAACTCCTTTAAGTCAACTGCTAGATGTTGTCATGTTGAATGTCTCAACTGCTCTGGTTGCACTACTATACATGTGAGTTTTATAGTCAAGTCTGCTTTCTTCTTTCCTTCTAACCTGTTACAAACCCACACACTGTTTTACTCTTGTTATAAATGTCACCAACCTAGATGCACATTAAAATATAAGAAAAATATAGCCTTACTTATGCACTTGTCATTTACTACAATTTCAGACCTTTTTAGAGACCCACATCTGTCTGCTCAAAACCTTGCTCTAAACTTAATCATGATGTGAGCTTGCTGCTTATGGATGGATCTAAATATGTCTTCATTTTATTGTTCTCTTTGAAAGTTGTTTGTTGGGTGTAGAGTTTGGGGAGGGCCAATTTTATTTCATTACTTTAAAGATGTTATGCTGAATTCAGAGCTTCATAGGTACAGATGTCTCATGATATGCCTGGGAAATCTCTTGACCGCATTGGCTCAACTGAGCTATAATGTTAATCAGATATACTGGCAAATGACCATTCCTTTCTCCAAACATGATTTCTCTCCTCCCTTCTTTCAGCTTGACTTTTGATATTCTGGGTCTATATGCATTAAAGCCATTTACAGTTGAACACTTGGACATTTTGAATATTCCTTCTGTGTGTTTTATTTTCCGATAAATCTTTTCACTAGTTCTTTAAATTTACCAAGCTTTCTTTTCCCACATCACATTCAACATGGGCAGCTTTCACCTTGAACATTTGAGTTTTGATCTTTGAACACTGAGTATCTGTAGTATCCCTGTGGCTATGTAATACACCTTGTGTTTTATGCAGGATTTTGGACATATGAGACATAGTTAAAGTAGTTGTGTTAATATCTTTGTGTGCTTTATCTGACCCCATGTCAATTCTTGTTTGCTTGCAGTTAATGACTATTTTTCCTCATTATGGATTGTGTTTTCCTGTTCCTTGGTATTCCTGGCAATGTTTTAGTGGGAATATGGATGGAAAGACCAATCCCTAAAGCGGTTCACATGTCAAAGCTGCACCCCGAGTAGTACTGTTAGAAGAAGCAGTAAACTTAAGAAGCTAGACTTTATAGGAAGCCCTTAGGCTTTGGGGAATTTGTCCTCAAATAGACACAGCAATTCCAACTGTCATGTTCTCCTTTCCACTTCCTGGTTTGTAATGCAACCACTTGCTTTGACTGGCATCAGCACCGCTGCAATCCACCACACACATCAGAGGTTGAATCGATGGGCTGACAAGTCCTGGGTGTGAAATTCCAAACAGTTAAATAAATTTTCTCTTTGCAGGTCACTTTACCCAGGAAATTTATTATAGTAACATGAAGTTGACTAATATAGATGTTAATGCACATTAAATATTTATTGCTTGCTGAGTATATTTCTATTCTGTAATTGACCTTTGTTCTGGAATTATAGTTATTGGAAATTTTTCAATAACAAACGCTTACGTTTGTTAGGAAGAATCTGAGCCCATCTAGGGTTTCTTGCTTTTTTTTTTTTTTTTTTTTTTTGTGAAGTTGCGTATTTTCTTTTTCTTTTTTTTTATATTTTTATTACATATTTTCCTCAATTACATTTCCAATGCTATCCCAAAAGTCCCCCATAGCGCCCCCCACTTCCCTACCCACCCATTCCCATTCTTTTGGCCCTGGCATTCCCCTATATTGGGGCATATAAAGTTTGCAAGTCCAATGGGCCTCTCTTTCCATTCATGGCCGACTAGGCCATCGTTCGATACATATGCAGCTAGAGACAAGAGCTCCGGGGTTCTGGTTAGTACATCATGTTGTTCCAACAATAGGGTTGCAGATCCCTTTAGCTCCTTGGGTACTTTCTCTAGCTTCTCCATTGGGAGCCCTGTGATACATCCAATAGCTGTCTGTGAACATCCACTCCTGTGTTTGCTAGGCCCCGGCATCATCTCACAAGAGACAGCTATATTTGGGTCCTTTCAGCAAAATCTTGCTAGTGTATGCAATGGTGTCAGCGTTTAGAAGCTGATTATGGGACGGATCCCTGGATACAGCAGTCTCTAAATGGTCCATCCTTTCATCACAGCTACGAACTTTGTCTCTGTAACTCCTTCCCTGGGTGTTTTGTTCCCAATTCTAAGAAGGTGCACAGTGTCCACACTTTGGTCTTCATTCTTCTTGAGTTTCATGCGTTTAGCAAATTGTATCTTATATCTTGGGTATCCTAAGTTTTGGGCTAATATCCACTTATCAATGAATACATATTGTGTGAGTTCTTTTGTGATTGTGTTACTTCACTCAAGATGATGCCCTCCAGGTCCATCCATTTGGCTAGGAATTTCATAAATTCATTCTTTTTAATAGCTGAGTAGTACTCCATTGTGTAAATGTACCATAATTTCTGTATCCATTCCTCTGTTGAGGGACATCTGGGTTCTTTCCAGCTTCTGGCTATTATAAATAGGGCTGCTATGAACATAGTGGAGCATGTGTCCTTTTTACCGGTTGGGACATCTTCTGGATATATGCCCAGGAGAGGTATTGCTGGATCCTCCGGTAGTACTATGTCCAATTTTCTGAGAAACCGACAGACTGATTTCCAGAGTGGTTGTACAAGCTTGCAATCCCACCAACAATGGAGGAGTGTTCCTCTTTCTCCACATCCTCGCCAGCATCTGCTGTCACCTGAATTTTTGATCTTAGCCATTCTGACTGGTGTGAGGTGGAATCTCAGGGTTGTTTTGATTTGCATTTCCCTGATGATTAAGGATGTTGAACATTTTTTCAGGTGTTTCTCTGCCATTCGGTATTCCTCAGGTGAGAATTCTTTGTTCAGTTCTGAGCCCCATTTTTTAATGGGGTTATTTGACTTTCTGGAGTCCACCTTCTTGAGTTCTTTTTATATATTGGATATTAGTCCCTTATCTGATTTAGGATAGGTGAAGATCCTTTCCCAGTCTGTTGGTAGTTTTTTTGTCTTATTGATGGTGTCTTTAGCCTTGCAGAAGCTTTGTAGTTTCATGAGGTCCCACTTGTCAATACAAGATCTTACAGCACAGGCCATTACTGTTCTATTCAGGAATTTTTCCCCTGTGCCCATATCTTCAAGGCTTTTCCCCACTTTCTCCTCTATAAGTTTCAGTGTCTCTGGTTTTATGTGAAGTTCCTTGATCCACTTAGACTTGACCTTAGTACAAGGAGATAGGAATGGATCGATTCGCATTCTTCTACATGTTAACAACCAGTTGTGCCAGCACCATTTGTTGAAAATGCTGTCTTTCTTCCACTGGATGTTTTTAGCTCCCTTGTCGAAGATCAAGTGACCACAGGTGTGTGGGTTCATTTCTGGGTCTTCAATTCTATTCCATTGGTCTATTAGTCTGTCACTATACCAGTACCATGCAGTTTTTATCACAATTGCTCTGTAGTAGAGCTTTAGGTCCGGCATGGTGATTCCACCAGAGGTTCTTTTATCCTTGAGAAGAGTTTTTGCTATCCTAGGGTTTTTGTTATTCCAGATGAATTTGCAGATTGCACTTTCTAATTCGTTGAAGAATTGATTTGGAATTTTGATGGGGATTGCATTGAATCTGTAGATTGCTTTTGGCAAGATAGCCATTTTTACAATGTTGATCCTGCCAATCCATGAGCATGGGAGATCTTTCCATCTTCTGAGATCTTCTATAATTTCTTTCTTCAGAGACTTGAAGTTTTTATTATACAGATCTTTCACTTCCTTAGTTAGAGACACGCCAAGATATTTTATATTATTTGTGACTATTGAGAAGGGTGTTGTTTCCCTAATTTCTTTCTCAGCCTGTTTATTCTTTGTGTAGAGAAAGGCCATTGATTTGTTTGAGTTAATTTTATATCCAGCTACTTCACCGAAGCTGTTTATCAGGCTTAGGAGTTCTCTGGTGGAATTTTTAGGGTCACTTATATATACTATCATATCATCTGCAAAAAGTGATATTTTGACTTCATCTTTTCCAATTTGTATCCCTTTGATCTCCTTTTGTTGTCGAATTGCTCTGGCTAGGACTTCAAGTACAATGTTGAATAGGTATGGAGAAAGAGGACAGCCTTGTCTAGTCCCTGATTTTAGAGGGATTGCTTCAAGCTTCTCACCATTTACTTTGATGTTGGCTACTGGTTTGCTGTAGATTGCTTTTATCATGTTTAGGTATGGGCCTTGAATTCCTGATCTTTCCAAGACTTTTATCATGAATGGGTGTTGGATCTTGTCAAATGCTTTTTCCGCATCTAACGAGATGACCATGTGGTTTTTGTCTTTGAGTTTGTTTATATACTGGATTACGTTGATGGATTTCCTTATATTGAACCATCCCTGCATCCCTGGGATGAAACCTACTTGGTCAGGATGGATGATTGTTTTGATGTGTTCTTGGATTTGGTTAGCAAGAACTTTATTGAGGATTTTTGCATCAATATTCATAAGGGATATTGGTCTGAAGTTTTCTATCTTTGTTGGGTCTTTTTGTGGTTTAGGTATCAGAGTAATTGTGGCTTCACAGAATGAGTTGGGTAGAGTACCTTCTGTTTCTATTTTGTGGAATAGTTTGTGAAGAACTGGGATTAGATCTTCTTTGAAGGTCTGATAGAACTCTGCACTAAACCCATCTGGTCCTGGGCTTTTTTTAGTTGGGAGACTATTAATGACTGCTTCTATTTCTTTGGGGGATATAGGGCTGTTTAGATCATTAACCTGATCTTGATTCAACTTTGGTACCTGGTATCTGTCTAGGAACTTCTCCATTTCATCCAGGTTCTACAGTTTTGTTGAGTATAGCCTTTGGTAGAAGGATCTGATGGTGTTTTGGATGTCTTCAGGATCTGTTGTTACGTCTCCTTTTTCATTTCTGATTTTGTTAATTAGGATGCTTTCCCTGTGCCCTCTAGTGAGTCTGGCTAAGGGTTTATCTATCTTGTTGATTTTCTCAAAGAACCAGCTCCTTGATTGGTTGATTCTTTGAATAGTTTTTCTTGTTTCCACTTGGTTGATTTCACCCCTGAGTTTGATTATTTCCTGCCGTCTACTCCTCTTGGGTGAATTTGCTTCCTTTTGTTCTAGTGCTTTTAGGTGTGTTGTCAAGCTGCTAATGTGTGCTCTCTCTAGTTTCCTTTTGGAGGCACTCAGAGCTATGAGTTTTCCTCTTAGAAATGCTTTCATTGCGTCCCATAAGTTTGGGTATGTTGTGGCTTCATTTTCATTGAACTCTAAAAAGTCCTTAATTTCTTTCTTTATTCCTTCCTTGACCAAGGTATCATTGAGAAGAGTGTTGTTCAGTTTCCACGTAAAGGTTGGCTTTCTATTATTTATTTTGTTATTGAAGATCAGCCTTAGTCCATGGTGATCTGATAGGATGCATGGGACAATTTCAATATTTTTGTATCTGTTGAGGCCTGCTTTGTGACCAATTATGTGGTCAATTTTGGAGAAGGTACCATGAGGTGCTGAGAAGAAGGTATATCCTTTTGCTTTAGGATAGAATGTTCTGTAGATATCTGCCAGATCCATTTGATTCATAATTTCTCTTAGTTTCACTGTGTCCCTGTTTAGTTTCTGTTTCCATGATCTGTCCATTGGTGAAAGTGGTGTGTTGAAGTCTCCCACTATTATTGTATGAGGTGCAATGTGTACTTTGAGCTTTACTAAAGTTTCTTTAATGAATGTGGCTGCCTTTGTATTTGGAGCATAGATATTCAGGATTGATAGTTCCTCTTGGAGGATTTTACCTTTGATGAGTATGGTGTCCCTCCCTGTCTTTTTTAATGACTTTGGGTTGGAAGTCAATCTTATCAGATATTAGAATGGCTACTCCAGCTTGTTTCTTCATACCATTTGCTTGGAAAATTTTTTCCAGCCTTTCATTCTGAGGTAGTGTCTATCCTTTTCTCTGAGATGAGTTTCCTGTAAGCAGCAAAATGTTGGGTCTTGTTTGTGTAGCCAGTTTGTTAGTCTATGTCTTTTTATCGGGGAGTTGAGTCCATTGATATTAAGAGATATTAAGGAAAAGTAATTGTTGTTTCCTGTTATTTTTGTTGTTAAAGTTGGCATTTTGTTCTTGTGGCTGTCTTCTTTTAGGTTTGTTGAGGGATTACCTTCTTGTTGTTTCTAGGGCGTGGTTCCTGTCCTTGTATTGGTTTTTTTCTGTTATTATCCTTTGAAGGGCTGGATTCGTGGAGAGATAATGTGTGAATTTGGTTTTATCGTGGAATACTTTGGTTTCTCCATCTATGTTAATTGAGAGTTTGGCTGGTTATAGTAGCCTGGGCTGGAATTTGTGTTCTTTTAGTGTCTGTATAACATCTGTCCAGGATCTTCTGGCTTTCATAGTCTCTGGTGAAAAATCTGGTGTAATTCTGATAGGCTTGCCTTTATATGTTACTTGGCCTTTTTCTCTTACTGCTTTTAGTATTCTATCTTTATTTAGAGCATTTGTTGTTCTGATTATTATGTGTCGGGAGGTGTTTCTTTTCTGGTCCAGTCTATTTGGAGTTCTGTAGGCTTCTTGTATGTTCATGGGCATCTCTTTCTTTAGATTTGGGAAGTTTTCTTCTATAATTTTGTTGAAGATGTTTGCTGGTCCTTTGAGTTGAAAATCTTCATTCTCATCCACTCCTATTATCCGTAGGTTTGGTCTTCTCATTGTGTCCTGTATTTCTTGGATGTTTTGAGTTAGGATCTTTTTGCATTTTACATTTTCCTTGATTGTTGTGCCGATGTTCTCTATGGAATCTTCTGCACCTGAGATTCTCTCTTCCATCTCTTGTATTCTGTTGCTGATGCTCGTATCTATGTTTCCAGATTTCTTTCCTAGGGTTTCTATCTCCAGTGTTGCCTCATTTTGGGTTTTCTTTATTGTGTCTACTTCCCTTTTTAGGTCTAGTATGGTTTTGTTCATTTCCATCATCTGTTTGGATGTGTTTTCCTGTTTTTCTGTAAGGACTTCTACCTGTTTGATTATGTTATCCTGTTTTTCTTTAAGGATTTGTAACTCTTTAGCAGTGTTCTCCTGCAATTCTTTAAGGGATTTTTGTGCTTCCTCTTTAGTGTCTTCTGCCTGTTTAGCAGTGTTCTCCTGTAGTTCTTTAAGTGTTTTATTAAAGTCCTTCTTGAAGTCCTCTACCATCATCAGGAGATATGCTTTTAAATCCGTGTCTAGCTTTTCCGGTGTGTTGGGGTGCCCTGGACTGGGCGAAGTGGGGGTGCTGGGTTCTGATGATGGTGAGTGGTCTTGGTTTCTGTTAGTAAGGTTATTACGTTTACCTTTCGCCATCTGGTAATCTCTGGGGTTAGTTGTTGTCGTTGTCACTGTTTAAAGATTGGAGCAGAAGCTGTGTTCCACTCACCAGCAGTCTCTAAATCCTGCGGCGGGGGTCGTGGATAGCTGACGGTACCCCGGTGCTGGTCCAGCCGGAAGAGGCCTGTGGTCCTACTCAGGCCGGTTTTCTGCTTCCCTAACTAATGCAGTCTCTGGTCCTGCGTGCAATTGGATTGGAGCAGAAGCTGTGTTCCACTCTCCAAAAGTCTTAAGATCCTGTGGTGGGTGTTGTGGGTAGCTGGCGAGTGTCAGCCGACCCTACGCCCCAGCTGCCCTGGTGCTTTTCTGACCGGAAGAGGGTTGTGGCCCTATGTAGGCCAGATTTCTCTCTCCCCAACCAGAGCAGTCTCAGGTCCCGCGTGATTGGACTGGAGCAGAAGCTGTGTTCCACTCACCAGCAGTCCCAAAATCCTGCGGCGGGGGTCGTGGGTAGCTGGCGGGTGTCAGGCAACCCTGCGCTCCCGCTACCCCGGCGCTGATCGGTCTGGATGAGGCCTGTGGCCCTACTCAGGCCGGTTTCTGCTTCCCTAACTAATGCAGTCTCAGGTCCCGCGCAATTGGATTGGAGCAGAAGCTGTGTTCCACTCACCAGAAGTCTTAAGATCCTGTGGCGGGTGTTGTGGGTAGCTGGCGAGTGTCAGGGTTTCTTGCTTTTAAGGCAAGGTCTCTCTGAGTGTCCCACTCAATATTTTATGAATTGTAACTTCTGGAAGACAAAGAAAGGGACAACAAATTTTCATGTGTTATTTGTAGACATTTTCTCCTTTTAACCCAACTCGTCCTTCCTTCCTTTCTTCTTTCTTTCTTTCTTTCTTTCTTTCTGTCTTTCTTTCTTTCTTTCTTTCTTTCTTTCTCTCTTCCTTTCTTCCTTTCTTTCTTCCTTCCTTCCTTCCTTCCTTCCTCCCTTTCTTTCTTTCTTTCTTTCTTTCTTTCTTTCTTTCTTCCTTCCTTCCTTCCTTCCTTCCTTCTTTCATACTTTCTTTCTTTTTGTTATTTTATTTATTTACATGTCAAATGTTATTCCCCTTCCTGGTCTCCTCTCTGCAAATCTCCTCTCCCATCTCCCCTCCCCTTTGCCTCTAAGAGGGTGCTCACCCATGTACCCACATACTCCCTCTTTTCTATTTTTGAGAAAAGAGCTTGTAAGCAACCACACCCCAGTAATCTTGAGAAATAAAAATGAAAGATGAAAAGGAAGCAAGAAAAAAAAGGGGAGAGGAGGGAGAGGAATGAATGGGAAGGGCTGGCCCCTTCTCTCCTCCTCCTCCCCTCCCCCTTCTCCTATTCTTCCTAACCTCTCTGTTTGTGCACCTTTTCCTCTACAGTACTTTGTCATAGACAGCAGTTGTATTGGTCTCTGCAGAGTATGAATGTCTTCCCCTTTATTACTGAGATTCCTGAGCTCTGCACAAGAAATTACCACCCATGCCACATGAAGGGGCATGGTTCTAATAACAGTGAAGAAAAACCAAGCAAACAAGATAGATGAACTTATCAACTGGAGGGAAGGCAAGCAGACAAACTGCAAATGCCCCCCCCCCCTTGGTGTTCAAATTCCAACTTTAAACAATCCTATCAAGAAATCCTCAGGAAAATGCATAAAGGCTTGCATCTTACTTGATATTCTATCAGTTAATTTGACAGCCAGGTAATCCTGTATTGTATTTAGTTCTTCTCAACAGACTTAATTGTTATATTAAGCTACATGTTGCACCCACTGTCTGGTTTTGAGTAAGGGATTGTGCATTGTTGCAGTCCATGTCTAAATGACCACTGCAGGGCTAACACATAACCTTCTTCCTGTGTGTAGTGCATTTAGTTTTGTTCCCTCAAGCTCCTCACCCTTTGTGTGCCTGGTCTATAAGAGGTTCCAGTTCCCAAATGGTGTTATGTGACTCCTCCCAGCATTTTAGCTGGGACTGAAAATTTTACAATTAACTTACAGGTCAAACACTACTCCCCAGCACAACACTTACCCTCTAGTATTTGAGAGTTGGACTATCAACCTAAGTCTGTGAATGTGTTAAATAAATAGATACCTTTACCACCAAAATAGGAACATGCAATGCTAATACAAAACTAGGCCATCATTGTCTTAAACCATGTGTATATACAAGGTTATGCTATTTATGAATAGATATGTATCACAAAACAATATTTTTCTCCATTTAAATTAGAACACTGAAATAAAATTAAAATTTTATTGGCGTGTTGAACATTTCCCCCCTGACATTCTGACTCTTAAGCCATTTAGTTGTGTTACATCTTTGCAAGTCTTTTCTGAGGATAATTCCCAATGTGTAGTGGTCACATACTTGTGTTAGATATATGTCTACTTTTAAAAATATTTTTTAGACACTTGGAAAAAATGAAGTAGACTCCTATGATTTAATGGAGAAAAACACTTTATAGGAATTGAATGATGAAGATTAGAGGATGCAGTACAAGATAACTTATAACCATGCATATTGTTTTGGTTTCCCTTTGCTGCATGTGGAAACTTGAACCTGGCATCTTCTGTGTGGTACACAAGCACTCTACCACCAAGCTTTATTCCCAATGTTATGGACTACTTTTAAATGTATAGAACTTTCTGAAGAACAGAAGAACATTGGTTAAATATGACTTCTTGGACAAAGGATAAATGAGGGATAATAAAAGATTTACTGCAAAAATATTTTGGTATAAGTTTTCTTTGATATACACAGTTCATTAATTCTGTGTAACTTCCCCATTTTTTCACTTCATGTGAATATGCTATATTTTCCTCCTCTAATTTCAATGTATGCATAGCACCCATCCCCTATTAATAGATAGGTCATTTCTGACCTAACAACACCTTAATAACAAATAGAGTACACTGCCGAGTTCAACTGCAAGCTTAAGAGATGCCACTGAAGGGGAAACGCAGTTCTGGAAAAAGAGAGAAAGGAGGTGCAGCTTCTGGGAGTGACAGTCCTGATGAGAAGTCTCACGGTCCTAAAGGTGCTGGCAATGCAGCACAGGTCAGACACACTCTATGTGAAAAACATGGGAAAATCATGGAAGCCATGGAAAAGTTAAAGTCTGGAATGAGATTCAGTGAAGTGGTCACACAATATAATGAAGATTAAGCCAGACAAGGGGGTGACTTGGGTTGGATGACCAGAAGACCCAACCCAATGGTGGGGCTAATTTAAGAAGCAATATTTGCTCTGCCTGTAAGTGGAATAGATAAGTCTGTGTTTACAGATCTACCAGTTAAGACCAATTTTGGGTATCATGTTATTATGTTTGAAGAGAAAAAATAAAATCACATGAAAAAACTGGAAAAAAAAAGAGTACACTGATTTTTGTATAGACATGGGGCATGATGTCTGGGTTAATGTTCTTGGCCTTTAAAAATAATACTAATTTCTCTTCCATTGTAAAAGAAAACTTTATATAGAATCATTTAAATTAGGCTTATTCCTATGTTTGTGGTTTGGATTATATTGCAGATGAAAAATAATTGATTATTTGCCTGAAAACAAGTATTTGAGTAATGAATAGGTTCTGGTGACTTTGATCTGCATTGTTATGGATATTCTAATACAAATCGAATGAAACACAATTGAAAACCATCTCTATATATACAGGATAATTTTGATTCTTTGCACGATGATTTATTAGATAAAACTGAGCTAATATTGTCATCAATTGTACGCACTTATAAAAATGAGCATTTTAATATGGTATAATTTTTTTCCAATTATTTTCACCATTTTCAAACTGAATAGTCATTAATGCAACTAATTCAATGAATGGTTCTGTGGAGTATTTGATATGTCATTACATATCATTCTGATCACTATTCTCTCTCAATGATTATCTTGTTAAATGCAAGAGGGATTTTGGAAATTGCAAATTAAGAAAGGCTAGGGCTGGCAAGATGGTTCTATAGGTCAAATGCTATCTACACAGGCCTGGTTAACTGAGTTTCATCTCCAGAACTCATACAGAGGTACAAGGGGAGGATCAATTACATAAAGATTTCCTCTGCCCTCCAGTTACATGCTGTGGCAGCTCTGTGCATATACTTGAGCATGCACTCTGAAACAGGACTGAGTGCCTCTATAGATACATATATACAACATAATAAAGATGATAATAGTTACAATTAATAAAATTTAAAAGAAAAGAGAATGAAGGCTGATTAGGTCTATTCTATATTCCCTGGGCTACAAAGAAAAGGATCTGTAGAGTTAAAGGTGGATTTAGAGTATTTTAAAACATAATATAAAGTCTTCTCATTATATTTCAGAGGTTCAAAGATGAAATGTTAATTCATAAGATAAAGTGTGGTCACAAGAATTCTCAAATAATATACTCAAATGAAAAATTAAGAGAAAAAATGAACAAACAAACAAAAAAGACCAAGGCAGCAAATAGTAAGCAGCAGGATGATGCATTGCTTGTCAAGAGCTGTGCCTTTAACTGCTGCAGAAGGAGACTGCCAGGTATTTAGAAAGAAGGAGACAGCAGGCCAGTGGGGTGGGGGTGGGGCAGGGAGACCAACATGTGAGGGAGGTCAGAGTGCATTGTATACATGCCTGGAAATGTCATAATAGAATCAATGTATTGGTAAAGTTAATACATACAAATTTTAAAATGCAAAAACGAGGGTTGGGGCTGGGTGGTAGTGTGCTTGCCTTGTATTTATAATACAATAAAGGAATTTAGGCAGGAAAAGGAAAGGAAAGAAATGGAAACAAAATGTGCTCTCCTCATTTTATCCAAAGCAAAACATAATTTGCAATTGTATTGTCTATTCCAAATTGTATTTTTATTAGAATTTCACCTAGCCAAGTGATTTTTATAAAAGATGGGCTACAGTTTATTAACAGCCTTCATTGTTTTTCTAATTGCATTTTTGGTAAATTATGTCAATGTACAAATTATAAAACTTCAATGAAGAGGGGAGGGGTAAAGTTGGATAGCACATAGCACCATGAAAAGCAGCTGTGAGATGCCAGATGGTGCACTCAGTAAAGACCACATGTCCCAACTGCTTCTTTTTTTTAATATTTTTTATTACGTATTTTCCTCAATTACATTTCCAATGCTATTCCAAAAGTCCCCCATATCCTCCCCCCCCCACTCCCCTACCCACCCATTCCCACTTTATGGCCCTGGCATTCCCCTGTACTGAGGCATATAAAGTTTGCATGTCCAATGGGCCTCTCTTTCCAGTGATGGCCAACTAGGCCATCTTCTGATGCATATGCAGCTAGAGACACGAGCTCTGGAGGTACAGGTTAGTTCATATTGTTGTTCCACCTATAGGGTTGCAGACCCCTTCAGCTCCTTGGGTGCTTTCAGCTTCGAGAGTTTTGACCTAGAAAAAACTGAGTTGAATCTGTAGGCTCCTCTTTAGTCTAGCACGAACAAAACGGAAGCTTTGCTTTCAGAGCTTTTGTATCATTGGTTGAGTTCCCTGTCTGGGAAATTGTCTGTTAAGTGGAAAGAGCTTCTAGCTCCCCAGCAGAGAGTGTACAGAAGCAGTTGGGGTCTTAACTTTGCCCCTTCTTAGAATTGGGAACAATCACCCATGGCTAACAATTAGCCTCCAAACGATGACACCATTGCATACACTAGCAAGCGTTTGCTGAAAGGACCCTGACATAGCTGTCTCTTGTGAGACTAGGCCGGGGCCTAGCAAACACATAAGTGGATGCTCACAGTCAGCTATTAGATGGATCACAGGGCCCCCAATGGAGAAGCTAGAGAAAGTATCCAAGGAGCTAAAGAGATCTGCAACCCTGTAGGTGCAACAACATTTTGAACTAGCCAGTACCCTGGAGCTCTTGACTCTAGCTGCATATGTGTCAAAAGATATCCCTGGATATGGCAGTCTCTAGATGGTCCATCCTTTTGGAGAGATGGGGAAAAAAACAAAGATACTTTTTGATAAATATAATTAAGTAAAAAAATGGCTATTCAGAGTTTTCATAAAAGGAATGCTAAAGAAAGTTATTCAGGCTGAAAGAAATGATACCAGAAGAAAGCACATGACTTTTATGGCTTAATAAAGTTTTATTATATTATGGCTCATAATCCTTGACAAAGTCTATTCACGTATGGAAAAATGCTTTATGTGAACCTTTAGTGTTTCTTAAAACTGCTGCTGTTGAGAATTCATGCATGCACATGTGTATTAGCACACATCCACACATCCACACCACACATCCACACACGCACACACACACACACACACACACACACACATTACATCTTAGAGAATGTCCATTTAGAAGAATAATACAATAGCTTCTCTCCATTGAGCCACAGCTCTTGGTTCAATGATGGTGCCTTTTTGGAGGGAGGGGCGTTATCTTGAAAAACAGAACTTAAATCCAATCAGAAAGTGATTGGAAACTCCCATAATATTCCTCAGATACATGTATTTTCAAATTACGTATCTGACAAAAAGCATGTGTCTAGATTCTTATGCAGAACTCTCAAAATGTAACGAAAATACTTTATTTTTTTTAATTTTTAATATTTTTATTACATATTTTCCTCAATTACATTTCCAATGCTATCCCAAAAGTCCCCCATAGCGCCCCCCACTTCCCTACCCACCCATTCCCATTCTTTTGGCCCTGGCATTCCCCTATATTGGGGCATATAAAGTTTGCAAGTCCAATGGGCCTCTCTTTCCATTCATGGCCGACTAGGCCATCGTTCGATACATATGCAACTAGAGACAAGAGCTCCGGGGTTCTGGTTAGTACATCATGTTGTTCCAACAATAGGGTTGCAGATCCCTTTAGCTCCTTGGGTACTTTCTCTAGCTTCTCCATTGGGAGCCCTGTGATACATCCAATAGCTGTCTGTGAACATCCACTCCTGTGTTTGCTAGGCCCCGGCATCGTCTCACAAGAGACAGCTATATTTGGGTCCTTTCAGCAAAATCTTGCTAGTGTATGCAATGGTGTCAGCGTTTAGAAGCTGATTATGGGATGGATCACTGGATACGGCAATCTCTAAATGGTCCATCCTTTCATCACAGCTACGAACTTTGTCTCTGTAACTCCTTCCCTGGGTGTTTTGTTCCCAATTCTAAGAAGGGGCACAGTGTCCACACTTTGGTCTTCATTCTTCTTGAGTTTCATGCGTTTAGCAAATTGTATCTTATATCTTGGGTATCCTAAATTTTGGGCTAATATCCACTTATCAGTGAATACATATTGTGTGAGTTCTTTTGTGATTGTGTTACTTCACTCAAGATGATGCCCTCCAGGTCCATCCATTTGGCTAGGAATTTCATAAATTCATTCTTTTTAATAGCTGAGTAGTACTTCATTGTGTAAATGTACCATAATTTCTGTATCCATTCCTCTGTTGAGGAACATCTGGGTTCTTTCCAGTTTCTGGCTATTATAAATAGGGCTGCTATGAACATAGTGGAGCATGTGTCCTTTTTACCGGTTGGGACATCTTCGGGATATATGCCCAGGAGAGGTATTGCTGGATCCTCCGGTAGTACTATGTCCAATTTTCTGAGGAACCGACAGACTGATTTCCAGAGTGGTTGTACAAGCTTGCAATCCCACCAACAATGGAGGAGTGTTCCTCTTTCTCCACATCCTCGCCAGCATCTGCTGTCACCTGAATTTTTGATCTTAGCCATTCTGACTGGTGTGAGGTGGAATCTCAGGGTTGTTTTGATTTGCATTTCCCTGATGATTGAGGATGTTGAACATTTTTTCAGGTGCTTCTCTGCCATTCGGTATTCCTCAGGTGAGAATTCTTTGTTCAGTTCTGAGCCCCATTTTTTAATGGGGTTATTTGACTTTCTGGAGTCCACCTTCTTGAGTTCTTTATATATATTGGATATTAGTCCCTTATCTGATTTAGGATAGGTGAAGATCCTTTCCCAATCTGTTGGTGGTTTTTTTGTCTTATTGATGGTGTCTTTAGCCTTGCAGAAGCTTTGTAGTTTCATGAGGTCCCACTTGTCAATTCTCGATCTTACAGCACAAGCCATTACTGTTCTATTCAGGAATTTTTCCCCTGTGCCCATATCTTCAAGGCTTTTCCCCACTTTCTCCTCTATAAGTTTCAGTGTCTCTGGTTTTATGTGAAGTTCCTTGATCCACTTAGACTTGACCTTAGTACAAGGAGATAGGAATGGATCGATTCGCATTCTTCTACATGTTAACAACCAGTTGTGCCAGCACCATTTGTTGAAAATGCTGTCTTTCTTCCACTGGATGTTTTTAGCTCCCTTGTCGAAGATCAAGTGACCATAGGTGTGTGGGTTCATTTCTGGGTCTTCAATTCTATTCCATTGGTCTATTTGTCTGTCACTATACCAGTACCATGCAGTTTTTATCACAATTGCTCTGTAGTAGAGCTTTAGGTCCGGCATGGTGATTCCACCAGAGGTTCTTTTATCCTTGAGAAGAGTTTTTGCTATCCTAGGGTTTTTGTTATTCCAGATGAATTTGCAGATTGCACTTTCTAATTCGTTGAAGAATTGAGTTGGAATTTTGATGGGGATTGCATTGAATCTGTAGATTGCTTTTGGCAAGATAGCCATTTTTACAATGTTGATCCTGCCAATCCATGAGCATGGGAGATCTTTCCATCTTCTGAGATCTTCTATAATTTCTTTCTTCAGAGACTTGAAGTTTTTATTATACAGATCTTTCACTTCCTTAGTTAGAGTCACGCCCAGATATTTTATATTATTTGTGACTATTGAGAAGGGTGTTGTTTCCCTAATTTCTTTCTCAGCCTGTTTATTCTTTGTGTAGAGAAAGGCCATTGATTTGTTTGAGTTAATTTTATATCCAGCTACTTCACCGAAGCTGTTTATCAGGCTTAGGAGTTCTCTGGTGGAATTTTTAGGGTCACTTATATATACTATCATATCATCTGCAAAAAGTGATATTTTGACTTCATCTTTTCCAATTTGTATCCCTTTGATCTCCTTTTGTTGTCGAATTGCTCTGGCTAGGACTTCAAGTACAATGTTGAATAGGTATGGAGAAAGTGGACAGCCTTGTCTAGTCCCTGATTTTAGAGGGATTGCTTCAAGCTTCTCACCATTTACTTTGATGTTGGCTACTGGTTGCTGTAGATTGCTTTTATCATGTTTAGGTATGGGCCTCGAATTCCTGATCTTTCCAAGACTTTTATCATGAATGGGTGTTGGATCTTGTCAAATACTTTTTCTGCATCTAAAGAGATGACCATGTGGTTTTTGTCTTTGAGTTTGTTTATATACTGGATTACGTTGATGGATTTCCTTATATTGAACCATCCCTGCATCCCTGGGATGAAACCTACTTGGTCAGGATGGATGATTGTTTTGATGTGTTCTTGGATTCGGTTAGCAAGAACTTTATTGAGGATTTTTGCATCAATATTCATAAGGGATATTGGTCTGAAGTTTTCTATCTTTGTTGGGTCTTTTTGTGGTTTAGGTATCAGAGTAATTGTGGCTTCATAGAATGAGTTGGGTAGAGTACCTTCTGTTTCTATTTTGTGGAATAGTTTGTGAAGAACTGGGATTAGATCTTCTTTGAAGGTCTGATAGAACTCTGCACTAAACCCATCTGGTCCTGGGCTTTTTATAGTTGGGAGACTATTAATGACTGCTTCTATTTCTTTGGGGGATATAGGGCTGTTTAGATCATTACAAAAATACTTTAAAAAGTTGACAAAGTATATAAGCAAAAATCCAACCAAAGGAAAATCTTCACTGACAAGTAGACATATGAAGTGATGCCTAAATCATATGATGAAAGAAATGTAGTTTGAAGAAGGCAGCAGGATTCTACTGTTGAGGGGAGGAACGGTACCACTGAGCTGGCAGACTCAAGCTGAAAGAAAAGGAACTAGATGGACAGGAGAAATAATGGAACTAAGTCAAACCAGATTCCAATCAAAGCTCAATTTTAATGTCAGAAAACATGCTTTATAAAGAAGAGGGGAGGCCCATCCCTAGCCATGTAAAGTTCCTTTGAAGTAGATAGGTCAGCCTTCTAGTGGGAACTCCGGAAGATAACAGTTCGGTGCTAACTCTGGAAAATCTTGAAGGAGAACCAGTTCGGCCTCAGGCAGGTTGGGCCTCAGGCAGGTAGTGGCACATCAAAGGAGAGGGATGAGAAGCAGCACAGAAGGTGGCTTCGCTTAAGAGGTGGATGTTCACAGCCAGCCTTGCTAGGTTGGAAGGAGGTAACATTTTCCTCCTTTAAATAATATTAAACAAAACTGGACTGAGGCAAAAAATTTATTTATGCTCTATAGTTCTGCCTGAATTCTTAGGGTCCAATGAAGAAACCTGTCTCAGTGGGATTCCCTAACTTTTTTCATGGTAAACCCTTATTTGGATAAGACTGTCCTTTCTGTCTTAGTAAACATTTTGCAGACTAGCCCTGAGCTGTTGGCTCCATCTTAGTAAAGCTAAATTTTCTGGCGAAGAATTAACTATATCAGGATTTGATTTTAAAAAGCACTATAATAAGATAACACTAAAGGAGAGCATGTGGATCCTCCTTCACATTCTTAGATGACAGGCAGGGAACAGGGAGGAGGGATGATGACCAGCTCTGTAGTGCAAGGCCAATTGGCTTTTTAGGGTGGGAGGCTGTGAAGGGCTTGCCCTTCTAGCTGTATGGTCTCCAACGTCTCCCCCCTATTAATAAACTCATAAGGCCACGCTTAACTGAGGTGATCAAATGATTTTTTTCATCCTTAGATGAGTGGGCTTTAACCACGGCTGGGGGGATATTGACCCAATTCCTCTCGTGGGTGCTGTCATGACCCACAATTGTGGCTCTTGGTATCTTTTAGGGAGGGGAGGCAGAGCCTTAGCAAGATATTCTTGGTTGTAACTGGAACTAGTTACCATCCTCCATCCAAACCGAGTGTATCTCACAGGGAACCCAGAAATGGTCAAGCTGGACCTTCTCCTGTAGTAAATCTCTGCACCCAAGCTGGTACTCATACCTTATTCGTATGATTACGAATCAGTATTCACAATTCTGAGTACTGTGCAGCTCCTAAAGGAAAATTGTCAACCTCAGATTTATCAAGGCCTCGACAAGAATTATGTCACTAGTAACACCACAATTTATGGCTCTAGGCTATATTAGGAGCCGGCTGTGTTATTTCCTCAGCCTGAGAAACTAAGGGGACCTTGCAATAACAGCAAGGATGGAAAACCAGAGACCAGCTAAGGGACTAAGCCTGTCTATCAGAATAAAAACCAATCTCTTTAAATATTAGAAATTTCTGCCTTTTTAGTCTTCGTAGCAAACCTAAATTTAAAGTTAGACTGAAAGCTACAATATGTGCTGGAATGAAAATAGTAGCTGCCTCTTGTATGCTCTAGGGGGCAGGGATGCATGCTCACTGTAGTCCGGCTGAAGGTGTAGATTGACCTACTTGGAAGACATATTCTTAGACTGTGAAGAGTAACATCACAAAGCTTCTTTTGGGGAAGTCTAGGTACTTTATTTAGTAGCAAATTGTAAAACTAAGACTCAGTCTACGGCCACCTGTGGGGGAGCTGGCTCTGAGAGTAGCAAGAAAACAGCTTTTCTGAGAGCCAGTGTTCCCAACTGAATTTTAGGCAAAAGAGGAATTTTAGTCCTCAGAGTGATACTTACAAGAAGATCCAGGATCTGTGTTCAGCTGACGAATTAATCTCTCAGGCAGCCATTGTGCTCCATCTTCTCGTGAAAAAACACAGACTGAGCCCCTTCCCCTAATTAGAACCAGATCTGGACCCTTTTATTTGTTAGTTAGTGGGTCCTTTTATTTTAGCAATGTATAAGAATTAGAAGTAACTGGATGTCAGTGGCGATACGCTGCAGACTGACCTTTAATATTAGTTTGCAAAAAATGTAGAACAAATAAAGCAAAGGCAAGATATGCCTTTGGTGACCTTGGGGGATATAACTGTCCCTGTTCGGGCACCAAACTGTTGTGGGCCGTCCAGCAACTCTCGAGGAACAGGTATGGCTGAGCTGGCAGACTTGAGCTAAAAAAAAACAAAAAACAAAAAACAAAAAACTAGACAGACAAGAGAAAAAACAGAGCTAAGTCAAACCAGATTCTGATCAAAGCTCAATTTTAATGTCAACAAGCATGCTTTATAAAAAAGAAGAGAGGCCCATCCCTAGCCATGTAAAGTTCCTTTAAAGTAGATAAGTCAGCCTTCTAGTGAGAACTCAAAAGATAACAGTTCAGTGCTAACTCCAAAAAATCTTAGAAGAAAACCGGTTCGGCCTCAGGCAGGTTGGGCCTCAGACAGGTAGTGGCACATCAAAGAAAAGAGTTGAAAAACAGCACAGCAGGTGGCTCTGCTTAAGCAGCAAATGGTCACAGCCAGACTTGCTAGGCTAAAAAGAGGTAACACTGTACTATCCTTTAAACAGAATAACCAAAGTACAACCAACAGTGGCAACACCTCACTAAGGCAACTACAGCAAAGCTAAATCACAAGAAGGGCTCTCTCATTCTGGATGAAAAGAAAAACACAAATTAAAATGTCTTGATAGGAGTAGAGGATACACAGGGTGGCTCCCATCAGGGATGGGCTGGAAAGACGGACAGCAAATAGGTGTAAAAAATAAATAAAATAATATTAAAAGATGTCCCAGTGGGTTCATGTAAACTGGACAATTATTGTTTGCTCATGAGTCCCACTCAAAGTCACTGGCATAGTGAAGTGACTACGCCCATAGAGAAACTTTAGACAAATGTGTTTATACACTTTTATTTGTTAGAACTTTGAAACAGTAAATGTCCTTGAGAGCAAAATAGGCAATTACACTTCTCTGGTTTTAATCTGTAACATCACACAGTATTGCTAATACTAGTAGTAATAATAAATGTACACACTGCGGGTACCACAGCAACACGGATGTATTTCAAATACAGCATGTTAAAGAAGGTAAATTCAAAAGCACTCAGATGTACGATTCCTTTTATATTTGGCATTACAGAAAACAAAATAAAATAATATAAAAAGCTGTATGGCTATAGATCAGGTCAATATAAGAAGATGATCAGACTATCAAGTGGCAACCAAGGATAATTATTTGAGTGGCAGTGAGGACTGATGAAATTATTCTATATCTTGATTGTGCTTGTGATTATGTGAGTCTACACATTTGTCAAGCCCCCTAGAATTAGGAGACATAAAGACTGATTTTTAACTGCATGTACATTAAGGATACTTTTTTTAATTTAAAATATTACTCAGGTTTTCAGAGTCTCAATGCAGATTAATATGTAATACGGTTTTTTTTTTCAAATAAAAGAGAAAGAAAATTTCACTATATTTAACCTTCATAATCCCTACATTTCATATATCCAAAGAAAAGCAATTGAATTATTATCTTTTTATTACAAGGACATGAGTGTATTTGGTAATGCTGATAAAATGTCCTGCCAAAGGATGGAAGAAAGGCATTCTCATGGATAAATCATTGCTGCTACATGTATGGATGCTCTGTAAGCAGAGCATCTCTATTATGATACTTTTCAATAGATGTCTCCCACAAGGAATCAATGAACTTACCAGTTGATTAATGAGCAAGAACACATGAAATGCCACTGTCTTTATTAGCAGTGGGAAATATAGACCCCAAGAATAATCTGAACAAAACACGTATTGTGTGACTTTCCCTCCAGCTCTTACTCATTCTTAGAGCTCTAGTTACATGCATGAAGGTTTAAAAATAGTTTGCATATTCCAATAAATAATATGTAGGGTTTGTGTTTATTTTAGTAGGCAGTGTTGTGATATGATTTGGGGATCAGATTAATCCAATTTTATAAACCACATCTAAAATTAATGTTGTTCTTTAATTTTCATATTTGTTTTCTTTGTCTCCTTTTCTTTTATCATTTTCTTTTCTCATTCTTTCCAGTAGAAGAAAATAACGTGTGTTCGCTCTAGGTCTCTAATAGATTTTGCCAATTTCTCTTAAAAGCCACCAGAGTTAGTGAAACTAGTCTTTATTATTCCAACTGTAGTCTTATCAGTTTGACAGCTATAAGTAAATTTGTTTGTTAAATAGAAATTCACCAACATAGACATATGAAAAGCATCTGTTTTCTTGTGGTTAATTTTCACTTTTCAATCCTTGTTTTTCTTCTTCCCCCCAAACCAAGTTATAGTGTTGCTGTAACCATAGAAACAATATAGAAAAGAATTGATGCAATCAATCATGGTGGCCTTTGCCAGTAATTCAAACACCAGAGAAGTGAAGGCAGGAGAATCACTACCAGTTGCAAGTTCATGGTAAGTTTGGCTGAGTGAGAAGCCATGTGAGAGAGAAAGAGAGAAAGAGAGAGAGAGAGAGAGAGAGAACAAAACAAACATACAAACAAAAATAATGATTGAACAATTAAAAGACAGGCATGATTGAATATATGAATAGTGTGTAATGACTGTAATGGTCAGAGCACTCAGTCAATTTACCCCTTCCCATTTAAATAAGCATCTAATTTTCATAAAACAATACAATCATGGAAAGTTAATAAGACATGCCATACTTTGCTCTACCTGGCCTGTCTTGGTTTGGGAATTTCCTGAATCTAACAAATCTCACATTCATATTATCGGTCAGAGACAAGGGAGAGGAGTGGAGCCCACAGTACAAGGTAAGTTGGGAGACAAGACAAAGGGATGGAAGAAAAGACTCATCCTCAAAACATACAGACACATGTAACTGAAGATTTGAGGAGCCATCCCTACAGGACCCTAAGCCTAGAAACTCTTCTGTTTTCTCTTTCTGATATTTTTTCACTGTCTTTAATTTCAGTTATGATTTACTACCCTCACTACCTTAATATTGTCCAGATCCGCTACATAGCTCAATCTCTTGTAGCAGAATGTTATCAAGGGCTTATATCTTAAGATGTATCTGCTTTCATCAAGTGCTAAGTTAATGGGCAACAGCTCTATATTTATCTGGAATAGAAAGTTTCTTAAGATACAAATTTGAGAATACATGTCCAAGGGAAATAATATATGATTATATGAATACTATACTTTGAATAATAAATTACCATCATACTTTTGAGTTAGTATTAATAAGTTGGATTTTCAAATGGACACGTCTGTTTTAATCTTATTACTAAACATATCTGAAAAATTAGAATAAAGTTTAATCTTTTCTAGATTAATAAGGAAGATGGGTTATCTACTTTGTTTCTTAAGATACACTCTAGCTGACAAGAAATTAATGATCTTTGGTGTGCTCATTATGTGTAAATTTGGCTGTGATATATTCTTGGCCATTTCAAAATGAACTAAGCACATCTAGTCTTTTCCCCTCTGGAATTGTAAAATCAAATATAGAGTATTTTAATAAACCCATAGATATTCACAAAATATATAAATGAATTAGGAACTAGTTGTCAGTCATGAAAAGCATTAAATTAAGTGAAAGCTGATATCCACAGAAAGACGGTTCTTAAGGCATTCTGAGTAACTAAACTGTCCCCTTTGCCACAGTGAGGAGTGTCACAGGAAATGCTCCCTGAGCTGCACTTGGTACCCCGAGTCAGTAATATCCCACACCCAGTTTGCTCTTCATCCTGGCTTGAGGAGTCAGACATCTGACTATGATCCCTTGGTTCTCCAGTTTTCTCAGACCTGCAGCTTTAGCGTCAACATTGACAATAAGACATCCTCTTGTCGTGATATGAAAACATGAAGGACAAAGGACAATTTAGCCTTACATGGTTGATAGTTGGAAGGGGAAGAGTATTTTAACAGTCGTCTATTGCTCGGTGCTAGACCCACATAGTCAAATAGTAGCTCCTTAAAGATAAGCTACAGTACGAAATCTAAAACTATATCAATTAAGCTTTCTATACTGAATTACATTAAACTGATGTCTTAGTCTTTTTAATGTTGAATTGTAATATTTTTAATTCTGTGTATGTTTTTGTGTCTCTGTATTTATATCATACATACAGGTGCCCTGGGAGCCACCAGTTTGGACTTCCTGGAGTTCTTACATGCTGGAAAATTTGCAGGCTCATCTTCCTGGATATAAATTTTCCTAAAGCCTAACCAGACTATCTCTACTTTCACCATTGGCAGTATCCTCAATAGCAGGTGGTAGTGAGTTTGTGACTGCTTCTGAAACCTGGTCATCTGTTCCTTGCTTTGTGTTTATTTATATGAAGTCAGAACTCTGAAGTAAGACTTGCTAAAAGTATTTCTACCATAGAAATTGGCTACATTCTACAAATCAGACTTGCTCCCCTAGCAGAGGGTAGTTGTTAAACATTTATCAGCACAGTACTGTTTGTTTTTCTGGAAGATACGGGCTTACATTGGGTGAAGAGACATTTCCTCCTTAGCATCCTAAATTTGGATCTCTGTAATTTGTTGGAAAGCTGTTCACTTTAAGAAATGTTCCACCATTGCATACACTAGCAAGATTTTGCTGAAAGGACCCAGATATAGCTGTCTCTTGTGAGACTATGACGGGGCCTAGCAAACACAGAAGTGGATGCTCACAGACAGCTATTGACCGGATCACAGGGCCCCCAATGGAGGAGCTAGAGAAAGCACCCAAGGAACTAAAGGGAACTGCAACACTATAGGTGGAACAACAATATGAACTAACCAGTACCCCGGAGCTCTTGTCTCTAGCTGCATATGTATCAAAAGATGGCCTAATAGGCCATCACTTGAAAGAGAGGCCCATTGGACTTGCAAACTTTATATGCCCCAGTACAGGGGAATGCCAGGGCCAAAAAGGGGGAGTGGGTGGGTAGGGGAGTGGGGGGGTGGGTATGGGGGACTTGTGGTATAGCATTGGAAATGTAAATGAGCTAAATACCTAATAAAAATGGAAAAAATAAAATAAAATAGGGTTATTTGGTTAAAAAAAAAGAAAGAAAGAAATGTTCCATGAGAACAGTGAATTTATTATGTAATTGAAACTATTGGGCAAGGTCTTCTGTTTGAGACAAACTATTTATATTTTAACATGTAGCATAATTTATATAAATTTCCCTTCCTTAGAACATTGATCTGTTTATTGAATTAATGTAAAATATATGCTCAAGCTTCAAAATGTAATAAAATTTGCATTTTTTTCTATTCAAGCAAAATATTCCTACAAAGATAACAAACTTGTTGGATCCCTTCTCAGTGTCAGTGTAAACATGCTCTTAAAAAATGAAAAATAAAATAAAATGGTTTTAAAGCATTTAAAGCATTTAAACCCTCCCTTTGGATCCCCTTTCCTAGCTGGGCTGTCTTGTCTAGCCTCAGTGGAAAAGAATACACTTGTCCTGATGAGACCTGATGTGCCAAGAAATGTTGATATGGGGTTGGGACGAGCTTCCCTTCTCCTCAGAGAAGAAGAAATGGGTGAAGGGAGTGGGAGGGTTAGACTGGAAGGCAAGAGGGCAGGGAGATGTGATCAGAATGTAAAGTGAATAAATAATTAATTAAAAAATAACATCCTAGTACTTTTTTCTCCCAATGTAATAAAAGTCATGTATGTTAGTTTCTTGTTATCTGCATCCTGACCCATTGTGGGTCTACTATATATAGAAGCTCATCTGAAGAGGGTTGAAGAGACTTTTCTTGACACAGAAGTGTAAATGTAACTTTTATTCACCTGATGTAATTTTCATGTCAGAGGCTTACTGCTGAATAAGCTCTCCCTTTCTAGTTCTTTCTGAACTCTGGCTGGCTAGTTCAACTCAGCTGTTCTGGCTCAAACTCCTCTCCAAGCTGACTGATTCGATCTAGCTTCTCACAGCTTCTCACTTAATTGCTCTGCTTGGCCTTAAACTGACTCTGGCAATTTGATCTGTCTCCCTCTTAGTCTCTTGCTTCACCTGCCTCTGCTGACCTGCATTGAACTGCATGATCTCAGGAACAAAGTCAACTCCACAGCACTGCACTCACTGCACTGATGCCCAGCTGACTGCTCCAAACTTAAGTCCACTTAACTGAACTGCCTAAACTGAATCTCTCCCTGAACTTCTCTTAGATTCTCCCTAGAGCTGGATGTATCCTATCTCTGACTCATTTCTTTCAAATCTTTCTCTGATTTGTCACTTTGCCTGCCCCTCAATTAGAATTCATTGCTTGGGATTAAAGGACAAGGATTCCATTCAGCAGGTTTAAACGTGTGCACTAGGTTGTGTCTGCATTCCAGCCCAGCTAGATCACATAGACCTAAATCTTTGGATATGATCAGAGCAGTGATGTTGCTGGGTTAAAATTCCTCTACACAGGAAGGCATTTGCATATATTAACTCCTCCCAGTTGTGACAGTATGTATAAGACCTGGGCAACCTTGAGACAAATTTAAAACCTTCCAGAACAGAGTAGGGAGATGGACAGAAAATCTCACCCAGTCATGAAGCTATTGCCAGATGACAGTTTCTGGGAGAGGGAGAGTCCATTTTTTAAGAGTGTGTCCCCTAGTGGTTTTGTCAGGGTTTCATTGTTGCAAGGACATACCATGACCAAAATGCAAGTTGGGGAGTAAGGGGTTTATTTGGTTTACTCTTCTAGATTGCAATGCATTATTGGAGGAAGTCAGAACAGGAATTCTAGCAGGGCTGGAACCCAGAGGCAGGAACTGATGCAGAGGCCATGGAGGGATGCTGCTTGCTGGGTTGCTTCCCCTGACTTACTAAGCGTGCCTTCTTATAGAATCCAGGACTACCAGCCCAGGGATGGCCCCACTCACAGTGGGCCCTCTTCTGCTGATCACTAATTGATAAAAATTCCTTGCAGCTTGATCTCCTGGAGGCATTCTTTCAACTGAGACTCCTTTATAGGTGATGACTCTAGCTTGTGTCAAGTTGACAGGTAACAGCAACCTGTACAGCTTGTAAAGTGACCACCGCATTCTAGGGGAAAGTCACACATCGAAGGATTTATGGACAGAATTAACTGGACTCAATTGGCTAAAAAAGACAAAAGGGGAATATAAGTTGTATGGGTAGAGAAGTGAGGGTGGATCTGGAGGACATGGGGTGGGGGGTAGTGGAAACCGATCTAATGAAATTCTCAAAGAAGAAAGAGTCATTATTTCCAATCTTTTTCATTGTCAACATTCATGACATATGCCATTACGTTTTATTTTCATTTAAGTGTGTGTTGCACACTCAGTGTAATTTACTCCATATCTTTCTTACTTCCTGTCTTTTACTCTTCCCTCTCTGCTAGTAACCTTGTTTCCTAGACAGGTCCACTTCTATGTTAAAATCATTTACACATATATCATATCTTCTAATTTATGAAGTTAACTGTTGTTAATCTTCTGAGAGTATCTCATGATTACCAGTGTTTATTGTCTATAATTTCAAAACTATTGCTTTAAGTAAAAAACAAAAACAAAAAAAAACCTAAAAAGTTTGCTAACAATATAATGTTGTTTTAAAAACTAAGAAAGCATTGCTAAAGAAGAAAGCTGCTAATAGAACCTAAGGTGTAAGGAAGAATAATGAAAAAAAAGTAGGAAAACAAATTTCTAATGAAATAATAACACAGAGACCAAAGGATGTAATACATAAAAAAAGAGTAACAAACACAAAAACTTCGAAATCAACAGAGAATACAAATGAAAATAAGATCTTTGAAATTATTATTCTAGCCAGGCATGGTGGTGTATGCCTTTAATTCCAGCACTGGGGAGGCAGAGGCCAGTGGATTTCTGAGTTCAAGGCCAGCCTGGTCTACAAAGTGAGTTCCAGGACAGCCGGTGCTATACAGAGAAACCCTGTCTCGACAAAAACAAAAACAAAAACAAAAAATGAATAAAAAAGAAATTATTATTCTAGAGGATAAATAAGATATTAACTATAAACTGTGGTTAACTCGATATGGGTGTTAATATTTTCTAAGGAACGATGAATATATTAACTAATTTTTTTGAAATATATATATATATGCTGTGTGATTCTGGTTAAAATAAACAACTAAAAGAGAGATTAAAAATAAAATAATTTTAATAATAGTGGAAAATGGGGCAAAACCATTCTAAGAATCCCAATGGTTCTCAACCTGTGGGTTGCACCCCTTTTGAGAATAGCATATCAGGTGTCCTGCATATCAGATATTTACGTTATGACTCGTAGCAGTAGCAAAACTACAATGATGAAGTAGCAGCAAAATAATTTAATGGTTGGGGGTGACCACATCATGAAGGACTGTAATAAAGGGTCACAGAACTAGGAAGATTAGGAAGCACTGAGCCAGAGAAACAGAGGCTTGATGTGAAATTTACCTCAGAGGCTACACCCATGAAGTCTCACCAGTACAGCTGCTTAAGCATCAACTGAGCAATGGGGACAGCAATAGACATGCTAACACAGAAGCCGGAAATCTCATGTGGTCTTAGCCAACGAATCCTGAGAGTGGGAGAAACTGTCTTCCTCAAGAACGATTCTCCAAACTGGCGACCTAGTCCCAAGAGATCAACACTGAATATACATACAGACAAAACTATGTGGAGGGCAAGTGTGCAGCAACAATTAAGGAATAGAGGCCATGAATGTGAAAGGGAGTAAAGAAGGAGTGTGTGGGGGAAGGAATAAAATGGAAAGAAGAAATCAACGTAATTGTACTTTAATAATTTTACAAGATCCTGAGTATATCCAAATATAACATATGTTACATGCAGTATATATAATTAAAACTAATGCAAAAATCAAAAGGCCTTTCTTCTTAAAAGGGCCAGGTGCGAGGAGGCTTTCCATCTTAGGTGAGACAAAGTTTCTAAAGACCAGCTTTTCCCCACATTCCAGACTTGAAGCAGTAGAAGTCAAGAACTTTTGCTACAGAGCAGTGGCTCCTACATGGCTGGCAGCAGCCCACAAGCCACAGAAACAGCATTCCTGATAGTCATGTGCAACAGTGCTAGGGTAAAGCATTTCAGGAGACCAAAAGAGCAAGAGCAGGGGAAATGAAGATTCACAGAGATGCACTAGATAAGAACGAGATCTGGGGTGCTGGAAAGTCCAGTCTAGAGTCAATTGCCACCATCACGTCTCTCTTCCGAAAGCTTATCACTTTTTTTTTTAAGTTTAAAAATGTCTTCTGTTTGTTAAGTCTCACCACTTTCTCTGTTGACCACTTTTGTGTGTTGATCTGGTTTAGGTCCTTCTCAATGGCAGATTTCCTGTAATTCTCTAGTACTGGAAACTGTGGGTATTAATGCTGTGACTGCTCAGATCCAATTTCCTCCTAAGGTGACTTGATTCTCTCCCATCCGGACATTAGCAAGGGGTCACACCAATGTGTGGTATACATTATTTTCTATTGCTGATTGTTTATTTGTATCTTATACATGTTTATAATGTGAATAAGATAGGACTCTCACTTCCTCCCTCTGCCCTAACCCTCCATAGCCTCATCCTACTTGTTTAACCCAGCTCCATATATTCTTTATTTAAATCCACCGAGTCCTTGAGTGGTACCAGTGTGCACTATGCTGCAGGGGTGGCAGCCTATGAGAAAACCAACTCTCCTTCTGCCAGCAGCCATCAATTTGTCAGTAACTCCTCAAACATGGGACTTTGTGCCATATTTTGCATGACTTGATCTTGTGCACATTTTGTACATATATTCTGAAATTTTTAAGCTTTATTAATGTATAATAATTATGTATTTATATATGCTCCAAATCATAATTTTAAAGAATACCAAATGAAAACATCCCAAAAACAAGCAAAAAAAGAAAAAAATTCTTCTATTTGACACATATCATTTAGCAAGTTATAACTTGTTGAAAATAATTGTTATTTCAATAAATAATCTGTAGGTATTTCAGAGGAACCTAGAACACTTACTATACCTGGTCAGTGTCAGATCACTAAGGAAGTATGGATGCATATCAATCTAACACAATGTTCTTTTCTGGCCAAAATATAATTAAAATAAAAATCAATATGAAAACACATCTTTAGAGCCACATATAGTTGAATATTTAAGTCTTAAGTAGGAATAATCTACAGGCAGAAATTCTAAGATTAGAAAACATTCACAGCTAAATAATGAAAAAATAACTAAAATTGAATGTAATACATCCAAAGAAATATGAGGAGGGAATTTTACATGATTTAAATGTTTGTGATAACATAAAAAGTCTAAATGGGAATTACTATTGTGAAAAAATCAAGCAATGAGCTTAAGAAAATAAAAAGGGGAAATAATTATAAATTATCTAAGTAACCACTATGTACCTGTTAGTGTGGTCAAACTGAAAAGATCCAAATGTTGACAAGGATGTAAATTAACACGGACTCACAATTATGGCCATAATGTATTAGAGCTATTGGAGGGATCAAACGTGCATTTAAAGGGGTGGGGGGGTGGTATGAAAAAGTAACAAAACCAAACATGCAGCTGAGATGCTTTAGGTAATGCCAGGCATCTGCATGGAAAATTCAAGAACACTTACAGGGTTCTTTATTAATAAAGACTCCAAATGAATACTGGATGTGTGAACAGCATGCAGAAATCAACTGTTTCCAGTCCTGGTCAAGCTGTTGGCCTATCTACTATGGCCTATCATTGTCTCAGATCTGGCCCCACAATTTATCCCAGTAAATTAATCTTTGGTTTTCCTCTTAAGAATAATTGCCCTCTTCTATGGATATATCTATCCTGTGAGACTTATTCTTTCTAGACTCCAGGGTGACTCAACAGGGAAGATTTAGAACAATGATTTACCTCTGAGCCTTCTCATCAAAGCAGAGGAGACAGATAGACAGACACAAAATAAAAGCAATTTCAGGTATTTTGTGGACCCAAATGAGGAGTCAATGGATTTCAGCAAAAGTAGTTAGTTTCAATGCATATACTTTAAAATAGAAAATGCAAAGAAAATCTGTTAAGATGTTTATTACGGAAAAGACAATAGCTAAAATGTGTGGAGAGAATGCCAACATACAGAAACCTTACATACTCTTAATGGGAATGTGAATTAATACAGCCACCATGGAAATAACATGATCACACCTCAGATAATTTAAAATAGAACATCTCTAGAAACTATCTGTCCACTATATTCAAAGGAAATGAAGTCAGTACCCCCAAAGACTTCTGCATTTTTATAACTATCACCTTTGTGGTAATAATGCATGTGTATCAACTAGAATCACTGTTCAAGTCCTTAATATATACATATTTCTTTAATATCTCTTAATTAAAAGCAAATAAGAGGGTACTTTGAAAATGTACATATTTTATTATAGCTGTAAGTTATAATCTTCAGTGGTTCCTATGGAATCCATGATTATTTGAAGATGGAAGAATCACAGACTTCCTATTTATCATAGTGGAAAGGGGTACCTCTGGCAATATCATACTGATTGCTTTACTTGAATGCTTCAAATAGTGATTAAACAAACCATCAATTAATCACTCTGAATTATATAAAAATAATGCCTTGGCACATAAATGAACAGTTTTCTGACAAGGTAATGCCTTGGCTGTCCTTTTAAGACTGAAAAATTTTGTCTTTCAATAATACAAGCAAAATATCAATGCACTTGCCCTTTATTAAGCATCGCTTGTCTCATTTGCAGATGCAGTTTTATATACCTGAAGACATCCTACAAAGTTCCTATAAGAACTTTTTGGTAGTGTATACTAAAAGCATGTATGTGGACAATAATGTAAGTTAGAATAGAGTGCTTGCCTGCCATGCACAAAGACCTGAATTCAAACTTCAAATGACAAAGGAACATTTATTCCACGTGAGAAAGCTAAGTTAATGCTTTAGCATAGCCACTGCATTTTGTTCTGTAAATTACTTAATCTATTTTGAAGGTAGTTTTTCATCAAGAAAATTTAGTAAATGACAATGCTTACAGGCTTATTTAAAGACTAATTGAATTAAGACATAAAAAGTATAATCCAATGCCAGGCATATGGTTAGTGCTCAGATAATTCTTGTTATTATTAAACTCTGTCACTCAGGAAGCGCACTGAGTTTTACCACATACACAAGCTCCTTGGTAGAGTCAGTAATCTTTCTCCGAATTATAGGGTTTGTTTTTTGTGTACAGTATTAGAGTTTGACTTGTTATTTTTAATCAATATGTTCTTAATTTATATGTTTTGAATTAATATGCTTTAGCTGATATTTCCAGCTGATTGAAATTTGGACCATAATTACATGGCAAGACTTTTAGTAAGCATGGCAAACCTAAAGCACACATAATATCATTTCACTCTCTTGGAAAAAGAAAATCCTAATTGCCACAGGCAGCAGTTCTAATCCAACTGAGTTCTAATGTGAGATCCAGCATCCTTTCCAACATGTCACCAGGGAAAGCAAGAGTAGGAAGTCAGAACAGTGGGTGGACTAAAACTTTACGGGCACAAACAGATGAAACACAAAGTTAACAGTATTTTTGCTCTAAGAGCCAATGACTAAGAACTTAAGGAATGACCATTTCCAATGATCAATGGTGTGAGGCAGCAGGTAAATTGAAGACATTTATGATTCATCTTTGTTTCCCAGGTAATAAGAAAACAGTGACATGAAGTGGGAAAAGGACTATCTCAGACAACACACTAAGTCTCTTCCAGTTCTTTTTTTTTTTCCCACTGTTTTTTTTTATTACATATTTTCCTCAATTACATTTCCAATGCTATCCCAAAAGTCCCCCATACCGCCCCCCACTTCCCTACCCTCCCATTCCCATTCTTTTGGCCCTGGCATTCCCCTATATTGGGGCATATAAAGTTTGCAAGTCCAATGGGCCTCTCTTTCCAGTGATGGCCGACTAGGCCATCTTTCGATACATATGCAGCTAGAGACAAGAGCTCCGGGGTACTGGTTAGTTCATCATGTTGTTCCAACTATAGGGTTGCAGATCCCTTTAGCTCCTTGGGTACTTTCTCTAGCTTCTCCATTGGGAGCCCTGTGATCCATCCAATAGCTGACTGTGAGCATCCACTCCTGTGTTTGCTAGGCCCCTGCATAGTCTCACAAGAGACAGCTATCTTTGGGTCCTTTCAGCAAAATCTTGCTAGTGTATGCAATGGTGTCAGCGTTTAGAAGCTGATTATGGGATGGATCCCTGGATACTGCAGTCTCTAGATGGTCCATCCTTTCATCACAGCTCCGAACTTTGTCTCTGTAACTCCTTCCCTGGGTGTTTTGTTCCCAATTCTAAGAAGGGGCACAGTGTCCACATTTTGGTCTTCATTCTTCTTGAGTTTCATGCGTTTAGCAAATTGTATCTTATATCTTGGGTATCCTAAGTTTTGGGCTAATATCCACTTATCAGTGAATACATATTGTGTGAGTTCCTTTGTGATTGTGTTACCTCACTCAAGATGATGCCCTCCAGGTCCATCCATTTGGCTATGAATTTCATAAATTCATTATTTTTAATAGCTGAGTAATACTCCATTGTGTAAATGTACCATAATTTCTGTATCCATTCCTCTGTTGAGGGACATCTGGGTTCTTTCCAGCTTCTGGCTATTATAAATAGGGCTGCTATGAACATAGTGGAGCATGTGTCCTTCTTACCGGTTGGGACATCTTCTGGATATATGCCCAGAAGAGGTATTGCTGGATCCTCCAGTAGTACTATGTCCAATTTTCTGAGGAACCGCCAGACTGATTTCCAGAGTGGTTGTACAAGCTTGCAATCCCACCAACAATGGAGGAGTGTTCCTCTTTCTCCACATCCTCGCCAGCATCTGCTGTCACCTGAATTTTTGATCTTAGCCATTCTGACTGGTGTGAGGTGGAATCTCAGGGTTGTTTTGATTTGCATTTCCCTGATGATTAAGGATGTTGAACATTTTTTCAGGTGCTTCTCTGCCATTCGGTATTCCTCAGGTGAGAATTCTTTGTTCAGTTCTGAGCCCCATTTTTTAATGGGGTTATTTGACTTTCTGGAGTCCACCTTCTTGAGTTCTTTATATATATTGGATATTAGTCCCTTGTCTGATTTAGGATAGGTGAAGATCCTTTCCCAATCTGTTGGTGGTTTTTTTGTCTTATTGATGGTGTCTTTAGCCTTGCAGAAGCTTTGTAGTTTCATGAGGTCCCACTTGTCAATTCTCGATCTTACAGCACAAGCCATTACTGTTCTATTCAGGAATTTTTCCCCTGTGCCCATATCTTCAAGGCTTTTCCCCACTTTCTCCTCTATAAGTTTCAGTGTCTCTGGTTTTATGTGAAGTTCCTTGATCCACTTAGACTTGACCTTAGTACAAGGAGATAGGAATGGATCGATTCGCATTCTTCTACATGTTAACAACCAGTTGTGCCAGCACCATTTGTTGAAAATGCTGTCTTTCTTCCACTGGATGTTTTTAGCTCCCTTGTCCTCTTCCAGTTCTTGCATTTACATTTACTATAGTTCTCCTGGATGGATTACCTGTGCTGTCTTGTATCAGTTCATCTTGTTAAACTGAGGTTTTAAAGGCCCTTGAAATTGCCTTTTAAATTCTACAGTTGCTATATTCAGGACAGTTTTAAGAACTCTTATTGAAATCCTTTTTCTTCAGTGAAGAGATCTTTTTTTTTTTTTTTAAAGATTTATTTATTTATTATATGTAAGTACACTGTAGCTGTCTTCAGACGCACCAGAAGAGGGTATCAGATCTCATTACAGGTGGTTGTAAGCCACCATGTGGTTGCTGGGATTTGAACTTCGGACCTTTGGAAGAGCAGTCGGGTGCTCTTACCCACTGAGCCATCTCACCAGCCCCGTGAAGAGATCTTTTAAATCTCTGGAATTCGGTGAAGTCAATCAGAACTTTAAACCACCTTCCAAGTAGGAAATGGCATACATGCATGCTGAGTATGTCTATGACCTTTGAACTAGCTGTCCCATGCTGGCTGCAAAGCAATATCATGGCACAGTACTGTCAAGGTCTTGAAATAAGACAGCCAAGCTAAGTGACAATGGATAAAAGCCAAAGAGAAGAGTGGCAATGAACACGATTCTGTCACATTCTATGAAGTATATCAAGTCATAGTCTCGGTAGTTCCGAACATCTTACTGCTAGTTGCATAGACAGAGGAAATCCAAAGTAGATTCAGAGCAAATAAAAGTTTTTCTTCTAGAATCCAAATAGCTCCCGTGTTGTCAGGGAGACCTCTATGAATTAACAGAAAAAAAAAAGGACTGCAAAATGCAGAATAGGAAAGGAAACTAGTATTAGGTTCATGTGTGACAGACATGCCAACTTCTGTTTTAGAAGTGGGAACTTCGGCAAAGTAGGTTCTCTTCAGTCCCTCAGGGCTAGTCCTACAGTTTGTTTTCTCCTGACTAATGTTCAATGTATGTATTAGGCTGCCAGTGGTTTATAATTTTAGAAGGCTTAATGTATTATGTTGAGGGGTGTCAAGATACATACAAAGAAATGAGGGTCAGAGGACAAGAAATACAGTAACAAGGAATACTAGATTAAAATTGAGAAAATAAGAGAACAGAAAATTCTGTGAATAAAGTTTGGTGCTAGGAGGCCGATACTGTGATAAAACTTAAGATACCATTAGCCTGTGTGTACAGAGTTCTGGGGTTCAAGGAAGGTAGAAAAACAAACCTGAGCACATCTCCTCACTGAACTTGTACAATCGAGAAGTAGTAATCATGGAACAGTCACTTCTATTAACAACTGGCTAGGTTTAACTGTGTTGCTGATGTTGAGTTATCAATACTGGGATCATGAATTAGACAAATTCAGGCATGTAGTTTCAAGCAGTGATGACCCTAGAAAGGACTATACATTGTGGAGTGTATCCTGGCAGGGTTCACAATGCAAAGACAACTTGCCATGTAAAAAAAAAAATGTACTCCTGGCAAGAGGAAAGTGGCCCCGAGTTGAGGCTGCCTAATTTTATTATTCAACTTAGTTTACCTCTTTCCTAGAACTAAGCAAACAAAGCGGAGGAGAAAGGATCAGTGTGACTTATTCAGTTTCTTTAATACAGAAAAAAATGCATCTAGGGAAAGAGGAGACACCTTGCCCAATAATGGAAAGAAGCCTACCATGGCTACACAGGCTAGGGAAGGATGTAAGGAGGTTAAAGGTGAACGAAAGATTCATCCAGAAAGGCTAGAATTTACAGGGCTATACTTCAGGACTTAAGAATGAAGCATGGACAGCAGATGCTGGCGAGGATGTGGAGAAAGAGGAGCACTCCTTCATTGTTAGTGGGATTGCAAGCTTGTACAACCATTCTGGAAATCAGTTTGGCAGTTCCTCAGGAAATTTGGACATAATACTACCAGAGGATCCAGCAATACCTCTCCTGGGCATATATCCAAAGATGTCCCAACTGGTAAGAAGGACACATGCTCCACTATGTTCATAGCAGCCTTATTTATAATAGCCAAAAGCTGGAAAGAACCCAGATGCCCCTCAACAGAGGAATGGATACAGAAAATGTGGTACATTTACACAATGGAGTACTACTCAGCTATTAAAAGGAATGAATTTATGAAATTCCTAGGCAAATGGAATTTGGAGGGACTTGGAGGGCATCATCCTGAGTAAGGAACCCAATCACAAAGGAACTCACACAATATGTACTCACTGATAAGTGGATATTAGCCCAAAAACTTAGGATACCCAAGATATAATATACAATTTGTCAAACGCATGAAACTCAAGAAGAACGAAGACCAAAGTGTGGACACTGTGCCCCTTCTTAGAATTGGGAACAAAACACCCGTGGAAAGAGTTACAGAGATAAAGTTTGGAGCTGTGACGAAAGGATGGACAATCTAAAGACTGCCATATCCAGGGATCCATCCCATAATCAGCTTCCAAACGATGACACCATTGCATATACTAGCAAGATTTTGCTGAAAGGACCCAGATATAGCTGTCTCTTGTGAGACAAGGCCAGGGCCTAGCAAACACAGAAGTGGATGCTCACAGTCAGCTATTGGATGGATCACAGGGCCCCCAATGGAGGAGCTAGAGAAAGTACCCAAGGAGCTAAAGGGGTCTGCAACCCTATAGGTGGAACAACAATATGAACTAACCAGTACCCCCCTGGAGCTCGTGTCTCTAGCTGCATATGTATCAAAAGATGGCCTAGTCGGCCATCACTCGAAAGAGAGGCCCATTGGACTTGCAAACTTTATATGCCCCAGTACAGGGGAACGCCAGGGCCAAAAAGGGGGAGTGGGTGGGTAGGGGAGTGGGGGGGGGAGTGTATTGGGGACTTTTTGGATAGTATTGGAAATGTAAATGAGGAAAATACCTAATAAAAAATGAAAAAAAAAAAAAAGAATGAAGCATGGTCATCCCAATCCAACATCCATGTGTTTGTTTTAGAGAGCATTTCATACTGAATGAAGGAGAAAGGCAGTTAACCAAGCCCACATCTTGTTTCTGCATATTCTTCTATTTGAGCCAATCCTTTTATTTTCTGGCAATTTGTGTTTTCTAAAATGCTTCTACATAGTATGTTATTTATGCCTACAATTAATTCCTTTGGATAAAAAGAATCATGGTTATTTCTACCCCATTTAGCATGTAGTGTAGACATGTATGAGTGGACTTATGTCTATGGGGTTTCAAGTGTGGAGGACAGAGTGGATGCTCGGTGTCTCTCTCATCACTCATCATTGTATGTTTGAGACAAAGTCTCTCATATAACTGGAAATTCACAGATGATGGTAAGCTGACAGGCTAGTAGCCCATGCATTCTCCTGTCTCTACCTCCCAGTACAAAGATCAAATAAGTCTAGCTTTTGATTGTGGTGCTGAGAGTTAAAACTCATCTTTCACACTCACACAGCAAGTACTGTACCCACTGAGCCAACACCACAGCCCCCCTAGCTCTATCTTAAGGAACAATATTGGAATTTGAAGTTCTATTTTCTTAAAAGGATGTATTAGAACCAGAGCATGGTTTTCCTAAATTTTTTATGACTGGAATATGAAACTTTTGATTTATTTTGTGGTACAAGTAAAATCCAGTAAAGAAATATCAGGTATACTTTTCACTTTATTAGTCTTATTCACCACTGTACTTTTGAAGACACGGAATACAAATTTCAAATAACTGGAACTTCAGGCTTAGGCAAAGATAACAATAGCTACCTTTTTAAGAAGTCTTGGAACATTCAGTTGTGAAGCTAAATTTTTTATACTATAATCATTTATAGAAAATTCAATTTTATCATGTTAAAGGTATCTATTAAAGATAGACGTACAGAAACACTATCTCATATTTATTTTTGCTAAATTCACCATAATATACTGAAGATATTTGGAGAATCTTCTTGCCTGCTTTATGTTGCTATGATAAATATTATGACCAAAGCAACTTGTGGAGGAAAGGGTTATTTGGATTACAGTTTATTGTCCATCACTAAGTGGAACCAAAGCAGAAACTTGTAGCAAGAACTGATGTAAGATAACAAGAAACAAAGTTGCTTCCTGACCCATTATCCATAGGTTGCTCAAATGTCTGGAGTGGCACTGCATACAGTGGTGTGCACCCTTTCAGATCTTCACTAAACGTCCACACAAACTTCCATAGCATGGAGGCTGTTTCTTGGAGATGGTTTTTCAACTGAGTTTCCTCTTCCCATATGACTCTAGGTTGTGTCAACTTGCCAACAACAACAGCAGCTACAAACAACCAATGAAAACAAACAAACACTAAGCAGGGGAATAAAAACATTTATGGATAAGCTATTAACGTCTTTGGTTATATCATCTGTCTAAGTACTGGGCTTTATGCTTGGTACTTTTTTATGCCAACATGGTTCTTGTCTTTACATAGATATATTAAAATCTGAGAAATGCACACAGTGATGATCATGATAAAATACTGCCGCAGAATTGATGGAATGAATAAAAACACAAAGAGATAGAAAGTGAATTTCTTTAAACTATAAACTTTAATTTTTTCATTCTGGAGATGCTTTACTATATATAAGTTTTTCTACCCAGTTAACTTTATTTATAGGTACTTCATTCATCATATAACTAAAAGTGATTTCTATTTACTGTCCCTAAAATTTCAGGCAAGTGTATATGTGACTGGTACTAATTATCACCTCACATATAATGGCTTCAGAATTTCCCTAATTGTTGTTCAAGATACAGAAGAGGAATGGGAAATGTTTGGATGACGCATCTCTGGATGGCAAAATGTTCCATTATCTTCCTCCTATCTCAGAACAGAGTGACAACTCCTGATAGGATCTCTGGAGTGACCAAGCAATAAGCCAGTAATTTAATGAATCCCCAGAAAGGAGCTGCTTCAAGATTTGTTCTGCACTTATTGGGATATTTACAATGACACTCAGTACCTTCACATTATCTAGGATTCCATGGAGCTGATTGAGACTGAGAATAAAATGTGATTATTTTTCAAAAAGGAAGGAGATATTTCTTAGTCTTCTTCTATAAACAAGATCTTTAAAGAAGCTTACTGTGTGTGTGTGTTTTTTTAACGTTCTTGTGTTATTTTTTCTGATGAAGCATCTCCAATCCTCACTGAGATTGTGCCATTCGTTCTACTGAGCTGGAAAAGATTCTGTGAGGTTGTGATTGTTCTTTTGATGGGAACATAAGACATAATTGACACAAATGGCCTGTTAGGGAACACTCAGTTCTAAAAATACTCACCTTCTTAATATGAGATCCACCTTAGTAGACACAACTGGGACGAGTATCCAATTCTTGTAGGAGTCCTTCTCTGTGATTTATTTGTTATGTCTCAAATATCTACACACCATTATTTTTCTTCCTTGAAATGAGTAACCTATCCAATTATATGCTCCTCATAGACACTTGAGATGTAACCAACAAATAACAGATGTGCTTGATGTCACAAGCTTGCTTAAATTATTGAGAAAGTCCCTGGTTTTAGTGCTAACACATATATAACAATTCAAAGCATTCAAGTGCAACAAAGCCCAATGAGGTCATGGGTCATCCCACAAAGACTAATGGAGAGCTATCTATAGTGTAAACACTTTAGGCAGCAATCCTAGAAATGGCAGATCATTTGTCATGCAGTAGGGACAAACACCATTAGTCTTTAGATGCGAAATAGCTGGTAGGAAGGTAGAAATCTCAGGAAGGACAGATGGAGAGGTAGGAAGAAGTAAAGCTGTGGGCTTCTTTATAAGCGTTTGCTGATCATCAGTGTGATGGGATAGACTGCACAGTGCCAAGATATGGGGATGGAGAATAAGTCAACATATAAACAGCATGAGCTCACAATAATGACAAGCTTTAACGCCACAACCATGGAGGAGACTGGCCTATGTGGCCTGCAGGTATCATTAAGGATAATATAGCAGGTTTCAGCAATAGGATCTCTGAGTCAAGAGGAAGTGAGGAAAGAAATGAAGTCAGAAAGTTTGATGGACTAGATTTTTATGTCTGGACCCCTCCCCAAAATGTACAAGTGGAGGCCTTAACTCCAAGTGTGTAATTGATATAAGGAAGTAATTAGGGTTAAATGAGATAATAAAATTGGAGCCCTAATCTGATGACATTGATTTGTTTATTTGAGTTCTTGTTTTGCTTTGTTTTAGTTTGTCATTTGTGTTTTGTCTTGTTGCTGCTATTGTATTTATTTGTATTTATTTTTGAGACAGTTCATTGTGTAGTCCTACCTGGCCTGGAGCTTGTTATGTGCAAGATGCTTGCCTGAAACATTTAAGAACAGTGTTGCCTTGTGATGCTGAGTGCTGGAATTACAGGCATGCACTGCTACAATTGTTAGGATTAATGTCTTTTGTTTTTTAAATTGCATTAATATTAGTGCGGGTGTGATACGTACAGATGTGTGTCAAGGTCAGAAGACAACTTTGTACAGTGAGTATTCTTTTCACCTTCTTATGGGTGCTGGCAATCAAACCATATTCCAGTCCTTTCTGGAAAGCACTTTTACCTATCTCGCTAGGTCCCATGGTGTGTAAGAGAAAAAAGAAATCTTCCCACAGTGCAAAGGCCACAGGGCACACAGTGAGAAAGTAACAGTCTGCAACGCTCACTGGATACCAGCCCTTTTGGAAACTTAGTGATGAATTCAAAGTCTCCAGATCTATGAAAAAATAAATTTCACTTGCTTAACTCACCACAGTCCTGGGTGCTTTGTTATGGCAGCCTGAGAAGACTAAAACACCAAAAGTTTTGCCACACATAGAAATTAGAAAGGGAGTTATGTAGTTTCACGTTTCTAGTCAACAGAGGTGTTTAAAGCCAGCACATTAGACTTTATATTTCTCAGTGGGATGTAAGATGCAGGAGACTTGGGAGCTATTCTAGTACTGCTATATCTTCAATTCCTAGAACACGGTAGGAGTTCAATAAACATTGGGTGAGTCAATTTCACTTTATAGAGACTGCCCAGAAACCTGCACATGGGACATTTGTGGGGAAAATCAGAAGATATAATACATCATGTGATGGCATTTGGCATGAAGAAGACACAGTACTAATATAATACCCAACACAAAGAATCTTGCAGAAGCCATTGTGATGCAGCCTCTAAAGTTTCAGAGCAAAGGTCATTTCCCAGACTCCCTGTTTAAAGCACAGTGCGAGACTTTGGTTGTCATTCAAAAGCAAGACATATAAAAGGTTCTGATGAATTCTTTACTTTCCAAGAAAACAACAATTATTTTAAAATGTATAAACAAAATAGATCATGACCCAGTGATAGCTCTTCACAGTTTTCAGCTTTATATGGAAACACAAAAATATCAGGATTCCTAAATCAATTGTTAATAACAAAAAAACTGCTGGACGTATCACTATCCAAAACCTCGAATTTTACAGATTTGGATGTAGCACCTGAAAAAGTATTTGAGAGCTACATCCTAATCTGCAGAGAGAGAGAGAGAGAGAGAGAGAGAGAGAGAGAGAGAGAGAGAGAGAGAGAGAGAGAGAGAAGCCTCAAAGCCCATCCAGTGACATACTTCTCCAACGAAGTCACGTTTCTTTTGTTTGTTTGTTTGTTTACTTTTATTAGATATTTTCTTCATTTACATTTCAAATGCTACCCCAAAAGTCCCCTATACTCTCCCCCTGCCCTGCTCCCCAACCCACCCACTCCCACTTCCTGACCCGGCATTCCCCTGTACTGGAGCATATGATCTTCACAAGACCAAGGGCCTCTCTTCCCATTTATGGTTGACTAGGCCATCTTCTGCTACATATGCAACTAGAGAAACAGTGAAGCCACACTTCTTAATTATTTTCTTTTCTTTTGTATTTTCTTTTCTTTTATTTTTTAATTAGATATTTTCTTTAGTTTCATTTCAAATGTCATTTCCTAGTTTTCTCTCCAAAAATCTCCTATCCCCCACCCCCACCCCCACCCACTTCCTGGCCCTGGCATTCCCCTATAATAGAGAATAGAGCCTTCACAGGACCAAGGGCCTCTCCTCCCACTAATGACTAACTAGGCCATCCTCTGCTATATATGCAGCTAGAGCCATGAGTCCCACCATGTGTTTTCTTTGATTGGTGGTTTAGTCCCAGGGAGCTCTTGGGGGTTCAAAGAGTTCTACTCTCTGTTGACAAAGCTTTGACATATATGAGCCCATGCGGCCATTCTTATTCAAACCACCACAGTGGTAGATGAGAAAGTAGGGAATAGTCTTGAACTCATTGGCACAGAAAAAGGCTTTTCTGAAGTAGGAAAAAAACCATCAGTGCAGGCACTAAGAAAAACAGGTAGTAAATGAGACCTCATGAAACTGAAAAGCTTCAGTACAGCAAGGGACACTGTCATCCAGGCAAAATGAGAGGCTACAGATGGGGAAGACTTTTACCAACTACATATCCAGTAGAGGACTGATTTCTCAAATATGTAGAGAACTCAAGACTAGAAACATCTGGGCATCAAGAAAACAAATAACACAGCTAAAAAAAAAAATAGGGTGCTGATTTAAATAGAAAGAGATGAAGTTCATACCCAGTGCTGCTTGGGTGTCCAAGAACCTGAGAATAGATAACCCAGGGACACAGGGGAAAGACATACACTGCTTTCTACTAAAGAAATATAGTCATAAAAAGACTTCTAATAGCATTCTGCTATACTCACAGATCAATGTTTTGCTCAGCCATCATTAGGGAAGATTCCTCTGGCAGCCATTGGGAACAAGTACAGAGATACATAGCCTGACAATGTGTGTGTGGGGGGGGAGAGAGAGAGAGAGAGAGAGAGAGAGAGAGAGAGAGAGAGAGAGAGAGAGAGAGAGAGAGAGAGAGAGAGAGAGAGAGAGAGCTTGGGATACACAACCAAAAAGGGATGTTTTCACCACTTCCTCCACCACCCATGACTTCATAGTATAAGGAAATCTTCAGATGATGATGAGGAAAGAGTGTGAGAGCCATAGGGGAGTGGGATACCAAGGAATCAAAGCTTCATAGATATAACAAAGCCGGAACATACAAAAGCACAGAGACTGTGGCAGCATGCCCAGAACCTGCATGGACCTGGTCCAGATGAGATCCTAGAACTGAAAGGAGAAGTGGACATATAACCTATCCTTAAGCCAGACACCACCTCTGATAGTGTCTTGATAGCTGCTAACTGATAGGCACTAACGAACAAAAAACTAATTTTCTCCAAGGGTGCCTCTCCTGGGAAAAAGCCAAATAGCAGATAGCAGATAGCAGATAGCAGATAGCCAAAACAAAACAAACTCAAAGGCATCTTTGGAGTTCTTTGTCTTTTAAGGCTAGGTCAGAATGAAATTCTAGTTGGTTGATTGGTTTTTGTTTGGCTTTTTCTATATTGTGAGTCCTTTTCTGGTTTTGAGATTGTGTGGGATGTGGAATCTCTCTCTCTCTCTCTCTCTCTCTCTCTCTCTCTCTCTCTCTCTCTCTCTCTCTCTCTTCTCTCTGTCTGTCTCTGTCTGTCTGTCTGTCTGTCTGTCTGTCTGTCTGTCTGTCTCTCTCTCTGTGTGTGTGTGTATGTTTGTGTGTGAATAAGTGGGTCTCTGCATCACTATGCATTTTTTCTGTTTTTTTATTCAGCCATTTTTCTCTTGTTTAGGTATTTTGTCAAACTAATTTATTTTTATCATTTTTATTTTATTTTATTATTACTTATTTGGCCCTTTGTTTTCTAAAAAGAGAGAAAATGGAGGAGAGCAAAGAGACAAAAAGAGGAGAACAAAGTGAGGAATAGGAGAAAGGAAACTGTAAACAGAATATATTGTATGAAAAAGTCTATTTTCAATAAAAGAAAAAACAAATTATTAATATTATAAATACTATGTGTTTCATGTATAAGTATAGAAATCAGCACTTGATATAAGCCTAAGGCTTCACACACATGCTAAACAAATGTTCTTTACCAGAATCGTATACAACAGCTTGCACATTCAGGGATTTTATAGTTAATTTCATACAGGTACTTAGGAACAAACACTGCAGCACAAGAACAGTTTACAGTATGGTTTGTGCCATTTGTTAATTTAATAATTAATTAGTCATAGCAAATCCTTAGCAATGAAAACAAGGTCAAAGAGACAAGACATTTGTTGTATAGCACAAGAGGCTATGGTATGGATGCACATATTTAACTTGTTACAAAGCAATAATAAATCAGGATCAATATTCTGTGTCACATAATTGATAGTTTCTTGATTTTAAACACTTTGAAAATCCTTATTATTAATAATGTTGAATTATTGCATTACTATTATATGTACCCTAGAATATTAAATACCTACCTAGAGTGAATAGAACAAAATAATTGTGTATCATAAACATTACTTAAAAATAGAGACATGTCAGGGAAAACTAGGTTTTGATGAGATGAGAGCTGGAACCTTCAGACCTCCTGACAGTCATCAACAACTTAGCCCCCAAGTGTTCAGCACAGATAAAAGTGAAAACTATGCCTGCATTTAGCATAATCAAACTCCCAAAAATCTAAATAAAGAAAATATGTAAAAGTAGCTAAAGAATAAAAGACCTATTACTTACAGGAGGATATTGGTAGAAAGTATCCCTTGCATTTTATATTGAATAATGATGAAAGTTAATTTAATAATTTTTTCTTTTTTTCTTTTTTCTTTTTTAAATTTTATTAGATATTTTTTATATATATTTCAAAGTTCCCTATACCCTCCCTCCACCCTGCTCCCCTACCCACCCACTCCCGCTTCTTGGCCATGGAATTCTCCTGTACTGGGGCATATAAAGTTTGCAATACCAAGGGGCCTCTCTTCCCAGTGATGGCCAACGAGGCCATCTTCTGCTACATATGCAGCTAAAGATGTGAGCTCTGAGGGTACAGGTTAGTTCATATTATTGTTCCACCTATAGGGTTGCAGATCCCTTCAGCTCCTTAGGTGCTTTCTCTAGCTTCTCCATTGGGGGACCTGTGATCCATCTTATAGATGACTGTGAGCATCCACTTCTGTATTTGCCAGGAACTGGCAGAGCCTCATATGAGACAGCTATACTAGGGTCTCCTCAGTAAAATCTTGCTGGCATATGCAATAGTGTCTGGGTTTGGAGGCTGATTATGGGGTGGATCCCCGGGTAGGGTAGTCTCTGGATAGTCCATCCTTTTGACTTGGCTCCAAACTTTGTCTCTGTAACTGCTTTCATTAGTATTTTGTTCCCTATTCTAAGGAGGAATGAAGTATCAACCCATTGGTCTTCCCTCTTCTTGATTTTCTTGTGTTTTGCAAATTGTATCTTGGGTGTTCTATGTTTCTGGGCTAATATCCTCTTATCAGTGAGTGCATATCGAATGACTTCTTTTGTGATTGGGTTACCTCAATAAGTATGATATCCTCCAACTACATCCATTTGTACAAGAAATTCATAAATCCATTGTTTTTAATAGCTGAGTAGTACTCCATTGTGTAAATGTACCACATTTTCTGTATCCATTCCTCTGTTGAGGAACACCTGGGTTCTTTCCAGCTTCTGGCTATTATAAATAGGGCTGACATGAACATAGTGGAGCTTGTGTTTTTATTATCAGTTGGAACTTCTTCTGGGTATATGCCTAGGAGAGGTAGTGCTGGATCTTACGGTAGTACTATGTCTAATTTTCTGAGGAAACTCCAGACTTATTTCCAGAGTCAACACTCAATCCCACCAGCAATGGTGAAGTGTTTCTCTTTCTCCACATCCTCGCCAACATCTGCTGTCACCTGAATTTTTGATCCTACCCATCCTGACTGGTGTGAGGTGGAATCTCAGGGTTGTTTTGATTTGCATTGCCTGATGATTAAGGATGTTGAACATTTTTTTCAGGTGCTTCTCAGCCATTCGGTATTCCTCAGCTGAGAATTCTTCATTTGGCTCTGAACCCCATTTTTAATGGGGTTATTGGAATTTCTGGAGTCCAGCTTCTTAAGCTCTTTGTATAAATTGGATTAGTCCACTATCAGATTTAGGATGGGTAAAATCCTTTCCCAATCTGTTGGTGGCCTTTTTGTCTTATTGACAGTGTCTTTTGCCTTATAGAAGCTTTGTAATTTTATGAAGTCTCATTTATCAATTCTTGAGCTTACAGCACAAGCCATTGCTGTTCTGTTTAGGAATTTTCCCCCTGTGCTCGTATCTATGAGAGATTTCCCCACTTTCTCCTCTATTAATTTCAGTGTCTCTGATTTTGTGTGGTTGTGTGTGGTTTTGATCCACTTAGACTTCTGCTTTGAACAAGGAGATAAGGAGATAAGAATGGATCAATTCACATTCTTCTACAAGAAGTTGTACCAGCACCATTTGTTGAAAATGCTGTCTTTTTTCCACTGGATGGTTTTAGCTCCCTTGTCAAAGATCAAGTGACTATAGGTGTGTAGATTCATTTCTGGGTCTTCCATTCTGTTCCATTGATCTACCTGTCTGTCACTGTACCAGTACCATGCAGTTTTTATCACAATTGCTCTGTAGTACAGCTTTAGGTCAGGCATGGTGATTCCACCAGAGGTTCTTTTATTGTTGAGAATAGTTTTTGATATCCTAGGTTTCTTATTATTCCAGATGAATTTGCAAATTGCCCTTTCTATCTCAGTGAAGAATAGATTTGGAATTTGATGGGGATTACATTAATCTGTAGATTGCTTTAGTCAGGATAGCCATTTTTACTGTACATGGGAGATCTTTCAATCTTCTGAGATCTTCAATTTCTTTCCTCAGAGACTTGAAGTTCTTATCATACAGATCTTTCACTTCCTTAGTTAGAGTCACACCAAGGTATTTTATATTATTTGTGACTATTGTCGAGGGTGTTTCCCTAATTTCTTTCTCAGTCCGTTTATCATTTGTGTAGACAAAGGCCATTGATTTACTTGAGTTAATTTTATATCCAGCTACTGTACTGAAGCTGTTTACCAGGTTTAGGAGTTCTCTGGTAGAATTTTTGGGGTCACTTATATATAATATCATATCATCTGCAAATAGTGATATCTAGATTTCTTCCTTGTATCCCCTTGATGTCCTTTAGTTGTGGAATTGCTCTGGCTAGAACTTCAAGTACTATATTGAATAGGTATGGAGAAAGTGGTCAGCCTTGTCTAGTCCCTGATTTTAATGAGATTGCTTCCAACTTCTCTCAATTTACATTGATGTTGGCTACTGGTTTGCTCTAGATTGCTTTTATTATGTTTAGGTATGAGATTTGAATTCCTGGTCTTTCCAAAACTTTATCATGAAGGGGTGTTGAATTTTGTCAAATGCTTTCTCTGCATCTAACGAGATGATCATGTGGTTTTTGTCTTTTAGTTTGTTTATATAGTGGATTAAGTTGATGGATTTCCATATATTAAACCATCCGTGCATCCCTGGGATGAAGCCTACTTGGTCATGATGGATGATCATTTTAATGTGTTCTTGGATTCGGTATGCAAGGATTTTATTGAATATTTTTCCATCAATATTCACAAGGGAAATTTGTCTGAAGTTCTCTTTCTTTGTTGGATCTTTGTGGTGTTTAGGTATCAGAGTAATTGTGGCTTCATACAATGAATTGGATAGAGTACCTTCTATTTCTATTTTGTGGAATAGTTTGAGGAGAGTTGGAATTAGGTCTTCTTTGAAGGTATGATAGAACTCTGAACTAAACCCATCTGTTCCTGGGCTTTTTTTGGTTGGAAGACTATTGATGACTGCTTCTATTTCTTTAGGAGAAATGGGACTCTTTGGATCGTTAATCTGATCCTGATTTAACTTTGGTACCTGGAATATATCTAGGAAGTTGTCCATTTCATCCAGGTTTTCCAGTTTTGGTGAGGATAGCCTTTTGTAGTAGGATCTGATGATGTTTTGAATTTCCTCAGGTTCTGTTGTTATGTCTCCTTTTTCATTACTGATTTTGTTAATTAGGATACTGTCCCTGTGCCCTCTAGTTAGTCTGGCTAACAGTTTATCTATCTTGTTGATTTTCTCAAAGAACTGGCTCCTGGTTTGTTTGATTCTTTAAATAGTTCTTTTTGTTTCCACTTGGTTGATTTCAGCCCTGAGTTTGATTATTTCCTGCCATCTACTCCTCTTGGGTGAATTTGCTTCCTTTAGTTCTAGAGCTTCTAGGTGTGCTGTCACGCTGCTAGTGAGTGTATGCTCTCTCTAGTTTATTTTTGGAGGCACTCAGGGTATGAGTTTTCCTCTTAGAACTGACTTCATTGTGTCCCATAAGTTTGGGTATGTTGTGGCTTCATTTTCATTCAACTCTTAAAAAGTCTTTAATTTCTTTCTTTATTTCATCCTTGACCAAGGAATCATTGAGGAGAGTGTTGTTCAGTTTTCACATGAATGTTGGCTTTCTATTATTTGTGTTGTTATTGAAGATCAGCCTTAGTCCATGGTGATCAGATAGAATGCATGTGATAATTTCAATATTTTTGCATCTGTGGAGGCCTGTTTTCTGACCAATTATATGGTCAATTTTGGAGGAGGTACAATGTGGCACTGAGTAGAAGGTATATCCTTTTGTTTTAGGATCAAATGTTCTGTAGATATCAATTAAACCTATTTGTTTCATAACTTAGGTTAGTGTCCATGTGTCTCAGCTTAGTTTCTGTTTCCAGGATCTGTCCATTGATGAGAGTGGGGTGTTGAAGTCTCCCACTATTACAGTGTGAGGTGCAATGTGTGCTTTGAGCTTTACTAAAGTGACTTTAATGAATGTGGCTGCCCTTGCATTTGGAGCATAGATATTCAGAATTGAGAGTTCATCTTGGTAGATTTTACCTTTGATGTGTATGAAGTGCCCCTCCTTGTCTTTTTTGATAACTTTGGGTTGAAGTCAATTTTATTCCATATTAGAATGGCTACTCCAGCTTGTTTCTTCAGACCATTTGCTTAGAAAATTGTTTTCCAGCCTTTCACTCTGAGGTAGTGTCTGTCCTTTTCCCTGAGGTGGGTTTCCTGTAAGCAACAAAATGTTGAGTCCTGTTAGTGTAGCCAGTCCATTAGTCTATGTCTTTTTATTGGAGAATTGAGTCCATTGATGTTAAGAGAAATTAAAGAAAAGTTATTATTGCTTCCTATTATTTTTGTTGTTAAAGTTGGGATTCTGGTCTTGCGGCTGTCTTCTTTTAGGTTTTTTGAAGGATTACTTTCTTGCTTTTTCTAGGGTGTAGTTTCCATCCTTGTGTTGGTGTTTTCCCTTTATTATCCTTTGAAGGGCTGGATTCATGGAAAGATATTGTGTGAATTTGGTTTTGTCATGGAATACTTTGGTTTCTCCATCTATGGTAATTGAGAGTTTTGTAGGGCATAGTAACCTGGGCTGGCATTTGTGTTCTCTTAGTGTCTGTATAACATCTGTCCAGAATCTTCTGGCTTTCATAGTCTTTGGTGAGAATTCTGGAGTAATTCTAATAGGCCTGCCTTAATATGTTACTTGACCTTTTTCCCTTACTGCTTGTAATATTCTGTATTTAGTGCATTTGTTGTTCTGATTATTATGTGTTGGGAGGAATTTCTTTTCTGGTCCAGTCTATTTGAAGTTCTGTAGGCTTCTTGTATGTTTATGGGCATCTCTTTTTAGGTTGGGGAAGTTTTCTTCTATAATTTTGTTAAAGATATTTGCTGGCCCTTTAAGTTGAAAATCTTCATTCTCATCTCCTCCTATTTTCTGTAGGTTTGGTCTTCTCATTGTGTCCTGGATTTCTTGGATATTTTGAGTTAGGATCTTTTTGCATTTTGCATTTTTCTTGATTGTTGTGCCGATGTTCTCTATGGAATCTTCTGCACCTGAGATTCTCTCTTCCATCTCTTGCATTCTGTTGCTGATGCAACAATGGTTTCAGATTTCTTTCCTAGCGCTCCTATCTCCAATTTTGTCTCACTTTGGGTTTTTTTTTTTTTATTGTTTCTACTTCCCTTTTTAGGTCTTGGATGGTTTTGTTCAATTCCATCGTCTGTTTGGTTGTGTTTTCCTGTAATTCTTTAAGGGCTTTTTGTGTTTCTTCTACCTGTTTAGCAGTGTTTGCCTGTAGTTCTTTAAGGGCTTCTATCTGTCTAGTAGTGTTCTACTGTAATTCCTTGAGGGATTTTTTGCTTCCACTTTAAGGGTTTCTATTTGTTTACCAGTGTTCTCCTGTATTTCTTTAAGTGAGTTATTAATGTCCTTCTTAAAATCTTCTACCACCATCATGAGATATTGTGAGGAGCGGGTGTGGCAGCAGTCCCAAGGACTGCAGCCAAGTCTTATGACTTGCACCTGACTTCCTCATACACCTGAAAATAAGCTGCGTCCATCGTGAGAACTTCGCAGGTGCACCATGATGCAAGATCGGACCATATGACGAGTGATGATTCTGGCCAATGGACTGCTGTTACATGGACTGGGCTGATGTGGTGTGGCTGAGGGGTTATATAAGGGATTGCGATTGGGCAAGAAGGAGAGAGATTTTTTTCCTGCATGTATGTTGAAAGGTTCCTGAATAAATTGCTTTGAGAAGAATGCTGTGTAGTCACTCTTTTCTGCTGGTTGGAGACAGAAGCGACAAATGGTGGTCCATACAGGCACATTCCGAACTCATCACAGTCAGGGGCAGCTAGCTGGTAAGTACCCAGGGAAGTGGGACAAGTTAAGTTCTCCAATTGAGATGATAAGGTTCTCGGTTTTGGGACAAGTTGCACCAAGCACCATGGGGAATTCAACCTCAGGTCAAACAGTGTGCCAAGCCCTTAAGGACTTGCTGAAAGTGAAAGGAATCGGGCTGAAAAAGGAGACCCTGGAGAACTCTTTAAAAGCAGTGGATCAGGTCACTCCTTGGTTCCCTGTATCAGGACATCTTACAGGGCCCAGTTGGGAGAAGTTAGGGAAGGACTTGAAGTTTGCAGAAGAACAGCGAGTTCTCGCTAAAGGGGTGCTGCCAGTGTGGAAGCTAGTACAGAATTGTATTGAGGATAAGGGAAGATGTGGAGCGGAACTCAAAAAGGGCAATGAGGCACTAAATCAGGTGAGAGAGGAACGATCCCAAAGGCAGAGGCAGAAGGAAGTTCCAGTGATGGGGATATGTCTGAGGACAGTCTAGAGAAAGTGAAAATGAAAGTAGAACCTTCGGGGCCAGGGCCACCTTGGCCACCTCTGTATGCCCCTGATGGAGCATTGGGTCATAGTCTGCATCCAGAAACCTGGAGGGAACTGTGAGCCCAGTGCTTTCCTGTATTTCAGGATGCACAAGGAGGTCATTATCACGAGCCACTTGATTGGAAGATTGTTCAAAGATTAGTGGAAGGGGTTCGTACTTACGGTGTCAGTGCTGCTTTTGTAAGAGTCCAATTAGAGAACCTGCACAGCTACTGCATGCCTCCAAGCGATTGTCTCCAGGCTAGACTGGAAGGCATTTTTCATTGAGTTTGCTGCCGAGCAAGCAGCGATCAATGCTGGCAATGGCCAGCCAGCCTGGGATCAAGACATGCTGCTGGGACAAGGGAAATTTGTAGCAGCTCAAACTAATTATCCCATCCAAGTGTATGAGCAAATTAATAACATAGGGACTAAAGCCTGGGCATCTCTTCCGAATAGAGGAGAGGTGAGTGGGAACCTGACCAAGATTGTTCAGGGGCCCACAGAGCCCTTTGCTGACTTTGTGGCTCGTCTTGTAGAGGCAGGAGGCTGTGTTTTTGGAGACCCTGATGCTGCCATGCCTCTACTGAAGCAGCTGATTTTTGAACAGTGCACCAAAGAATGCAGGTGAGCAATTAATCCATATAAGCATAAAGGATTAGTGGTCTGGATGAAAATATGCAGAGAAATAGGAGGACCTCTTTCTAATTCTGGTCTGGCTGCCGCTGTCATTCAGATGTCACAAGGAAAAGGCAGCCAGCAGAATAATAAGTCTTTTAAATGTGGACAGCCAGGCCACATGAAACATCAATGCCCACAATTGAGTGGTGCCAGAAACCAGTAACCAAAAGTGCCCGGGTTATGTCTTAGATGCAAAAAGAGAAATCATTGAGTCAGTGAGTGTAGGTCAGTCAAAGATATTCATGGACAGCCTCTTGCTCCTGGATATGGTGGTGCCCGGCCAAAAAAACTTGAAAGGGGGTCCCAGACCCCAGGGCCCTCAAATATATGGGGCAGTAGCTGAGGGATGGCCCAGTTTGAGGCCACCGGTGCAATGGAGTCACCCCAGAGAGCAACAACAGGGAGTGCAGGGCTCGACCTCTGTTCCACCACCCGACTCATATTAACACCCCGCACAGGAGTCCAGATGGTGGACACAGACTTTAAAGGCCCACTGCCAGCTGATATGGTGGGACTGATTTGGGGAAGGTGCTCTGTTACCATGCAAGGATTAATAGTTCATCCAGGAGTAATTGATTCAGATTTTACAGGAAAGGTTAAGATTATGGTATCTTCCCCTAGAGGCATCGTTGCCATTTCCCCTGGTGATAGAATAGCTCAATTGCTCCTTTTGCCCAGCTGTCACTCTCAATTTCCAGCCAAAGATTCAGAATGGGGAGACAAAGAATTTGGCTCTACTGGGACCTCCAATATATTTTGCTCTCTAAATCTTGATACCTGACCCCTATTGAAGCTCAGGATTGAAGGAAAAGCTATATCTGTTTTTCTAGATACTGCTGCTGATCATAGTATCATCAGTACCAGAGACTGGCCCTCTGGTTGGCCTAAGCAATAGTCAGAACAAACTCTGAGAGGACTCGGGTACGCTCAGATGCCCAAAATGAGTTCCCACTTCCTATATTGGAAGGATGAGGAAGGACATTCTGGACAGTTTCAGCCATATGTGTTGGCTGTTCCGGTCTCTCTGTGGGGCTGTGATATGATGACTCAGATGGGCTTTGTTCTGACTAATAAAGGAGGTTATGACAGCAAGGCCTGTGACGTGATGCTGGACATGTGATATATTCCCGGAAAAGGGTTAGGGAAATTTCTGCAAGGTAGAACCTCTTCAGTGCTGGTTCACAATAAGAGTGATCAGGCCAGACTGGGTTTTTCCTAGGGGCCACTGAGGGAGCATTACCTATTACATGGAAGACTGAGGATCCAGTATGGGTTCCTCAGTGGCCACTCCCCTCAGAAAAATTAAAAGCTGTGAAAGAGCTGGTACAAGAACAACTGGAGTTGGGACATATTCGGCCCTCTATCTCCCTGGAATACTCCAATATTTGTTATAAAGAAAAAATCAGGAAAATGGAGACTTTTGCATGATTTGAGAGAAATAAATAAGCAAATGATCTTGATGGGGCCAGTACAGAGGGGGCTGCCATTGCCTTCGGCCTTGCCCCGAAATTGGCCCGTTATAGTTTTGGATATTAAAGATTGTTTTTTTCTCTATCCCGTTGCATCCAAATGATATGGTAAGATTTGCCTTTACTGTCCCCTCCCAAAATCATGCTGAACCTGATAAAAGGTTTGAGTGGACAGTTCTACCACAAGGGATGGTGAACAGTCCCACTATGTGTCAACTCTATGTTGATGCAGCTCTGAAAGGAGTTCGGGAGCAATTTCCAATGTGAAGTGTTATCACTATATGGATGATATACTTCTTGCCGCTCCCAGGGATGCCTTGCTTGATGAAGCTTATAGCTTTGTGGTAACCCAGTTGAAGGAATAGAATTTAGTAGTGGCCCCAGAGAAGGTGCAAAAGGATGTTGTAGTGAATTATTAGGAACAAAAATTACGGCAAAATATGTGTCCCCTCAAAAGATTCAGTTACGCACAGATGGATTATGCACCCTGGATGATTTTCAAAAGTTATTGGGAGATATTCAATGGGTCCGACCCTATCTCTCTTTGACCAATAAACAATTACAGCCATTATATGATATCTTACCAGGCAATACAGATTTAAATTCTCCCAGATATCTTACTGATGATGCTAGGAAGGCTTTGTTGTTAGTAAAACAGCGTATTCAGAGTGCTGCCTTAAAACGCCGAGATGAGTCCAAACAGTTTATCTTGTGTGTACTGCAAACAGAGTCGCAACCCACTGGGGTTTTATGGCAGGGAGCTCCCCTGTTATGGATACACCCAAAAATCTCCCCAGCCAAGACACTTGTTTATTATCCTGCCTCAGTAGCTCAGTTGGCTCTGATTGGTATACAGCAAAGCATGCAGTTTTTTGGAGTTGTACCTGAAAGTCTAATAGTACCATATAATGCTAAGCAAATTGAAGTGGTAAGCCACGGAGGATAATTGTGCTATTTTGAGGTGTAGTTTTCAAGGCCTTATAGATAATCATTACCCCAAGGATACAATATTACAGTTGGTTAAAGTACACCCAGTAATCTTTCCTTGTATTACTGCTAGAGATCCATTGCCAGATGCTCCTCTTGTTTTTACAGATGGTTCGAAAACAGGACAAGGAGCCTATTTAATAACAGGATCATCCCCAGTTACCATTCAGTTTCCCCATGCATCTCCACAAGTCATTGAATTGCAGATTGTGATTGAAGTATTTGAATTAATTCCAGGTCCCTTTAATTTGATTTCTGATAGTCAGTATGTTGTAAATATGCTGCAGTGTTTGGAGATAGTAGGCAAAATAAACTTGAGATCTACCATTGGAGAATTAGTTATTAAGTTGCAAAGAATTATTTTGAATCGGCATTCACCCTTTTTTATTCAACATATTCGTCCTCATACTGGATTGCCAGGACCCCTTGCAGAAGGGAATGATATAGTTAATAAAGCTTCCAGAAAATGCATAGCCTTTTTAATGGCCTCATCTATTGATTTGGCACATGATTTTCATGCACAATTTCATGTTAATTCAAAGACTTTGTCATCACGACTTAAAATTTCTCGAGCAGAGGCGAGAGAGATCATGAAGGTGTGCAAAACCTGTGCCCCTTTATTGCCTCTAGTCAGTGTGGGGGTTAACCCCCGGGGATTGCACCCCCTACATTTGTGGCAAATGGATATTACCCATTTTCTTGAATTTGGAAAGTTAAAATATATTCATGTTTCCATAGATACAGCCTCTGGCATTATTTTTGCCTCCTTACAGACAGGCGAGAAGGCATGCCAGGTCATTGCACATTGTTTTGAGGCTTGGGGTGACTGGGGACAGCCCAAAGAGCTAAAGACTGATAATGAACCAGCCTATACTTCAGCCTCTTTTGTTTTCTTTTGCAAGATGATGGGTGTCCGTCTGGTGCATGGGTTGCCATACAACCCTCAGGGCCAAGGCATTATTGAACAAGCCCATCGTACTTTAAAAGAATGTTTAATTAAACAAAAAGGGGGAATTTCCCCTGCTGGGTCCACACCAAGAGAGAGATTAGCCATTGCCTTATTTACTTTGAATTTTTTGAATGAAGATAAACATAGGCATGTTGCAGCTGAGTGACACATTAATCCTGATATTTCTCCAAAAGGCATGGTCATGTGGAAGGATGTCTTAACTGGTTGGTTGGAGGGCCTGTTTGAGTGTTTCCCAGGATCACCGACAACCGCTCTGGGTCCCAGAACAGCTGACCAGAGCAATTCGAAACAAGCAGAACGATGAGGACGTGGATATTCCTGTGGCTGGGAATGCTCTCGCTAGTGAGAACTAAAGAGATAAGTTGGGAAAATATGCCTGTGTTACTGAAACCCATGCCATTGACGCATTCGGCGCAATTGTTTCCTCAATTCTTTCCATTTAATGCTTCACTACAATTGCCTGTTTTACCATGGGATGGAGAGATAGCTCCAGTGCAGGAATCTATGCAGCTTTAGCTAAAGGGATGGTTGTGTTTTCAGATGATTCAAAATATTTCACAGATGAGTGATTGTGTTCAGCTGTATAATCAGACCGCAACATGGTTTGATATGCCAGTTAAAGCTACTAAAGTTAATGCTACCTGGATTCAAGGGGTGTAGCCTGCCAGTATATCCAAGGGCAATAGCCCTATACCCTCCCAACCTAGATGGGCCCCCTTTTGTAGGGGTGTTCGTGATTTTCTTCCACCTTGGACCAGGTGTCAATCTAGAAAAGTAGCTTGGGCAGTGAAGAATTATTTTTCCTTTTCCCCTTATATAGGTACAGTCCACAATAGTTCCTTTTCAGGGTATAATTGGACATATCAAAATCCAGCTCAAGTAAGAGCTAGTAATCCTTTTAATGTATGGTTGTTATGTGGGGTGAATGGTTGCACTGATCTTTCCCCCTTAAGCATGGTGGTGGGAGGAATCTGGGGCAATGCAAGTTTTTATTGGAATGGTTCTAGTGTGTTTGAGTCTTCTGTATTTCAATTTGCTGGAGGGAGGAATGTTTCTTTTCAGGCTATGCCTGTTTGTATGTGGCCTCCTTTTGTGTTTATTGTTTATAATGGTAGTTATGAGGATAGTATAATTAATTGTAGTAGTAATAATTGCTTTTATAGTATGTGCTGGAATGCATCTTTGCATCATTTAGCTGTTGTTACTAGGATGCCTCATTTTGTACCCTGGCCTGTTCAGGCTCCTTCTGCTATGACTTTGTTCATACCTAAAAGGGATTTTGTCATTACTGAGGCCATTGTCACTGCTATAGCAGTTCCTGCCACCACAGCCATGGCTGCAGCCATATCCCTTATTGAGACAGTCCATTGTCCATATTAATTCCACTCGTGTCGCCATGTCCATGGCTGAAGGATTGGCCAGCTGGATCGCCACAGCAGTCTCTCACCTGAAAGAGTGGGCTGGCATTGGTGGACTTGCTATGTGCCCAATTCTCATCCGCGTCCTGGCCTTCCGGTGCATCTGCCATATGCAGAGTCATCAGCGCAGAGCCTAAGCCTTGATGATACAAGCTTTTGCGACAGTGGAAACAGGATAATCTCCTCAAGTGTGGCTTGGCATGCTAGATAAGTAGTCTATGACTACTAAGACTATGATCCCTTCCTAAGACAGGGATCAAACCAACGCTGTTTGTCTCCCGATGACGGGTAAGGGGCATTGCCACAGGGGGCAACTTAAGACAGGCATCATCTCTGCCAATAAGTAAAGAAGGGGGAGATGTGAGGAGCTGGTGTGGCAGCAGTCCCAAGATGGTGCCTGGGACTGCAGCCAAGTCTTATGACTTGCACTTGACTTCCTCATACACCTGAAAATAAGCTGCATCCATTGTGAGAACTTCGCAGGTGCACCATGATGCAAGATCAGACCATACGAAGAGTGATGATTCTGGCCAATGGACTGCTGTTACATCGACTGGGCTGATGGGGCGTGGTTGAAGGATTATATAAGAGATTGCGATTGGAGGAGGAGAAGGAGAGAGATTTTTTTCCTGCATGCATGTTGAAAGGTTCCTGAATAAACTGCTTTGAGAAGAACACTGTGTCATCACTATTTTCTGCTGGTCAGAGACAGAAGCGACAAGATATGATTTTAAATCCGTGTCTTGCTTTTCGGGTGTGTTGGGGTATCCAGGACTCATTGTGGTGGGCGTACCGGGTTGTGATGATGCCCAGTGTTCTTGGTTTCTGTTAGTAAGATTCTTAAGTTTGCCTTTTGCCATCTGGAAATCTCTGGTGTTAGCGTTTAAGCTGTCTCTGGTTGGAGTTGATCCTCCTGTGATTCTGTTAGCCTCTGTCAGCACTCCGGGGAGTCCAACTCTCACCTGAGTTTCATTGGTCAGAGCACTCTCTGCAGGCAAGCTCTCCTCTTGCAGGGCAGGTGTCCAGCAGTCTGGAGCTCTGATCCACCTCCTGAGTTCTGGGGTTTGAACCCTCCCTGTAGGCTGACTCGACTCTGACAAGGAATGTGCCCAGGGATCTGGGTCTCAGCTCTGCCTCCTGGCTGAGGATGAAAACCTGAAGGGACCCTGACCAAGAAGCTCTGTTGCTTCTATCTGCCCATCGCTCTCAGGTGATCAGGAGGTCCTGGGTGTGCTAGAGGTCCTGCAGAGTGGAGAGTCCTCTGGTGCCCTAGAAGCTCTCAGCCAGGTTCACGCAGAAGATGGCGGGGCTGGCACCAACCTGAATGGATCCCAGCCTCTGGTCGGGCAGGGTTCCTTTGTCCCTGTTCCTGCTGAGACAAGACCCTCCGAGATTCTTGAAGCTGATGTTGCGTTCTACTCACCTGTGATCCCGAGGTCCTGCAGGGTGGAGAGCACCCTGGAGCCCCCAGCAGCCTCCAGTGGGCCCGACAGGAAGGGATTCCAGCCTCTGGTCGGGCGTGGTTCCCCTGTCCCTGTTCCTGCTGGCACAAGACCCTCCACAACTCTTGAAGCTGATGTGTTCCACTCACCTGTGATCCTGAGGTGATCCTGACATCCTGCATCGTGGAGAGCACTCTGGAGCCCTTAACGGCCCCCGCTGAGCTCAGAAGGAAGATCCAAAATATGAAACTCTTATCATGAATAGTTTTGTGATTTTTATCAGTCGCCCCAGAAACTGGAAGGAAGAGTAGAAACCCTTTGTCATCAACAAAGTAAGAGTGGCCCAAGAAATAGACTCCCACTTACAAAATGACTGGGTAAAGATACCGAGTTACCTCAAAGACCCTCCTATACTCAGGAAATTAAAAAGACACTGGGTTGACCAGTCCTGTTATCTGGGATTGGCTAGTCCAGTGATTAGTCAGTAGTGGTTTTAAATCCACCTAGAGAGAGTTGCAGGTCTCCAATTTGTTGTATTTGCTTTTCGTTTTTAGTGTTCAAGATACATTGCCAAATACATTCTTTGGTTAGATGGCCTTTTTTTGGAATCTATATTCTATAATCTTCATTCCAGTTACATAGTTCATGGCTAAACTGATAGCAGTCAAGTGCTCCCATATGTTGGTAGTGTGTAGGAAGGAGAGACATAAATATTAGTCAGTATTAGTACACTCTAAATGAGTTCTTGTGAAAATGAAGGAAATAACCAAACAGATCCATCCGTGGGTATAAGGAAACCCAAATACCATATCAATAGTGGAAATTTTCCTGCCATCTTGCCAGCAGCTGCCCTGTTGTCTTCTCTCATCCTGAGACAACTGCTATGTGACAGCTTCTTCCACTGAAAACCTCCAGTGCATACTTCATACCATAGTGAAGATATTCTGTGTTATTGTTCTATGGAATGTCTGTGGTGCATGCAGTGCGACCGTACCTGTTAAGTTCCTTCAGCTTTGCTCTTCATCAGTTTAGGAAATTATGAAAATAAAATGATACTGAGAAAAGTCATATTAACCTTTAAAATATTGTAATTATACCACTTACTCTCTTAATTTCATTTTAATTTTCATGCCTATAATTTAAATTTTTTTCCTGGATCACATGATTTGTCTGTTCAGTAGGTTTTCAAAGGAAAGTATTTTAGGAATACGCCATGGAAAATCTGTTACTGATAGGGTGAAATCTTTGAGCACTGATATGCCTGATGCCAAAACAACACTTTATATACCACAGTATTTTATTTATTGGTTTAGTTATATCTCTATATTTCAGAGCAAGCTTTTTTAAAAAAATTAAAGATATAGAGTACTTTCTTAATCTATTAAGGAAATACATTACAAAACAAGAATAAACTTATTTATTTATAGGGCACAAATATAGAGAACTCCATTATAAAGTTCTATCCCAAAGGAAATCTATTATCAAAGTATCACAAAAATTATACTTTGTGAAAATTCTAACCTACTAAATTAGAACTCAATATTGTACTGTACCACACAAGCAGAATATAAACCACTGAATTTAATAGGCACAAGTACATGCTTGGCTTATTAATGAAGAAAGGAAAAAAAGCAAGTTTGTCTTCAATACACATGATAGTACCAAAGTTGCTGGGATACAAACAAGGTCACCTCCAGAAGGGTTTCTATGAAGAATTCAGAAAGTGATTTAACATATTGATGCAATGTAAGGGAGTGCGTACCTAATACAGAATAACAAAATGAAAACACTATTCCCATCCCTGAAAGTACCATTTATATTTTCATTTAGGGTTTTTTTTTTTCTTTTTTGAATGGGCAGGGGACACACAGGGAAAGAATGACACATGGGGAAAGGAAAAATTTAGCAACAAATCCAAACTGTATAGGAGAAAGCCATTTCCCAAGTAACTCTGGTATCAGTTCTAGAGAACCTTTTAGTCACTCTGCCAAGGTGTTGATTGATACAAATGAGCAGCAGATGAAAGACTGAGAGGCAGAGATAGGTAGTCACTGTTCATACTCAGCAAGCAAACACCTCCACCTCCTTCAATGTGTTGTAGTAACTCACACCTCCTTCAATGTGTTGTAGTAACTCATGAATGGGACACGTTTTCAAAATGTTCTCTCTAAAAAGAGAAATCATAAGTTTCTCATATGTAAAGAAAGTTTTATCTAAAGAGCTTTCTATATATTAATATGTCATTATCTTTCTGGATTCCTTTCTATAGATGGGTAATAATATTTTTAAAATAATATTAATATGATATAGCACATCCATATTACAGAACTTCAAATCACATTATCAGAAAGCACAACAGATGTGACAGTAAATTTTAACTTGATATATCATTTAAACTTTTATTTCATTTTATGTAAATGGCTGTTCTGTCTGAATGTATATATGTGTACTGCAGGTATGCCTACTGCCCATGAAGAGGGTATTGGATCCCCTGGGACTAGAGTTACAGATAACTTTGTGGGTGCTGGAGTCAAAGTTAGTGCTCTGGAAAAGCAATACTTGCTTCTAACCACTGAATAATTTCCCCAGGCTTTGATTTTTTTTAAATTAGGAGTTGAGCATCTATTAGGATATAGATTACAACATAATTGTAGGAAATACTGTATACAAAACATAATTACATAACCTAGTTTTTGGCTACATGAACCAATGCAGCAGTTTATCTGAATGTTTTAACATTATTTATGATAAATGATGTTAATCAGTAACAATGTGTTTACAAAAAGATCAATGGAAATCACTAAACATTGTGTATATTTATGCAATCGGAAGATAAGAAAAACATTGTGTATATTTTGCAAATCTGTCTTTCTGAGGAATAGTTTCAGTTTCACTGAAGCATCCTCACCCAAAGGCAGTCCAGGAAGAACAGTTTCTGCTTCCTGTGTCACATTTTCTACATCTCACCAACCAGTTTTCATTCTTCATAGTGCCATTGCCTTAGCTCCTGCAGCTGCTGGGCTGTAGAGCACTGACTACATCTGAATCCTCCTCATGAACAGGGTTCTGAGAAAAGGGAGGAAAGAAATCCATAGTTTCCTTCCTTCAGGCGTCAGATCCCCACAGACACACCAGAGGATACCATCGCTAGACTTTGGTACAACCTTTCAAAGTCTTTCTCACTTCTGATAATCTTCACAGAATTAAACCAATCGTGTGTGACATATGCGTGTGCATGCGTGCACACACCTGTGTACACACACATGGAGGGGTGGAGAGAGAGAGAGAGAGAGAGAGAGAGAGAATGCATCCTTGTCTTGACATGGCCATGGTATCTATACGGATTCCAGAACTTAGCCATTAGACATGTATGACAAGATCTTTTACCTGCTAAGTCACTTGCTGGTACCTAGATGAAGATTCTAAAGGGTCAGCTTATCACCTATTCTATATTCAGAGTTGACAGGTCCATAAATGGGGAGCACTGGAAGGGAAAATATCAGTGATTCTATATAACCCTCCTACAAACGTTTCAGTAAAATTCTGAGAGGGTAACATCTTACCACAGAACCTTGCAACTCTGCCTCATTGTCATAGCACTAAGCCCTCCGCTTCTCAGGACTGGATCCCAGGTTCTATCTCACAACATGAAGACTAATTTGCTCAACCTCTTCTGATCACAAATGAAATACTTTGTAGATCAAATGCTAAGCAGTTATTGGACATTTCAAAAGAGAATAGCTGACATTTTCATAACATTCCTTGTAATGGTTTGACTTGACCTCAAAACTGAGCAAATGAATTTTTTTGGCTAGCTCAAACTGAATTGCTTCCAAACCTAACAGGTATGATTCTATTGTGTGAGACTCTTCTACAAGGTTGCTGCTCAAACACTCTTCAGGAATAGATTGTTCATAGAGTTAAAATATTCAAAATAATCTACTTGACTCAAGGAACTACTCCCTGCATCTAAGAGGACCAACGTCATGGATTGTATTTTCCTCCTTATGAACTTCCATTTACCTGAAAATAAGATAAAATTAAAAGTGAAAGAAAAAGAAGTCAGAAAATTTTAAATAGAGTCTTTGTCAAATGTTTAAGCAATTCCTTCATACCAGGCTATTAAGAAAACAGTCATTAGCTGAGAGTATAACCCTATTAAATTATAGTTGTATTTCAAAATGTTATACAAGTTTTGGTTTAAAAGGTCGTTATAGCCTTTGCATTTGTTTTTTTATCTCAGGACACAGCATATGGAGAGAGAGAAAATTAAACCTCAGTAAAGCTATCCCTTTGCTAGATTCCTGGACATTGTGTTCTTTAGAGTTTGTCTTTGGATCTTTCCCAATCTAGCAAGTCAGTGTTGCCATGTACCCTATTCAGCCTTATTTCTTAACTGTCAGCAGACCTGTAGACTAGAGAAATTTTATTTTTAAAAAGTATTTGGTGTGCATGTGTGTGTGTGCATGTGCATGTGTGTGTGCGCGTGCATGTGCGGGTGTATGTGTGTGTGTGTGTGTGTGAGTGTGTATGATTACATGTATGTTGAATGTCCACAGAGTCCAGAAAGAGAGCAGTGGAGCCCCTGGAGCTGAGGTTGCAGGCATCTGTGAGCATGCCTGCATGGGTGCTAGGATCTGGAGTCTAATCCTCATTGCCAGACACTAAGCTAACTGTGGAGCCATCTCTTCCGCCTTGTGTAAGCTATTTTATTTGTACAGTTTTCACTAATATTAATGCAGGCTTCCTGAAAATATTGTGACTCCTTGTACATTTTATTTATCTCTTTCTTTCCATGGGTTCTGGTCAAATTAAGAAAGAGATCTTATTCTGAAACAAATGGAAATGGGCTCTGTAGAACAAGAAATGCTAACTATAAAATGTACTTGGAGATTTCCTGCCCACACACATTGATTTACTGATGAAGAAACTGAAGTTGAAAGGATTCCATGTGTCATCCAAGATCATACATTGTCCCAGTGGCAAATGATAGCAGCACTGAGATAAACTTGATTTCCATTTGCCATTCTACAGATCAGTAGTTCTCAACCTTCCTAATCCTGTGACCCTTTAATATAGTTCCTCATGTTGTGTTGACTCCCAACAATAAAATTATTTTCATTACTACTTCATAACTGTAATTTTGTTCCTGTTATATATCATGATTTAAATGTATTATATGCAGGATATCTGATATGTGAAAAGGTCATTAGAATTCCTAAAGAGGTCATGACCCACAAGTTGAAAAGCACTATTACAGACAGATATTTAATTTGCTTTTTGGTTAACAACACTGACATATATCTGAAGATTATAAAATATGTTGCAGGCTGGGCGTGGTGGAGCACACCTTTAATCCCAGCACTTGGGAAGCAGAGGCAGGGAGATTTCTGAGTTCGAGGCCAGCCTGATCTACAAAGTGAGTTCCAGGACATCCAGGGCTATACAGAGAAACCCTATCTCGAAAAACAACAAAACAAAACAAACACAACAACATACAACAACAACAAAAACATGTTACATACTTGGAAAGGTACACACCTACTCTTATCTATATGTACAGAAGTAGTAAAATAAAGAGGATATATTCTAGATGCTTCTTGCTGACATAAAGATTTAATTTTTGAGTGTTAGATACTCAGTGTTGTTCAGGACATTTGTATGTTGAGTTTAAAGGCTCAAGTGTTTTTCTTTACATGACTCTATATGGTAGACCTGCTTAGGCTTGCATGTCAGTTGTATTAGCAGAGTGTATTCTACTTTTATTTCAAGACAGCTTAATGGCATATTATCTTTAAAACCATTGATTTTTAATAATAAACAATCATGTTATAAAAATAGAAGAGTAGCAGTGATTAATTTAACAAAACAAAATGAAAAAATATTGCCTTAGTGGGCTATCTTTCAAAAATTTGTCTACTGCCTTTGAAATTACTGCTGAAGGGAAGTTTCTTCTTTAGATAATGGCATGAGTTTACTTCATTCTGCTTAATGAATGACTTCTGTTGGCTCTTTATGAATTGATAATTTATGTAAAGTTACCAATTATATTTCTTAATGAATGCCATTTAAAATAGAAATATGCATAAAATGTTCAAATAAAGAAGACACACAGAGCGTAGCTGAGGAATGCACTTGTCACATGTGTGTGTTAGCTTCATGTCATCAAGGGAAGCAGGAATAATGAGACTTCCACAGCTCTGCAAGACAGGAAATCAAAGGAGTTTTCACAAATTGGTTTCTTGTTTCTGAGAAGTTTCTCTAAGTGTTTTCTTATAACATATTGTGCTGGGGTGACTGACTGATTGTTTGACCAGGGTACAGTCACTGTGTGAATAAAGGGACTTAAACAAATGGTGGTTTTTATAGAAAAAAAAAAGTAAGTTTATGGTCTTTCCAAAATGGACATAAAGTATAGAGAGCAATAACTAAAACATGGTTATCTTAAAAGAAGAAAGGGAAAGAGAAAGGAAGGAAGGAAGGAAGGGAGGGAGGAAGGAAGGAAGAGGAAGGGAAAGGTAAAGGTAAAGGAAAGGAAAAGAAAAGAAAAGAAAAGAAAAGAAAAGAAAAGAAAAGAAAAGAAAAGAAAAGAAAAGAAAAGAAAAGAAAAGAAGAGCTATGACCAAAATAACAGAATATAAAGCAATCTATGTATCACTTCCTAGGAATTGTGAAGAGGAAATGAAGAGCTGGCAGGTCCTTCTATAGGAGTGTACATCAAGGTTACAGGTAGGACATAAAATGGCTGAAGCCAGAGCTAGTTGATACTTGATCTCTGCATAGATGTGATTAGAGGTAGAAGGAAAAAAAAGATGCACACTGATTTTTTAGGCTGTTTTTGCATTGTGGTCCTTTGCCTCATTCCTCACTGGGGCCTAGATTACTTGCAAGTCTAATGACAATGTTAACAGATAAATATTGTATGAAAAAATAAGAAATGAGAGGATGATGATGAGTTTTGCCATGGACACTCACTGATGCATTAAAGAAAGGATGGTGGTAAGTTTTACCATGAATACTCACTGATATATTGAAGAAGAATACCTTTAAAAACTCAGGAAGAAAAAAATATTTGTCATTTATGCAAAAGAAGCAAAGGACAAGTGGCAATAAGTAACACATTAATTGGCCATCCAGAAATACAAAGAGGAATAATAGACTTTTACCTAAAGATGGGGACTATGGACCTACCGTGTGCAAGCCTTAAGTTCAATTTCCTGCACGGCAAACATAATAAAGCAAGAAGGAAATCAAACAAAAAAGTTAATAGCAGCAAGATGGTTCAGTAGTTGTAAGTACTTTCCATCAAACTTCATTTGAATTTGGTTCCTGGGACACACATGTTACAAGCAGAGAGACAGTCCCCACAGGCTGTCTTCTGACTGCTTTAGTGTGCTCTGTCTCCCAGACATGTCCCCAAATAAATTAAATTAAGTTAAAAAATAAAATTAGGGAGCAGGTGGGGGGCCATCTTGGATCCTGGATCCCTCAGAGACTAGTCTGCACAGGTGAGAGTACAGATTACAGAAGCAACACAGGTTCTGGGACAGGCAGAAGTGAAACAGCTTCTGGGACAGGCCCTGTTTCGGGCCTTCATCTTCAGCCAGGAGACAGGTCTGAAGGCCAGATATCTGTGCATCTTCCCTGCAAGAGGAGAGCTTGCCTGCAGAAAGTACTCTGACCACTGAGACTCAGGAGAGAGCTAGACTCCCAGGTCTGCTGACAGAGGCTAACAGAATCACAGGAGGAACAAGCTCCAACCAGAGAAAACTTAACAACTAAGTCCAGAGATTACCAGATGGGAAAAGGCAAATGTAAGAATCTTACTAACAGAAACCAAGACCCCTCACCATCATCAGAACCCAGGACTCCCACCTCAGCCAGTTCTGGATACCCCAACATACCCGAAAAGCAAGACTCAGATTTACAATCATATGCCATGATGCTGGTAGAGGACATCAAGGTGGGCTTTAATAACTCACTTAAAGAAATACAGGAGAACACTGCTAAAGAGGTAGAAGCCCTTAAAGAAATACAGGAAAACACAACCAAACTGGTGATGGAATTGAACATAAGCATCCAAGACCTAAAAAGGGAAGTAGAAACAATAAAGAAAACCCAAAGTGAGGCAACGATGGAGATAGAAGCCCTATGAAAGAAATCTGGAACCATAGATGGGAGCATCAGCAACAGAATACAAGAGATGGAAGAAAGAAACTCAGGTGCAGAAGATTCCATAGAGAACATCAGCACAACAATCAAAGAAAATACAAAATGCAAAAAGATCCTAACTCAAAACATCCAAGAAATTCAGGACATAATGAGAAGACCGAAACTATGGATAATAAGAGTAGATGAAAATGAAGATTTTCAACTTAAAGGGCCAGCAAATATCTTCAACAAAATTATAGAAGAAAACTTCCCCAACCTAAAAAGAGATGCCCATGAACATACAAGAAGCCTACAGAACTTCAAATAGACTGGACCAGAAAAGAAATTCCTCCCGACACATAATAATCAGAACAACAAATGCACTAAATACAGAATATTAAAAGCGGTAAGGGAAAAAGGTCAAGTAACATATTAAGGCAGGCCTATTAGAATTACTCCAGAATTCTCACCAAAGACTATGAAAGCCAGAAGATTCTGGACAGATGTTATACAGACACTAAGAGAACACAAATGCCAGCCCAGGCTACTATGCCCTACAAAGCTCTCAATTACCATAGATGGAGAAACCAAGGTATTCCATGACAAAACCAAATTCACACAATATCTTTCCATGAATCCAGCCCTTCAAAGGATAATAAAGGGAAAACACCAACACAAGGATGGAAACTACACCCTAGAAAAAGCAAGAAAATAATCCTTAAACAAACCTAAAAGAAGACGGCCGCAAGACCAGAATCCCAACTTTAACAACAAAAATAACAGGAAGCAACAATTACTTTTCTTTAATTTCTCTTAACATCAATGGACTTAATTCTCCAATAAAAAGACATAGACTAACAAACTGGCTACACTAAGAGGACCCAACATTTTGTTGTTTATGGGAAACCCACCTCAGGGAAAAAGAACACACACAATCTCAGAGTAAAAGGCTGGAAAACAATTTTCCAAGCAAATGGTCTGAAGAAACAAGCTGGAGTAGCCATTCTAATATGGAATAAAATTGACTTCAACCTAAAGTTATCAAAAAAGACAAGGAGGGGCACTTCATACACATCAAAGGTAAAATCTACCAAGATGAACTCTCAATTCTGAATATCTATGCTCCAAATAGAAGGGCAGCCACATTCATTAAAGAAACTTTAGTAAAGCTCAACGCACACATTGCACCTCACGCTGTAATAGTGGGAGACTTCAACACCCCACTCTCATCAATGGACAGATCCTGGAAACAGAAATTAAACTGAGACACATGGACACTAACCTAAGTTATGAAACAAATAGGTTTAATTGATATCTACAGAATATTTGATCCTAAAACAAAAGGATATACCTTCTACTGAGTGCCACATGGTACCTCCTCCAAAATTGACCATATAATTGGTCAGAAAACAGGCCTCCACCGATGCAAAAATATTGAAATTATCCCATGCATTCTATCTGATCACCATGGACTAAGGCTGATCTTCAATAACAACACAAATAATAGAGAGCCAACATTCACGTGAAAACTGAACAACACTCTCCTCAATGATTCCTTGGTCAAGGATGAAATAAAGAAAGAAATTAAACACTTTTTAAGAGTTTAATGAAAATGAAGCCACAACATACCCAAACTCATGGGACACAATGAAGTCAGTTCTAAGAGGAAAACTCATACCCTGAGTGCCTCCAAAAACTAGAGAGAGCACACATTAGCAGCCTGACAGCACACCTAGAAGCTCTAGAACTAAAGGAAGCAAATTCACCCAAGAGGAGTAGATGGCAGGAAATAATCAAACTCAGGGCTGAAATCAACCAAGTGGAAACAAAAAGAACTATTTAAAGAATCAAACAAACCAGGAGACAGTTCTTTGAGAAAATCAACAAGATAGTTATATCCTTAGACAGACTAACTAGAGGGCACAGGGACAGTATCCTAATTAACAAAATCAGTAATGAAAAAGGATACATAACAACAGAACCTGAGGAAATCCAAAACATCATCAGATCCTACTACAAAAGGCTATCCTCACCAAAACTGGAAAACCTGGATGAAATGGACAACTTCCCAGACAGATACCAGGTACCAGAGTTAAATCAGGATTAGATTAACTATCTAAACAGTCCCATTTCCCCTAAAGAAATAGAAGTAGTCATCAATAGTCTTCCAACCAAAAAACGCCCAGGACCAGATGGGTTTAGTGCAGAGTTCTATCATACCTTCAAAGAAGACCTAATTCCAACTCTCCTCAAACTATTCCACAAAATAGAAACAGAAGATACTCTATCCAATTCATTCTATGAAGCCACAATTACTCTGATACCTAAACCGCACAAAGATCCAACAAAGAAAGAGAACTTCAGACCAATTTTCCTTATGAATATTGATGCAAAAATACTCAATACAATCCCCGCAAACTGAATCCAAGAACACATCAAAATGATCATCCATCATGACCAAGTAGGCTTCATCCCAGGGATGCACGGATGGTTTAATATATGGAAATCCATCAATGTAATCCACTATATAAACAAACTCAAAGACAAAAACCACATGATCATCTTGTTAGATGCTGAGAAAGCATTTGACAAAATTCAACACTCCTTCATGATAAAAGTTTTGGAAAGATCAGGAATTCAAGGCCTATACCTAAACATAATAAAAGCAATCTACAGATTCAATGTAATCCCCATCAAAATTCCAACTCTATTCTTCACTGAGATAGAAAGGGCAATTTGCAAATTCATCTGGAATAATAAGAAACCTAGGATATCAAAAACTATTCTCAACAATAAAAGAACCTCAGGTGGAATCACCATGCCGGACCTAAAGCTTTACTACAGAGCAATTGTGATAAAAACTGCATGGTACTGGTACAGTGACAGACAGGTAGATCAATGGAACAGAATTGAAGACCCAGAAATGAATCCACACACCTATAGTCACTTGATCTTTAACAAGGGAGCTAAAACTATCCAGTGAAAAAAAAGACAGCATTTTCAACAAATGGTGCTGGTACAACTGGCGGTTATCATGTAGAAGAATGTGAATTGATCCATTCTTATCTCCTTATCTCCTTGTACAAAGCTCAAGTCTAAGTGGATCAAAACCACACAAAACCAGAGACACTGAAATTAATAGAGGAAAAAGTGGGGAAAAGCCTCGAAGATATGAGCACAGGGGAAAAATTCCTAAACAGAACAGCAATGGCTTGTGCTGTAAGCTCAAGAATTGACAAATGGGACCTCATAAAATTACAATGCTTCTATAAGGCAAAAGACACTGTCAATAAGACCAAAAGGCCACCAACAGATTGGGAAAGGATTTTTACCAATCCTAAATCTGATAGTGGACTAATATCCAATTTATACAAAGAGCTCAAGAAGCTGGACTCCAGAAATTCAAATAACCCAATTAAAAAATGGGGTTCAGAGCCAAATGAAGAATTCTCAACTGAGGAATTGAGGGCACCTGAAAAAATGTTCAACATCCTTAATCATCAGGGAAATGCAAATCAAAACAACCCTGAGATTCCACCTCACACCAGTCAGAATGGCTAAGATCAAAAATTCAGGTGACAGCAGATGCTGGCGAGGATGTGGAGAAAGAGGAACACTCCTCCATTGTTGGTGGGATTGCAAGCTTTTACAACCACTCTGGAAATCAGTCTGGCGGTTCCTCAGAAAATTGGACATAGTACTACTGGAGGATCCAGCAATACCTCTCCTGGGCATATAGCCAAAGATGTCCCAACCGGTAAGAAGGACACATGCTCCATTATGTTCATAGCAGCCTTATTTATAATAGCCAGAAGCTGGAAAGAACCCAGATGCCCCTCAACAGAGGAATGGATACAGAAAATGTGGTACATTACACAATGGATTTATTAAAAATAATGAATTTCTGAAATTCTTGGGCAAATGGATGTATCTGGAGGATATCATCCTGAGTGAGGTAACCCAATCACAAAAGAAGTCACGTGATATGCACTCACTAATAAGTGAATATTAGCCCTGAAACCTAGAATACCTAAGATACAACTTACAAAACACAAGAAAATCAAGAAGGAACGCCAACGTGTGGATACTTCATTCCTCCCTAGAATAGGGAATAAAATTTCCATGAAAGGAGTTGCAGATACAAAGTTTGGAACTAAGATGAAAGGATGGACCATCCACAGACTGTCCCACTCGGGGGTCCATCCCATAATCAGCCACCAAACACAGACACTGTTGCATATGCCAGGAAGATTTTGCTGAAAGAACCCTGGTATAGCTCTCTCCTGTGAGGCTTTGCCAGTGCCTGGCAAACACAGAAGTGGATGCTCACAGTCAGTTACTGGATGGAACACAGGGCCCCCAATGTAGGAACTAGAAAAAGTACCCAAGAACTGATGGGTCTGCAACCCTGTAGGTGGAACAACAATATGAACTAATTAATACTCTCAGATATCATGTCTCTTGCTGCATATGTAGCAGAAGATGGCCTAGTCGGCCATCATTGGGAAGAGAGGCCCCTTGGTCTAGCAAACTTTATATGCCACAGTACAGGGAAACGCCAGGCCAAGAAGTGGGAGTGAGTGGGTATGGGAGCAAAACGGGGGAGGGTATAGGGGACCTTTGGGATAGCATTTGAAATGTAAATGAAGAAAATATCTAACAAAAAATAAATCAATAAAGAAAAAATAAAAAATAAAAATAAATTAAAAAATTAAAAACTCAAAAAAAGAGTTTCATATTTTGTATTTTTTAATCTATGCACTAAATATATAGTATGATAGGTAAATTAGGAGAGAAGAAAGGTCCTCAGCAACTATTTTAATTCTTTAGTAACCCCTTATCTAGTAAAGATGATAAAAACATTAATTAAGATATATTATCAAGCCAGGCAGTGGTGGTGCACGCCTTTATTCCCAGCACTTGGAAGGCAGATGCAGGTTAATTTCTGAGTTTGAGGCCAGACTGGTTTACAGAGTGAGCTCCAGGACGGCCTGGGCTACACAGAGAAACTCTGTCTCAAAAAAGCAGATAGATAGATAGATAGATAGATAGATAGATAGATAGATAGATAGATAGATAGATAGATAGATAAAATCAAAAGCTTTTTATTGTCAAAGGCACATACAATGCGCTGTGAAACACAGAATGGGTATAAAATCCTAAGCTATTTTTCTTTATTGCAATTTGACAAGGACCTGTGCCAAACCTGACATCTGGATTAATTTTCAGTAGCAACTTACACTCAACTGAAAGAAACAGGAGTAAATAAAATAAGGTAAATTGTTCTCAAAGCTGCCAAAAGTTAATCGTTCCAAGTATTCCTATTTAAGAGAAGTTATTCTCTAGTTATATGTAAAATTTCAGAATGACAGAAGGAAATCATGCGACATTTAAATTTTAATTTAATTATTTTTAACTCTCGCTAGTCAATTAAGGTACTGTCTTTTCCATCAAGCAACTACCTGTTGCTTTTAGAAGCTGTTTTTAAATGTTCTGTTATTTTTGATACTCTAATATAATCACATAATCCCTCCCTTCCCTTTTCTCCTTGAAGATGCTTCCAGGAGGACCTTGTTCTTTTTAAATTCTGTGATCTCTCTTTCATTAATCATTGTTACTGAGTTGCTGTTGTTATTAATTACAAACCAAATGATGACATAGATAGTCCAAGGCATATACTTGAAAGACACTGGTCAAGGTAGTCCACAGCCCAAGAAAGTAATAACAAGTTGACTATCTGGGCACTGAGAGAGAATGTTAGACATTAAACTGGGACTGACAACCACTGTGTTTAACAGTCAGAAGGTCTCTGTAGGGCCCTGCTATAGAGTGTTAGTAATTAGTAAAATTACCAAGCAAAATTATAGAATCAGTAAGGGAGTTAGTGACATTATTGCTAAGGGCTATCAAGCAATATATGCAGAAGTCTGACCTAGGTTTTCTAGTTGTTTAGCTCAATTACTCAAGCCAATCCTTTCCAAAGAGTACCTCACAGATTACAAACTTTGCATATTGAATTTCTAACACATATTTGGTATATAAAATTGTCTTTATGATTTATGGAACAAGTTAAAATCCAGTTTTGACATTAACTTAAGAAAAGTGAATATAAAAAATATTAGACCATTTTTATGGTAATCTCTGTACAGATAGTGATGGTTTGAAATTTGAAAATACATATTGACACATTTTTTCTTTTCAAGACTGGGAACCAAAATAAACCATAAGCTAATCAAAACATGTTTCCCTCAAAAAGTATTTGTGTGTGGCTCATTTATCACTCTAGATCAGGATAATTATGTGGGAGACCACTGGCGAAGACAGGCTGCTGTTTCATCCTTAGCCCTATAATTATTACTTGGTTTAATTTCCTGAAGTTTTAGTTGAGGAGCTAATTTCCTTTATTTTTCTGAATATAAATGAAACTGTCATTTGCTTATGTTTAATTATTATTAAAAGTAATAGCTGCTTGAGCATGACTATATAATCTAGCTTTGATCAAATCACCCATCATCATTAATAAGATAAAATTTTAAATAGGATATATTTATCCAAAATTTTGTATGGTTCAAACAAGGAAACTAGTCTTACTTTTTGTACCTTTAAAATACTCATATTGTTGTGTAAAATGGGCCTATCCTGTTTTGCCACCAGTAAACTTATAGTTCAAGGAATCACTCTCAAGAGGCATTGGCTTTAAATATAAAATTAAACCAACAAGAGATGAGGGGAAGTGTCAGAAGCTTTACACTGGAAACTTTATATGATTCCTTAGGTGTGGGAAATAGAGAAATATATGGTGTATAAGCAGAAAGTCTATTATGATTTAGTGTCAGATCTACAAAAGAGAAATGTAGTGGTCCTCAGTCATGAACATTGAAAGAATTTACTCATGAGATCAGAATAGAAAAGGGGAAGTTTATTGAGTCCACAGTAAGGGTGCAGCAGACAGAGTAGCAGTAGAAGAACTGCATACCATCAATGGATTATGGCTCGATTTATAAGGGAAAAAATTCTTGGTCAGGATTCTACTATAAAATGAAAGTCTGTATCATGGCACTCCTGAAATACTGATGTTTGACTGGTCAGGATGAGAGCTTAGGATATTTGACATGATAGCATGCCTAATTTTAATTGATTGTTTCAGACAGTAGGATGAGACCATCCAGAAATCATTACCATGCATAGAACCTCAGACTCCTTTATTCCCCCATATTCCTCCATAACAAAGGACAAGTAAGGCCAAATCTTAAAAATTAAGGCAAATGTCTCTTCTTATAGAAGTCCTTAAGGCTCAAAGAGGCAATATCCTTGTCCCTATCTGTTATCCTGCCATGGGACAGCGTCAAACAATGAAGAAAGAGATGTTGATTAAGTACGAGCCAGGCGTGGTGGCACACGTCTTTAATCCCAGCACTCAGGAGGCAGAGGCAGGCAGATTTCTGAGTTCGAGGCCAGCCTGGTCTATAGAGTGAGTTCCAAGACAGCCAGGACTACACAGAAAAACCCTGTCTCGAAAACAACAACAACAAAAACAAAACAAAACAAAGAATGACTGCATAAGAAGATCACATACAGGGGAACGCCGGGGCCAGAAAGCAGGAGTGGGTGGGTTGGGAAGCAGGGGCGGTGGAAGGGCATAGGGAGCTTTGGGAATAGCATTTGAAATGTAAATGAAGAAAATATCTAATAAAAAGTAAATTAAAAAAAAAAAGAATGATGGCATAAAAACACCTGAAAGCCAGTTCTATAGACCTATGGGTCATGAATTGTTTCATAGTATTGTCTGGAATCCATACTGAAGCATCATTTAGACCTGGAAATGTTGGGTCCTGAAAGTCCTGGTAGGGGGTTTTCAGGAGTTACAGTTCCAAAGACAGCAGATTTGTTGAAGTGTTTTTCTCCTTATTCTCTATTCTCCTCTGTCTCTCTCTGTCTCCGTCTCTCTCTCTCCATCCATCCCCCCTCTCTCATTATCTCTTTCATTTTCAATGTTCCTCCTTCCTTTCCTCCTATCTCTGTCTCCGAATCTATCTTTATCTCCCTCAAATTCTACCAGACTGTCTGGATTCAGTCTTTTTTACTATGTTCCAAACTGTTTCTAACTTGTTTGCATAGATACCACGTATCTCCTCTCTAGAAACAGACATCAGTTAGTTATCATGACACTAATAAATCAACTTGGTCCAGTAGGACCTTAACAGCATTTGAGATGTAGTCACAACCAACTGCTGGGGATAATGAGCAAGAATGCAAGGACAGAACCAGCTATCCCTGTATCACACTTTCATTAACAATCTGACAAATGAAAGAACTAATTTGAATCACTTTGGGCTAGCTAAATAAAATATAGAAGTTAGAACTGATTGATTGACAGAAACAACTTAGATTTCTGGTGTAATATAAACTGCAGTGTCAATTTATTTGACAAGACATTATGTCATAGAAAATGAAAAGACCTTCATAGTTGGGCAGGTGTTAAATGTGACCAGAAAACTTGACCACAGAGCCTTTGGGCTTTCTTGGAGTTTCAAAAGTAATTGAAAGAAATAATAAGAAACTAGTATTGCCCTGATGAGGGACTGCATAGGCTATTCCTGTGGCCCAACTGATGGAGGGTTCTGTTTTCAATTAAGGATAAAATTGAATAATATCTAAATGTTCTCCGCATTATAGATACTCAGTAGCATTTGTTTCGGGAATTGGCATTTTTTTAGGACAAGGTGAATTTCACTAGAGGTGACATTTTTACTTCAGCAGTCTGCTATCTTGAGGTGAATAGGACAGAATGCGTTTAGGCTGTCCTAGACTTGTTAATTTGTGTATTCGTGGGGACAGCGTTTTAGCGTCAGAGTGTATTACAGAGTGTTACACAGACTACTCATCTAGAAGAGAAAACATTTCTGTGTGCTCTGCCTTAATATACACATTGGATCTTGAAGGTCAAGCTTAACATGGGTAACAACTGGGTTACAAAGGGGGATGTGGTTGTGAGCTGTTCTTAGACAATCATATTTTAAAAGTTATTGTAATTTCGATGGGATTACTAGGGCTATGTCATTTGATCAGCATTAAAGAATCTCTTTTTAGCAAGGGTATGAGTTGGTGTTGTCATATCCATTTAAAAGGTGTAGCTACATGGTACTATTCCTGTCACGTGGGGAGAAGTGACAGACAACACCAATAGCCACTTGCTTAACAAAAGCTTTAGATTTTTAGGAATTTATAAGATAACTTTTTTCAGTAGTAGTAGTATTTAATCTTTTTTTAGAGTACAGTCATTATCCCCCTCTCAGTCTGCCCTCCGACATTTCCTCATCCCATTCTTCCTTCCCCATCTCCAAATGGACGTCCCCAAATCCCACCCTACCAGACATCCCCACTCCCTGGGACCTTAAGTCTTTTGAGGGATAGGTGTGTCTTCTCTCACTGAAGCCAGATCAGGAGGTCCTCTGCTATATGTGTCAGGGACCTCAAATTCTTATAAAATTATAATAATTTATAATTTTAAGGAATTTATACTTCTTGAGTAACAAGAAGTCAGAGAAGTATGGGTGTTGTGAGGTTTGGAGTTAGCCCAATGAGTAAAAGAGTTGTTAGACGCTATATGGGGACATAGCACTGTTAGAAAAATGATCACACAGACAACCAAGATCCAGATCCACTTTTATTGTAAGGAGAGACATAATGGCATATTTTATGGAAGTTCCAGGAACTGCATTACTTCATCCCAAGTGAAATCCATGAGATCACCCTGGAGAAAGAGATCAAGAATGAAATCTCTAAGTTGGGAACTGGTGATCTCTTGGGTGTTAGAAGGGAAATATGCGGGGAGATTTCGAAGGATAATATCAAAAAAGTGGTGAGCATGTCGGATAGGGCTTGATGTCGCATTCATGAGTTTATGTATTAATAACTGGTCTTCTTGAACAACAGATGTAGACTAATGCAGACTGGTTGATCTTGCACTGGTGGAGGAGAGATGGTTGCAGGGAGAAAATCTCTGAGTCGTCACTCAAGGGAGTCAGAGAACTTGGTAAAAGTTGGTTCAGAAGATCTTCAGCAGCGTCTCACCCTGTAAAAGAACCTTGAGACATTACTCAGTACCATCTGTTAGGGAAATTTCTATCTTAGTGAGGAAGGATCTGATTGAAGATTGTCCTAGGTCTCTCCTTGACTTTGTTTCTGCAATAGTCTTATTTCTTTGCTATCATCCTCAATTCACAGCACAGTGTCATCTCTACCTTTTCTAGCTCATTGGGTAGACATTTGTTATTGCTATTAAATGGCCTTGATGAAGTATTTAAAGGGTCATCCTATGGAAGGCAGAAGATCAGTGACCCTAAGTTCTAACAGGACAACCTCCAGAGAAAAAGAGGAGCAAGATATCTGCAACTCAATGAGGTATAGCTTTCTTTTTCTTTTTTCTTCTATTTATTTTTTTACACTCCATATTTTATCTGACCCCCATCCATCCTCCAACTGTTCCACATCCCATACCTCCTCCCCAACTACCCCCCATCTCCATGTTGATGTCTACCCACACTCCACCTGACCTCTAAATTCCCTGGGGCCTAAAGTCTCTAGAGGGTTAGGTGCATCATCTCTGAATGAACACAGACCCAGAAGTCCTCTACTGTAGGTGTTTTGTGGGCCTCATATCAACTAATGTGTGCTGTCTGTTTGGTGGTTCAGAGTTTGAGAGATCTCAGGGGTCCAAATTAATTGAGACTGCTGGTCTTCCTACAGGATCACCCTTCTCCTCAGCTTCTTTCAGTGTTCCCTAATTCAACAACAGGGGTCAGCTTTCTAACAGGGGCGTCCTACCTTATTGAAAGAACTCCTGAGGAGATAGATAGCTGCAAAGAACTTGTGATACAAGACCAATTAGATCTACAACCAACAGTTAAAGAGAAAAAGAACCAAAAAAACTAGATAGGTTTGCCCAGAATAAACTCACCAATGTGTATCCTCAGATGAATAAATTCAGTCTCAGAGGGCTGTCCTGAAAAGAAAAGTAAACAGAGAATGTAGGAAAAGATCTACTGTAACATGTAAATTCACCCATGAAAACTGGCCACTGTCTGCTGTGTGACATTTTGGGAGCTGTAATAGAATGAGAACAAAAATATTCCTATGTCCCTCGTGCGCTAAGTAGTTAGGCCACTGTGACCCAAGCATTCATATCCCACCAAAGAGCTGTCTTATCTTGGTTAGGAATTACCAATGTCCAGGGAAGGATAGCACTCCTACAAAAAGGTCTGTAATTGAAGGTCTTCCTTAATCTTTTGAGCCAGCTCACAGTCCCAAGAAATAAACTGAAAAATGAAATGACATCATTATCCAGATGAGCCCAGTTATCAGTTATTTATAGTAGTAGACCAAAAAGCTCAAGATACATAATTGTTTAAAGTACTTTTAAAAATACATGGTCAGAAGATAAATTGTAAAATAAATCTTTCAAATATTTTTAAAAATGGAAATTTTTATACTCCCTAGGGAAAAAAGTTAACCTGCAAATGATCAAAATAAACATCTAGGAAATTCCCCATATATCGAGTTTTCTTATGAAGTAACCCATGGACCAAGCAAGAAATCACACACAAAAATTAGAAAACATTGTGAAGCAACAAAACAGTCTAATACATCAATATTTTGGAGTGGAATTAAAGCAAAACATTGAATCTTGTTTTGAATGAAGTTAAAAATGGATAGTCAGTCACATATAAACAGAGAATATTCTAAATTAATAGTCTTATCTTCTTCATTAGAAACTAGAGAGGTTAACAAATTATACTCAGAGCAAGGGGAGAGAAGGTAATAATAAATATAAAAACAGAAATCAATGATTAAATAATAGAAGACTGAAACATGGCTCAGTCCTCAGAGTGCATGCCCAGCCTTTTTGAGGCCCTGGGTTGATCCCCAGTAGTGCATGAGCCTGGGACAAAGTTGCACAAGTGTAATTCCAGTACTTAGAAGTTGAATGCAGATGTTCCTATTTTTGGCTACATAGCAAATTAGAGGCCAACTTGAACTTGCTCTCAACAGATCAAAACAAGACAAATAAAAAGAAAATTTCAGTGTATATATATTATTTCCATATATCATAGTGAGCCTATCCTTGATTGGCTGCTCCCACTTGGATGGTGATTCCAGTCTGCTATCACTACAAATAAAGGTATAACGAGTTGCAAGGACTGTCTAGTCAAACTTGTGACCGCCCTGTCAACTGCTTTCTAGAACTGGTCAGCCTGGTTGCTTTGTATCTTTCATATTGCGGATTGCAGGAAGGGTAGCAGCTCACCACCCAGACTCTGGATTTGGACTTTTCGGCTAATGAGCTTTAGATGAGCTTCTGGATTTGGGCCAATGTTATAATAGGGTGAAACTCTTGGAGCCCTTGGGTGTGGGAGAGAAGGTGTTATGCTTTGGCAAGGACTTTAAGGGTCAGATGGCATCCAGTGGCAGGCTGACCTGTAAGTTTGACTCAAGAATCTTGACCGCTCTGGGATGTGCTCTGCATGGCATAATTCCTGAATCTTAACTATGACCGATTTTACCCTAGTGGCTAGGATAGGTTACAGAGTTATCCTTAAAGCTTGCCATAGCTAGGTGAATCTGATCAAACCACAAGTACATGTAAATGTGGAGACTTTCTCCTACTGAGTAAGAAGCAGTCAAGCTTTCCAAAACAGAGTTTGATAAAGCACAGCAAGTCTGGTGATCCTGGGGATAGTGGGAAAAGTAATGAACCTGGCCTCTAATTGCTGAAAGCAGCCCCACACTGACAGTCAGCAAGGAAATGCAGAACTCAACATTACAAACATAAGACAATAAATTCTGCCAACAACCTGAATGAATTCTGAGACTCATTTTCTCTTGTGTCTCTAGTCAAAAATGCAATCCAGCTGAAACTCGACTTTCAGCCCCTGAAACCCAGATAATTCAGACTTGCCACAATAAATTTAGGTCCCACAAAAGTATGAAATAGTTATTGATTGGCTAAATTTGTGGAATTTTGAATATTCCTATAGAAAACAAATATAAATCCCTAAAATCTTAACAAATCAACTTTTAAAAAGTAAAAAGAATAATACATGACCAACAAATAACAGAATATTACACCAAGTTCAAGTGAGATTCGGCTTGCATACGCTAAGTTTTCATTTTAAAAAGTAAAACCAATTTTTTTTTTTTTTATGTTAACAGACTAAAGAAAGTCTCAGAACTGAGAAGGAGAAGAGAACACAAAGTCCCACCCCTTACTGAGAAGCTGTTTGCAATTGGTAGCTGCAGGAAAAAGGAAAGTGTCCCTGGTGTGTCAGCCACATTCCAGTGCAGGCCTGGCACCCAGGAGAAGCTGCCCAACACAGATGGACACGATATGTTTTGTGGGTGCTTTTTGTTTTTGTTTGGTGTCTTTTTATCTTGGTGGATCTGTCTGTTTTGTTTTTGAGAAAGAGAGAGGCGGGGAGAGGGAGAGACAGAGAGTGAGAGAGAGAGAGAGAGAGAGAGAGAGAGAGGAAGTTGGATGGGTATGGAGATTAGGAGGATATAGGAGGGGTTGGGGAGGGATGCGATCAAAATAGTTAAATAAAGAAGAAAAGCTATCAAATCATATCAGAGTTTTTAAAAAATGATAAAATTTAACATTCACTCATGATCCTGTTACAAATCTGTGGCAGACCAAATAGCAAAAAAGCAAGGGAAGGCCAGGGCATATTGTGATAAAGAAAATGTACGAACACCTAGGTCAATTTCATGCTGAATAACAAATACTGGATGTTAGCCCCCTAAAGTTGAGAGCTAGACAAGACTCAGCTCTGACAAACTATACTTAGGAGAATAAAATATACTAAAGGAATATAGATAGCAAGCAGAATATTCTGATTTGTAGCTATAAACACCATTAATGTAAATATAGTAATCCATAAAGAATCTAATTAAAAGGAAATTGGAACTAAAAATAGACTTTAATATAGTTGTAGGATATAAGTAAACATGCAGAAATCGTGTTTCGATGCACAGCAGTGAACTGGAAAATAGACTTCAATAAATAACTCCATATAAAGTAATAAAGAATATTATAAATATTTTCAGATAATATTCTTATAGAAATAGTTCCTAAATTATGTGTGAGAATTCTATGCTTAAAACCTTTATGCAGAAGTGGTATAAGAAATCCTTTACTTTGTATAATTAGTGTATGCTAATAAAACAATTTGGTGAAAGCAGTAAGTATGAGGTGATTTGCTTACAAAATGCAACAGCAACATATGGGATAAAACATAGAAATTTGCGTGGAAATATATACCCTAAATTTTAGAGAATGATTTAAAATAAATAGTGGTGAGAATTCAATTAAGTATAAAAAGGGTTTTTTGTGTGAGGGGGTGGGGGGGGTTCTTTCTAAAACCAAATTAGTGTGAAAAAATTATAATTTGCAAAACTTAGAGCAGTGTAAATGAAGATGACAGGGTGGCATGTACATAGGGAGGGAGGGAGGGAGGAAGGGAGGGAAGGAGGGAGGGAGGGAGGGAGGGAGGGAGGGAGGGAGGGAGGGAGGGAGGGAGGTGGGTAGGTAGGTAGGTAGGTAGGTAGGTAGATAGGAATGTAAATGAATCGGTAGAATAGATGGATGGATGGATGGATGGATGGATGGATGGATGGATGGATGGATGGATGGATGAATGGACATGTGGTTGAGTTGGCTGTTGGATGAGTGGGTGGGTTGCTTGTTGGATGAGTGGATTGTTGGGTGTGTGGGTTGTTGGTTGGGTGAATAGATAGATAGATAGATAGATAGATAGATAGATAGATAGATAGATAGATAGATAGATAGATAGATAGAGTGGGGTTAGAGTTCTCATAATAAGAGCTTAAATCATAAGTATGTAGTTTCTAAACTCCTCCTAATTGTTTTTTTAATTAGCTATCTAAAATCATCTGTTAAGTATCAAATACTTAAGCCTCCTCCTGTGTCATTGACAGAGAGACACCTATTACTATGCTGTCAATATTCTGTCAGAGATACTTACGCTGATCATAATTTTATGAAGAATAGATTTTTAAGGTTGAATTCACATCTAAGAATTGATCAAACTAAGAAATAGTTGAACCTGTCATGCCAACTCCCTTCAAGATCAATACTGATCACTACATTATTGCCATATATAGACTGTGAAAGTAGAAGAAATTATTGGTTCAACCCAATTCCACAGTCATCCCAGAAACAGTTCACAGAACTTTGATAGCCTTGCAAGATATCTGAAGCATCAAATTCATTTATGGTGGGCTCCTACCTTCAACTTTCTATTGGTTATTAAATCTTCACTTTACTTCCTACAAAGAGTGTTCTTTCCTTTCCTTTCCTTTCCTTTCCTTTCCTTTCCTTTCCTTTCCTTTCCTTTCCTTTCCTTTCCTTTCCTTTCCTTTCCTTCTTTCCTTTCCTTTCTTTTCTTCTCTTTTCTTTTCTTCTTTTATGGTGGAGTAGGAAGTTTATTATACATAAGAGAGAGAACATAATCAAAGCCAGGAAGCACAGTGCAAAGTGAACATGACTCCAAACCACATAGAGAGAGGAAGGGGAGAAGCAAGATCCAGACAAAGAGATCAAGATGACTAGAGAGGCTCCTTGGTCTTGCAAACTTTATATGCCCCAGTACAGGGGAACGCCAGGGCCAAGAAGTGGGAGAGGGGGAAGAGCAGGGCAGGGGTAGGGTATAGGGGACTTTCAGGATAGCATTTGAAATGTAAATGAAGAAAATATCTAATGAAAATTTGAAAAAAAAAAGTGAGTCTACTTTTCATTCTGCTCCTTTGAGGCTCATAAATCCTGTTGTTATTTCTAAAGTTTTCCAAAGGCAAAAGTTTAGAGGTGGCGAGCTTTACTTTTGCATCTAGAATGCAAAAATCTGGGAAAGGAAAATGGGCATACTCAAAAAGTCACTTGAGAAGAAACAACATTGTAATGGGGGAATTCTGTGACAAAAATCATATTTGTGTCTATTATGCATCATTTGACATTCAAATGCTTTATAATAAATAGATGCCTTTAAACAAACACTCTATGGCAAATGTTGATTTACTTCCATATGATTACAATTAATTACTATAATTTGAATGAATCATAAGTATAACTGCTAATGGCTGAAGGAGGCACTGAATTTGTGTGGGCATTTAAAATGCAATAGGCAAAAACATGAACTTTTTTTCTAAGCCAGTTCCCACGCTGTTACATGGAACTCAAGAATACAGCAGTTAGTCATCAACCAAAATGACTGAAATGATATACTCTATATATTTAACATTGAATTCTGAATAGCCTGTAATAGTGTGCTTTTAAGTAGTTCCCCTGAGCTCATGCTGCTAGAAAGAGAAGGAGACAGCTTCAGAAATGTGATAGCAAGATGCTCTTTCAAAATATGTTTTTCCAAATATGACAGAAATTGTAAAGTATCCTTCTAGAACTTCTAGAAGTGTCTAAGCCAGAGAACACTATTCTGAGGGAGTTGATCTGATGATACCCAAAGGGAAGACACTCAGATCACATTATTCATGTAGTGTTGCTATACAGAGAAGGACACAGCGGAGGAACTGGAAACCTAGAACCTACTGAGGAGACAATGATGCTGTCTAGAAATGTTTGGGTGAAGGTGAGTAGAGTTGAGAACAAACTAAATACACTGTACTCTTCCAAAACCTTTCCTAACAAAGTTCTTGGTTTCATGTGACGCACTTGACATTTGCCATTGGTGGTGATGGCTGTATTGATTTGTTGAGACGAGTTCCTTTTATATTGTTGATGTCCATTCCAGCCTTGAAACCAAGATTCTTCTGCTTCAGCCTCCCAACTGGTGGGATTACAGCTACATGCTGCCACTCCAAACTTTCTAAGTTATTCATTCTTATACTGATGGCAATGTTTCTCAAAGGACATTATTTTATAACCCCTTCCACTCTAGGCAATTCTTAGAAACTTTCATCTCTGTTACATTTTTCTTCAGACTTCAGAAAAAGACAGTATTGGTTAACTGGCACTGACAATGGAAAAATAGATGGAGGGGGAAAATATAGCTACAAAATGTTTTATAATGTAACCCAAGGTAGACTGGGGGACACTTTTCACAGACAAAAAGATAGCTCCTTATAAGGAAGTGAATTTATACATGTTATAGTCAGCTCTTTTGCTAGTCAGCATGGTATGTTCCTAAGTACACAGTGGATGAGTAAAGTGCAATACAAAAGGAACACAATCTTACTGGTGCTCCATAGTGAGAAAATGCAATACTAGTGGCTTCTTCTCCCTTTTCTGCTTTCAAGATCTGAAAAATTCACTTTCCTATTTGCCATCTAATGGTAGAATTAAAAGCAGCTAGGAATGAGTAATAACCTACATAGGAAGGTTGACTTCTCTAGGTACTGGCAGAAGGAAGCTGTGATATGGAAACTATGTAACTGGTGATCAAAGCCAGAAGATGAAAGCAGTGTAAGTAAAATGAATGTGAATCCAGCCCTCTAGTCCACCCTGTAGACTTGTGAAGAATGTAAACTTCAAGTAGATGTCTCAAATATTCGGCAGAATATTTTTCATGTACTTAACAAAGACTATGATGATTAAAGACATTTTGATGGATTTATCTATCTTGTCATCTATGATGTAGGAATAGCTGTTCTGAACTGACAAATTTATCTGGAAAAAAAGTTTCCCATTCAGTCCTAAGACAGTTTTCTTCATTGAAGTGACACTTGGTATATCAATCACACTTCAGAGTACTCCCCGTGACCAGGAGTAGTCAGATAACTCCTTGTTTGCAGTTGTTGTTTAAATGAGAGATATAAAAGGAGGGGGAGAGAGAGAGAGAGAGAGAGTTGAGTGACCAGAGAATTGGGGATGATCTACAAGGAATTGGATATGGGAACAAATACATATTCTCAAAAATTAAATATGAAATTATTTTTATAGTTTTTTGAAATCCTGGTAGGTGCTAGGATCTGTGTAATCTCCAAGTACACAAAATAAATGAAATATTTGCCCTGATAAATATAGTGTTAGGTTCTATAACTGTAGAATTATTAAAATTCTCCACCAAGGGTTTGGTTAGCCTTCTGTTGCTATAGTTACACACTTGAGATAATCAATTTAAAGGAGAAATATTTGTATTGGGTCACACTTCAAAGATTTCAACCCTCAGGGCTTGTAATGAGAAACAAGTTTGTTAATACAGAAGAGGACAATGCTACCCATTTCCTGGTGACCAGAAAGGAAAGAGGAAGGTCCAGTCCCAATATCTCCTCAAAGGTATGCTTCTGATAATGCAATTTCCTCCATCGCCCTTCTGAATATCATCTCCTAACAGTTCCACAGCCTCACAGAAGAGCTCTATGCTCGTGACAATGCTTTTATCATACGGGCCTTTCAGAGATACTTACCCATCCACAAAAGGCACAGAGAAGGAAAAGACAAGGTAGCAGAAAGATCCTAAGCCCAGAGCAGTGTTGTGGAACAACACAAAAACGAAGCTGGTGTGTCCTGTTATTTTAGAAAATATGAAACCTAGAAGAAGGCTTTAAATTAAGGATTCAAACACTATAAAATAAAATAAGAAATTTTAAGAATGTGTGTTTAAATTCACAGAGCAAATCAGAAATTCAGCTACTAGACGAAAGAAAATAAAGGGCAGCCAAAGGGGACAACAAAATCAACTTCTCCATCAGTGTTCTATGCATAAATGGCACGCATCAGGGGAAGGGTGAAGCGGTGGGTAACAAAGTATAAGGTATAAAGCGATAGTAGAATGACCACACTACAAAGTGATTAACTAGTCCTTGGGGAGATTTCTCTCTAATCTAATCTCATCTAGGATATCAACAATCTTTAAATCAACCCTAATGATCACAGGGCATCTTTGCTCAACATTTGCTCTCTCCCTAGGACATCATCTCTTATATTTCAATGAATTAAGACAAACAGTCAAGAAATACACATATTCGTGCCCCTGGCTGGTTCACCAGGTCAAGCCCAGGGCAGCTGCCCTCAGGCAGGATATTTTAGTATTCCAGTTCCTATCATATTTGTATTTGGTGTGTTTGCTTTACTGAAATTTTTACCTCCAAACATTTAAATAATAGATATCACACTCAGGCAGCTCTGGTTGCTCTAATGCCCTGTCATATGTCACCAAGGAAACAGCCTCGATTTGGAAACCCAATTTTCAAGCAAAAGAATTGCATGTTTTATTTTCCAGAAGTTTTGGTTCTATAAGTAAACTTGGACAAAGCCTATTCCTGATGCCTTCTTCTTCCCTTCTTTCAGTACATGCTATTCTCTGGAAGGCCACATCATAAGAGTTGGAATGGACACTAACACCCACTGGTTATCAAGAACCATATGAGTCTACCATGCAATAAGCAAAGTCTTTTCTATTAGAGATTTTGAAATTTCAACCTCACTCTCTATTTTAAAAGAAAAATTCTCTCAGCATTCTGACTGACAAATTACTCCACTGAGACAAATGTTTTCATAAAAAATATTAAATATATCTTGGCCAATTGTGAAGTCAGAGAATTGTTTGTCGGATTGTAGAAGTAAAATAATAGAAAAAAGCACCTACCTTCAGCCTCTAGCATGCTATAATATATGAATTTATTCTGTGTTTATAGTGAATATGTCTTAAAGCCAGAAAATGAGAACAATTTTGACAAATGATAGCCTTGTTGTGCTAAACATTCAATAGAATGTTATGTCAAAGTGGTTGTAACTCTTGCAGCAGAATCTGTCCTAACTTCCTTGACTTCTTCAAGGTAGGAGGCTAATAGATGACAAATCACAAATATTCTTAGCAATGAATATTTTGAGATATTGTGACAATATGATTGTAGCCATAGTATTACTGAGTAATCGATGCTACTTTTGAAATTTGTGATCTCTGAGCAAAGGTTTCTGGAATTGGTAGGATGGATATTTTTTCATGGTGTAGTCATTGAAACAGAAGGCCTACTTGTGGGAGATTCTAAGACAGCTCCATAAGGTGGATGAACATATGTTCATTCCCAATATTTCCTTTTTATTTGCTTTTAAATATAAAGGCCAGCTCTCATGATTCTCAAGAAGCAAAGTTGAAAATTCTAATATCCTTTAATAGTCAACTTTTAGGTAGAGAATTTCTCCAACTTAGATATTTTTTAAATAATGAACTTATTACTTGAAATTTTCATATTATATAAAGATCATATACATTCCCTCCATCAACTCCTCTCAAATTAATTTTGTATGAGGCCTGCTCTGGAGTGCAGTTGATGTACCAGATGTAATTCTATTGAGGAAAACTGGCTCTCCCTCTTCTAGCAACAATCAAATACCAATAACTTCCTCAGCTAGGGCAGCATGTCTTCCCCACTTTATGCTGGGATTTTGACTGATGTGAGCTTGTGTTGGCCTTGTGCATGTTGTCATAACCAGTCCGTATGTGCATCTACTTTGTACCTGTAAACATCATTGCCTTGAAATCACAAGCCACTTCTGTTTCTTACATTCTTTCTGCTCTATCTTCTACATAGATCCCTGAGAAATTTAGGCTGAGTAGCCTAAATTTATAACTTCTCAGAAGTATATTATTATCTCCCATGATTCACCTGGCCTTTTAAGGGTGATACTGTCCCCTTTCATTTGTTGTGGTTGTTACATGTTTGTGTGTTCACATGTTATCTATCATTCCATCTGAGGTTATTTTTACATATTACAATCTTACAGGGAAAGTGGCCATTTGTAATTAGTATTATTCCAAAGACAGAGGACTTGACATAAGGTCTCAGTCAGCTACTAAATCTGCCTATCCTTTTAAGCATGTCACTATTAGAATAGCCACAGGTTCACCATGAACTCAGTGAGAATACTCTTAACAGGATTGAGCCCAGTGCATTTATTTTGCAACTGGTTTTAATACACATTCACTCTAACAAGAGGGTTCTCACAGCATGGTAGTCTCTCAATCACAATTTTAATGCAACAGGGTATTTCCAAATACTAGCATTTTAAAATAAAAAAAGCTATAGTGTATTGCATAATTTGTGAGTACCAGAAATCCAGAAACATCCACGTGAATGTAGGTTGGGACATTTCGTGAGCTTGTAGTGATCATATTTGTGGGTTAGTCATTTGATTATGCAGCAAAGCTAATGACAGACATTAGTTTCTTGACAAACATAGATCTATAGAATTTGGGAGTTAGCTTCCTCTAGACCATGTGATCCAAGAAAAGCAAGATGTAATCCATGGCATCACTTATTTGTACACATTATTTGTACAAACCACCCATTTCTGTTGTATAATATAGCTTAGAAATAAGCCATGAAGCCTAGGTAAAGGCAGTGGTGGCTCACACCTTTAATCCCAGCACTCGGGAGGCAGAGGCAGGTGGATTTCTGAGTTTGAGGCCAGCCTGGTCTGCAGAGTAAGTTCCAGGACAGCCAGGACTACACAGAGAAACCCTGTCTCGAAAAACCAAAATAATAATAATAATAATAATAATAATAATAATAATAATAATAATAATAATAAATAATAATAATAATAATAATAATAATATCTGGACATTGCTGATTAACAGATAGTCACAACTACACCTATTCATCACAAAGTCCTAGCCCTGAAGTGGAGAACCAATAAACTGGTAAGATATAGGCAGCTCACAAGTCCACTGGAGCTAATCCTACAAGAGAAAAATGTAGCAACATAAGAACTTGTGGTTCATAGGACCTGATAGGAAGACAATAAATCTAAGGTTGCCCTATCCTTTTGTTCCTTTACTGATGAATCTTGGATGGCCTCACCTAATACTTCTAGAAATAGAAAGATGCTATGTTCATCTATATTCCCATACAATTACCAACCCCCAAAAATATAGAGCAAGTTTCTCCAAAAAGAAAGTAGGAATATGAGCCAAGACCTGCAATTTAAGACAGATTATCTTATAATAAAACAGAAGTGATTCTTTGGATCATAGCAATGAAGACAGACAAAAATGGACCGGTTTTATGTGACTCTATTTCATGGATTACCTCAAGGCTTACAGAATTTGTCTAACCAAAACTAACTACTGAGGAGAACAAAACAAAACAAAACAAAGAAACAAACAACAACAAAAAAAAACCTTCCACAATTATCTCTCACACTGTCATTTCACTTGTCAATGTTAGCAATGACATTCGAGAATAATATTATATCCTAATTTGCTTCATAGGTCACAAAGTTATGGGTTTTTTTCTGACAAGATTGTCTTTTCATTTCCCATAAACCAAAATTGCAGAAACATAATGTTTTTATTCTAAAGGTCCTAAATTTTTAATTTAGATATAGCAATTAGTCATTCCATAGGGCAAGTTATTTTTTAAATAGCTTAAAGCAAGAGTGAAAGGTGCTGCTAAAAATATATAATAACACAGCACCGAGAGCTCTGACCTGTTACAATTGGGTACTCGGCCAAGAGAATTGCTAGGCACGGGTAATTCATCTGAACCTGTGGCAGCTAAAGAACCATACACCTTGAACTTGGGGATAATGAGGAAGGAATGTGGTACTTTAAACATCTTAGCCAGCAATGGTGATGCATTCGCTTGTAATCCTCCTACTCCAGAGAATAAGGCAGGATGCTGATTGGAGACCAGCCTAGACTATATAGCAAGGTCCAGTTTCAAAAACGAAAAGAGAGATAAAACAAACAAAATCCAAATATAACTTCCTATTCTTCCCACACCAAGAAAGCAATTGAAAGGATATGAGGATACTGATAGCTGATGCTTAGAATATGCTATATAATTACCTTGGGAAAATAGGATACTTCTTTTTTCATATGTTTTTACTAAGAGATTTTATTTCAGAGGCAATACATGTTATCAGTGACTTCATGCTCCACATTGGGAACCACTCCTCCAGCAGATAACAGGATTTACATAGAGATGAGTTACATGTAAAGACTGATGTTGGTTTCCTGCTTGCAATAGATAATTTGGAGCTGTCTCTAACTATATGAAGGGCCACCCAGGATGAAGGGCACATTACCCCTGACAGTGCATTGAGTGCTTAGTAATTCTGAGAAACTCTTGATATTTTGAAATAGAAAAAGCACAGTGACCATGGAGAAATGAGATGTATTTGGAAGTTTTTCCAGAAATAATAATGCCCTAGGCTTCCCTTTATGTACCCACAATAAAAAAAAATCTACAGGATTGTAATTGTTTGTCATTTTTATATGATAAAAGCTGACATTCTTTACTCTGTTAGCATAGCCATTCTCAACCTGGTATGATTTTCATTTTAATCTGAATCGCTTATCTAGATTTAAGAAACAATTCTCAGAACCCATCTGAAAGATGCATTCTTCAATTTAGCAAACATTCTGCAATGGATTTCAAAATATTATTTTGATACTGGACTCAAGTAATGGAAAAAACAAGAAAGTGGATTCTTCTCCAGATAGTCAAAGGTTTTAGAAAAATGGAATGTTCTTATTCTTCTGGGGTGACTCACTAAGCCAGGTTACCTCACTAAGACTTGTCCTGGGCCAAACAGAGTCGTATACAACTTTAAACTATACTTAAAGCTTGACGTCAGAAGACCAGCAAGAAATAGTATTGTGTGGGTCTTTATTATGTATCTAGATTCACCAAAACACAGTTCTCCTTTATGCTTTCTGAGATGTAGTAATGAATTCAATGTACAAGAACTCAAGGAGTAATTATCTCTTTGCCTGGAATAGAGCCTTGAGGGAGAACAGAGGGACATCTTTAAAGTTGTGAGATGCCAGTCTGGACTTGACATCGTGACAACACCTAATGACATAAATATTAAGTATCATCAAGGATGTGTGTCAGTGTGGATGGCTGACATGGAGCAGAGTGCACAAAAGGTTCCGTGGTGGGAAAGCCATTCAGGACACAGCAGCGTTACAATAAAATTATGTGGAATTATGTGGAAAATTATGTTTCTTACTGACTAAACTGGTTAGCATTTACTTCTTTTAAACTTGCATTTTTATTTTTTGTGTTCTTTTCTATAATTTGTCCTGCTAACGTCTCTTGCCATCATGCAAACATTGTTCAGTGTTTTTAATGATATATATTATTTTAATTACAAATTTAAGTTGAATAGATCCTGAAGGCTAACAGAAGGAAAAAATGCACAGCAGACAACAATACCCTTCTCTTACTAAAGAAAATGCAACAACAACAACAACAAAATAACGAGGAGATTTTTTTTCTCACTTAAGACATTTTTCTTGGAAAAACATTTTGTGTAAGGTCAGCTCAAGGACTTATTGGCTTATTGACTAATTGCCTTGGTTGGTGTGCTCCGTTCCTAGCATCATGCATTGTCTGTCTACAGATTATATTCTAGAAAAAGGGGAGAAATTGAAGGATCACTTCTTAAAGCCACATTATCTTATTCAGGCATTGGAAGTGTTTGTACATACTGATGAAAGAATTTAGAATCCCCAAAAGTTTAATGCACCCATATTAAATAAAAAAGCATCACTTTTTTTTCTCTAGTGGGCTTAATGTAGGAAGAAGAAAAAACAAAGATACAAAGAAAGAAAATTCAAGAACACTGGCTGCACTGACCTTAATACAAAAAAATGTCCAGTTATTTTTAATGAGCACTTTTTGATACACCTGGAAAAACTACATGCAACAAAACGCACACCCCAAAACTAGGATCATCTTGCTACAGACTTATTGTCTTTTTAACATAAAAGAAATAGGTACAAAGAAGGATCATACATATCCATTTATGTATGTATAGATATATATGTATGTATATGTATATATAGATATATATGTGTGTTTTTATTCCCAAGTAAAAGATAGTGACAGATTATTTGCTTTTTTGTCTTTTTTTACAATCTTTGATAGAAATATGATTTATTTCTGGTTTAAAATTTTTTATTTATTAAAATCAATTTGGTTAGATCCATTTATGACATTTCACCTTCTTGACAGTTAACATATTTTTATCACCCCATCCTTTTATTTGTATCATACATTACAATGAAATCTACTTTATATCTTTACATAACACTAGGTGGGTTTATGTCTGTCGTATCTGAGTAAGAAAAATAGTTTAACACAAACTGGCTTTAACTGTGTATGCTATTCAATACATGTGAGGGAGCTTGTAGCAGTGCTGTTTTGGTTTGGTGGGTTTTTTTTTCTTTTTCTTTTTCTTTTTCTTTTTGTTTTGTTTTAGAATAAAATAAGCAACTTTAGTTAAAGACCATTAGCAATGGTAATATTGCTGAAGTTACATATTCAAAGCTCCAAACCTGGAAGTCTGAGAGTAAGTTAAAGGCTTAAAAAGCACTTAAAGCACTTAATTACTTTAGTCCTAAAAGAGGTTCTGCATCATTTCTCACAGGGGCACTTCAAGCCATGTGTGACTCGGTTCCAAACGGTATAGATCTATATTGTTAGTCTCCAAATGTCCTCAAAGAAATTGGGATTAAACCACTTCCAATTGCAAGCCTTTCTTTAATCACTATCGGTTGTTTATAAGACAAACTTTATGAAAACCTGCTTGCTTTGGCTTGGTCATGGGCTTTTGCTCCTCCTGCTATTGTGTATATAATAAGCTGTGTAGTGTGTCAAAGCAGCATGCATTCAGTGGACAGGGTGGCCCACTTTGTGCCATTTGGCTTGAGGGAGTGAAGGGAGTGTCCTCACTTACTTCCCCGTGGCCTCTAAGGGGGGCTGTTTGAGGCTGAGGCTGGGGAGCTGAATGACAGGCTAAGGGGCTGTATTTGGACTCATATCATTATGGCATTTACTATAAACATGCATCAAGTGTTGTGTGTGATAAATTTAGCAAGCAGGGACACAGCTAGGGACAGATATTTGGAAAACAAGTTACCACATACACACACTCTGATTAGGAGTAGCTTTGTTTGTTTGTTTGTTTGTTTGTTTGTTTGTTTGTTTTAAAACTTTAAAATGAAGTACAGCTTTTGATATTGAAAAGATTGGACCCTTTTCTTCCTAGAGGGTTGCCTCATCCAGCCTCAATATGAAGGGATGTGTCTAGACTTATTGCAACTTGATATACCATGTTTGGTTGGTAATCCTGACAGGCCTGTCCTTTTCTGAAGAGAAAGGAAATGGAAGAGGAGTGGATCTGGGGGAAAAGGAGGTGGAGAGAGGGAAGAGAAGAGGGAAGAGAGGAAGGAAAGACAGCTGCTGTCGGGAGGACGTGATACATAAATACATGCACATGTGTGTGTATGTGTGTATTTAAAAATTAAGTAACACAAAAAATCAAAGAGGGTGAAAAAGAAAAGATTGGGTATCCAAGTAATTCTTGGAATTGAAGTTAAGAGATCACTTAAAATTGTTGACTATGACTGTGGACTGGAGAGATGGTACAGAGGTTAAAAGCGCTTGTTCCTCCCACAAAGGATCTGAGTTCTGATCCCTACACTGGGTAGTTAACAACTGCCTGCAGCTCAGCTTCAGGGGACTCTGACACGGTCTTCTGGCCTCTGTGGCATCTGTATGTGGTGCATGCCCATACACAAACACTCGTGAAGAAAACCTCAGTGAGTCTTTACAATTCCTTTTGAATAAATAAGCATCCCCTGTAGGAAAAGAAATCTGGCCATGTAACACTGATATACTTGGAGAAATATACAGAACTTTTTACTGACCTTCCAACAAAGTGTCCTGAATCAGGAAGACAGAAAAGCTTCTACGGGTTAAATTATCAGTGGGAACCAAAGGCTGCTGTGTTCCAGGAGCAGAAATTCCTCAATGAAAAACAAAACAAAACAGGGGTAAGACAAGGAGGAAGAAAGGGAGGAGGAGAGGGAGAACAAAGCTGGGACATAAACATTTATAAATATATCATTTACTAACATAATTTATTTCATTGTTTTCCTTATTTGTTCTTTTTTAAGAATTTTCATGGAGAAAGTTTATGATCATGGTAGAAATGTGTTAGGAGCAAAACACTAATGTAGTCTGTTAAATAATTTTTATGTATTCCACAAATATTTATCCAGCATCTTTTATGCTCTAAATTTGAGATCTTCATTCAAACCCCAGGAGCAGCTTTAGAAGAGCTGAAGTCAGGGGCTCAACATGAGCCTTGGGCAGAAGACCAGCTCTGATTTGCCCCTGAGGAAAGAAAGCATTGGAGCACAGATATTGACATCAGGGGCATGACAAACCATTTAGGTTTCCAAAGCTTTATAAGGAAAATGGGGGGGGGGTGAGCTTTTCTCTATGCTGTGATTAACTACCTGGCAAAGGACAACGAGAGGAAGCAAGGCTTCCATTCTGTCTACAGATTGCAAAGGTTCAGCCCATAGCCATGGAGAAGGATGGCAGAGGGAGGGTAAAGCTGCTTGCTTCTCTGGTTATTCATTTAACCCTCTCTGGACATAGTATCTTATTAGCAATTAAGATTTACTTATCTAATTAAAATTAACCATCACAACCACACAACTAGAAATTTTTCTCTGTTGCTTCTTAACATCTATGTGATTGAGTGATAATCTGAGAGAGCTAAAACTTCCTCTCTGTGTCTCTTTCTCTCTGTCTCTGTGAGTCTCTCTCTCTCTCTCTCTCTCTCTCTCTCTCTCTCTCTCTCTCTCTCTCTCTCTCTCATTCTTTCTGTTATTCCTTTCTATCTCAGTCTGGATTTCAATTTTAGAACACGTTGATTTTTAAAACCTTCTTATCTTGAAAATTACTTGCATAAGACAAGCAGCAGTTAGAGTGTAAGTTGCTGCTTTTTGATTTGGTGATCTTGATAGTCTAGTTAGAGATAATTTACATGGGTATTCTTAGGCGCTTGTCTTATGTTTGTGTTAACATCTAAAACCACAAAAATTAGAATACATGAAAGGCTGCTCACAACTGTTAACAATAGGTGAAATCTCTCCAAGTACCTTTTAAATGTTGTGACAAGATGTGGAGAGTCAGGGCTAAATAGATGGCTTTGTGTGTATGCATGTATGTGTGTGTGTGTGTGTGTGTGTGTGTGTGTGTGTGTGTGTGTGAGAGAGAGAGAGAGAGAGAGAGAGACAGAGACAGAGACAGAGACAGAGAGACAGAGACAGACAGAGAGACAAAGAGACAGAGACAGAAAGACTGAGAGACTGAGAGTCAGAGGGAGAGGGAGAATGAAGAGTCTACACTGACATCACTGCTACCACCACCACCACCACCATCACCATCACCACACCTTTAGAGCTTCCAGAAAGGCTGAAATATCATTGAGATTATAGTTGGTTATAAGTGTCTTCTGGTTTTATTGTGTTAATATACAAATGTTACACAAAATGTTAAAGTTATTTCCTTGAGGTAATTGGTGGATCTAGATAAAAAAAAATGGATTACAATACCAACACCCTCAACTACCTGATTATTAAATTGTCAGCGAAGCTACTGCTCTGGGAAATGTGAAAAGATGAAGGATTATTCCAGGCAAAAATCAGACTATAACAGAAGAGAATTCTTTGGGTTCAAAGCAAGGCACCTTAGAGTAGCAACTTGCATCCTTTTTTCTCCTGTCCAAGGTCTGTACCCATTACCTTCTGTTATTGGAGAGGGCAGTTTGCCAGAGAATGGTGATGGAATTGGATCACAGCTGATAAACTGTGAAATCATGTATCTACTTGGAAAATGAACAACAATAAAATATAGGTATCTTTTCCATGACAGCTTAACAAAGTCTAGTGTGTCTTGTGAAAATTACTTTACAAAGCAAATTTTTAGCCAGATTAATAGTATCACACAGTTAAAAAGAAAAGAAAAAAAAGCAAGATGGTCTGTACTGTGCCAAATTTATTATATGATAATATTATTTAATTTTCATTTTAAATACCTGTGGAGGCAGGACTGTCACTACTGTCTCTGTTTTATAGATGCGGAACCTGAGGCTTATGGAACTTGAGTGTCTCTGACCTGGTTACATGGGGAGGCTACCCTCAGAATGTTCACTCCTAACTACCACTGGCCAAAACCTCTCTCAAGACTGATCACTGAAAATGCTGAATTAATATTAACAGGCCACTACTAAATTCTTATGAAAGAGTTGAAATTTTTCGCATAGGAATCATCAAGCAGTAATGATTTCAAAGGAGGGAAACAAAATATTGATTATTTTACTTGCATTTTCCATGTTATCAGTGTGGTAAACTCATCATCTATTCTTTATATCTCCCTCCCCCTCTCCTCTCCACACACAGTCTCCAATCCTCTCTTTGTCTCAAGTCCAGGAGTGTAGAAGACACTCTTTGTGTAACCTTGAAGTGCTATTATTTCCATCCAAAGTGCTATTATTCTTATTCAAAGCACCAGGCCACTATGGTCTTGTCTAAACAATGGTATTCAGCATCCTGGAAACCATAAGTGGTGTCCATCATTCTTTCAAGGGATACCATTGTCCAATCTTCTCTTTTACCTGCCTCCCTGAACAGATGGTTTTCCCATCCACTTCAACTGCTCTGGTACAAATCTACAAAGACAGCAGTGCTCAGAGTCCACAGTGGTGTGCAGGAATATCAGCGACATCTGCTGTTTGCCTCTGTACAATCTCCCCCCACCCCTTACGTAATACTCACCAGTACCCTGAGGGAATTCCACAAGTAATCTGGTTATCATTTCACCTTGGCAAAATGAAAGTGTGCTCTGCTGTCCTGCAATCATGAACAAAATGTCATGGAAATATTTCCTACCCAACTTGTCATGATTATCAAGGAGGGGAGAGCAGGAATGGTCAGCATCCCTAGAAAGAGCCCTCCACCCCACCCCCACCTTCTCTCCCCTACTAGACTCTATAGCTCTCTATGAAAATAACTTTTGGCAGGTCTCTTTCACAAGGGATTGTGGGATTTCTAAAGAGTTGCTGACTCTAAATCTATATTCATATGAACATGGATATTAGGAATAAATACTAAAAACATTGTTTGAAGGGACCAGAATTTGATGAAAGCAGATAAGAAATGATGATAAAACTCCAAAGACTAGAAACACAAGTTGTGGTGTTATTCAAAGGAAGTGCAACAACTCCTAGTTAGTGAGAAATACAAGGACAGATGTCTGTGAGGGATTGAGGTGTGTGCTCAGGTGAATCAATGAAGGTAACAGGCTTGAAAGAGTTTCATATGTGAATAATTTACTTGCACAGAGGAGTTATTTTTTTCTAAATATCACAACAATACCTTCCTAAAGAGTTAAGGAGTTTTGCCATAGTAATATCAATCAATGCTTTCATTTCTAATGAAATGGCCTTATAGCTTACACTACACTGAATTTCTGCCAGTAGTAAGCTGGAATCTACCTTACTAATAATTTAAATCCAGAAGTATGAGAGAAGTTGTAGAGATTTCCATCAGTGGCTTGGGGATAGGACTCAGGGTCATGTTAATCACTAATAAAAATCAAGGTAGGTTCACTTTCTGTCAGGGGATGGAGAAAGGAGCCACACAGAGAAATTCCCTTGGCCTCCAAAAGAAATGAAACAAACCCATCTGAAATCTCACTCTAGACAGAAAATGTCTCCCATACTCCTAGACAGAAAGTGTCACTCATACCTATAGTCTTTACTAATAATTGTTGACAATTTATCTAAACTCACAGTCTCAATCATTACCTAGTTAGAATGAGTCCTTCAGGGCTGGAGATGTCTCAATAGTTTAGATCACTAACTTCCCTTCCGAAGAATATGAGTTCTATTCTTAGCATTAACACAAGGCAGCCTATGTTGCCTAAAACCCCAGTTCCCAGGGATCTGACACCCTCTTCTGGACTCCGTGGATACACACAGACATGCATGCACCCTCACGGAACCCACTCAATTACACAGAAGTAAAAACAAATAGCTCTTTTTTTTTTAAAGTGAGTCACAAATGTCCCATTTGGGGCCCTAAATTCTGTACAGAAATCCATCAATTATCACATGGATATCAACTGAAGAAAGTACTCTCCCTGCCCAATTCCCAAACTGACATGCACTCTGTTATGGGGGTGCCATGGTCACCTGTCTGCCACCCGATGGCGACTACCATTCTCCTTCCTCTCCTCTTCCTTCTCTTCTCCTCCGCTCCTCAGCGACCCCCACTACCAAATGGATTTATTTCTGCAAAGAAAGTAAAGATTCCCCTCCTCCTTTCCATTGCCCTGGCCAATGACCTAAATTAACCACTGCAACGCACACCTCCACTCCAGACCTTTGGCGTCTTTTACCTGGGTCGAATTCTTCCTGTCTCACTGGCTTTCAACCAAAGATGATTATGACTCAGACCTGACCAACGTTGGCCTTTCCCTCCATAAGAGTATTCAGTGATAATCCACCTCAGACTGCCCTTGAGTTTTCCTCTCTTCTCATTTATTTCCAATAACCTTACACTCAACTGACATGAAGAAATTCTTTTTTTTTTTTTAATGACATGTACACTTGAGGCTGTAGACTAGACTTTCCAGAGACTCTCTGTGAGGTGAGCTCTTCATTTCCCTTATCTGATCATGGAAGTTCTCTAGCACCTGCCATGTCTTGGACATCTATTAGGAGACTTGTCTGTTTTGAAATACTTAACTTTTTTCTTCTCTTCCTATCCCTACTAGGAATATTTTTTTCAAATTTCAGTATATAATATCTCCCTTTTATAAATTAGACATTTGATTTTCAGAATTTGGAAAAATTATTCAGTATTTTAGTTTTACTCTCCAGGTAATGACTTGGAATGTGTAAGTGGTCAAACCTGGGAGATACTGATAATACTGTGAGAGTTTTATATCCCAAAATAAGTACATTATGGTTCTTAATAGTAAATTAAATTAAATTTTAATTAAAATGTAACCCTTTTCAAGTTAATTAAACTTGCAATTGGTAAAGTAATCCAATTTTGGTAGATAAACAGCTTTTATGCATATCTGTGTGTGTTCTTATATATAAAATGTGTGTGTTTGTGTGTGTGTGTTGTTAAAGGACAATGATACAATATTAAAAGCAATAGAGACTTTGAAATTCCTTCTCTCATATATACATTGCCACATTACTTTTCTAATATAAGAAGGCTCCTCTAAAGAAATAAAAAAGACTTTACTTACTGTAATTAAAGTGGCAAATCTTAAATAATTTAGTTTCTTTTCCTTTTACATATCTGGTTGTTTATAGATTATGAGCACCATTTTGAAAAGCTTAACTATTAAAAAAGTCTTTCTCACAGATTTTGGCCTTCCTACATAATTTACTTTGGTATGAGTAAATGGTCTGAAATTGATGCCAAAAACAACAGCAAAAGCTACAGAACTCTTACTAGTCTAGATGTTGTTCTCTCGGCTGCCAGATACAGGAGCTCTTTTGGGGGCTCTAGCAGAGGCAGTCACACTTTACAGATGTGCAGAGGCTCTAGAGCTGCTGATAATGATTTTGAAGATGTGACCACAAGAGTCTCACATTCCAATAAAAAGGAGTCAGCCTGCATAGCATACTCCCCCACAAAGAGCTTCCTTTGGGCATCCAAATTAAAATAGACTTGAATAGTGTTTGGATTTGCTTTGATTTTAATTTCTTTATTAACTTTGAAAATTGTATCCAGGAATGCAATATAATTTGATCATATTAATTTCTATTACTCCCCTTAACTCCTCCCAGATCCAGCCCCACCCTTCCACCTCCATCCAACTTCTTGTCCTATTTTCTTTGTCAGATAGTCCCCTGAGTCAAGTTTGTGCTCCCTACATACTCATAGGGTATGGAGCCATCAACAGTAGCACACCAGGAGCCACACCCTTAACAAAACCCCACTTTTCTGCCAATAGTTTCATGGTAAGGAGTGAAGTGGGCTTGAACCTCTCAGTCTTCCATGGTGGAATGTTGAACAGCTCTATTCTGTGTAGACAACCCCAGCTTCCACGGGATTTTTACTGCATCAGTCTGTTAATGCCCAGAAGGCACTGTGCATGTCAAATCCAGCTCTGGCAATCCAGCCTCCCCTCCAAGGCCTGTGTGCAACTAACTATATGAATATATATATGTATGCTTGTTCAGTGGATGTATGTGTATGTATGTAGAGATCAGATGTCAACTTTGGCTGTCATTCTTCACGTAATGGTCCATGATGATATCAGAGACAGAGTCTCACAGGTTAGGCAGGGCTAACTGGCTAGAAAGCCATGGAGATTGGCCTGTCTCTGCAATGGGATTATAAGCTGTGCAGGGCAACACCCCAAGTTTGTTTTTAATATGAGTTGTGGTTAATTTACTGTGTTACAGAATATATATGAACTTTCCAAAGAAATAGAGAAAAATAGTCAACTTCCATAAATCAATGAATGACCTAGGTTTGACAGGTGCTAATAATTTGACAAAAAAAAATCACTTCCAATTTTAATAATTAAAACACCTTTACTATATGTTTAGTCTTTCTCATGGCTCTTTTTCATCTCTCACCTAACTAGTAGTATACAGAATGCCAGTATGTCTTATTATAGATGCAGCTCAATGTAATAATAATTTATAAATACCTTATTTTAACTAGTGACATGAATGCTTTTAAAGGTGGATAAATTCAAAATTCACCAAACGGTAGTGTTCAGAACAAGAACTGGTAGATTTTTTTTTTCTCTGAAAGGTGAGCTGTAAATATATAAATTTGCTGCTGCAGCTACCTTGCTCGGCTTCTGTGGTGCTGGAACAGCCACAAACAATACACAAATGAGTGAGCGTGATCGTATCCCCATACAACATTATTTACAAAACTGATAGCAGTTGGCTCTGGCCCTTAGGCTGCAGTCTGCTCACTTCTGCACCAGGCAGCTTTATTGTACTGTTTAATTCATTAAATAGCTACTTGAAACACACATACATATAGAATAAAATGTAAACGTTATTTTCAGTGGCTTTTAATAATCTCTATGGAAAAGATCAAAACTGCCCTCAGTACCCACTGTATTCATATTTCACAATGGTATAATTTGTATACATGGTCACCCAGGTAAAGATAAATTTTTCTGTATTCCTTTGCAAGTGAACGTAAACCATCTGACTATAGACTAGTCAGGATTTTTTTAATTATTTTATTTTATGTGATGCCTATGTGAATATATGCATGTATACCATGCGTGTCTAGTGTCAAACAAGGCCAGGATAAAAGCACCATATCTTCTAGAACTGAGTTGCAAACAGTGGTAAACCATCATGTGAGTGCTAAGAATGAAATCTGTGTCCTCTGTAAGAGCAGCCAGTGCTCTTAACCTCTGAAGCATCTCTCCAGCTCCATCTAGTAAGTTTTAAGTAAGAAAGAAACAGGGTATTTTCTGGACCATCTTTAAAGAAATTTACCATATATATTTTTAGTGCTTTTCCCCCTAGCTCCTGCATCCTTTACCTTGAAATGTTGGTTTTGGCCCAGAACTCTTTTTATTCCTAAAGACCTTTGTTGTTGTTGGTTTTTTTTTTTTTCCGACAACAGAGAGAAAATGGGGTAGAAGCTCAGATCTGTGGAAAGTTCAAATAGGCAGATCCTACTAGCAATATTTTCTCTTGAATATATATCTCCATATCCTTCTTGAAGAAGAAATAAATATTATCAATCTGTGATCATTTGCAGTTCTTCCATTACCTGTAGCCACTCTGAAAGTCTATTGCTAGATGTTCCAGGTCTCACAGAGAAAGCAACAACGCTAAAATTTAAAGCCAGTCGGCTTCACCACTCCTCACCCAGATTCTGCATTCTCATTTATTTTCATGATGAAACTTTCAGCAAAGCTAAGCATTGTTTATATAAGTTAATAAACATATGCAAACACTTAAGGAAGATCAGTGCAGTGTCTACAACTGTTCACAGCAAAGCCCTGACATAGCTGCACCAATGCGATTACTTTTTGTTTCCTAAATCTGGTCACTATGACTGCCTACAAGCAAATTCATGCAAGTATCAACATTTTCTGTGTGTTTTGCTCTAAACACTCATGCCTGTTTCCCCAGAGAAAGGCTCCCGTTAGTGGTACTGGCAGAGCTATCTGCACACAGGTGTCTGTAGCTGTTACTCCGTGCTGCCGTACTTCCAGCTGCGAAAAGAGACGGCAGAGTGGGAACCTCTGAAAAGAATTACCAAACACAAGGGAACCTTGTGCTCCATACATGTTTGAGCTCCTTGTCATATACATTGTTAAACAGGGCATTCTGAGTTCAGAGTTGTTCATGTTAATATCATTTTATTTTCTAGAGATCGCTTTTATTCACCAGATCCTGGGCAATGATGGGAGGAGTAGCATTCTAAAAGGCATTGTCGACCTCACTTTAAATGTAATTTAAGAAAAGAGAAAAATAAGCAGATACCATTAATATTTTTTTACACAGGAAACCTAATGGGCGAAACGAACCCAAGAGCTAATGTTGCTTATCTTTGTGAGGTTATCGGCAGCTCATTCCTTCTTTTCATTTTCTAAATATACTGCAATGTGTATCATTCAATGTCCTGGAACACTTTATTAAATAAACAAAGTAGAGATGAGAATAAAATATATTAAGAAAATCACAAAAGAAATTAAAAAAGAATCACCAGCAATTCTCGTTTATCTGCCTTTGGGAAAGACAGCAGAGTTACAGATGCTTCAAAGATCCTGTGAGTCCGCAGTCCATTTATGCCGGTAGTTTGGAAACACCTGGACAATTATCCTTCTGGTTTCTTGGTCTTTGTTTTCTCCTCTGTGCAATTGTACCTGGTCATTCAGCTGACGAGAAAACTGAAATCTGATGTGAGAGACCCCTGGACTTCCATTTCTAGCTGATGAATAATCAGTGCATATAATCGTTATAGCAGACACTCAGTTAATGCAGGAAATGCTATGTGGATGCACACTGTATCTCTCTGTTATGAGGCACGAGGATGAAGGAAATAGACCCTCTGTCTCCATGGAGGTCACAACTGTGTAGGAGTGGTAACAATCATATCACAGAAGTGATTATTCAATGTTCCCCACTAAAAAAGGTATAAGGAAGTTTGATGGCAAATTTTAAATTGTATAAGGCAGATCATTCCCATGTAATAAAGTAGAAAATTATTCTGATAAAGAAAATGAAAATCCTGAATTCCAGAGCTAACTATCACAACAATGTGAGCTTCATTTTAGAGTCAACCTTTTCCATTAGAATTTTCTTGTCTAACATATCTGCTTCTATAAACTGACCTAACACTTTGTGCATGAACTGGTCTAGCTTCCTTTGTAGCTACAGATTGAAGCTGATGAGTGTGTTCATATGCACACATATGAGCATGTGCTTACATGAGTAAGCAATAGAATATAAAAGATACCGTATTTAATTCTAGATCATTTGCATAATACAAACCCAGCTCTTTTCTTTCCCATTTTTCTGGTGAGGAATTGAGGCATAGAAAGATAAAGGAAGTTTCCTAGAGACCTGTGGATTTGAATGCAGCTTTGAATGTTTTTGGAATTTTTACCTAAAACAATAAGATATCAAGTACACTTCAGAAGGAGAGCCAACAATGAGCAGCAGAAGCTAAGCCAGAAAGTGTGGAGGGAGAGGCTGCTGACCCTAGAAAAAGTAAATCCTAAGTACATGAACTTAAATCAGTATGCATTTCATGACAGTGATAAAAATTCTTAACTATTATGAATATTTAAACATCTACAAAGGTCAATAAAGTGTTCCTTTCAGGGTTGACACAGAGGTCAATGACATAATGCTTGAGACCTGTTCGGTGCTGTCTGACAGGTGGTGAGTATTTAATTAATTGAAACTATTATTATTAATGGGTAAGTGGTCTAGACTAGCCAAGTCAAGTGCACATAGAGGTAAAAGTGGCCAGCAATTGACCATGATGGCCTTATTACCCAGTCTTGAAGAATCACGACTGCCTGGCTAAGAAGTTTGAACTGCTATAAACTGTTAAAATGTCTCAAGGAGACTTCATCTCCAGGCAATGATAAATTTTGTAATTTCTTAAACATTCACTTGGTAATCAGGGAAATGATTCTTCAGCACGAGGCTTGTGGGCTAAGATAAAAATAATAGAAAATAGTCCAAATAGTCCAAATTCCTATGCCTGGACACTAGTTACCCACTTAACAGATTATTTAAAATTCTAGATGCAAAAATACATTCTTAAATTCTAGACATGCCAATCTCTACTGGCCTGAAATTATGTATGAAGAAAATTTTAAGAAAGAAAGGTCTGAACAGCCTTTACTCATTGAACATCTGAAGGTTAATGACATGTCTATGTCCTCTGGTTCTGAGAAACAGAAGGTATAACCAGACAGGAAAACATGAACTAAAAATTTTAAAGTCTGAATTCAACTCAGTAGAACACTTGCAAGCTAAGAATGAAAGCAGAGCCTCGCTCATTTGCCAATAATTATCAATATCTGTTTAATATAGGACATGGTCTTTCCATTTTGCTAAGGTGTTTATGTACTTTATTTCATCTCTATAGCATAATCACATAATTATCATGTTTGTTTGATTTTATGAGCAAACTAAGGATCAAAGAAATTAAGCAATATTTTTTAGCATACACAAAATTAGCAAAGGGCTCGAAACAAGACGGGCAACTGCTGCTCTGTTCTTTACTGAAAAATGACAACCCTATCAACCACTTCAAACCAGTTCAGGAACTGCCACCATGCCAGAGCTACCACTCTGACCTATGATGAACACAATCAGCCTCAAATCCCCATAACCATCAAACTCCAGAACTATCAAAAACACCCTACCACCCCCATTGTTGCCTTGTGAGCATCATCCATCTCCGCGCCAACATTCGTTTCTTCTGCTCAGAAAGACTAGTTTCTTTAAAACCCTGATTTTAACTTTAAAACTTCTAAGACAAATAAATTCTGTTGATAACGCCTCCAAGAATGAATTTCTTTCCCAGCTTCCTGCAATAGGAAGCTTTCCCTATTCAAAGCAATTGCCTTCACTATTTCTATTTATAAATAATTACTAAGCTATTTTTGAGATTAAAAAACAAAACAGAATCAGTTCGATTTCATGGAGTCATACAATATTGTATATTATGGAATCAAACCTATCTACGACTTTTAAGATGAATGCGGTGTATAAAACAGTGTATGTACTTGAGAGGAGTAACCAGAGTCTATACTTTCCAAAAGATAATCTACAAACCAGCATCAAAATCATGTGAACTTCTTAGGAATTCAGAAAGCTGCGTCTGCTGCACAGCGTGAGAAGCTGAGTTCAGATGCAAGCACAATGAAAGCTTAGACCTAACGGTGCACACCTATAATACCAGGGCACGGGACTGATAACGAAAGGTTTCTTAAGGCTTGCTGGCCAGTTAGTCTAGCAGATTCTGTGTGCACCACATTAACTGAGAGAGGATATTTTTAAAAAATTAAGTTGGAGAAATGTTAAAGGAGGCACCCTGGAGTTGTTAACTGGCCTCCAGGAACACACACACCAGAGGGATGGCACCCACATACATCACAAGTACAGATGAAACAGATACACACACACACACACACACACACACACACACGATCTCAAGGCCCACTCCAAAGGTACCAAGGAGAAGCCACAGTGCATCAAGATCCCCAGTTAGTTTGCAGTCCTTTAAAATCTGAACAGCAAGGCACTAACTTCTTCAGCTGAATCTCACATTCTGCGTGTAGCAGAAGGTGATGCTTGTTTAGTATCACATAAATCTTAACTTAGATTAATAAGAAACATAAACATTTCTTTTCAAATAATATTTTACAATAGAGACACGTTCAAGAAGCTGGGGATCTAGCTGGTCCGTCACTGAGAGATAAAATCATGACCAGATACACTTTAAGAAGGGGGAACACAGAATCTGTCAACTAGAGATTTTGAAACCTTGGGGAAAAGCATCTGAAAAGATTTAGGCAGCAAGGAGAAACAAGGTGGCAGATAGAATATATTCTTTAAACAAAGCAGTAATGAAGAGGACATGGGAAAATACTGCCCCCTTTGAAGTGGAGAAAGCGGATCTGGGAAGGGCAGAGGCAGGTAACTGAAAGCGAGATCTCACTCTCTCCCCGATAAACACAGTCATCTGTAATCAATTTTTCTGTAATCAATTTTGAAGAACAGCAACCTGAGTGACCTGGATAGTTCAGGATGACCCCAGAGATAGCAGTCTTGCCCCTTCACAGTGCCTCCCTCCCATTCAGCCTTTGCCTTATTCCTAGTCCTGTTTTGTTTTTGTTTTGTTTTTTTTTATTTGTTTTGTTTTTCTTTTAAAACTGGAGGATTTCTTTGATTTTTGCAATTTCTGCCTTTGAAAAATCTGTACACCTTCACTCCCTTCTCTGAATAAACTCTATAATTAAAATCTATTTTTGAAATATTTACAGATGTCTGCCATGGGCCTCTTCCACTATTTAGAATCCTAAGGTTTTTGTTGTTGTTGTTGTTTTGTTTTTTGTTTTTTTGGTTTTTTTGGGTTTTTTTTACATTGTGAAAGCAAGCCGGTGGGAAGCAAGCAGAAAGTCCGACCCAGTGCCCTTACAGCCCGTACTCTCCCTCTGCTCTCCGACCAGCTAGTGCTGGAATGGAGGATACAGGTGATCCCCATTCTTGTATTTACGGAAACATTGTAGTCCAGTGTGTATACAAATTAATCATCCTGCAGTCAACTCCTGGCTACTTTGTCAAAACATTTAACACATTTGGCATCTGCCCCTGCACTTGTTTAACAGTAATAAAAATGTGCCTCCCCTATAGAATTAAGATAAGGCCAATGCTTGTTAATAACAAATCAGTACATAGTAAGTTTTCAATAAGGGAGAGCCGATAAAATTCTTGGTTTTTCATTATAAAGCCAAAAGTAAGAAATGCAGCTATGAAAGACAATTTACATTTTTGCTTATAGCTCTAGGGGAAGTTGTATATTCCTCTGAGCACTCTAATAAGATATCCTGACAATTTAAGCTAAGAGGTTAGTAGCAAGTGAGAGTTTTCCCACTAACATAACATAATATGAAGCAACCCTAGAAGGTACAGAAAATTGGGGCTACTTTTCCCACAGTTCCTCTCGTCTAAATTCATGAGCACAGACCAAATACAACTAAATTACAGAGAGCCTTTTACAGAGGCACGCATACCCACACATGCATATCCCAAGATGAATAGATTCCTGACCAAACTATACCTTTAATAGGGAATGGGTGAGACAAGCACACCACGAGGATTTTTCTAGGAAGGCATGAGAGGCTCAGCTCAAGGAGAACCTTCCCTCACACATAGAGCACACAGCCATGCCTGCATCTCAGCTGTCTGTCAGCAATCTCCTTAATACTGTCGGTACCTGAAATTAACCACTCTCCTGTTTATTATTATTTGCATCCGGCCAACTTACGTTAGGATGTAAGCTCTTGGTATTCAATTATTCATGCTTTTTTTTTTCTTTTAATGAATGGGTACATGCATTTTATTTTTATTTCTTTATTTATTTTGCAGATTTTTCCCCTAACTCCTGGATTTCTCTCTGGAATTCTCTTTATAAAACAGGAAGTATCTATTTCCCAACTTCCTCAGACATGGAAGAATTAGTTTCCATTACGACTCAGTACTGTACACCCTGCCACGGCCTCTTACTATGGGTTATTTATTGACTGAGTTAACTGTTAACCCAAGTAAACTTTATACTGAGTAGAATTAGGGAAGACATTTCCTAGTTCCCGAGGAATTTGTGGTTCAGCTTCGCTTTAGTTTATTTATTTTGTTTGTTTGGTTTTTTTGTTTGTTTGTTTTCTGCTGTCAGGAGATGTATTCTTTATAGAAATAAAACTGTGAGACACACCAGCTCCATGTCAAAAAAAAAAAAAAAAAAAGAGCCAGAAAATCAAAGCAGCCTTTCTTTCTTCCTCCCGGAAAAGAATGATCTATCAGGTCAAAGTTCACATTGTTTCAAAGGAAGAAAATTATTTTTTACCAAGATAAATTATTATTCTCACTGTTATCCTGAGGTCTGTAAAGCTGAAGGGTAATTACATACAGGATAATCACCAGCTGCTGTGTGTTCAAGAAGGCCGAAAAGGGAGCACTGCATGTCTGCATTCGGACTCCGGGTTTCCTGGGGTCGGAACTGCACATTATACACCTTAGGTACCCCAGGGTGACTAGTCCAGTATATTATGATCCAAGGAGTGTTAAATATGCTCTAAATGGAGTATAATGATCTGGGGTGTATTTCAATACAATGAAGCTTTGCCTATCAGGAATTAATAAAAGAACAGACTAAGTCCCTGAGAAAAACTTTTCATCTAGATTATTTTTTAAAAAGAGAACAAACTCAGGGATAGAGAGAGGTGGTTCAGTGAGCTCTGTGCTCACCGTACAAGGATAAGGAGCTGAGTCCAGAGCCCCAGCATCCTCTTGTCCAGCAGCTCAAACCTGTAATCCAGGAGCTGAAGGGCAGATGAGGCAGATCCCAGGCTTTCGCTATCCAGCCAAAGGACTAGCTCTGAGCTTCATGTATTGTGAGACTCCACACTCTGAGCAATGAAGACGGGGAATTTTAAAGGCAGAGGTGGAATTTGCCTCTAAAGCAGTTAGTTCTTTAGTCTCCAGACACGGAAGACAAGATTGATTACAGAGTCTCCCTAAACTCACGGCTGCCTAACAGACAAGATGTTTAAAGAGGGACAGAACAGTAAACCATTCATAAACCTAAGCACTCTGAGAACAAGAGCAATCAGGGACAATCGCAGAAATATAGAATTAACAATTAACTTCATTATTTCCTGAATGCCACACAGATAAATTTGTTTTATTCAAAGGTTTATTTGCAAATATGAAGCATCCTGTTTGAAAAGCAGCAACTTACCCTGAATCAAGTTTATGTTAACTTTGATTCTAACCCATCTCTTTTTCTCAGCACTCCAGCCCAGACAGTCCAATGTGGAAATGAGACTGAACTTCCAAGGAACCACACCCATATTTCCCAAACATGCTCCACTGTGCTAGGTTCTACTCCAGTTCACTACACTGACTTTGGAACAAGCAACAGATTTCAGAAAGTCTAGATCACCGGGCAAACATACCTTTGCTATTTCATGGCCCTTACATCCACTTCTTTCCATCTGGGGACTTACTGGGTCCACACAGAAAATATTCTGGAAGCATTAAGACAGCAACAGAGCTAGCTACACTTCTGTGATTCCAAACACATCTAACAGGTGCATAGCAATTTTGGTATTAATAAATTAATGTAGCAAGCAAAGTCATTTTATTCCCCTTGAGAGACTCAGTCTCATCCCTGATCCACTCCAGCTACATCACCTTCCCCAAAATCTGGCTACAGTGGCTTCTTGCTTCGCCAAAATTACTTCTGGCACAGTTAGAACCTCAATTAGTTGAAGTTGCCTCTGCTTACACCTCACATGCTTTAAGGCTTTATAGCATACGTGTGCTGTTTCCTTTATAGTTCTTAGACTTTTTTTTTCTTAATCTAAGTCGTGTACAACTCCGTGGCTTTACAGAATCACGTCCAATTTGCTATCAGAACACTCCTGTTTGTTATCAATACTGTGGGATGCCCAAGGATCAGTCAACAACAACAACAACAACAAATTTCCCTGTGCTAGCTGGACAGTGACACTTTCTTCCTCACACCAATCATTTCCCCAATTCACTGATATTTCAGTGGTTTGGGGTTACAAAAGAATAATTCTGGATATTTGACCCCCCAGCAGTTGCTATAGTATATAGTAGATAAATTAACAATTTTAATAATTCTTTGCCGTTTGTTTCCATGAAGGCAATTAAGGTTACCAAAAGAATTTTTAAAAAGAAGGTTTGATCAGCTGCCGGCTGGCTAGCAGCAGCTGGAAAATCAGAGAGCTACTGAACCCAGGACAGATGTTAAAGCACACAGCCAGGATTTACATCTAAATCGTGAATTTAGAGGATCTCTTTTGATTTTTTATTAGCCCAAATTAATTGTACAAATAGGAAGGTTTGTATACAGGTTTTGTGCATGTTGCTCTGCATTTTTCTTTGCTAACATCCCTCTCACCGGAATGTCTGGCCCCTTGTCACATTTCACACGGCCAACAATATTACTGCCACTTAGATCCAGAAAATGAAGGGGCTAAAGACTCTTCCCCTGCAGTGGAGTAGTGCTTTAGGTTTGAATGTAGGAGTCTCACTCGGCCCTTTTGGTCACCCGATTGAAGGTGAGAGGGAAAGGCAGAGAGCAAATGGAGTGGGGGGGGGGGGCTTTTAAGACTACCCCTATGGAAATTGTAGGGCTGATTTGTCTTCCACTGGGACAATAAAAGCCCCAAACTAAACAGATTAGGGGCCCTATAATCTCTCTGCATGGAAGAGTCGAGTAGGGGTTCAAATTAAGACAGAAGCACACACACTTTTGCCTGAAGTCACTGACTTCAGGGGCAAGGGATCCAAGGATGGATGGATGAGGAGGAGAACTGCAGCCCCTTTCACAAGCCACCTGAATCTGTCACCCAGAACTACCCAAACTCTTAACCTCTGAGTGCCTAGGAAAGTATTTTGTCTTGCTGTCTGACGCTTCCCCATTCTATTATTACTACTTTTTTTCTGGTGTGTTAGTCACCTCGAGGGCTACAGCCACTTTGCATTCCCGGGATACACAGGTAACTGCTTTTCCTGGCTTTTGCTTGAACAGTCAGGAAAAAAAGTGCCCGCTGATGCCTGGCTGCACCCAGCTCCGGATAGGAGGTGGAGGGTAGCCTGTCCTTGGAAGCAACTTGCTTTCCTCCCAGGGTGCGCCTGCCAGCCCAGACTGCGCCCTGCCTGGAATCAGATTGTCCCGGGCTCCTGCTGGCTTTCAGTGGAGAAGGGGAATTGTCCTCAACACCAAGTCAGGTAGGTACCTCAGACTACTCTTTTCTAGCTGTCCTCACTTCGGTCATTCACCCTAAGATAATAAACCAGCAACAACCTCTTTTGTGGAGGGCAATGTCCCCCCAAATCCAACCTGCACCTTAGGTTGCACCTGCCCAAATCCAAAGGGGTCCAGGGCTTGCTGGACCCTCTGGTTTTTCTTACCCTCTGCCTCCGGGGTCCTTACTCAGCACTCCAGGTCTTGGTCAGCTGTTTTCTCACGCTCCCACCCTAATTTTACTGCCGCGCCCCACTACAGATTCCACTCTCCATCGGGTCCCTGTGACCACGTTTGGAGCCAGGGACCACTCTCTTTGGGGTAGGGTTCTTTGGGAAACTCACCTCCCTACGGAATTTTCATCCTCCAGGGAAGGGGTTGGACTCTCAGAAAGCTGCCTCCAGGGACGGGTTACGATCACTGAGCCCAATCTGTCGACCACCCAACTCCCTCCCTACTCAAGGTCTAACTGGGGACCCTCTCCTGCTTCCTGGGGCTCCGAGCGCTGGGGTGTGGGGACTCTTGGGGTGTGGAGCAGCGGCAGCGAGTGCAGACCCTCTCCCGCTGGGGCTTGGGGTCCGGAGGAGCACGGAGCGGCTGCTAGCCCCTCCCTCCGAGGGCTGAAGGGGCTGACGCGCAGGGAGGGTCCGGGCGGGGCCGGCTCTGAGAGCGTCCGTCCCCACCACCCCCCTTGGCCACAGCGCGTAGGGAGGAGGGAGCGGGTGACGCGCGCACGGAAAAGGACTTAAGTCGGAGAAGTTTGCGCACAGCTTCATCTCTGAGCGAGCAGCGGCAGGCTCTGCTAAGGTGAGGCTCCCGCGCTTTGGGGAGCAGAGCAACCGGGAAAAGGACCTTGCCTGGAGCCGTTTTTGCTTTACAGTTTTGGGCTTTAAACCTACCCCATAAAGGAGGCTTAAAGGGTCTGGAAATTGGAAGGTGGACAAGAAGGAGTGCTTAGGACTAATTCAGTTTGCTCTCACTTTAAACTAGGAGAGCCAGCCGCCCAAGACTCTGGGCGGACTGCACCTGGCTGGCTTGCAGACAACTCTTGGTTGGAGAGGTGCTTACTTCTGCGCCTCACCCTGCCGTTGGCATCCCCTGCCTGGAGATGCCCAGTGAAGTCTGTGTTCCTGAGAACACCTGAGCTGTGCCCAGACATCCAACAAGAGAATTCCTGGTAAGAAGAAGGGGTTTTTTTCCCCCTTTCTTTTTTCTTTTTTGGAGGGAATGATTGGAATTAAAGATGTGGAGTGTCCCACGAAAGATGGTAGTGAGAACAATACTTTGTGAATTTTTTTTTTATTGCAAAATTGTAGTTTGACTGGTTGATACCTTGTGGATTTTTTTAATTGCAAAATTGTAACTTGACTGGTTGATACTTTGTGAATTTTTTAATTGCAAAATTGTAGTTTGACTGGCTGATACTTTGTGGATTTTTTTTTTATTGCAAAATTGTAGTTTGACTGGTTGATACTTTGTGGATTTTTTTTATTGCAAAATTGTAGTTTGACTGGTTGATACTTTGTGCATTTTTTTATTGCAAAATTGTAGTTTGACTGTGATGTTTAGAGGTGTTCTTGTAGGGTCTTAGTCTCGGTTGCTTCATTTTACCATGGCTTAAGGAAAAAAAAAGTGTCATTGGAAGATGTGATCATTTATAACTGTGCTGAGGAGCTCTCAGGTTCTGTGGGTGTTTTATGATATTACTCATATGAATTTTCTCTCAAAAGTTTTAGCCTCCTGTACTGCTGAGTATAGCAATTTCTAGGCTTAAGGTCATGGCTTTTCCTAATAGATGTTTAGTAGGTATCAATTAAAGAATGTGGGCATCTAGGCAGCGTTGTGCTGGGTCTTGGAATACAGTGGTGAATGGTGTTGCTTGTTTGGTCATGTTCTACACAGAATTTCCAACAATCATTTATGCATAGCAACCATTCTTCACACCTATTAAGAAAAATCTGTTGTGTGCATAGTTTCCTAATTAGTTTCCTTTGTTTTCTCGCCATCCCTAAGTCAGGGTGAATACGGTTAATGAGGGGTCAATTAATTAATTGACCCCATCAAGAGGTCACTTTTCTTGAGGTCTAAAATGGTGCAAAGTCAAAAATCAAAAAAGTGCACTTAGAATGGCCGCCTATTCTGCAAGCTTTGCCTCTGGAATCTACCTAAGAGTTCTTGATGATACCTTTAATCTAATAGTATATTAATCTATAACATATTGTAAATCTATACACTTAATCTATAATATATTGTAAATCAGAAAAAAGGAAGCATGATCTTTAGGTGACCATGGCCACCTTTGTGTTGGAAATGACTCTGAATGAGCCTGTCCACTGATATTTTTTGAAACTGATGGGCATCTGAGAAAAAAAATGTTTAAAATAAACTATAGGTTAACCATGTAGGTACTGAAACCAATATTAAATAGCCGTCTCCAACTGTCACTGTCTGAAATGATGATAAAAGACAAATATTTTATATAGTCAAGCTTGCTGACTTGCTGTTAAGAATAAAGTGGGAATGCTTCTATTTATTTATTTTTATTAAATATTTTCTTTATTTACATTTCAAATGTTACCCCCTTTCCTGGTTTCCCCTCCAAAATTCCCCTATCCCATCCTCCCTCCCCCTGTTCACCAACCCACCCACTCCTGCTGCCCTGTCCTGCCATTCCCCTACACTGGGGTATCAAGCCTTCACAGGACCAAGGGCCCCTCCTCTCATTGATGTCTAACGAGGCCATCCTCTGCTACATATGCAGCTGGAGCCATGGGTCCCTCCATGTGCACTCTTTGGTTGGTGACTTAGTCCCTGGGAGCTCTGGGGGTGCTGGTTAGTTCGTATTGTTCCTCGTATGGAACTGCACATCCCTTTAGCTCCTTCTGTCCTTTTTCTAGCTCCTCCATTGGGGACCCCATACTCAGTTCACTGGTTGGCTGAGAGCATTCACCTCTGTATTTGTTAGGCACTGGTATAGCCTCTCCAAAAGACAGCTATATCTCAGAAGACAGCTGTATAGGAATGCTTTTAATGTTATGGTATTTATTAAGTATACATTTTAATTGCTTGTTGCTGGCCTTATTTACTTTCAGTAGTTGATCCTTAGGTGACTATGACCACCTTTGTGGTTGAAATGACTCTGAATGAGCCTGCCTAATCATGGATATTTGTTGAAATTGTTGGGCAGCTGAGAGAAAAATGATGTTTAAAATAAACTATAGGTTGAACATGTAGGTTCTAGAATCAATATTAAATAGCATGGTCTCCAAGTTTCACTGTCTGAAATGATGATAAAAGACAAGTATTTTATATAGTCAAGCTTGCTGACTTACTGTTAAGGACAAAGTGGGAATGTTATGATATTTATTAAGTATAAATTGTAATTGCTTGTTGTTGGCCTTACATACTTTCAGTAGTTGATCCTTAGGTGACCATGCCACCTTTGTGGATGAAGTGACTCTGAGCAAGTCTGTCTTAATTGTTAATTGTTGAAATTGTAGGGCAACTAAGAGGGAAAAAAATGTTCTTTATGATACCTTTAATATACTATTTAATCTATAGTATATTTTAAATCAGAAAAATGAAGCATGGGCTAGGTTTGCAAAGCCCTCCATTTTGTCAGTGTTCACACTCATTTCTATTCTGTTTGCAGCAGCCCCAAACAACCCTTGACTAGAATTTGTTTTGGTTCAACAATAACTCTCACCTACAGTTAATTTTAATAACTAAAGTCTTAAGAGTAATATTTATCATATTGTAAAAATGCGTATTGCTTATTGACCACACCAACACACTGAATACTGTAATCTATATATAATAAAAAAATGTATTCACTAGAATTGATCCAAAGGACATACTCTAAATCTATTGTATTGTTTGATGGTATTTATATTTAAATTTAATTTATATTTCTTATTGCCCAGTTACTCGTAATTTTGGAAGATTTGGGGTAAATAAAGATAGCCTTTGTTTTAAGCAATTAAAAGAAATAAAGCTAAAATATCAAATAGTCATGCCATGGTATCTCAGTTTTTCATGAATCTCCATGAAACCTCACAAGCACACATTCTTTCAGTGGTGACTTGAATGAAAATAATAAATTTCATTGGTGTTTAATAAAGTAAAGGTGAGGTGAAAATTGGGGGGGGGGTCAGTGATGATTTACTAATAAGTAGAACTGATGTTCTCAACTTGAGCCACAAATTAGAATCTCTGAGAGAATTTTTATTTAATGAAAAAAGCAAAAACCAAGCATGCCAGACCCTACTTAACCTAACCTAATTAAATCACAGTATCTGGGGGGAAAGGCCTGTGTATTGATGAATATCTTTAGGTGATTACATGCAACCATGACTGATATGAATCAGCTGATATAGTTTTCTATGAGTTGATAGACCCTATTCATGTAGGAAGGTCTTGGTGAACACAAATGCTACTTATTCTGATCTTTGGATTTCTTTGAGCCCATTAATGTTGAAGGATCTTGGTGAAGATAAATGTCATTTGTTGTGTTGCCAGTCAACTCTTTGTTTCCATGTATGTGATGCATATAAGTTGATTCTCTAACTAGAAGAAAGATTTTATTCTTTATATTAGATTGTTAAATCATAACAGATCCCAACATTTTCCCCAGAAAACAAGTTATCCTGCCATCCAGAAAATGCCTTACTACATGAACTCTAGCTTCAGGAAATGTTTAAAAAATGCTTTATGAAGCAAAGAATTTTATTTCCTTTTACTAACACCAATATGCTATACAATGTGCAAATGTGCATTTTGAAAGAGGAGAGAGAAAACTTAGAGCCCTTCTCCTTGGCATACCAATAACATATTCTGGGTGCCAATTGTGTTCTATTATTTTCATACAAATTGGTTTTATAAAACTCATCATATGCTTTTGAAGTAAAAATCTACTGCCCTGATTTTATACATGAGAAAATTGAGGTTCCATTCTGTGAATACACTTGCTTAATATAGCAAATCAAGTAATATAAAGATGTACTCAAACTCATAGCTTCTTACTCTGAGTTTAACTGTATCATAAAACACATAGTAAGTGAATATTTATATTCTTAACTTTTTAAAGACAGCATCTATTTGAAAGTGGTATAGGGTGAGAGCAAAGGCTCTGATATAGCTGAACCGGGGAAGGACTCCCGGTTCCACCAATGTGGTTGCATAAATCAGGCAAGTATTTTACCTGTTCTGTGGTATAAAGAGCACATCTATTTGAAAGATTTTATTTAATGTGCATTAAGTGAATTACTATTTGTAAAGCATTTGTGTGTTTATGCATAGTAGGTTCTATGTAAGTGTTTAAATGTCTATTTTTAAAATGTCACTTATTCATAAACATTTTATTATTTATTAAATGCCAACCAGTGATTTAAGTCTGCCAGTACATAAAAAGTCATATCCTTGTCCTTAAGATGTTGCATCTAGTAAAAAATAAGCATAAATAAATAGATGATTATTTCAAGCAGACATTGGCATTTTTTCCATCTTGAGTATAATTAAAAGCATGGTTTGGTATATGACAGTTATGTATCTTTCTGTGTCAATGTGATCTTGCCGAGCTCCAACTGATAAAAAAAAAACCCCCAGATGGTAATATTTTCTGTTGTTAAGGTGGTCCTACATTGTTTTAGATTTGATCAAAACACAGAAAATCATATGTTCTGGCTTTAATGTGTAAGGTTAGAAAACAGACCTATGGTGAGGTCACAGAGCTTAAAACTTTGTTTTTTATTCAAGTAAATCATGAGGTTGAAACATTGAGGATGAATTTGTAGAAAGTCCCATTGATGTATGTTCATTAATACAGTTAAGTACAATTTTCTCAAATCCATTTCTCAAGAGCAATGGTGTGTGTGTGTGTGTGTGTGTGTGTGTGTGTGTGTGTGTGTTTAGAATGTGGTTTTACTTCTAAAAAAAAAATGAATTTAGAAAAGAAAATGCTTATCAAAGAATGTAGTAAAAGTCCTGACACTGAGCTGGCTTGCAAGATAACATCTGGGAGCCCACTGTTCTCTCTAGATGGTGCCCTTAGCTCCGCTCAGCTGCCAACACCTGTGGGCACCTGTGACCACTTGACTTTGCTCTGTTCTGATGGAAGTTTCTATTTAAAGAAACCATGCACATCAGTGTCCTCTGTATGAGCATAGTTTGGATTCTTTAACCACAAGGAGTTCATTCTCAAAGAAATAAAGCACCTCGTTCAGCGCAGTGCAACCAATGTTTCTGTAACCACTATTTAACTGTATTGTTGCACTGACATTTTTTGGCAGTGTATTCTTTTCTCTCAAATTATCAAATATGGGGTACTTCCAATTTCTGACAGATGCTAAGCTTTTTCAAAAGCTCTTCAGCCACCCCTTTTATTACCATTATCAAAAACATTTAAATTTTCTCCCAATATTCAGCCACATTTCAGTCCCTGTGTTTTGAATTTACAACACAGCCAGAATTACTTTCAAGCTATGGTCTTGTCATACTCTGTTCAAAATTGTTCAGTTAATGTCCAAGGATGTATCCCTCTTTTAAGACCCTTCATGATAAAACCTCATTTAATTTCTCCCCATCAATGGTATGGAGAAAATCTCAGCAGCTCCTTAATTCCAGCTCAGGGGCTACAATCATACTCGAAAAATTGAATCCAGATTTACAGTCCATCCTTCACTTGCAACCTTATGCCCTTGCTTGTCAACCTCAGTTTACATTGCCTCAAAACTGGTGTGTGTGTGTGTGTGTGTGTGTGTGTGTGTGTGTGTGTGTCTGCCTGTCTGTCCATTCACTTATATAAAGTTGCTAGGCTGCTTTGTTTGGTTTATGTTTCTCCCAACAGTTCTTTTCCCAGGAGCTGTCCTTTATTTGTATGGGGCTTCAGAATCTAGCATTTTATATCTAACCTACGTCCATCCCCCAGAGAATATTAATTATTCCCCCCAACACACATGATTTTATCCTGATACCATCACTTATATTTTCATAGTCAGTAAATATTTACTAAATGCTTATTATTTTGGTCAAAGAATATTATGATAATTACAGTTCCTTGGTGCTCTGAAGTGGGTTGCAGGAACAGTTTCTAGGGAGGTGATCCTTGTAAAGAGGATGTGAGTTGGCATTAAAATGACAGTTCATAAAAAGCTGAGTAAAGAAGGGAGACATGAAGTAACAGGTAGGAAACTAGACTGTATAACAAACAGGAGCGAAGAGCAGTACAAAAGTAACCTTCCAAAGCAAAAACCAACACAGTGATTTAGAAAACTGCAGACACCTGAGATGCTCCATCAGGTTTGCAGGCCACTGATAACTTCCCAAAGAGCCTTCTGTCAGTTTCTTTAAAGACTCTCCACAAGTTCTGTGCACAGGAAACTGTGTGAATGAGTGCCTCTGTGTGTGTGTGTGTGTGTGTGTGTGTGTGTGTGTGTGTGTGTGCGTGCTACACATATAATATGTGTATATTTACTTTTATGTAACATATTCTCTTTAGTATATGGGGGAAAAGGCCAACAAAAGCTTTCCTAGCCCCCTAGAGATTCTAGTATTTCAGCATATACAAACTGTTCCCACAATGATTATGCCCTAAGAAGTTGCATACAAGTTTTCAGGACAAATGTGTCAATTTTTGGAAAAGATGAAAATTTTTCTAGCTGCTTTATGACATGTCCCTTTTGTTATGACTATGTGTTAACTTCTTTTCTTTCTGTTCAAGGTTACAAATGACAGTCATCTGTTTTCCAATTGTCTCAGCAAATCCAGACAGATTTCTATGCTCATATAGGGAAGAGTTAAAACTTACTTAAATTTAACCATAAAGATGCTGACAATTTTTTTTCCTGAAGTGATTTTAGTCACAGTGAAGCCTGAAGTTTTCTTTTAAAGTATCAACTCACAATTGTCTCAAAACTTTGACGTATTTCTCTGTAATATTTCCTCCAAGTCAATAATCCATTTTCATTTTTAAGCATATTACACCCATTCTCCTGCTTCAGGCTAGAGTCCATGCTAACCTATGGAACAGATCATGTTTTCTTCTGTAAACATTGAAAGCCTCCCTCACAGCTCGGAACCCATCACATCATGCAGAACTGCTTCCAGTGCTCCCTCCAACCCCTCTAAAGCACAAAGTAAAGTGTACGTCCATTGTCTATGGGGTCACAGCCATGGATTTCTGCCCCCATGCTAAAAACATCTTTTGAAAAATTAAATCTGTGCTGAATGTGGGCACGCTGGGTTTTTTTCCCCCTGTAGCTATTCCCTGAACACGGGAAGCCGAGGAGATATTTAAATAGCATCTATAGTAGCTGGAGAGATGGCTCAGTGGTTAAGAGCACATAGTGCTTTTGCAGAGGTTGGATTTCAATTCCCAGCACACATGTCAGATGGCCCACAGCTGCCTGTAACTCCAGCTCAAGCCAGGGGGATTGAAAACCAGTGGCCTCTACAGGCAGATGAACTCACATGTGCATACCACCAACATATGCACCTACACATAATTAAAAATTAAAGCAATTCCTTAAACAGCATTTACATTATAGCAGTTATTACATGCAGTCTGGGTATGATTAAAAGGATGACAGGAGCATGTGCTTTGGATTACAATCAAGCATTGCACTGTTTTACATAAGGAAGTCATAGGCGAATTATATATTCCAGTTTTTAATTGTGGATCCTTAAGGATATTCCTACTTCTGCTTCTTGCATGTGAACAAAGCTACTCGAGTATCTTATTTTCCCAGTATAGTCCAGAACCAGAAGCAAGTCACATTAAACAGAAAATCTATCTTCTAAAATAACCTAGGACCTCCTGATTTAGGATACACAACAAAATAACAACAAAGGCAACAACAATTCATAGGTGCCTACTGTGTGCTGCATACAGCACTATTCAGTCACTTTTCAGGAGACTGTTAGAGTATCCTGTGTCCTTATAAGTTACTATCAAACCCAATCCATCAATGAGAAAGCAGGATTAGAAACGTGAGGAAATTCATGGCTTTCTGAATGTGGCAGAGCCACAGTTCAAACCTAAGATTGATTGACCTCCTTCTCTCTGCTACTCCAATTAATGGCATTTGATGGTGACTTGAAGACCTTTTAAAAATCCTATAATTAGAATATTAATCATCATGGATGCTCAAGCCTCTGTAACAGATGAAATAAGGAGCCCCTCTCCACAGACATGACAGACACCTGGCATCCCCACCCATGGGGCCTACAGGAGCTGTGACTGCATTTATCCCCAAATTCCAACCTTTTGGCACAGTTTGGAATAGCACAAGCCCCACCTATGGGAATGTTCTAGATGCCTAAATATATAAGCAGACATTTTTTCACAGCAACAAAATGTAAAATGTAATATTGATTTATAATTTTAAGTTTTTGTTATTTGAACAATTCCTCTTTTAAAGAGTCATCAAATTAATTTAATAATTATTAACACAGCAATTTGATGGCCACGAAACATAAAAGCTCCATTTATCCTTCCCTGGAGCTCAAAGATAATTAGTGGTTATCCTATAGATAGAATGGAGAAAATATCCATTTAATAATAATAGTGATTCCTAAAGAAAAGCTTGGCTATTTAAGATTTTCTCTCTAGAGTGCTTTTTTTATGAAGTCATCTCAGGAAACACAGGTAAAGGAAAGACAAATTTTATTGCTGCCAAATTTAATTTTAAACTGACTCAACTCATATATTAATTAATCCAACTTTCAGTGTAAGGATTTTCTATCCCTACGTGGGACAGGTAGGATTCCAGGCAGACATCTGAGTGTCTTGATTAAATATTGCTGTTTGTGGGCATTTGGATGGAGCTTCTTTACTCCAGGATTCAGAGACGTTCTTGGCACAAAACACACAGTAATGCAAATTGCTTCAACACCTTCTTGCCTGGGCCTACTACAAGGCTAAAAGGTCAGGACAATATTAGAACACTTTTTCATTCCTAACATCACATAGACTGCAAAGATGGCATTAAGGCAAAACCCCAACGAAGCAAATGATCATAGCTTGGGGGCCAATTCAGGAAAAAATAAGTATTTACTAGGTTGCTTCTTTTCCCATTGAAAATTAAAATAATTTTATTGTATCCCATGAGGAAAATATATATTCTTACAAATTGGAAATGTTATCTTAGTGAATAGAAGGTCAGGGAGAAACTTGGCTTTTCTTTTTAGCTACTGAAATATTAATATCTAGGCACATTTTAGGAGCAGCAACTTGATGTCCAATTTGAAGGTTATGATCTCATTGAGCTGCATTTTAATTTGTTAAAATAGCACTTCTGCCTTTACGGTGGTGCCATATGTTTTCCCAGTAATTCATATTTTACCTTTATTAAGATCAGGAACCCAATGCTTTCATTAAGAAAGAAACCACAGAAGTGTCACAGTTCAGCCCAGCAGAAGGTTACCACCTTCTGCCAGGGCAACCCCATCCTTATGACTCCGTGCCCAGTGCTCTCTCCAAAGAGCAGACAAGGTTACTGGGAGCCATGAGCATTTACAGAAAGCCTCATGTACCACTGTACTCATGGATGAGAGAAGAATGGAACACATGACAGGAGTAGTCTCTCTTGG